>NW_024104521.1:0-662784 GCF_003945595.2 Pipra filicauda | reverse complement strand
CAGAATAGAGAAAGGCAAAGGGGAGCAAAGAAAGGTACCTGACCTGTAAGAGGGGCAGCTGCCATCATGTCCCTCACCGACAGAGAGGCAATGGGACTTGCAAGAGGCCAAGGAGTCAGCAAGGCCCGACACTTCATGAAAGGACACAGGTTAGTATCCAGTGGCCCACACTGCTCATCGCTCTCCTTTTCCGTGCAGGCCTCTACTCAATGAAGTTACTCACAGCTGCCTTCCACACACACACCTGGATCCTGAGTGGGAATAAGTGCACAGCAACTTCCCCCACATCTAGAAGCAATCAGATGGCACAGTGCAGCATCTGTGGGATGAGAGATGTCCTCCAGAGGTGCAGCTAGCCAGCTTCAAAAGCATAAGAAAAAAATCTAAATCCTCCTTCATTACAGGAGAAAGGGCCAGGTGTAGCAGCATCTGGAATTCCAGCCATCAGAGACAGTGTCTTGGCATTACGCAGTCATCCCCCTGCTTTAGACTCCCCTTGACAATTGCTTGTTGCTGCCTGTTGTGGCTTTGATCCAACGCCATCATCTCAGCAGAGTCAGAAATGAAAGACAGTTGTGGGGGTGGGATGCAGCAAGAGGCATTTCCTTTCCCCACTAAAAATTTCCTCGATGCCAAACCCAACCAAGCCCTTTTCAAAGCACAGGACATATTTACAGGTGAAGATATTATCCCCTTCCTATTGGAGGGATGAGAATGGCTGCCCCAGGGTCAGGGAACAGCGAAGGTCATAAAAACGAAACATACCATGACCAACAGCTACAAACACCAGCCAAGGACTTATCTGGCATGGAACTAAGATGATCAGTACACAAAAGGTTATTTAAGCTTTAAATCCTTTTGTAGTATGTTCCAGCTCTCAGCTGTTGGGGAAAAGAGACCACCTATCTCAAGAGAAGAGAATGGCATTGAAACTGCTGCACTGTTACTTACACACCCCCTGATGCAGAGAAAACCCAGCTAACTGAACTAACTGATTGCAGACAGTACTAAACATCTCAGTGGTGCTAAGGATCCTGTGGTTTTAAAGAACACATCTTAAGCATCATTCTACTTTGCATAATTTTTTTGACAGAAGTTACCCACATTCTGCACTTAGAGATCATGTCCTTGCCATGTTCAGCCTCTATGGGTCAACCTCTGGGCCTTTGTGACCACAAGGAAGGAGTAAGCAGCAAACTCAGAGAGCTTGGCTCTGTCTGCCAGATGTTATTAGGACACATTGGGCACAGAATGAGTTTTTTAAGTCCTGAGTGCCTCTAAGATTTCAAGTTTTCATGCCACACTCTCACTTCTGGAGTCTGACCAGGTAGACAACATGCAAAAGCCTCAAAGGAAGAGATAGCATTTCCTGTGAGATTGCTTCTGGCAGCCACCGGAGCCTTTGAAAATGGATCAAAAGCTCTGCTGGGAAGAAGAACAGTTTATGGAGAGGCAAGACTCAGAAGGATAGCTCTGTACTCCCTCGCTATGAATGATCACATCAAGCTTCACGTGATAGTTTCCCAGCCATGCTCCCTATTCAGTCTCCTGCCCTGCACATGCTGATGAGTCCACCAGCTCACAGAGGTCCCTGGAGAGGAAAAGACCCAGTGGCATGGTGCATTCCAGCTGTGACAGGTGAAGAGGGAAAAATAAGTTTGACACTCCAGCCATTGCAACAGAGGCCCAGTGGCCTAGGTTGCCTTGGCTTTTTTATTTGCCTGTCACTCAGGCTTTTACGTTATTGAAAGATCAAACTCCGTTGTGCTTGTTCATTACCTTAATCCTATTTTCTACACAGCTTTATTATCTCTTCAGGCTTCCCTGGGAATGGCTGTCAGAACAGCTGGGGCAGGAGGGAGAGGGTTGCCCATCTCCTCACTGCTGGCAGATGCCTCTATTCAAGATCAGCCAGAAGACTTGATGGGCAGGGGTATCACAGCACAGCCTCCATCTTTCTGGGGTACTCCAAAGCACTGTTGGACTGGGTCACTAAGAATCATGCACCATTAGCTCAGTGCACTGGGCGCTCTCTTCCCTGCTCCACCTTATCCTCTGTAGGATGCATTGTTTGCAAAGTAATTTTGTTACTTCAGAGAAAAAACAACTGGTTTAAATTTGTATTTGATACAGCTGACTTAGATAACCTAATCTATTTAAACTATAGATTAGAAGGCATTTGGTCTCAGACTTGCCCTGAGACCTGCACCAATCCTCCTCCACCTCCTTTCCCCAAATACAGCTCTGCTCACATCCCTCAGGCCCTTTCTGCCATTGCTCACCTCAATCCTCACGGCACTCCTTTGGATAATCTGTGCTGTGCCACTCCTACCCAGAGCATACCAGTCCTGGAAAGCTGAGCTGCCGTTCCAATAATCCTGCCAAATATTTGCTACCTGTCCATCACCACACAAAGACCCCCAGGCTGAGAGTTTCAAATTTGTCAGCAGTTGAGTCTCACGTCAAGATTTGAGATCAACATTTCCCCAGTTGTTAAGGTCAGCACCTTCCCCAAAAAGGAACTACTCAAAGGCCCCAAATCCGAGGCCACAGCAATTAACCTCCTCAGTGTTTATTACGACAGAGAGAAGACAACATGCCTAAGTCACTTCCACAGATAACCTGCCCACACCTCACCTCTCTGAGCTACCAGAATTGCCAGCCAAGACAAGATGACTGTAGAGCCTGTGTTTGCCTCTGGCTTCTGAGCACAACAAAGAAGGGGGTGATGGGAGAATAGGTATCACCTTCCTCACCCCTCTGGCTCAGGCTGAGGCATCAGAGACAGATGGAAAGGAAGGTGTAATGGGTATATTCTGACTGTACAGGGGTAATGGGAAGAAATCACGATGGCTGTGCCATCAACTGGAAAAGCTGGGAAGAAAAGTCAAGTTGCTCCCTACTGAACCAGAACCATATACACCTTTCCATACCAGTTTGTTCTGTCCCCCACTATGTCACAAATCTCAAGTTTAAATATCCCTTGCCTACATGAACTAAAGGAATGATTTTGCAGCATTTCCAATGTTGCATTTCTCATTGTTATTCACTTTTCTCCTTAAATCCCTTCCTGTAACCTGGAAGCTCACTCACCTCTCAAGGTCCCAGATTCTCAGAGGTGAGGTGTGTCCACAGCAGGCTGTCCCCGTCACAAATGAGCTGTTTAAAGAAAACAAGCAAACAAAAACCACTTACTAATCCTCATGTTCTGAAGAAACAGTGCATGAGCAAGACAGAAAACAGGTTACAAGACAGACTTCAAATTCTAGTTCAAGACTATCTCAGCGTGTCCCACAACATTTCACAAGGGACAGGCAGCAGTAGAGGTGCTCCAGAGCTCTTAGTAGCTGAGCTTCCCAGATGCAGCAGGTCACAACTGCAGAGAACTGGCAGGACACAAAGACGCATTTGTGGGAAAACCTGACAGTAACAGCCATAAATTGCAATGACATCTTCAAACAAGTCAGTACAGTACTCAGCATGTTTCATACACTATCAGTGCTGTAAGCTGCAGAAAGATCCCATGGAAAATTCCCTGTTACTTCCTACTTCACACCTTTCTTCTGTTTGTTGACAGCTTTTGAGCACAATCATGAATTGGCTGCAGCATTACAGGCCTAAAGAATCACAGAATAGATTTGGTCCAGCCTGCTCAAAGCAGGGCCAATTTCAAAGCTGGATCGGGTTGCCGTCCCCAGTGCTCAAGCACCCTCTGTTAGAGGCAGCACAGCTCTCCTGCAGCAATATTTGGCTCAGTTCACACTCTCCAGCAGTGTCCATTCCAAAGTCCTCTAGGCGATGCTATGTCCCTGTTGCGTACGCTGGCTCCAGAGGTCACTTAACAGCCACTGGCTTCAAACTAGTTCACAAGACAGGAACAAATCCTTAAAATCAAGCATCAGGAATGTGGGTGCTATGGCTCTCCAAACCACACTGCTTGTTCTGTGCCAACTTCCTATCCTCAGCCCAAATAAGAGAAAGCAGCTCTTACAAGGATTTCTAGGTAAGCTATAAATGACCTCTCACAAAGCCACATTTATTGCAGCTCCCAAGAATAAACTGCCAAAACTATGTTTAAGTCAATAAAACAAGGATAGCACAAATGCAGGAAATGGAACTTGCTTTAAATGAAAGCCATCTCTCTGCTTTGCCTAAACATCTTTTGCTCTATGACACAGGGCTGGCAGTTGAAAGATGAAAGCAAAATAAGAAAACAGTGTCATATCTGTAAAAATAGCTGTTACAGCAGTTTTGAAACATTTCTTTGATCCTCTACAGCATTCCTTTGGAAATCAAGGTGTCTCCAAGCCTCTACTGCACCAGGAATGGATTCTTGCAGCATCTTTGACTTCTGTGAGAAGCACTACTGCTGGTGTAACAAGGCACTCAGCAGCCAAAGGGTAAACACGGGCTCAACTCTATCAAAGCCAGAGAAGGAAGCAAGACCAAAAGTCAGAACCCCTCTACTCCTATCTCCGTGATTTAGCTGAGCAATTAGTTCCTCCAAATCATAAGGCCAAAGCAGCACTGCCAAAACACTCTGCAAAGGAGGTAAGCAGTAACATCAAATAATTTCAAAGAGTTACAGGAACCTAGGAAGAGCTTCAGCTACCAAGGCTCACTTTTGTGCTGGCTCTATACTTCCTACCCAAACTCACATACCTGGAGGTGTCCACAAGTCCCGTGACCCTGAGCTGCCCTTTAGGGCTAGGAAAGTCCTGCAGCACCAGAGCTATTTCAAAGTGTTTCCAACCACGCTGTCTTACATGCAAAATCCCAGGTTCATTGGCAGTGCACATGCAATCAGCCAATGCACCTGTAGCACTGAGCACTCCCTAGAGGTGCTGCAGGGTGCACACATTATTCTTCCCCACAGAAATCCCTGACCAAAGTCTAAATCCAAGGAAAAGCCAATTCCAGTTGTTGTGCAGCAGCCACTAGGATAAATTAAGAAAGTGTGCAGCATTTCATCTTTGGAAACAGGGTTTCTCCTCAACGCCTGCCTTCTCTCCACCATAGTGCAGGACAAGAAGGAACACTTCCCTTTTTGCCAATGTCTCCTATCTCAGAGGAAAACAAGCAAAAGACACCCACTTTGACAGCTCGTCAGTCAAACCCCATGTCTGGAAAGCAGCTCTTTGGTCAGGGAGTCCCTCAGCTACAAAGATAGGTGTTGAGTTCTGTCCCCCCTCCCCAAACATAATCCATTAATAACTACTAAAGCAAATTACTGTGGTTAGAAACATAATAGCAGTCAGGGAGTCAGTCAAGCAGGCAATTGGGTGCTTAAGATTTTTTTTCTGGGGGACAAACTGACTCTCTACCAGAAGTGAACACCCTCATGTGGGAGACAGGCCCCTTTGTGCAGAAGGTATGCACAAGGCTTTGATGGTTGCCACAGGCCTAAATTAGCATGGAGGCACACCAACAGGGAGAAAAAGGTGGGAGGAACAGCAAGGTCTAATCCCCGCTCATGCTGTCAGTTCTGGACTTCAGCTTTCCCTCCTCGGTCCTTACCCCCCACCCCTCAAAAAGAAAAAAAGTAAAAAAAAAAAGAGGAAAAAAAAAGCATTAGATAAAGAGATTTCTCTCCACCATGGAATACAGGCCTCAGGGCCACAAAGAAGTCTCTTCTGGGTAAAGCTGACTCCATTCAGTCAACAGGAATTTTGTCTCCTACTTCAGCAGGATCAGGTTTGCAGGCCTTATCTTTAACAGCCTGAGCCCATTAGCAAGCACAGATAAGACTTCTCCCAGAAGAGCAGGCCACCTTCACTGCCAGCATTAAAACACAGCATTCACAAGACAACATGCACAAGAAGTGGTGCCAATGAGAAATTCTCAAAGCCTGAGAGTGAACTAATCTTAAAGTCTGGATTCCAGGAGATGATACAGGGCCCCTCACCCTCAGTCTGATCTGCAGACATATACCTTTAAGCCCCAGGCCTCTCAAAATTGGGAACCTGGCAGAGGCGACAGTTTTACTCCAAGCAAAAGGGCAACACAAGTCAGCCTTGGCAGGTCTAAAACAACATGCAGATTAGAAGTAAGCATGTAAAGGTTGGCTACAAAACTTCTGAAATTTCAGTCAGCAGAGCTGAAGCTTTCTATCAGTGGCTTGCTTCTTTCAGTGCATCTCAAACAAGGCTCTTACATCTTAGAAAGCACAGAGCACACACAGGAAAACCTCTGACTCAGAGAAGCGCAGCTTCTTCACAACTGTTGCTGCAGGCTGCCCAGGAGAAACAACTCAAGCTGAGTTACTAGCATAGAGAGTGCCGTTTATATTGCCTGCAATGCTTTCTGGAGTCAGAGAGACTGAGGAGAGACTAGATTGGGAAGAGGGGAGCACAGGATACCCTATATATATTAATGCAGGTATGACCTATCCATCTGAAGTATATACAATACTATTAATATACACTGACACTGATCAGATGCACCTACGTCCAACATAAAACTGCTATGCTCAAGCTTCAGATGGCCTTGGAGATGCAAAGCCCCTTCTCCTAAGCTTTTCTCTGTCCTGTGAAAGCTGCTGGGTACCGTGACTACAACCTCCCTCTAAAACGCCTTTCTAATGGGAAAATAAGCACCATTGCAGGACTTCCATAACAGGACATGTTGTCTTCACAGAGATACCCTAGCAGCTAAAACCAAACCAACATAACATTTCCATTTCTGCTATACCAGAAAGGCAAGGATTTTGCAGAGCATGAGACACATGTACTTCATACACAACATGTTTTTGCTGTCCAAAGCAAGGAATTTTCTAACTCATCTGATACTTCAGTGTTCTCTTTCTTATTTGAAACTCCCTACTGAGGAGAGGAAAAAACAAGAGAAAAAAAAAACGACCAAGAACCTGCTTCTCCAAAAGCCAGAATTTCTCTGTGCTACAGAAGAGATATTTCATTAGAGATCATTCCCCCACAGCAGAAGCTGGGCCAGGGGATGAGAGAGAACATACATCCTGGCAGTGCTGTTGGAAGAAACACAAGAACTCTCCATCTGACTGACTTGCGGTTGTTGAAGATCCCATGGCATTTCTGGCAGCATCAGTAGTGCTCTGGCTACAGTCCAGCTGCAATAATTCCATGTCCACTCCCAAGGTGCCAACTAGAGTTTCACCCATGTAGCATCCCTCTTTACCCCATCCTGGACAGAACATCGCCAGATGTGAATGAACCAGAGGGACAGAGGTAGATGCCCATCAGTCCCTTTTGGAAAGATGCTGTTTGTCATGAGGCTTGGAAACAGTCTCAGCTCCAGATATACAAATTCCATTGTACAACACATACTTCCCCCACTGTCAACCCAGGCTCCAGAGCAGGCCCTGCCTGAGCTGGGAATTCTGCAGTGTAAAGTCATTGAAGGAACCTGGGTGAAACAGGTCCTTTCCCACCTCTTCTCTCTAAACTTCCCCCATTCCCCAGGCTTGTGCCCTTCTCCTGTACTGTAAACAGATTGCTTCTCAAGTCCCATTCTGCTCTTCGGGGATTTCAAATCCAGAATCTGCTTGACACGTGCAAGAGTCTGTTCCTTCCTCCTGGCGCGCTCCCCCGCCCCCTGGAATTGGACATCGTTGTTCCATTTTGGAAACTATTATATGTGGAGACTCACTGGACTGGGAAACAAAGAAGTTATTACTTGACAGAGCCCTGCAGCTGGGAATGTGGAAGGTGGGGGGAGAGAAGGGGGAGAACTGAGGGGAAACAGGCTGGGGGGGCTGGTAGCAGTGTTATGAAAGCGATCAACAGAAGGGACAGCTCAAAGATGGGAAACATCTATTTTAAAAAGTCTCAAGTGAGATGAGAAAAGAAGGAGAAGAGAGAGCAACTCCAAAACGGAGATTGGAGAAGAGAGAGAGCAGTTGGTGCCGACGGTGCCGCGGGTTAAACACACGGGTCTGTGGGTTTGTGTAGCCTTTGATTCAGCACTGACACGCTTTGGCAAGGGAGGCCACCGGAGCTGTCAAATCCTTCACCAACGTGCCCATCAATTGTATTCAGCTCTCCCCGACCCGCACTGGCATTTTAATTACTGTTGGGTAAACTAATTTGTACAAATGAAGGCAACTCTGCCTAATAGAATATGCAAGCTCTCTGACCTCTGACAGGCGATGACACAAGATACAAAGGAGGCAGAGGAAGGCTTTTTATCAGAGCCTTATTACTCTCTATTACTCCAATTAGTTAAGCTCCAGTGCTCCTAATTGGGGGAAAAAATTGCAATTAAATCAATTTTTGATGGGCTGAAAGTGGGTTACCGAACCGCCCTGCCTGTGAAACACTGATATTATAGCAGCAAAGGTCAAAGTCTTTGTCGGCACCTGTGGGGCCCCCACCTCCCCTCTCTAAGCCCCTCTGTGCCCCCCCAACACACACACGCAGCTTGCTAAGGCGAATCATTAGAACATGTCATGTCTTATCGCGGCCGCCACCATCCTGCCAACCTCATCAGTTGACATCATTACGGAAGGTAACTCCTCCAGCATGAATACAGTGCTAAGGTCACACAAACTTGATGGAGCCCCTGCTGAAGAGCAGATGCAACAGTAACAACATTGTGAGGGGGAGAGGAGGGGGTCGGAAACCCAGCGCAATGAGTTTTGCCACCTCCAGCATGAGGCTTCTACAACAGACCAGATACACACAAAGGGAGAGAGACAGAGAGCGGGGAAGCAAGTGCTCCATCCCCAGGGCCATTTAATTTGCAGGGGGAAAAAAACCAGCACAGCATCAGTTTAGCATTTTCTTCTTCATGAGAAAGCAGGCACCACAAGCACCCAAGAAGTCTCACCTGCCTTTGATTCAGGCAACACTGGACAAATCCAGGTTTGGGTGGTCATGCAAGACTGGTGTTGCCCCTTCACTGCCCCAGACCAAACCCTTTAGCCCTACTTTGTGCTTCTTGGAGGACAACCACAGAACTGAACCGAGCACCTTCAGTATCTGAGAAGTAAGTCAGGACATCCAAGTTATATGTTAACACTCTGTAACCACAAATTGAACAAAAATCAGCAGGTAAGGCAGTTGTACCTAAAGCTCACCTGAGCAAGCCAAAGATCCCCACCGCAGCACAGCCTCATCTTTGTTCAGCAGTGCCAAAAAGACTCAGTAGCTGGAGGCAAATGGCCAAGCTTGTTCCACAAACAGACTGGAAAGTGCTGGCAGGTTTGCTGCTACTTCCTTGAGCCCTGAGTGCATGCCACAGCATCCCTCAAGACATCAGTCAACTCAGGGTTGAACTGTGCTCCTGACACGCATCATAAATGCTGCAGAAGAGAACTAGAAAAGCTACAGAAGAGCTCTGCAACACCCCACCATGACTTGTCAGAGAGAAAGCAAAATGGGTAGAGAAGACAGCATGAACCCTGCAACATTTACAACCACTATGGCTCCAAGAGGAAATGCTGTGCTCTTGCAAGGAGCACCAGTGACAGAGATATGAACAGACAAATAACTCATTCACATGCCACCTCGAGCCTCAAGTGGATGACTAGAAAGTGGTCCCCAGAAAGAAGGCATTTGCATTTTATACTGAAGGGCACTGTGGAGATGCTGGGTTGAAACAGTGAAGTCACATTTGGGACAAAACTCCAGCTCCTTAGATAGAATAAATGCTCATATCATTGCCTCCCAGGTCATTCACTGCATGCCTCAGGGTAGAGGGAATGGCAGCTTCACCTCTCCAACCCTCCTCCTTGGCCTCTAACTTCATGTCTTCCTCCAGACTTCAGAGACACACAGGCTGGAGAACAGAACAAGCCTTTAATATATCCAGGGGCCAAATTCCCAGCACGGCAGATAGATCATCCCTACTCTAGCAAGCTGCTTAGCAGGTACAAAACCCAGACACCTCCATCTTGCCTTCACTGCTTTGAAGTTGCACCCCATACTGTTTGACCAAGTCACCTGTAACTTTGCTCACTGTCCCTTCACCAGCCCCGTAGCAGATAAGTTCTGTGAAACCAGGCAAGCAGCTATAGAACATAATCCCCACTTCGGGAGAAAAACTGAGCTCAATGACATCAAGACAAAGATTCCAGACAGGACAAACAAGTGCACATAGATCTCTTCCACACTGCTGCATTGAACAGGAAAATATCCTTTATCAGAAACTAGTGAGTCTACCCACAGAACAATCCTGATGTTCTTAGGGCTGTTCACATCTAAGTATCACTGCTTTTCCCAATACTCCACATGACACATGCTTTTAGGAAGAAGCAATTGTCCAGGACAGGATAACATTCTGATTAGCTCTATAAAAGTTGATTGAGGGTCCTGAGTGTTCCTGTACGAGATGAATATTCAAACAGTGCTTTTCACAGTGCTGCTGTCATTTTTCAGAACATCGAACAGAATTGCCTTTGTGGCTACACAAGTATTTCTACTGAGTTGATATCAGCCCTGCTCTTTATGAAAGGGAAAGGCTTGATAATCTATGTTTAACAGTGTAAAATACATATTTACATTGTATGTCCAAGAATCTTCATCCTTCCTTGCTCCCCAACCTCTGGGCTTGCCAGGCATGGAGTAGTTATTTAAGACAGAAGTTTTTGTATGAGAATTCTTTAGCGCTCTCCAGACCAAATTTAAACCCCAAATGATGCACAAGTTATTACCATTATTATAGGAAAAAAAGAGACTCCTTAACCATAAAGGAAATTTAATCCAGAACATAACTCAGGCACTGATCTGAACAACTTGTACCAAAAATCAAGTGCAGCAGAAAGCCCATGCAGAGGTAAAAAAAAAGAAAAAAAAAAATCTAGGGACTTCCAGGTCAGTTCAAGACCAGGTGGTTAAACACCACTATAGTAGGGTTATTTCAGCTTATCAGTAACCAGAACAAAACCTCAAAGGACATTATTAATGCTCTGTCATGGTTTGAAGCTCTAACATTAGAAAGGCAAAGTGGCTACTGAGGTTACATTTGTGTTTTGAGGAGTTTAAGGTTTATTTGAGTTTTTTGTTTCTTTTTCACATGCAGGTGAAATAACCACAGCTGGTGTCTGGACTTCTTTACTGACGCAATGCATTCTCCCTTCCAACATCACTATGGCGATCTCAGCCATCTGCAGCAACTTCATCCTATGCTCTACTCTTGCTCTACTCCCCAGAGCAGCTTTTCAAATACCTATGGGCAAAGCTCCTGCGAGGTACCCACCAGACAGCACACTCCACCTCCAACTGCTGCATGTGCCATTTGCAATACAGTACAAAGGAATTGCAAGGTGACTCCATAAAATCTCTGTCTTGAGCAAATTTCCTGGTTTTTTGGTACAAACTGAAAGGAAGAAACAGGTGAAGATGCTGTCTGAGCAGCAGAAAAACATGGTCCCTGGATCAGATACATGCAAAGTATTAGACACTGGACACTATTTGCTCCTTGGATAAGGTAGGTCACCTACAGACTATGACACATCTTAGGCAGAACTTTGAGGGCCTGCACACCCACTTCTAACCTTCACACCCGGCATCTATCCCCTCCCTACTGGGCTCCACGCCATTAGCCTTCCCCCTTGCCCTGATGGCAGAGACACCCTGAGCCTGATCTTCACCCACTTCTCCAAATCCAGCAGCCCCCTCAAGATCGGTGCTCTGGGCCCACACACAGCCTTACAAGAAACTCTGAACTCCAGCCCTCGCTTTCTCAGAGCCTGCCCAGGTGTAAAGCTCCAGCGATTCCTTTTTCTTTGCCATTTTCTCTCCCTCCTCCTCTCCCCCTAGCCCCACCAACACTCTCAGGCCACACAGTGAGCCGGGAGGTTGGAGTACACGAGGACCACTGCAGCACTCGTGCTGTTTCAGGGCCCCCCCAACTCAAGACAATTTCTAAGAGCCATTTCTTATCCTCCCCTCCGTGAAATGATTTCTGTTAATTGCCTGGTGGGAATCAGTTATAGGTGGGGGAGACTCTCCCCGCATACACACCCTGGCCCCTAATTGGCTTATTGAAGTTTTAACTGGGCTTTCACCTGGAGAAGCTGGTAATTATTCCCTTCATTCCCCTCTTGCTTGTACCTGTAGCTTCACACTTGGGGCCTGCCTGGCTCCACAGGGGGGACTTTGTTCCCTCTAACTACAGGCCCCACACAAATGGGCCCAGCAGCAGGAGAACGCAGCAAAGTGGTAATTTTCAGCCCAGCGTAATTAGCCAAGGTTCTTTCAGCCCAAACTGCTGAATGGAGAGAGGGCTGCTGGGGAGGGTGCACCATGTGGGAATGGTGGAATGGGGGCTGCTCTCAACAGGCGGACAAAGGCCTCTTGGGGGCTCTGATCTGGGGCAAGCAAGAGGAGGGGGTTGGAGCAGGACAGTCTGCCTGGCAGAGCTGGGAGACGATCAGCAGTGGACACACACTGAGGAAGTCAGCTCATGACAAGCATCTTTCCCCAGCCTGTGGAACAAGGCAGTGCAGGATGCCAAAAATGGGGTAAAGGAGAAAAGAGATCCAGTGATGCACAATAGGAACATGTGAAGGGGTGCAATGCATGACAGATTCTTGAAGGCCTGGTGTAGCCTATGTTCCCAGGACAGGATTTCTAGTCTAGTACCTTTGCACTGAGATTAAGAAACACAACAGACTTGGGGAGAATAAGCTGGACAGTGCATGTCCCAGACAGGATAGTAAGAACTGTACCAGTGAGAACTCTTATTGCTGAGAAAAATCAGGGAAAAATAATTCAACTCCTGCAAAAGTCAGGCAATAAGCAGAACTAGGAGGACAGCAATAAAGGCTCCAGGTTCTCTTTTTGCTGAGCCATCTCTCATTAGCAAACCAAAAGTGTTTTTCATAGCGGGACCTTACTTGTTCTGCCTCCCTTTCTGCTACAAGACTTTGGTTCTGCAAAACTAACAGGAAACCTGCTGTATGTGGGTTGACCAAAAAACTTGGCTACCAGTGTATTGCTCCTGTGTCAAATCAGACTGGTGTCAGTTGTTCCACAAGCCACAAACTGTCATTCTGTGGCACACTGCCTCTGCTGATCTCAGGACTTGTTAGCATCTATGCCTTCTTTAAATTTATCACCATTGCCTTCAGGATAGAAATGCTTGTCCTGGCTGGTCAGGTCTTGTAGACAAGTTAGAGCTGCTCAGCTGAATTGATGCTCACAGCTTCAGTGCAGTGGGGTCTGGGTTTTGCTTTCTTTTTTTGATGTTAAATCATAGTTTGAAAAAACTCATCTTGTGTCCCTTATAATTGCAACATCCTACTGGAAAGCAAGAATTGTCATAATCTAAAAGCTTGGTCCTGATTCTGCAATGGAGACCAAATGGTAAGCAGGCAAGTGAAAAGATGCCACTAGTTTTATCAAAGGACCAGGTACACCGTAGTGCTGATCAAGCCCTAGGAGATGATGCAGTCCCAACAATGCCAGCAACAAGGAAAGGAGATCCTCAGGGACTCCAGCTGTAGCAAGGGGACAGGCAGGCAGCACAACCCTCAGGGCACAGACTTGTAATTTCTGATCTGCCTAAAATACAACTGTGACACAATGCTGCAGCAGGTTGTAAACTGGAGAAGCAAGTTGCCTGATTCCATCCCATGACTCTGGTTTCTTTTCAGGCCATATATATATATGTATATCTGTCACATTTTACTAAAAACTCTCACAGAAAGGACCATTTTTCTGCAGCCTCACTCAAGCTGCCTTAAGTACTTGTCACAGAGATGAGTTCAGCCAAATACTGTGTACCTTTGGCTCATCTCAAGACTTTTCCTTAAAAGCAAACTTTGATACTTCTGGACAAAATATGTTTGCTGTGAAATCCATGCCAGCATCTGAGAAGCAGACACTAAGAATAAATATACACAGACCCATGTTGATCAGGCCAGTTTCAAGCCTGCACAGAGAAATATAGTAAACATTCCTTGCACTAGTGGGAAAAGATATGTAATGTCGCCTGTGCTCATACCTTATCATAAACCCTACATTGTCCAGGACTTTTTCTTCTTACAATCCCACAGCCTACAAGAGGACAGGTAGAATTGATTTAAGTAAATACTCCAGCTGTCACTGCCTTGGACAAAAGTCTAAATACATGCTCACGTGTAGAAAATGCTTAAAGAATCATGATGCAAAAGAAGAAAACCTCTCCCATTTATAAAATATCTCCTTTACATTTTTTAAGCTTCAGGACTGCCAAGACCAATCTCAATATATTTTCAGATGTGACGGGCAGAGTTTTCAGTTAAAAAGTATTGTTTTAAAAATGCATATATATATATAGAATGACATTTTATATAAACTTTTCCATTAGAACATATGACAGAAAATGACTTTTCAATAAGCAGCAATCCGTGCATGCCAGTGAGGTCAGGGGGAGGGGAGAATCCTTTCAGGTTTGCCAGAACAACTAAAACCCAAGAATGTTTCAGTTTAAGAGTAGAGGTGGGAAGGAATCTCTTCTCCTGGTGCCACAAGCCATGAATTATTTTTGTCTTATTCCTTTTGCCATACACATACACACATGTATACCAAATTCAAACTTCCATATTTGGGAGAATTTTAAAAGAAGTGATCAGGATGGTGAGGAAGAGGATTTCTCAAGAAACACATACTTTCATTATCTTACCACAAAGGGCAGCAGTTCTTTCACCATGCAGAGGCAGGAGCTGTAGTTGTTCATGTTTATAGCAAAAAGAAGCCCAATCACACAAAAACAAAGTGCTTGATCTTCCTGCTCTGCCTTCTGATATTCAAACAATTTACAAATTAGGTCTAAATGAGGTCTTCATCAGGGGAGAGGGAAATAGTGCTCAGAGGGTTTTAAGAAGTCAAAGACCAGGAAAGGTGAAAGGGGGAAAGTGTATATATGTAGCACATGCTACACACAGAGAGGCCGAGGACGCTGAGGCATGGAGACACAGGTGCTCTGCGGAGGAGGCGAGCAAAGCCTCATCTGCGTTTAACTCAGCCATGAAATGACTCCTAGAGCTTTCCTGCTCCCATCATTCCAGTCCTGACACAGACACGCTTGCAACAACTTTAATTCATTTGCCCTTAAAGCTCTGGGCAGCTTCCACTTCCCCAGCTCTTCACTCCATGCAATATGATTTGCTTTAGGGTTTTCATATTAAGTGTTTGGAGCATGTCAACTGTTTCCCCCCAAGCAACTAAGATCCTGAATAAAGCCCCTACTCTCCATCTGCAGGTTCAGGGCATGCTTGGTTGTGAGCAAGCACCAGAGTGAGAAATCAAAGCTGCGAGTCGGGCCACAAAGCCCCAGCCCTGTGTGCAGAGAAAGGCACACAAGGTTTCATCAAACAGACAGCACATGTCTGAGGCACAAGAAGGTTTAGTGGCCACCTCTCACACAGATCCTGAACCACCCAAAAACTTGCTGGGAAAGTTTTGCAGAAGCCAGAGTCTGAACCATCCTGACCATCAATATACAATAAGAGACAGCTTCACAGCACAAGCTATCACCTTCAGTATCTGTAACCAGGCTGGGCTGCAAGGCAGGCCAAGAACTGTTGAATTTCACTGATAACTGAGATTAGTCAGATGAAGATAGGAAGGAGATCAGGCAAAATAGATGGTGTAGAGACAGGGAAAGGACAGGAAAGACAAGAAGGTGAGTAATAATTTATTATCATACTTGATGTCAGTATATTGGGAAAAAATTTACACATAAAATTGTGGAGGAGGGAAAGGGTTTTACCGGAAAGGACTGGGTAAAGGCCTCTTCAGGTACACACCTCAACTCTGCAATGGAACAGAGGATTCCCTAATAAACATTGTCCTTTGGCAAAAAGAAATATCTGAAAAAGGGATAAGAAGCACCACACTGCCTCCTGCCCTTCAGTAAGCTGCTGTCGAAGTGGAGCAGGACAACCTGCTGGCAGTCACTCCTCCGACGCCTCAAGGAACAGAAGTCTGGAAGCTTTAGATGCTTAGGCAGTTTTGTGGGCAGGAGCGTGAAACCACAGTTTCCTCTTTTCCTTTCCACGGCCTGCCCTATTCCCATGTGCTCGGAGAATTTAGGAAGTCACATCCAAAAACACAGTTATTAAAAGAACAATTTTCACTTGGCAAGCCAAACACCCGTACAAAGAAATGCCAGAACCAGGCTCACTGACATGTCCTACACTGAAATGAGCACATTACTCAAGCATCACTATTTGATTCTGCAGCAAGTTACAAGTGTCCCGGTTGAAGATGTCATTGATCTTTACCATGTCAATACAGAAGATCCAATTACATGGCCATCAATTCACGTTAGGCCGCATCTCTGTGGACTCCAGTCAGAGGCTGCACTGGGAGGAACTGATGAGTTTACCACAGCTCAGAGACACCTACACTGAAGTCCACTCTAAATAACAACTGGCCAGCAAGTACCTGCAATGCTCATGGGTTGCTAGAGCTTCACACAAGGCCATTGATACTGGAGTTGGGGTGACTTGAGAAAAATATTAAAACTTTAAACATAGCAGAGGGTATCCAGAGGGAGGAATCATTCACTGTATAACCCTGCAAGACAATCAGGCAAAAGGTTTAAAAATAGAACAAAGTGTTTCTTCCTCAGGACACAACACTGGATTGGGAATGAGGCTACGAAGCCCAGAACACTAACAGGTTCAGAAAGAAGAGATGAGCTGCTCACAGAGCTAGCCTCTGCAAATATGAAGGAAATACTGGTCCAGATGCAAACTCTAGCCAGGGGAACCCTAACCTCCCCATCACTGGAAGCTGGGAAAGAACAGGCATAAAAGGATCTTTTTGCTCATCTTGTTTCTTACCTTCTCCACAGACATCTACTACTGACCACTGCTGAACACCAAACGCTGGGGTAGGTGGATGCTGGACTGACCCACTATGGCCAGAAGAACAAGAGAAATGTCTGCCTTCGTCAAGCCATGGCCCATCCAGCTCACCATTTTGTCTCCAACATCTGAACCAGATGCTGTTCAGAAAGAACATGTAAGCTTGGCAACCTTTTGTGGTCATTCTCTTTGTATCACCCCAGCATCCATAACTGATGTATTAAGGATTTTGAAGAGTGTATCCCTACCTAGTTCTCCATTATGAATCTGCTATCTATGAATTTGGCAAATCACTTTCAAAACTAGTGGCATCATCTACCTTCATAACCTTCTGGAGCAGTAAGTTCACTACACACTGTGTGAAGAAATACTATCACTGATTTTTAAGCAATCTCGTAGTAAATTCAAATGTCTCTAATTCTACTATTGTAGGATTTGGTGAATAACACTTCCATATTCAGGCTTACCCACCATCATCTTACTCTCCATATTTTTTTTAGACTGGTTTTATCAGGACTGTCTAACAGAGGCAACCAAATATCAGCACATCATTAATTTCTGCAGAGTGTTTGACTTGGGACCAAATATGGGGAAAGGCCACAAAAACACAGATACAAACTAGTAATGCAGCCATTTCTTTGGCACAGAGGAGTGTGCCTGTGCTGTATCTTGTCTTCAAACCCTGTTGTTCATGGCTCCTTCTGAGGCAGGTTAGACTTAACTGGTTGCTCCAAGCTTTGAGACTTCAACCAGATTAATCACTCTTAGACTGGCAGGGAGCCATATCACTGTCTCTGCTCTGAGAGCTGGAGAGCCAACACAGGTCTGAGGACCATTAGGGTCTCACAAACCGTAATTTGGGAAGCAGACGACTGAGACATTGCACAGTGGCAACAGTACTGTTCACCTGCACTCAGTATTACTAAAGTACCTCGTATTTTCCACCACATACCAGGAACATGAAGCCTTTGCTTTGCCAGGCTCCAAACTTATCTGAAGTCGTCTGCACACTGTCCATGTTCCCAGATTGCCCTGAGACCATCAGAACACAGATGCTAGAGAAACATTATTGCTTTTCTAATATCTGCAGCAGGCTCCCTTGCTTCTCCACTGTCAAAGAGGAGAAAATCCAGAGGAAGTATACGGAAAAGGAAAACAGGCTCTAGGCCAAGACAGAAAATAGGATGCAAGAGAAAACGTCTTCCATCAGACAGTCCTGCTCCATCTCCATCCCTTATTAAATCAACTGGAACAGCTGAAGCAGGTCACTGAACGAAGCACAGGTGAAAAGCTCAAGACAGCTGTACCAGGAGGAAGAGACCAAGCACAACAATAGTAGCAGTTGCTGCTTGGCCCAGCTTAGTCTTCAATTGCTTCTTCTGGAGAGTTCACTTCTTTTAGTTGTGGGGTAGAGGTACACACACAGATGACCACCAGACTTCTTTTTTAATCCTGAAAAAAACCCAAAGCTGTTGGGTTACAGCTTGCAAGACTCTAACCAGCCCCCACACTAACAAATCTCTGGGACTATCCATCACCTTGGTACAGGTCTCTCTTCTCAAAGGAAATGGGGTCTTTCTTGTCATTAGCTGTCTGTGTCTACCAACCATAGCAGGGGCTCATTCAAGTCCTCTTTGATGGACAGTCAAGACTTAAAGGAATATGTCCTCTCAATCTCAGAGGACAGAGAACAAGGATTTACCCATTAGACAGGACAATGCACATTAAAAGCTGTCTTTAGTACCTGGTCCCAAATTAGCCCTGCATCTGTGAAGTGTCAGGAGGCTTACAAAACAGTAAGAGTACATCCCATATGCCTGCATGAGGGATAGTGAATGGAGCATCACAAACCCACAACACCTCTTTAGAGCAAGAAAGTGGTTGCAGCCGTTGTGCTTTATGCAGGTAGGAGGGAAGGTAGAGAAGACCTGACAAATTCTAAATAATGAACCAATGAACACATTACAGGCAACACTACACAGAAAGAACAGACTTTCCATACTGTTTTCCAGTCTGGAGCAGTCTCACACTGCTCTGAAAAGAAACCAGAGGCAACGGAGCCAAGGAGAGAGTCGGAGCTGCACAATTCCATCTATGTTTCCAGTGTCCAATTCCACTCACAACAGAGATGCAGAATGCCAGCAACCCAGGGAAACTGAAGCTTAGCTACAGGCAAGAGGCACTCTGGCATGCTCCATTTTGAAGCATATTAGCACACAAGCCAGATGCACAACTGCACATATTGCGGAGAAATTCCCATTCTTCAGAGGAACTCGTCTCCCTTCAAGCCTGACTATCTCCTCTTACTCATTTGCTCCTCTCCAAACTCCAGCCTCTCTGGTCCTGCTCCCATCTTCTTTCTACCTTCTCCAACATTTCAAAAGTAGCTTGCTTTACTAATCTAGAACCAGACTGATGCATTTGCTCATTTTGAACAGTCTACCACTTCTCATCTTTTGTGAGAATCGAAGTGACCGCAGAAGGCTGGGATGGGAGACGTCATCATCCTGATGTGTGCCAAACCTAATATGGGAGAAGCCCATCTCTGAGACATGCTTTCATTTTTAATAATATTTTCTCTAGGCCTGAAGATATTTCTGTAGGCAGTGTTTTGCTCTGTGTCAAAATGCCAAAATTAAGCAGCAAGTGTTAAGTCAGAGATTTACATTTATGACTTCTGTAAATTCATATCATCTTCAGCCTCATCCCGAGCACACGGATGACAGAGCCTGTCCAGGATTAAGGCAGTGCTACTGTAAACATCCTCCCACTCTGCTAGGAGCCACCTTCTGCGCAGAACCCTTTCTTCAGAACTTTCCTACAACCCGTATTCCTACACTTATACATTCCCTCTCCTGAGCTGGAACAGAAAAGTTTGTAACTGTAGATTGGCAGAACATACATTGCATACCACACACCTGAAGAAAGCCTGCTTTTCTCTTCCTCTTCTTCTTCTCCCTCTTCCATTCCTCCCTCCCAGCCTTTCCTGAGAGCACTGACTGATAAATAATTTAATCCCTGCTTGGAAAAAAGAAACTCTCTCCCCTACTCCTAATCCAGAGATGCAATGCTAAACCTTGCCCCTTGGTTTCCTTCTAAGTTATTCTTTGCACCCATTTATACATACAGATGCACGTATAAAGCCACATCCACGCATGTCTATTTCTTGAGTTGGTACAAGTTATTTGGACCATCAAGCTGTGCACAAGACTCAGTGCAGTCACCAAACATTCTGTGCTGGAAGTTGGCCATTGCCTTCCCAGGGATATATGCAAATTCCTGTTGGATACAACAGTTCTACTTAGAGGTAGAATTAGACAAACATGCCTTAAATAAGTGCTTTGCACAGCATGGACTTGATATGCAGCGTAAAGCAGACTTGAATTGATTCCATTGATCTTAGTCATAAAACATATCCTAATGCTCCAAACAAACTAATGCATTTTGGATAGCCTACAAATTTGACTCAGCAAGTACTTGCATCAGAAAATCACCATTACCTGCAGTCTCCTGTACACCTTTTAGTTTCCTTCATGCAAACTAGGACTAACACCTGCCTTCATGTGCACATAATCATCACTTACTTGTCTTAATAAATAAAGAACTGGTGCTTTACTATAATTCTTCTTCCTGCAGCAGTCTGAAACCTTCACTCTCATAAATTCAGTCCTTTCTCAGTTCTTTTGCAAATACATTTTTATTCCTAGAAGAACCAAGGGCACGGGGGAATCCCCCAAAGAGGCCCAGTGCTTCCCTCCTTGTAATGAAACCCTGTAATGGAATGCCCTGCACTCCAATTAGGAAGAAATGCTAATTTTCTCCAGTTGAGCACCCCCTCTAGATGTATCTAATTTGTTTCACTGCTTTCATCTCTCCCCTCCATCACATTTTCATTTAAAGGTTATGATCTGTTTGTGCCCTCCATGCGGCGCCCTGACAAGACACCCCTATGAGAGGTTGCAGAGGCCGTGTCGCCCTTGCTAACCTCCTTCCCAAACAAAAACCAAAGCTTTTTTCCCTCCACTGCCTCTTTAAGAAATGCAGAAAGATGAAGGGGAGGAGCAGGGAATTGGGAAGACAATAATTAAGAATAAGCAGTAAGCCCTCTTACAAGTTGGGTTGTTGGTTGTTTCCAACGAAAGGTTAGAGACCTTTGCACCATGACCAACATCAGTATGACCAGTGCAGGCCAGCTGGCAGCAACAGCATTACAGAGCTTTGCCACTTCTGCAGATCATTTTTGGAACAGCTGCCATGAAAGAATACCCTTTTGCAAAAGGTGTTGAGATATTAGATTGTTTAGCTCCTTGCAGGGTTGGGGAATACATTTTTCTCTCACCTGTCACAGAAAGAATCTGGTCAGAAAGGACATGAAAAGTTGGCTCAGCTGAAGAGAAGTCTCAGTAAAGCTTTCCCACTACTCTCTACATGGCTTATATCTTGTTCTGGGAGCCTGTGTTTTGATAAGTTCCTTCAGCAGAGCAGACACTTGAGATGGGTAGTGTGGGCCTTGGAATAGCTCTTCTCAGCATCCATAGATTTGTGCTGCCATGGCTGTGGGCAGACTTGTAACTCCCCAGGGCTGAATGCATCTGGACAGGATGCCTGCCCAAAGAGCTTTCTACAAAGGCTATGTGTATACTACATAGGACAAGGGCATCCAGATCACCATGCTGGTACCACACCATTTCTCACAGAAATTTCAAAGGGCATTCTCACCAAAGGCCAATTATTAAAAAAAAATAACAAAAATGCAGCCACCAGCCTACTTCCAAACCAGGCCTCTTTGCAGCCTGCCCCAGTATTCTCAAATAAAACAGTATCCCTGGAGCTGAACTCATGGTCTTCTCTACGTACAAACCCTACTCCCAAGCCAAGCCATTCACTATTTGTGTTCAGCCTCTCCCTCCCTTCACTTCAAATTTCTCCTTCAATTCTTGTCCGTTAGAAAGGAAATCACTGATCTACATTCTCTAGATGGAAGTTTCGCCACACACCTGTTGTCAACACGTATAAGTTGAAAGAGCCCGAAGAACCTCTTTGGAGGCAAGGCAGCTAAGTGGACTCTGACTGAAAAGGAATGAAAACTGCTGGGTTCCACCTGTGGCACAGCCTGGAATAATTCTGGAATACCCTCTTGGAAAAAGGGGAAGAATAGCTGGACAGACTGCCCAGACTGAGCATTGAGCAGGCTGTTCTTGACAATAAGATGAAGCTGGAAAAGTACTGCAAGAGTGTTTTCTGTTATTAATAGGCACTTTGCTAATACTGCCCAAGATACCAGCTCCCTCTCAGTCATTTCCTGCTGCAGCCACTGAATCCCATTGGTCAGAGCACTGTATGCTCCATTACAAGCTATTTCCTCTCTAAGTTTTCAAGGTCTCCAAAAGCTTTTGCAGAAAGTCCTGATGATCTCCCTTCCTGTCCCCCTCCACAGCCACAATTCCCTCATAATTTGACTTTCTGGGACCACAAACGCGGAGCGGGTAGGAGGCACACAAAGATTTACTCTTCATAGATAGCACCCTTGCCCCTTCCTCCCCCTCCAGGCCCCCTCTCTATCTGGTCCATGCAAACAAACCCTGAGTGGGAAAGAGCGTTTGGAAGGGGCCTGTGTCTGGGCCAGCCGCCTTTCATCCAGAAGATGCCTCTTCCCGTTGGAAAATACAAGCATTGTGTGAAAACATTTTAATATATTCATGCACATTCCTATAGCTCGCAGGAGCGAGTGGGTCTCAGCACCCTCCCCTCCGTGCCTTCCAAATGATTTTCATAGGCAGCGTTGCACTGGGAATGCCACTTGTTTTCTCGAATGCCCGCAAGTATGTAAATTGTGGGAATATGCGGGCCAAGGGCTGCGGTTTTATTGTGCTGCAGAAAAGATTTTACTAATTACTCGCCTAAACTCCAAAGCAGTACGCCTGCTTTTTTACAAAGCGGGAGAGCGGGGAAGGTGGGGGTGGTGGGAAGAGGAGGAGGGGGACTAAAAAAAAAAAGAGGGGGGAGAAGAGAGAGTAAAGGGAAAGAGGGAGAAGGAAAGGGAGTGCAAGGGATGCATTTCAAAGTTTCTCCAGCAATTGGATGGGGGGAGAGCTGGGCCCAATGTGAAATCATAGAGGTCAAAGGTGGGTCTCCCTCCCTTGTGAGAAAGTGGTGAATCAGGACGGTTTATCAAACGATCATTTTCTTTTGAAACTGGGAGGCAGCGGCTGGGACAATTCTGCAGATGTGCTTGATGAGTTCGGGACAAAAATGGGCCGCCTCCTCCCCCTTACCCCCCTTTAAGGTCTCCCATCAGGGGTTGCTTCTCCCTCCACTGCTTCCAGGACCCTCCCCTCCCTTCTTCAGTGGTCAGCTGAGACCCCCACCCACTGACCGCCTTTGTATTCCTGGCCTTTGGACACAGTGACAGGGCCCTTTATGAGACCCCAATCAAGACCCCCATGTCACAGGTACCTAGTAGAGATACCAGACCCTTTTCAAATGAGGAACAACAAGGAAAATATGCTGGCCCATTGTCCCAGCACGGCACCAAGGGAGATGAAAGGGACAGGCTGCTCCCTCTCCACAGACCGCCTGCCAATCAACCCTGGTTATTAAGGTCACGATGTGGAAATTCTTTTGACCTATACCTAATCAAAGATGCACCAGGGACTTTTGAGACAACATGGGGGAAGGTGGGAGGGCAGGCATCCACCCGCCCTCTCCACCCATAAATACAGTGCACTTTCCAAAGAGAATTAGTAGGAGTTACTCCAGTTAGTGCTGCAGCACACTTGCCCCAAGTACCATTGGGGCAGCCAAGCTGAGCTCCACGCTGGCATCCAGCCTCAGGAGAGCTTAAATTAAAAGCATTCCTCAGTTGCAGATTGAACAACACTGGAGGTGGCCAGAAGTCACAATCGAGGACATTGTGTGACAAGTACTAACCATCCTCTTTCCCATTTGATTTACACAGGCTGTGGGCTTCATGAAACATGCTCAGCACCATCCAACACCGGGCCCTGAAGAAGAAAAAAAATCAGTGGGTGTGAACCTATGAATCTCCAAAAGCTGAAGCACCTGGAAGAGTGGATGGATGCCAGCAGTGCAGAACAGATATTCTGAATCCCCCTTGCATGATACAGGATGAAGATACGAAGATGACATTGATGGTGGCAGTTCTTAAGACTAGGCACAGAGAGGAGTTAGGACCCACCTGCTGTGACAGAAAGATCAGATGGGCACAAAACTGTTGGCGTCAGATGAGATCAAAGAAGCACATCCCACCAGATAGCTCCAGAGCACTTGGAATATGGGCAAGATCAATTGCCCCTGAAAGGTTGTTCTGCATCACTCAGTGTCTGAGCCATCACCATAAACTTTGAACAGTCAAACACAACGCTTCAACCTGACAACAGTGACACAAGAAATTACAGACTACAGTCTGTGATAGTTCACACAAAAGGGAAAAAAAATCCAAACTGCACATGTTTTTCAGCATATATAGGACGCTTCTGCAAGTGCATGACTTTGAATTACATTCTCAGAAAAGCTACATGGTATAAATCATGGCCACTACTGGCACACTTAAGATTAGTCTTAAGAAACAAAAATTTCTGGCACCTGTCTATATGCACCATATCTACCATCATGTAGAGAATACCCTTCCTGATCCTACTGCCAGCTTGCTGCTCTCATCATGTTGGCATCCTTCAAAGCCCACCTGGGTCAAGGTCCTAGTGAAAGGAAAACAAATTTGGGGTGGTAGCAGAGTGAAGTCATAAAAAGTGTGACAGTCACAGCAACCAAGCTGCAGGTTTCATTACGCTAAACACTGCTCATGTGTTGGCTTATTTTCCTGTCTTTTAGCTAGAAGACACCAGTTCAGTGCTACTTGGAGCCCCTCAACTCTTGTCAGAGAGCCTGCAGAACATCCTATCAGTGGTTACCAACTGGGTAAGAGATAAAAAGTGGAAGATTCCAAAAGAGCTTTGGAACAAAGACTCGTGTCCTTACACAAATCCTACTATACGGGTTCTCCACTCCACTGCAAGTCATTGCCATTCCTAAAACTGTCTCCTTGTTCCTTGGCTTACACAATTGTTGAAGCAGGCAGAAAAGAGCTTTTTCTTCTTGATGTTGAACCAACCAGCTCTTACACCAGAAATTGCTTAGCTACAGCAAGGCATGGCCTGGTTTAGGTTGTTGAAAGCCAAGATCCAAACAAACACTTCTCACCAGCTCTCTCCTCCAGTTGCAGTAAGCTGCAATGTTCAAAGCAGATGTGAATTAAGCCCTGCAGCACAAAAGACAGATATTGCCTTTACTTCAGGGCAATATCCTGCACTATCACCCTCCTTTCAAATGCCAATGGTAGGCTGAGGACCAGTCTCCTGCTGTCCTCAGAGTGAATCAACACTCCTTTAGAGGGGCTAGGCTGCTATCTTAGGACACTACGGCTTCACTCCCCACCTCAGGGCACGAGCTTGCATCCTCTGAGTGACACCTCTGGCCTCATCTGGGAGGAGTAAGCTGAACCTGGTTAGAGGTATCTGCACCTGGGGCTCTCACCATGCAAGAAAGGTCCATCCCTCTGTGTCCCTTCCCGCCCCCAAAAACAGTCCTTTGAAAAGCAGGGGAGGGAACAGACACCACTCTAATTGCAGGAGTGAAACCTAGCATCCTCCTGCTCATCTACCTTTGCACTCCGTTTCTCTTTCTCTTTGAACCTCTGGTACAGCTTCTCAGGTCGCTGCCTTCCTGAGAGACCAGAAAAAAAAAATACAGCAGTGATTACTATTGTACACTGATACGCAAGCTGGAAAAAGAGAGAGAAAAAGAGAGAGAGAGCAGCCTCCATGTGTCAGACTATGAAAGGGCTTCGACTGAAGCCGCCTGAAAAACAAACCCTTAATTTAAATGTTAATGAAAGTGCTGAAGAGACATCAGAGGCTTTCATTTCTCTACAAGGAACAGAATCACTAGGTCTAGAATTTATGGCCCCCTTCACCTCCCCTCTCCTCTTCTCTGCTTCATCAGCCACAGAAGTTAGGAAAGGAAAAAAACCCTAATTTTAACATTAACTCCACACTTCCACCCAAGGATGCAATTGCTAAATTATCTGTTGGCAGGACACTGATCAAAGGTGGAAAAACAAAGGCACACTGCACAACCGAGCAAAGGTAAACAGCAGCCAAGGTCTGGTGAAGTTACCTTCTCCCCCTGCAAATTTAAAAAGCAAAGAGAAAACGATCGCAAACTGGAAATGGAAACCTCAAACCATAAGGCTGCCAGCCCCCTCAACTAAGTTTCTCCTGTCACATCGATTAAACAGATTCTCCTGCGCAAACCAAGCAGCACAAGAAAGATGCTTCCTCCAAGCTTTCTGAGACAGACTTTCCCCTCAAGCAAGGGGAAGGATGATAAAAAACTGCAGGGGGAGAAAAAAAAAATTCAATATATAACACAGCTACACACGATTAGAAACAGATGTCTGGGTTCTAATTCAGCTACTGCCTCCCAAAACCCGCTCACCTGCCCACAACCACTAGTGAGCCAATTCACACAGTCACAGAAAATATATACATTAGAGTATTGGCCAAAAGTGACAAAAAGGGAGGAAGTCATCAATCATGTGAGCTTTAGAGGGCAAAGGAAAGAAATTGAAGCGAAGAAAGGTAAGCTGCAGTTTCTCTACCTATAGAAGTGTGTGCTATGTGTTTGTTTCCAGACAAAAGCGACAAGAGACATGCGTGTACATGTGTTCATCCATGTGAAGAAGACCAAATAGAGTCATTATCACACAATTACAGATGGTAAAACAAAGTCTTCTTCCTCCCAACATCAAGGGAACAGTCAGGGCAAAGAGATAAGACACAGGTGTCATTTTAGCTCCAGAGGGGAGAAACTGATACTCATTTCCTGCTCTTCAGCTTTAGGGTGAAAGAGCACCAAGTCAGTTATGACTATTGCATATATCTAGAAACCCACATCCAGATCACTCTCTGAGGTCAGTAAGCGATGGTAGTTAATGCCACCACTAACTCTGCACGTTCACCCTGGGATCTCACAGTTGAGCAGGTTCTTCCTGCCCCGCTTAAGAAACAGCTGCAGGTCAAAGTCCCCTCTCAATTATTCAAACCGACCAGGCTCTACAAAGATCCCCAAGGACGGCAGAGCTATTGCTGCTGGCTATTTTGCTGGCAGTGCACAAACCAGAATAAAATCCAGTTACTTGTCCTAAGTCCTAGCAGACTCTGAGAGGTTAACTGCATAAAGGTAGGTCAAAACAGAGTACCACTACAGCCAGCAGCTCATCTTGATATGTGATAGGGGAAATGTGCTGACAAAATGAGAGTGGGGGGAACATTATCAAACATTTTAACTGCAGCATGTTAGGGCTTCAATTGCACAGTTAAAACCACTGCTAAGTTGCTCTGATTCAAATGGGTTGGTTTGCTCTAATGCAAACTTCAAATCAGATTGTTACAATTCCACAAAAAGTTTCTAGATAACCATTAAAAAGAAGCCCTCAAAATTAATAATTTTGATTGTCTCTAATGTCAATTGCCCCATTCAGTCAAGTTTCCTGTCAGTAACCTTCCTCTTCCTTCTTTTACCCAACAAGTTTGGGGTACGTTTTAAAATTTGCCTGAGGTTGTCCACAGAGGCAGAAATCTCCCCAGATATTATTTCCCCATAATAATCCATGGGAGAGGCAATTAACAGAGATTCAAAATAGCATGTTCAAATAGAGGAGTTGGGTCTCAACGACAACACTGCATAAATAGAAGAGAGAATCAGCTTGGCTTTTTTAATTCAACTGCTCACAGAACTACTTATTTGCCTTTAAATTAAACATTCAGTGAAGATAGCTAGTCTTTAGTAAAACTTTCCTCCTCTCTGGAGTAAACCTGCACTTTGCCAAGGCAACATCTGTGAGGAGAGGTCATGTAGTGCAGCAGACTAATGGCATAGTTAGAAAAGGAGAGACTGTCTCTTCGGCTTACACACCCAAGGCATGTCTCTGCCACAACAGGGCACTTGATGGTTGCCTGATGTTGCCCCAAATGGTACCAATGGTTTCCTAGCTCTCTATTTACACTTGGTAACCATTTTTGTGTCTCCATCTTCTCTTTTCTTGGTTTAAAATCTGACACACTTCAAGGACAACATGGGAAGACCTGCTCTCACGATAAATATTTTAAAATTAAAATAGCAAGTGCCAGTGGCCAGACCCAGTTGGAGAAGCCAGCTTAGATCTGAATACTTTTTTTAATCCAACACCAAAAAATTTCTGAATCCAAGATTAATAATCAATTTAACATCAAGGTCCACTTTTTTCTTTCCCCTCCAGTTTACGGCGTACAGTGGTCCCTTACTCTTTCCTGGCTACTGCCACTTCGGGGAACCACAAAGCATGAAGGTGCCACTACTCTACCAGAAACCCCTGGGATTGCTTCACTTTGCACATTCGAATTGGTCCACTGCACTCAGGCTTGCCCTGGTCCCTGAGCACACATAAGTCACTGCAGTAAGCACCAGTAAATGAAAGTTTAACATCTGCATGATGCAGAGTTCAAAAGGCAAATGAACTTGGGGGAAGGGGATTACAAGCAAGTAAGAGACATGGCTTAGGGTATGCAGCCTCTCTGTTAGTACAGCATTTTACAAATCCATGGAGAAGGGCAGCTCTGGAGACCAATTAAACCAGTTGTTGAAGCAAGCTGAGGCATACTTATTTTAAGTGTCCTAATTTAAGGATACTCTCAGACTCTTCTCTAGTCCCTATGTCACATGCAGTGTAGGATCTGCTCTCCCAAGCACACCAACCAGCATAGCTTTGGAGAAAACTTACTGAAAACCCAGAAGGAACAGAATGCCCTCCCCATCCCCACTACCCTGTCGGGCACTGTTAGGGGTCCCTAAAGCAACGAAGCTCCAACACCACACATGGATGTCAAGGCACTTCCATGGCTGAAAAGATTATACAGAGGACTAAGCACAGTTCTCTCCCTCACAGAATGAACAGAAGATCCAATGCTCTTGATACACTTTTACTATCTTTTACTCTACTTAATCTCCCTTATGGGAATCGTTCTGTTTGCAGACCCTAAAAACATCCGGTCCAGCACCACTACACAAAGAGCAGGAAGCCTCCTCCCCAGCTCAGCACAACCGCAGGATGATCTTTGTAGTGACACAGAGGAACTGTGGACAAATCAAAGCAGAACACCTAAGAAAGATTCCTGAAGCCAGAGAAGCTGTACTTTAAGAGCACAAGTCTCTGACACATTTGGGTGTACAAACACTGTCCATTAGAGCAGCAGTCCAGCAGTGCAGGACTATAGCAGACACAGCAGAAAACCCAGCTGTGGGTCAGGAGCACATAGGATACTTTGTAAGGAAGTTTCACACAGAGGAAGATATCACTGGAAAGCAAGAAAAGTTTCAGTCCTGCCCATTAACAGTTGGGGTTCAGTAAGAATACAACCCTGACTACTCTAGAGAGTCCTAGTCCCAGCAAACTTCCAGGTCAGGCAACTGCAGCCTCTCCAAAGCCATTTCGAACGGCTAGAGTTGGAGGAGCCTTCCCTGCTCCTACCCCACTGCACACAACCACTTTGAGTTGTTTCTGGTCTCTGTGTGTCCATACTAGAGAGAGCTGGTGGGTTCTCAGCAGCAAAGGGCCAAAATACTTCAGTGGTTGGAGACTGATTCTACAGCAGTTCTACACCAGCAGAACTACCTGTCCTGATCTCAGGAGATCTCAGTTTACAGCAGGACAAGCGTGAAGGGAGAATCAGGAGAGCATGTCAAATGTTTAGGAGGAAATGGAGGTTATAGGCCACGTTCAGCCTCACTGAGGAACAAATGCATCCAAACTCTGGCAAGAAGGATGCGGACTGTAAGGGAAGAAAAGCTTCAGACTGCAGTGCATAGGGAATGCATATGGGTGAACTATGGGCTCTTGCAAATAAAACAGAAACTACAGAGCTCCCCAAAGCAGACCTTGCTAGAAACCAGATATTATCTTTTTGATATTCACACTCATTAGACAGCAAGTAATAAAACCTATTAGTGAAAAATTCATCTCCCCTGCCCCTTGCCCTGGCCCTCCCCCACCACATGCCCTCCTGCTCTGATCCTCTCTCTCTTCTAGGATGGCTGTGATTTGTTCTGAGAAGCGACAGGTTTATAGGTTAGCCGACACCTTCTCTCTGTGGAATTTTAATTAACTTCTCCCATCGTCAATATGTTAAGGAGCAGGGTTCCCATTATACGAGGTCAGCAGCGTGTTTCGGACCTTGCTATATCAGCCGTCAAATTGAAGAATTAATGACGTGGCTAATTGGCTCTAATTCTCCACACCTCCCTCCCTAAAATATGGAGGGGTAAGCGGGGGTGCAGTAGGACGGCCTAGTGGGAGAGGCTGGTACAGTGCACAGTCTCATAAAAAAATGAGAGTGCACAATTTAAGCTCACTTGTTCATGGGGTAGCTGTTCCACCACCTCCAATTTATCACCCTGCAGGGAGGAAGGGGGGTAGGGGTGGGGAGACTGAGGGTAAATATTGTGACAGAGAGTGTGCACAAGCATGCACACCAGGGAGAGGAACACTGTCCTGACAAGAGGCCACGGCAGCGGGTCATCACTTAGGAGTAGGAAGCAGCATGTCACTGGGCTCTAACCAGCCCAGTGGCCTGAGCCACAGCCTGTCTGCTAGAAAAGGGGCCCTTGCAGCACAGAAGACAGAAGAGGGCTTCTATCTCGCATCTTGCAGATCCACGAATGCACATGGCACTTCTTCAAAAACACTATCTGTCTCAAACACTCGGAGCAAAGGAACAAGGGAAGAGCAAAATCATAGCAAGGCTGGAGTGTCATTTCCCTGATAATGCCATCAGCTCTGCACCACTATGTTTCTGCTGCCTGCAAAACAAGCTTGGAAATCTAATAAGAACAGCAGTTGTGGGAAGTATTTTGGTTTTGCACAAGCCTAAAATTCAGTAGTTGCAGATATCACATGGGCAGCAACAACAGCTCTTCTTCCCCTCTTCCTCAAGCTACACCAAGGAAGAATCTCTCTTGCATGCAGAGGACCAGCTAAACCAGGGAACCAAAGAGATACATCGTTGCTGGTCAGTGTGAGATTTTAAAAGTGAGAGTTTAAGTTTCTCAGATTCTCACTTCCTCAAGAACAGGAGCACTTTGAAAAACATCCTGGAAGATACTGCTGTATGTACTGTCCTTGCCTCCCATGCTGAAGTTGTAGTTGTAGAATTACACCTGCACTAGCAGCACAGAGATACAGACAATAGAGGCTGGAAAACCTCATCCCCGAACTCCACTTCATCTTTCCCAGTTCAGCATGTTCAAAGAAAACTGAGCTTTAATCAATGCATACAGCTCTTAAACAGAGACCTTTTCGCTCAGCATCTCTTCTGCCAGAGAATGAGAAAACAAGTTGGCATCTTTTCAGCACAGAAAAACTCAAGAGGATCCAAGTCACTGCTTGCAATTAGCAAGTCAGAGCTTGTTCAGCAAGAAAGAATGAACAGGTCCCACCTGAGGTGCTAAGAGGAACACAGGGCAATCTTCACGGCCTCTTTATGAGTGGATCACTCCACTGTTATAAGAAAAAAGACCATATGCTCTTCCCTGAGCACCTGCTGCAGGCAGAAGCACTTCACCCAAACCAAGTCACATTGGTGTCTCAGAAAGATTTGTGGACGCACAGCCTATCCAACTCCTTTACTTCTCTCTGTTGGAAATTGGGAATAAAGAGATCTCAGTTACCTTAATAATGGGCTGATAGCAATGGACCACACTCGATCCTCTGTCTGCACTGTATGTAGACACTGACCAACTCTGCCCGCGGACAGGGACCAAACCTAAAGAGAGAGATGCATGTTATGCCACATCATCCAAAACTGCAGAAGGTAGGATGCACGCTGCTAATGTTGTGCTGGAAGAGCTGCCAAAATTGCCATGCTTACCTTCCCCAAGTTCCTCTCCCTGAATTCCCATTACTTATTTTTGAGGAGCAGAGCCTTCAATCACTGGCAGAAACATCTCAACTTATGAGTATGACATTCCACCCGACTGGTTAGGGAGAGAGCACCTCCATCACCACTTGCTCTCTAGGGGCAGCACTCAACACAAAGTTATCACCTGCTGTAGTTAAATAAACAAGAAGTGGGATTTGTTCAAATATGTTCTCTTGAACAGTGCGGAAAGACTTTGTAGTACCCCTGAAAAATTTTCATTAATATTATCTATAAAATTAATTGTTCACCAGCCTGTAAAATAGTTTTCTTTTATAAATCCACCCCCTTCAGACCAAGTTTAAGTGTACCCCAGGCCGTTTTCAAATAGGTCCCCCTTGCTCACTGACAATGTGAGAAAATCTCTTACCTCCCCCATCAGTGCAAACATGCACATCCCCTTCCACCAGTTCACCCCTTTGTTTCTGGGTCCTAATAAAGGCCCCAAAATTCTTGCTGGAGCCTCTGCCTGTGGCCCTCATTTTCTCCACCTTGCCATCATTCTTGGCCCATGGGAGGCAAGCCCCCCCTTCTCTGTAACCAACCCCCAATGTTTCACTTCAAGACTTCAAAGCAGGGAGTGCCCTATTTGTTTGTTTGTTGATAATGCCCAGGATTGCAGGCTATTCTTGTCAGCGGGGAATTTAGCACCTAGTGTCAGCAAAAGCAGCAGAAAAGCTTAACTCCTTTAAGGCATCCCTATCTCCTACAGGTTAAAAATATTGCTCAGAGCACACTATCTGCTGCCTATCACACAGGAATGTACATTAGCAGCTCTTCAGGGCTTAGTCCTAATCAACACTCGGCAGAGCCCTCAATAGCTTAGACACTTAGAGCCCCTTTAAAAGGCTGGTAGGGATTCCCTTCCACCACCCAAGAGTCTCATTCGTGCAAACAAGACAGCCTACAAAAGAGATGATAAAAAATAAGAGGTGAACATCTCCAGAACATATGCTGTGGGGAGCACTGGGTGGGCAAGATCTCACACTAGCCCCAAGGAAAACAGCCTTAAATTCCCCTCTGGCCTTCAGGAATTTGTTCTCAAGGTCGGGGATGTCTGTCCTCCAGCTGTCAGAGAAGCAGCAAAAAGGAATTTCCCAGAAAAGAGGCTCCACAGACCGGAGAGGAGCAGCCCTGTTAAAGTGTGAGACAAAGCAGCATCAAGGCCTTGCTCCCAGGAGGCAAACGGCATTCCCAGTAGTGCCTTTTGCATCTGAACACTGCTCTACTTGGGAGTGATTTTATCCAGGAGTACATCTGTACAGAAGGACAACAAAAATAAATAGGGTCATGCTGCTTAGCAGCCTGTCAGGTAGTTACCCATTTCCACATGCTTCCTACAAAACCTTGAAAGAGACATTTAAGTCTTCCTTTGCTCCAACTTCCCCTCTTGCAAAACAGGAATAGCTGTTTTTCTTCTAACCTCCGTCAGTGCTCTATGAGAGGAACTAGGGACCAAGAGTATTCATCAGCCTACCCTGCGCAAAAGCCAAAGTTTTCAACATACAGCAAACCAAGAACCATTAAAAAAAAAAACCAACAACCCAGACAAAAAAAACCCCACCACAAATAAATGAACATCATTTAGGAACATAGGAAAAGACATCATGCCATCCTTTACAGAGACTGAATATGTATCAGAGAGCAAGTTAAACCACACTGTACCACAAAGCAAGGATGGGTTTGAGATACATAGAGCAAATTTCACATTAAATGGCACAGATCTCCACTACAATGTAGACAGATATACAGTGAAAGAAGCAAAATATCAGCTTCTGCCTTCTGCACGTCCTAGTTTAAGCCAGCAGCTGATGTTGTAAACCTCTGCCCAATTTCTTCCTTAAAAGCCTGGCACAGCAAGCATCTTTTCAGAGATGTGAGCCTATACTAAGATAACCAGTGCTCCTCCTGCAAGGAGTACAGGCTCACAACAGTTCTGCTGACACTTAAATATTCATGGCACAAGACCTCTGAAGTCACCTCTGCAGCAGCACCTGCAGCTGCTGAAACACCACTGCTCACCTTCGCTGTTCGGTCCCGGGAGCCACTGACAATGAGGCCACCTTGGAAATCCACACAGTTCACCTCCTGTTCATGCGCAGAGAACTTGACACTGTAGGAGCCATGGATCTTGTGAAGGACAATACTTCCATCCCTGAAAAACAAATCACCAAACAGGGAGTTTGTATCAGTTGCATCTCCCCTGGACACGCACCTTTCACTAGTGCTTAAGAGTGTCACAAAAAGACCAGGACTGGTCTCTCGTAGAAGCTGAAATTCACGTAGCATTATTAACCCTCCACCCTTCACACATCACCTGTTCTCTTGTGATCCCACATCTGGCCAGTCAAAGCCTGATCTGATGCACGTGAAAATTTTCCTGGTGATCTTTCCACCTTCCACTTTGCATTAAGCTGCAGAAACTAGCAGAGCAACCATTCCTCCTCCTACTACTTTGAGCTTGCCAGAATACTATCTGTATGCTGAATGGCTGGAGTAAGGGAACAAGTTCGAGGACATTCTCATCCACGTCCAAGTCTCGGCTTTTCATTCATTTCAGAGCAGCCGTGTAGGGTGCTGTACTTTGAATTGACTACACAGACATTTAGACCTCTTTCAAACAATACCGTTACTGGAATTTTAAATGCATGCCTTCATTTTCACCTGAATTTTGGGCTACAGTTCATGGGGGAGAGTCTCACCATATCCAGGGCAGACAGCCATGCTTGTCTCTCCCAGCTCCGTGCTTAACCGCTGTGTATTTTAATGGCTATAACTTTATAAGCAACACGTCTGTCATTTGCTGTAGCTGAAAAAGGCCAGTCAGATGCAAAATTAATTGGAGAAGTGTGTGTATGCTGGAACGCTTGGCAGTTTTCCCCCTCTCCACAATTGTATCAGTGGATCTAATAAATATATACTTGTCCCTAGAAAGCTTTCTGCACCACTGCAGTCCCAGCTAACCAGCAGTATTGATTATTAGAACAGTCTAGCTACCCCAACTCTAACAGGGAAAGAAATGAAACTTGCACATCAGTCAGGTGTGCAATCAGTCAATCCCGATTCAACATCCTGTGGATCTTTACACAAGTTCAAAAGAGAAAAGGACACTTTATAAGGTCAACAGCATGAGACTCAGCTCCTTCACTGCTGTAGTAGAAGCTTTTCCAGGACAGAATCAAATTATAAGAGAGGAAGCAGCAGCAGTTGAACACAGCCAAGCATGAGGACACTGTGTAACAAGACTGGCCCCTCTGCTCTGGGCTGGAGTTACACAAAATCTTTCCAACTTCAGTGCCACAATCCTTGGGCTCCTTCAGTCATGCAACTTACCCCCCTCCGCTGACGATGTGGGAGTTGACAAGAACGAAGCGACATACATCCTCCTGGTGGCCAGAGAAGATGGCTTGAGGGTGACGCTGCAAACCTGTACCCTCTGGACAGATGGGGTAGGCCTGGATGTTCTCTGCTTGAGACAGGTAGAGATACTCGCCATCCAGCTCCATCCATGGCATCAAACTGTAAACAGAGAGCAGGCTGAGGGCATGCAGGAGTGGGGAGAAGAAAACAAAACAATCTCACATGCAAAATAAAAATAAAAGACTGCATATGTAAATATATGAAGAAAAACAAATGCCCACTCAAGAAAACTGAAGTTGGAGTTGCAGGTCACAAACAAAAGCAGACCTCTCCAGTAACATAGGAAGCAGGTTACATTGCAGGCATTTTTCTAACCAAGAGATGAGGAAAAGGAAGCATGGAATCTCTGAAGGAGAAGGTGGCCAAAAGTCTAGTGAGGTTAGACAGGAAATAGTTAAGGGTCCCTGAGCTTGCACATGAGCCCTGTACTTTTTAAGAAACTAGACTCTCAGGCATTGGTGAGCTGTGCTAAGCACTTCTGACAGAGCCTTCAATATGAGGCTGTTGGAGGTATTTTTCTACATGCACACCTCTTCCACTGCTGAGTCAAAAGGATTATTTATTCTTGAAACAAAACCAAAATACAGAAGAAAACAGGTTACAATGCACACTTAGGCAGTCAGACCTTTGCTCAAGATCTTGTTTTTGTGTAGCCGTCAGAGAATCAGCAAATAAGATTTCTGGATATAGCAAGGCCAGATACAAAGAGACCTGAGGCTCATGTCCTATGGGGCATAGATGCATGGAATTGTCTGTACTCTGCAGCCACTGTTGAGTGCACCAACACCCACAGAAACATTGAGCAAAACCAGCTTTCAAACTATTCAGGAATAAACTGTTTTGAAAGCAGGAGGGCTCCTCATGAAAACCTGTCTCCCTCTTTTTTTAGATCATTCATCCTCAGAGGTCATGCTTTTCTGCGTCATCAGAGCCACTACATGCAGCCGTACCTCACAACATCACAATGAACAACCAGAGACAAGCAAGAGGACAAGATTGCTCATTAGACAGAAGGTTCCTGCTTGCCTGCGTTCATCTCCAATAACAGGCTTTTAGTCACACGGACAAAGTAGTTGAGTTTATAGTGTCCATCTGGGACTTGATCATATGCATGGAAAAAAGAGGCATCTTTAGAGCAGCAGCTTTGGTTTTAGGCGGTCTTTGATTTCCTCTTCCTTCCTCCACTCCTACACATCCTCTAAAAGCAAGTGAATATCCAGCTTACCTAGACTACAGCCAGTTTCTGTGGCTCTCCTTTTGCTGCAGTTTAGCTTTTTACCTTTTTCTATGGCTTTTTCATAAGGAGAAGTAACAAATCTGAAGCAGGATAAATGAAAATTAGAGGATGCCATTTGGATGGTGGCCTCATTAAATCAGTCCTTGCCTTTTCACTTGGGAAGCTGGTTTAGTAATGATCTCTAACATCCACAGAGCCTGTCTTCACAGATGGTTGCAAGCACTTCAAAGGCAGGTATACAACCTGCACCAAAATCCACTCTGCTCATTACAGCTGTTCCCAGGACTTTAGAAAAGAAGTGGCACATTATCCATCACTTCAATCTACACAGCACAAAAAGGCATGAAAGCTCAGTAGAAGGTCCCTGTTCTTCAGCAGCTAACAAACCATAGTCTTTCTCATTTTTCCTTCAGTCTGATGATGAGAAGGCTGAAAATTTACATGTGCTGTTCAGACAAGAGACCTATCTTATGCTTTGCTTTGAAAGCCGAGTATACTTTTGCAAACAAGAATTTAACAATGATCCCCTCTCATTAATGTCAAATATACTTTTTTTTTTTTAAGTGAAGGAGAGAAGCCTAAGGTATCAGAATGAAGAGGCATAAGGTCAAAGAATGTCAATTAGCATTTTAGATTTGTACATCCAGATCAGGGCCAGGAAAAACCACAGGAAAAAAACCAAGTATTTTGAGGGGATACCTAAGTCCACATCTGGGATCAAGGTATGCTCATTGTGAGAGCAGGATAGAAAACTGCTCATGGAATACAGCAGTAGATATGAACACAACAGTTCAAAGTCTGTAGTAAAGATTGCTAAATCCAAGTAAAACTGTACAGATCAGATCAAAGACAATTTCAAATTACTCAGCACGAATCCTTAGGTCAAGGCAGCAACTCTAGTTACCCCACATCCAGCTGGCCAGCAACAGCTAAAATAGGCCAGCAACCCTATGTATCACAAGGAGCAGGAAACATCTCATTTCAGGGCACGGGCACAAACCCAAGGCCCCACAGCAGCGGTCACAGAACAAAGATGAGGAGAAAGAAGCCACTTGCTTGCATTTCCATTTCAGGACCGTCTCCCTCCGGCAGCGTCCGTGCCTCCAGTTCTGAGATACTTTCACCCTCTCCTTCACTGGAATGCCAGCAGCTCTGCAGACAGAGGAAGAGAGATGAGATTAGCAAACAGGAGTGATGCTATCTGGACAACAAATGCACTCGAGCTGGTCACAGGTAAGCTCTCACTCTGGTTCCACAAACGATGAACTGGCAAATGCTGATGGTGCCAGAGCCACACCACAGCAAGTGCATTCATGAGAGCTGAGAAGAAAGGAACACTGAGCAGAGTGGGGGATTATTAGCACAGAAAGTCACATCTGATGATCACTAGTGTACAAGCCCTAAGTCTGATGAAGACTTGATCAACTATACTGAATGCAACACAGGTTCAGACAAAATGTAATCCAAACAAGATGACACAGAAAGGAACTACCAGAAGAACCAGCACATCACTCTTTTAATAGAGACTAAAAAGAGCCAATTAAGGACAACACCACACAAGAACAGATGGAGGAAACTCTAGTCAGGAGAACACTGAAACGGGAAGCCAGAGGAGTGTGTCTATCCAGAAGGACTAGCAAAGAAACTGCTCCAGAGTCTAACCTGTCTGAACAATCACATAACCAGATACAATAATCAGAAATCAAGATGTCTTCAGACTAAAGATAAAATACATTCGTCTGTATAAACCACCCAATGCAGACACACACCAAGACAAGCTATCTTTTGCAGCTGCTCACCAAAGGATAGAGAATTCCAGCACATCACTGGAAAATTCTCTACTTACAGTCAGACAAAACTACTAAAAGAGAGACTACAGCTCATAAGCCGTTGCTGGGATACAAATCAAAGTTATTGGGATGAGCTGAAACAAACCAAAAATAACACAGTTCAAGAAGTGACAAAAAGTAGGTACCACAGAGACCTGGGACGAAGGTCTCTTTAGAGTCTACATGAACATACCCAGTTCAAGCAGCTGTTCAATACCTGGTTTGCTTCAATGTTCCACAGTTGATGAAAGATGGGGAAATAGGCAGCTTTAGCTCCCATTTTTCTCCTATCAAAATTTAATTATTCCATATCCTTGGTGGAGCTGCTTAGGTAGAAAAAAATCAGAAAACTACAAACAAGAAGAAACTCTTGAAGTTATCCTTCTTAACTAGGAGTTGTGAACCACTTCCTAGACTGTAAGAGTTTATCCCCCTTTCATGCATTTCTCAACAGTCAGTGTTCCCAGATGCATAGGATGAAGGGAAGATCCTTAAGAGATGGGAATTGGTGCCCGATCAGAACCAGTTCCCTCCTCCCCTCCCTGTAGTCCCCTCAGTCCACTTCCCAAAAGTGGCATTTTTGGGTACTCTGTCATTTTTAAAACAAAGATTAGCTCCCTGTAAATAAACATCTCCTGTGGTTGTTAATGGGTGTAGGAATCTCTAACCTGGCCCTGGGGTCTGGCCAGACTCTTATTTTCCCAGCCTTCCTTCCATAGCCTCAGGCTTCTTTTTCTCTGCTCACCCTTCCCTCCTCTTTTCTATGCTTTCCGGCACTTAGTCACCATTATAATTTGACTGCATTCCTGGGCATGTGACCCATTTTAAACAAAAACAGAAACCACACACAGAAAAGCTTTTCGTCCCCTAGAAAGCCACGCAACTTTAACTTTATGATCAGTAGAGCCACACCAATTAAAACTGAATTTAAAAAGCTACAAGCTCTTTATTTCTCATAGCCATTGAAAAACAAACAAACAAACAAAAAAACCAAATAGAGAGTCAGCCTAGGCTGCAAGAAAAGGAATTCCTTTTTTAAAGGGAGCACTTGCAGGAGCTCATGGGGCCAGATAGTGTCTGAGATGAGGAATGTGCAGCACTGAAAAGTCAGGTCAGGTCCACTCTCCTCATTGCTTATTACTCTCCCAGACAAAGTTCAGGCTCTCCGCCTACATCCAATTCCATTCATTACTCCAAAACACTTCTCCTCCCCACACTCAACCCTCAGTTAAGTTCTCCCCACGTACAGATTTTAAGTCACCAGCTTACACAGTGATGGAAAATGCACTCACGCCACAACCCCCTTCCAACACGTACGAGCCCAACCAGACATCCTGAGCTCAGTGCACAAACCCTACTAAGACTAGATGGAATTTCCAAGGCTCTGAAAAAGGTGAATCCAAGGTCAAAAAAGCAGCCTCCATCTTACACTGCTGGTCACTTTTCTGGCTGGGAGGCAGTCCTTGGTCCTCCTGCTGCTGAAAGTGGAATTTCAGAAGAGTCACACGTTGGCTTGGCTCAGAGTACCAGTTCACTACCACGCTTACTCCTGCAACAGACACCTCATTCTTCCACAGAAATCAATCTCCTCAATCTGGAAGGGCTGAGGGTTGTGTGGGGAGGACTATTTGGGGGGAGGTCTGGTGGGGTTTTGGGAGGGTTTGGTTTGGTTTTTTGTTTGTTTTACTGTTAATAGATATTTTATTCATCCAGCCTGCCTCCTCCGTATCGCAGCTCTGGATCCAGTTAATTTAAACATGTCTTAAAAGTATCCATCTTTTGTTTTTCAGGCATTTTATTCAATCAAAATAGAGGCAAGAAAAGGGACATATGGAGAAAGTTGATGTAAAAATTGGACTGATACATCCCTCCCCTTTGGCAATGCCAAGGCAGCAGAGACTGAACTGCAATGATTTTCAAGTGCTGGTCAGAGACATACAATCCCCTATACCAGAAGAGAAGTTAAATGAAGCCCAGTGATGGAATCAAGTATTGAGATACAATTTGATATTTGTTAATAATTTTATATTTTATTTGATTCCTCAACAGCACCCCCCACAGCAATTCCTAGGATACAAAAAAAATGTGATGAGAATCACTGCAATGCATGAGAACAGTTCTCAAATCTTAGAAAGTTAAAAAAGGCATCATCATATAAACTTAATAATTTGATTGGAAATTTCCTTTTCTCCCCTACAAGAAACTATTTTGCTTCAGTCATAATCAACACACTTCCTACACATAAAAACTTTTAAGAATTGTTCCATGATAGGTAATCAACAGACATCACACATCTAAACACAGTGGTTGACTTAACCATGCCTCTCACTTCAGCAACTGTGCTGAACACCCAAAGATTCAGGAGACTAAACCACCTTACGAAGCCAAATACTACGTAAAATGCTGGGAAGGGACCACTATCCACTGGTCAGTGAATACTGTGACCTTTCTTAGTTTGCAATCCAGCAAAATACTAAGCCACATTCCTAAAATTCAGTACACGCATAAGCGCTCTGTGAAATCAAGATCTTGGCATTCATGCTCCCAGAGAAGCCACCCAACAGTGAACTTCAAGACTGCTGAAGGCTGACTCACTGAGGAAGGACTGCTATTTTTAGCAGGACCTACACAGCCCTGCATCAGAAAGCAACTGAAGTACAGTCCAACATCCTAGAAACATAGGATGGAGGAACCAGTGAACACTGAATGTGAAAACTCAATGAAATTCAAGAAAAATGTTCTTAAAACACACTAGTGCGCATCATCTTACACCTTTGCTAGGGCATCACAGTATCAACAGTTGATAAAGTTACATGGCAAAGAACACAAAAGACTACCTTTAGTTATTACCTAATTAATCCAAAAAACACTCTGTCGGGATCCCAAACCATACAGTGCAATATTTGACCTGACCTAACGTGTGTTTCCAGTTGCACGCACTCCTGACGGAAGTTCCCCTTACAAAGACTCCCTTACGTTAAGAAAGAATATTTCTCACAACCTGAGAGGGAGTTCCAGGAGAAAAATCATCCCAAGCAACCCATTACAAAGGATTTTTCATTTCCCCCTTCCTACCTCACCCCACCATACAAAAAAAAGCTAAATGTATTTTGCTCAAATTATGAATTTCCTCTCTTTCTTGGCAGAGTTGCCAAAAGAAATGTAATATTCCTTCTGGAGTCCATTTCCCAGCTGCTGAAGTGAGAGACTGGGACTGTCCCCACACAGCACCACTGACCCAGGTGACTTCAGCCACCATGGCAGTTGTTGGCCTGGGCCTCAAAAGAAAGCAATGAAAGAATCACTCAGTCAGAGTCCAAGCACATTGCCTCCTAAAGCTTCATATCCAACAGATTTTGCCTTCATTTATCCCCTCCTCACACAAAGTCCTTTGCCATCAGAAATGGTATTTCTGCAATAGCGAGAGCTTCTGCACTTCACTGCATCCCAGGGAGATTTCTACCGGCCATCTACAATTTCAGCATATGCCAAAACAGTGGTGCCTGCAACAACATATACTGTGTTACAGAAGGTAACACCGACATGTCATACCGTGTATTTTCCCAGCTGCATGGGGCATCCTAACCCAGCAAAATCCTCCACGTTTTGCTACATTTTAACTACCAAAGAGCTCATCTGGAAATGCAAATCTGCAGAGACCTGCTGAGACTGAATCTCTTCCGTGGACAAAATCTGTTGTCTACATAAAGGCTGTCACCAGCCTGCCTCAGGCCTGACTGGAAGGGTCATACAGAGAACAAACAGGTCACAGTGGCTAAGCCTCACTTTCAACCTTGGCCCTGTGGCAAGGGTGGCTAACACAAGGACCAACTGTGCTTATTTGTGTAATTGGGACACACCTGTTGAGTGGCAGGGTCTCAGTGCAGCCACAAGTCACAGGCCACCAACAGACAGCCGAGAGGGAAAAGCTATTTATGTCAGAAGCTCCTGTTGCTGTCCTCAACAGGTCGGCTGGCTTTCAAAATGTCTCTTCCAGGACAAAAATTCCAACTGAATTCCTTTAGCACATGACCCTTATTTAGCTTACTGCCATGTTCAGCCTGTCTTCTGTGCTCCCCCCCTCCCTACGTGACACAGGCTCAAATAACTCCAAGACAGAAGAAAGCTCTACTGACTGTTCTCTTGCTGTTCCTTCCCTTCTCTGGCGTGTCTATGCCATCTCAGACAGTACCAGGCTGTGCAGGTCAACTGCTCCACCAAAAGCTCTCACGAACAAGTCATCTCATGAAAAAGAGACTCTAACAATACCTAGGGGTGCAGACAAATTTCTGTACACACAGTAAGGACACACACCTTCACACAGGCTTCCAAAAAAAACCACCATCACCAGGATTGAGCCTGACCACTCCGTCATCAGATGCCCTCTCCCTTACAAGTGATTGCAATGGGAACATGGCTAGAAACTCCAGGCAGGGTTTGGACACTCTCAGGGACCTGTGTTGGCTTTTTGGAGATGAAATTTGGGCTGCTTCAAAAAATGCATGGCCCTGGAAAGATCTGAGAAAACCTGCGGCTGCTCAATAGCTGTCATGTGTATTCTGATCTGAAAGAGTAGACTGTCAGGGTAGTATTTGGATAGAATGAAATAACCTATAGCCAGTTCAACAGAGATAATAGTGACAAGCACAGCACACATATTTTAACTACATAACTATTCTGAACTACATAAAATTCTTCCACTTTGAAATTGTGAATATTTTAAGGGAAAGGTAAGCAGGCCTCAAAGAACTCTTACAAACTTCACCTTCCCAGAACAAAAAGAAGTTCCAATGCTGTGGAGCTGTCTGGGAAGATCTGTCCTGCTTGGCATTAAGAGTTCAGAGTAAGAACAAAAGTAAGCACAGTTTATAAAAGCCGCTGACTTTTCCAGTACAAAGCAGTAGCTGCATGCCCTCTTCCAGGCTTTTGCCATTACTGCAATATCCTCCCCAGAGTACTCCCTTCTGCATCATCTACACCAGTTCGTTGCCTACTTCATTTCTGTCTTAATGTAATGAAATTTTGGTAAAGCAAAAAAGATGAAGGAAACTGAAGCAGCTTTACAAGCATTCCCACTCCCTCCCCTTCCAGTGGTGAAGGCAGAGGTCTTCTATGATTGCTGCAGTTTGCATTTGGATTTGACTTGCACAGATTGGCCATTTCCTGCTCCTGTAGGTGTATACATTTTTCCAAGATCTGGAAAAAACACAGCTCTTATTAACTCACAGAAATGCTTACACAAGCTCTTAAATACTCAGAGATGATAAATTCGTCCATTAATGGATCTGTTTTTCTGAACTGGAGAATATACCATGATCCTAGAAGGCAAGGCAGAACAGGGGATGGGGGAGAGAAAATATACAGTGGAACATTTCTATATTTTGACAACATCTATTAATACATTACAAAGAGCAAATTGTCAAGCTATTTAGGTTGCAACTTTTAACTTGCCCTCTAAAATTCCTTTGTAACAAAGAGGAAATAAGTTTAGCCCAGCTGCAACTTTATTCCTTTCTTCCATGCTTTAAATAAAGAACCACCTTGCAAAGAGCTCTTTGCCTCTCCAATTTCTCCAGTCCAAGGTGGTCCAGCAGGCAGGCACTGGATAAAGGCTTAAAGCACCCTCTGCTATTCCTGGCTCTGACACTGACCTGCTGCACAGAGGGCAGCTTGGTTGACATCTCTCTGCCTCTGCTTCACCTCCCAGCCCTTGTTTACCCTGGCTATTTAGGCAGCAAGCTCATCAGGGCAGAGACTGCTCTTGCTGGGCCTGTACAACAGCTGGCAAAACACACAGGCTACAGGACACAACTGTAATATCACTATACTCACCAAAAACCCAAAGGCTTTGTGCTACTGCTCAGCTACAGTTTAGCTCCAGAAAGTGTTGTAAAGTCTTAACTTTACTGCGATATGCTGCCATGCGTTTTTGAAACAAAAACTGCACCTTTCACCTTACATCTTGAAGATGGAGCTCAACTTCTGCTTCAGCTGCTCCTATGACAGAGTGAAGTAAAAATCTTCAGCATAGGGACTATCTTTTTACCATCCTCATAACAAGGTCTTTTAGCAGTACAAGTCTATATATAAAATTAACACCACTATACAGAAAAAGTGGCAGCCTGATATAGAGAGATGCATAGGATAGGTGCCAAGAAGCACATCCATCTAGAACCACTCTGCTTCGGTAACAGTGACACAATATTCTCTTGAACAATTATTTACTGCTGATTCAAAGAAGAAAGAACACATTTTTAACACCAAGAATGTGCTTTAAGAACCCTTGCAAATCAGCTCCTGTTGTTCCTAACATACAGTGACTCCTGCTGATGCAAACCTAGCGATACCCCTCAGCCCACCAAAGGAATGAAGTGTACAGATGCATCTCTCAAAGTAAACTTCTTTCTTCTCCTGCAAGTGCACAATTGAATCAATACCTTAAATACTTAATTTGGTTTACATCTGTGTCTCCCAATCAGCTGAATGTACCAGAAACGGCAAATATGAGAGATGGTCAATGTTGTGAATATGCCTTTGACAATAACAGTTAGTGTCTGGGATTAAATGCATATCTTCCTTTGGCATCATTACAACTCAATTTAACATTGTTTAAGTCTAAGCATGTGTCCAGAGATAGCCATAGCTGGCAATTTTTAAAGGTATGTAGCCAGGATGACAAATAGTTTAATAATATAAAAGTTAAATAAAATCCAAATTGTTTCACATAGACTACTATTTTTCTTTTTCCTGCTGCTAATAGCTAGAGGTTTGCATCCAGTTTCTTATCGATCTTCTCTCTTCCCTATTTTGCCATAAAGAAGTTCTATAAGCGAGCTGACTGCAAAACCAGTTTTTTCATATACAAGATAAAGCCCTTTCCTTCTGATCTTCTTGTTACAATTATCAGAAGACATACCAAACAGAAACAAGATTTTAAAGAAACAGTGTCATTTTCAACTTAATCACCCTTTTAAAAATGGGTAAGTGGGGGCAGGGGATAAGTTTCACAGCTATCTCACCCTAGGCTCAAATTTATTGCTATTTACAAAGCATTAACAGATGGTTTATCAAAAGCCATTTAACAGAAGAAATGATCAAACTATTCTGAGATGGGTTTTTGTTTTAAACTGTAAATACTCCCTAGACTAGTTTTTAACTTATGCCAGCCTCCAAGGGACCATCAGTTTAAAATCTAATGTTAGAACCATGCACGTTATTTTATTAAGTACATTAACCCTAAACAGTTCCAGCCTTTGCTTTCTCAATTGCTCACAGTATTGCACAAAAACCTCTTAAAAATAAAAACCAATGTTCACCTCATGCAATATTAGCCAGAACATGCAACAGAAGCTTCATCTCCTGAGTCAAAACCAAGCTTGACAAACTCAAGTGTTACTCCATATCACTAAGAAAGCACAGTTATCAAGAAGGTCCAGCTATCCATCATCTTTGTCACCATTCCATTTACACAGTGATATTTTAGCTTAAATACCTACTCAGCTCAAATTTAACCTTCAATGAGCAATCTACCAGGTTCCTACTTAGAATTACTATCAAGAAAGGCCATGTGCCCAGAAGCTTACCTCAACTCCCGCCCCAATTTGTACTGGTGTGTTAAATAAAATACAGCATCTCTCTGCAAATCTTACTCCCTCAATTGCAAGAGCACCAATCTCAGAGATTGTTCCTGATCTTGGAGACATGCATGAGGAGCAAGTGCTATGGAAGAGACATGGCTAGTTAAAACCCTCAAGCTGCCACAGAGACTATCAAACTCTTCTTCAGCTAACTACAAGTTTTACAGCTGTACAACTCAACACATGCACTCACACTGGTTCTTCTGCAGATGTTCAGATATCCAGATCCCCTCGTACTGCTATATTGCCAGAACTGTCTACCCTACTGGGGCAAAACTCATGCAGCTGCCCACAGATGCTGGATCTCCACACAGGGAAAACAAGTGTTTGCTTTGGGGCATTCTCTGTAAGATCTGGCACACCATTTCAAAGAACTGGAGAATGCCTAAGCCTTCCATGAAGTTAAAAGTAATTAAAGGATTCATCCTCCGGATATACCTCAAGGTTCCTCCATAACCACTCGTAATGTCACTTCAGTGTGTTATCCATGATTGAACTTCCCAGGACCACAGCAATGCTGATCAGTGCTAAAAGCAGCTCTCAGTACTAGAGTTGTTTAAGGAAAACTTGAAAATAGAACTCAACACAAAAGCATATCCTAGAATTACTAAAAAAACCCTGTACGTAGCAAATCTAACAGCACTGAAATCCCTGGGAGTTCATGATACTCAAGCAGCCTTCCCTTCTCTGAAACCCTCTGACCTAGCAAACCTCTTCCGTAGCTGTTTATAGACCTGCATTCCTCTGCAGGGGGAAGTGGTGGTCCTTACACACACCGCACCTGGTCTGCCGTACACCTGATCCCTCCTGCAACTGAAGGAGCACAGTATCACCTTATTCTTAATGAAAAATACAGAACTTCATTTCCTTGGGAGACAAAATCATATATCACAGTAGACAAGAGTCCAATACACAGCCATTCTGCAGTGCTTATTCCTGCTGATTTCCAAGGGAACTCCGCTTAACTTTCAAGCTGTGAAGATTGAGTAGGTTGAAGTGTTGGCCTGCAAATCCAACACGAGAATTTTCACCACCACTGAAGTTCTGCTCCTGCCAGCAGGAGCTATAATTGTTTCTCTTAAGTCTGTGCTATTGATGAATAGTAATATGAGACAGCAAAATAGGGTTCAAAACCTGACATCCCTTCTTTTGAGTCATGTCAACACAGTGTTTACAGTACCAAGTCACTGGATGACAAACAAAATCCATGCCGGCAGCTACAGGAAAACCATAACAAGGGATTTATAGACCCTAACACTCTAAACTTCCTCTTGGCATCCTTTAAATAGCAAGGAAAGCCACACTGTGGGGCTGTCTCTGAGTGGCATTTGGTACATAAACAGATTTGAGAGAGAAAAGGCAAACTCTAGGTCCTTACCAACCAAGGCCTAAGCCCCAAAGGCACTTCATCTAGAAAGACGCTGGTGTCATACACAGCAAAGCCAAGAGGGCTCACACCTCTTCCTAACCTATGTTGTGCTGTTGAACTGGAGGAAAAATAAAAATAGACACCGGGAAAAAAAACCAATAATCCCTACTCACAAAACTTTAAAACCCAGAAGCCATGAAGGTCCAAGAGTCACTTTCTCTGTGACAGATATCACCACTTATACCAGCAACTTGCTCTGTGAGGAGAGCCTAAGATACATGTTTCTGGGGGCCCATGCCCACTCTGAAGCCTTTTCTCAGGACACCATCCCAGGCCTTGCTACCTTGCAGCTTCTTCTCTGAGGTGTCTTTGAGACCATGGCAGGGGCTGCTGCTCAGAAGTGGTGAAGGCGCATGGGCACACAGGAGCCACCCCAGCTGCACACAACGGCTCCCTCCATCTCCTTGTGTTCCCACCTCCCCTAGGCTGATGTCCCTGAGCCTCTGCGTTTTGTTTGGAGCGGTCTGGGGACCAAGCTGATCACAGAGCCACAGAATTGTTAGGGTTGGAAGGGACCTCTGAAGATCATCTAGTCCAACTCCCCTACCAAGGCAGGGTCACCTAAAGCAGGTGACACAGGAATGTGTCCAGGTGGGTTTGGAACGTCTCCAGAGAGGGAGACTCCACACCCTCCCCGGGCAGCCTGTCCCATTGCTCTGCCACCCTCAGCGTACTTAAGTTCTTCCTCATGTTGAGGGGAAACTTCTTGTAGTTTAATTTATGGCCATTGCTTCCTGTCTGGTTGCTGGGCACCACCGAAACAGCCTGGCACCATCCCCTTGGTACCCTTTGAGATATTTATATGCATTAAAGAGATGCCCTCTCAGTCTTCTCTGAACTGAACAGGCCAGCTCCCGCAGTCTCTCCTCACACGAGAGATGCTCCAGACCCCTCATCATCTTCGTGGTCTCCGCTGGACCCTCTCCAGCAATTCCTGTCTTTCTTGTATTGAGGAACCCTGAGTTGTACACAGTTCTCCAGGTCTGGAGAGGGCCTCACGCTGCAGCACTCCCGCTGGGCCTGGCGCTGAGGCATCCCGGGAAGCCCCCGCCATCCTCGCCCGCTCCCTCGCGGGGACAAGAGGCACCTCCCCCAGCCCTGCTGGGCAGCGCCGGGGCCGAGCCCGGCCCCGCCAGCCCGGGGTGCCACAGCGGCCGCTCCCTCCCGGGGAGGCCCTTCCTGTGCCCTCGCCGCCTCCCCTGGCGCGGGGACAGGGCGGCGCAGCCGCGCTTCGGGAATGGCCTCGCGTCCCCCGCCCCCCGCGGCCCCGCGGCGGCCACGCCGGGAGCGCAGCCCGCCCCTGGCAACCGGCTGGGCCGCAGCATCCCCGGCCTTTCCCGGCCGCCGCCCCCCGCCCTTCCGCCGGGAAGGCCGCGCTTACAGGTCGGTGCCGAGCTGGGTGAAGCCGGAGTTGAGGCAGCCGCGGGCTATGCGCCTCCAGAGGAGATCGCGGCCGCTGAGGAAGCGCAGGCGGCGGCAGACCTGGGCCAGGCGGCCCAAGGCCTGCGCGTCCAGGTAGGAGCAGATGAGGAGCAGCAGCTCCTCGGGTAAGGCCCAGAGCGGGGATGGGGGGGAGGCGGCCCGGGATCCCCCCTCCGCCTGGGGGGACCGGGGGCTGCCCTTCCTCCCCATGGAGCAGCAGCTCCCGCCCCTCCTCCCCGGGAGCCGGAGCTGCTGCTGCCCGGGGGAGGCCAAGCCATGGACGGGGCAGCCGCTCCCCAGTCACATGGGGCAGGAGCCGCTGCCTGTCACTGCCCCCTCCGGGGGAGGAGGCGGCTGCCGGGACCGGAGGGGGCACGGGCCGCCGAGCCCACCCTCGTTAGCGGATTAATTCATTAATGGGAGCCACTGGGACTCCCCCTGTGCAGCTGCCCCCCCCCCTCCCCCCCACGACCGGCTCACGGATCTGTCTTCCGATCTCAGATTAGCAGTGTCACCTGATCCGAGTATTCATTAATAACGTGAGCAATTAATGGTGGGGACAGTGATCCCAGGTAACCAGAACATCTGCTCCACCTGGAGCAACCCTAGCTAGGCACTGCACTCCTACAAAGGAAGGTGAACAGCAAGGTGGTTAATGCTCATTAATTATTCTTGACCAGGGTCAGGAGCCCATGTCACTCACAAAGTGACAGCAGAGGTCATCTGGTTCTGCACAGCAGTTTTTCAACACTCTCACATTCCTGGGACAGGTAACATAAGGGTCTTCCCCATGTAACAGCAGGCCCTGCTACAATGGATTTCGCCAGCACCCTTCCATGCAGTCCATTCCTCCTTCCAGGGCTCCACAGAGTGAAGGCAGAAAAGTGCTCGCAGTTCACACGTGTGTGTACACATACACCAGCACACCACCACGAAAGAACAGTTCATAATAACTGAGTCATTGTTGCCATCCACAGGAGCCTGGAGTACTGACAACGCAGAAGGATTCTGGTCCAAAATGGCAAAGTAGTCCTCCGCAGACAGTGGAGCAGGAAAATATGAGTCTAGTGTTGTGTTATTCTTTCTTATAGTACTTTCCACTCCACAGAAGCCTGAAATGCTGAGGAAATTTCTCCCTCAAAATTAAAAAATAGATAAATTATAAGAAGTTCATCATCTGCCTAGAATGCTTTGAACAGGTGTCACTTAGCCACCACAGTCTACATCTCCTTTTTCAGGGTGGAGTAGGATAATAAATTTCAGCATATAATGAGGTTACCATAGCATACAGGCCTTGAGACAGTACTTGCATCCTGTTCCAGAAGGTCATCTTGTCTGTGTAATCTCAAGCACTCAAATATTCGTACAACTGAATCACCAACTCGAAGCCTCATATTTAAGAGTTTCAAAACTGGTCCATTTCCACTGAGTTTTAATACACCCTGGAAGTCAGGGAAGTTCCAAAAGGCAGCAAATTTTTTATCAGCATTTATAAGAAGTGATGTCCAAAGTAATTAAAAATTTCTTAAGCTGAGTTTGAGAAATTTTCACTCAGGTGAAATAACAGCACATCTGATAGAGGACTTGAGTAGCCAACTGAAAGGGGGGGTAATACAACAGATTTAGCTTAACATAAGATTATGGAACTTCATGTGAATACAGTTTTATATTGACTTTGTTTATATGAAACAGTTCTTTTTGTAATAGACTTCAGCAATGTCTGAAGCATTAAATGTATTAAAAGCTGAGTGGCTTCTCCATCTTAAATTGTTATTGTAAAGATATACTTATTATCAAGTTGGTCTTTTTCCAGTAGACACGGAGACAGCTTCTGCACCCTCCACTATTTAATATTTTTATTAGCAACTTGAAAAAAATCTGAAATCATTCATAGCAAAACTTTCCAGGAGGCACAAAGCATGGGGCAAGAGGCAAAGGGTGGCTTATGGCTGCGTAACCCTATGCTAAGTTTAGGCATAATCACATCATATGTATTTCAATCGAGCCAAATGTAAAGTCTCACATCTAGGAACAAAGAATGTAGGTCACACTGAAAGGATGTAACTCTATCCTGCAAAGCTGCAATTCCGTAAAGACTTCATTAAGATGAATAATCAGCTGAACGTGAGCTCCTTCTGCAGTGCTGTGACCAAAGAGCTAGTGCTGTCCTGGGAAAAAAACAAAAGCTGGGGGTGCTTTTACCTCTGATTTTGACTCTGTCGTGACTGCTTTGGAAATAATTTGTCCAGACAACATTTCAAGAAGGATGTTTAAAAACTAGATGGATTTCAAAGAAGATTGAATGTAAAAATTATTACAGGACTGTCAAACATGTTTTATAGTAAGACCCAAAGTGCTCAGTCTATTTAGCTTTCTAAAGAGAAGGTTAAGGTGTGAGGTGATCATACCTTATGAGCACTGAAACAGGAAGAAAAACCTGGCAATATAAGGATCTTGTGTTTAACAGACAAAGAGAGAAGATCTCTTGACAGAAGGTGATGGGAAACAAAGTCGTAAGTAAAGCATCCTTTTGTAGGGAATAAAATTAACTATTGAAACAGCTTACCAAGATTTATGGTAGCTTCACCATTACTGGATTTTTATGAAACAATGCCAGTTGGTTTTGGTTTTGGTTTGAGGTTTTTTTCCTTAGAAAGAGAGACTGGCTAGAGCACAACTACTGAAACTTAACCAGGAACTGACCTGGTTAGTCCTAACTCAGGATATCAGACTGAGACAGTCCAAGGGGTCCCTTCTGGTATTAGGCTCTGTTACTCTACAGAGGCAGCTTCTGCGTAGTGCAGTCTCCCTGCACTGTGTGGCATCCAAACTCCTGTGTACACAGTCTGTGGCCGGGCCCCTTTACAAAGGAAAACTACTTGGTGCAGACCAGAAGGAGCCTGGGTGCAAAGTAACACATGCAGTGTGACCCTCTGGGATACCAGGACCAAGTATGGACAAGGGTATCTGAAGAAGGGGGGCCTTGGTGCTCTCCAGTTTGTGACCCAGGGTATAAACAACTATGAAATATTTGGCTAAAATGAAACGTGTTTGCACACAGTAATAGTGCAGAGGGTCAACTGTGCTCCAAAGAGGATACACATACATACAACATGAAGAACGAAATTATGATACGTTTCTCTTAAATGTAGCATTGTTTTCTAGTATGGATAATTGCCTTACAACATAGTAACAATAGTTATTCTTTGCCCAAAACATAGATATCATACATTACTTGGGGTTTTGTTTTAAGAGAAATGGACCTGCAACACTTGTTCTCAGGCGTGGTTTCAGCTACTGTGCCTGCTATGGAACTGTCAAAGCTCTGCATCATGGGCTAAGAACCCAAAGGCACTGATCTTCCCAACAATGCAAAAGTTAGTGCTTATACAGTCTGCAGGAGCAAGAACCAAGGAAGGTTCTGAACCATTACTAAAACTGTTTTTGTAGTGCAGTGTAATCATAATAATGTATCCTTTCCAAATCCTGCAGTCAAAGATCCCAGTCCTTTTGTGGCTCATGACCACTCTGAACCTCTAGAAAAGGTATAGGATTCTGTGCTCAAGTAGCAGACCATTCCAACATCATGGCTTGCAGAGTTTGTAAACTAAAAATCAGAGGGCTTATATCTGTAAAGCTTTAACAGCACAAGTCAATGAAACTCAGCTTGGAAGAAACACCATTTGAATACCTGCCTGTCAATTTTATTTTTTTTCTGTCTTCAAGGGGTTTTATTATTTGCAGTGCCCTCAAATACACCTTTCCAGCTAAAGACACATTCATGTGGACAGCTCTTTGTTTTGTTTTTCCTTCCAACCAATGCTTTTGTGTATTTCTGAAACTTAAGACACCTCCTCTGCTACTACAGTACTTATCTGTAACACCATCGCTTTGAGGGATTAAAGCAGGTTACTTGTTACACACTTAGATCAAGAGTTATCTGAGTAGAAAGTCTATCCCGTTAGGGTTGGCGGAATCTGGTTTTGATCTTGAGTTGTTTTGATTTTCTGTGAGAGCAAGTAACATGTTATTTTAACTTCTGAATAAGGTGTGCTACCTGACTGTGTCTCTTCTGTTTGGCAGAAAGGATTAGAAACCTCCACGGAACTTGCACTCTATTAAAGCAGAGTGCTCACCATTGAGAACCAAGGGGCTGAATTGTTTTCAGATTATATGTGTGTGTGTGTCTTTCCCACATCAAAGACTTTGATGGAAGCTGTTCACGCTATTGTCAGGAATGCAGGGATTGGCACAAAGGTGATTAGTAAAATTGCTTTTCTGCAGGAGAAGCACAAAAATTACCAAAGGATTAAAGAGGATGAAATTAAAAGGTTATGCTGAATTTGGGGGTAAATTTTCTCCTTTTAAATTTTCTCCCAAATTACACATATTGATTTGGTTTTACCTATAAAAGGTCTGCCAGAAGAAACCAGGATTAGAAGCTGTTTGGTATTGGTTCCGTTAAAGGGAGATAAAAAATCTTCCCTTAAAAATATTCTCAACAGATCCTATTCCAAACCCCATCCACAAGGAGCTTTAATGAGTACTAGGGGCAGCCAGCTACTAGCCATCCATACAAGGTTCTCAGCAGCCACAGGATTGGGACCTTTAGTCGTGATTGTGCTGAAAATCAGAAAACCAAGCAATTCCATAAATCACTTTGTCATCGGTGATGCTGTTTGTTTACTTTTCTCACTACACTCTTCTGACAAAGATACTAAACTGAGGAGATCGCTTTCATTATCCACTTGCTCGGCACATGCAATGCTTTTGTATTTTGATCAGCAGCTGAGCTACTTGAATGGTTTGGAAAAAAAGGCAATAAAAAGGGATTCTCAAATATTTCAGTGTATCAAAATGAACAGCCAAGCCTTCCAGAAGCTTTCTTGCTTGGCAGAACTGCAGTGCAATTAAAAAAGCGTATCACCTCCCATAGCCAGCAGAATTGTCTCATCTTGCTGGTTTAGACTCTCTTTATTTTGCATTTTGTTTTGAACAATCTTCTATTATTTGCTAAGTACAAGCCATATACCTATTTCTTGTTTTCTCATTTTGAGTTTTGTTTGTTTGTTTTACTAATCTGTTCTTCCCTGGAAGTCACACGGAATATTTTGTTTTAAACCTCATTTATCAAAGTATTATCTAAAGCATCTGTTCAGAAAATGTTCATTTTAACTGTTTTCCCAACAATGACCTTCTTCCTCCCCCCCAGGCCACATCAAGTTGTCACTCACCAGACAGCTGTGGAATTTGGAATCATTCCTTTTAAACGCTTTACAATTCCAAATGGTAGATTTCTAATGGCACAATATGATTGCCACAAAGATCTTTAAATTTCCCAATCCTCCAGGCTTCAAAGGCTGGACCGTCCTTGATCTCCTGAAGGAATGCTTTTGAATCTTGTTCTTTTATAGGGGCTACCTATGAAGATATTTTAGGGGCTTTTTCCTTTCGTACTGAGGAAATAAAGGTTCAAATACCCACTGGCTTCTTTGGGAGTAAGACTGAGACTTAAAAAGTTATTTCTAGGGATTCTCAGCTCAGTTTCCATTAATTTCACAAGCAGTTCCAAAACTTTCTGGTGTGTTTATAAAGCAATATAAGTATCCTTGGCGTAGTAGTGATTATACTACTGTTTCATCCTGCATCTTCCTTCCATCCACATGGCTACTTCATGCAGCTCCTCACCTGTCTGACAGTGCCCTGACCCATCCTGTGCCCTTGGGTACAGAGGGGTCCCTTGCTCTTGGAGGATTCTCCGTTGTCGTATCACTTACAAGGTAATAATTTGTTCAAGGAAAGTGAGCAAACCTAATCCTACAAGCAGTTTTGGGTCTGCCTTGACCAGGCAGCCAAGACAAAGCCTAATTACTTGCAACAACTACAGATTTGCAGAATTATTAGGGTCCTAGGCTTCCTTCTCTCTTTCTCTACAGTGAGAGGAAACATTTCACTATTAGTCTTTTCTTGCACAGTAGGATTTCTGAACCAGGAAACTGTTTTTAATTTCTTGCTGGTTAATTCTTTTTGTCATCACTGAAACACAGAATTCATCAATTTGAAGTTAAGAGATTGATAATGCAGCAACAGGAATCTGACTGATGCTAGAAAACAGCCTTTATTTCTATTCAGTTCAGCTTATGCCAACCCATAAGGCAAGTTCTACCCTCTGTCTTCTTATAAATGAAGCACACATATGTATAAAAAAAATAAAGGAAGGTATCCTCCTGTCCACACACTGTAGGTCCTAATCCTCCAGTGGAGCACCACACTAGTGCAAGGTCTCACCTAGCAGATTCATCATAGGTTTGGGGCCTTCAGCTGTAACCCCCTTGGAGAAAGCGCTGTCCTTCCTACACTGCTACAGCACCTCACATGACATGACCTCTGCTGTGACTGAGCCTCTCAGATATTATTATAAGGAGCAGATAATGCTTTGTCACTGCAGTAAGTGTATGTTTAGATATCTCGTATTGCTAATGCATGTAATTTTAAAATAGTCCTCAGCCTAACCTCAGGTTTTGTGACGACAGTAACAAACTGCAGGGACAACTGATTACTAACCCAGTTTATGGGTCAAGGAACAGGCCTTAGATCCTCATTTACACAGTTTCTTATGATCATGTAAGCCCTCCCTCTACAAGACTATTTTTATTTGTTTGTTTAGATCAGTTAAAAAAAGAAATCCCAGATCCCAAAATAGAGAATGTTTTCCTTTGGAACTAGAAGCAAACACACTTGATGGCTTTAACATCTGCTGGACAATGCGTGGATGGGTGGTGGGCACCTCACACGGTTTTGTGACAAACACATGTGCGTACAGCGTGTCAGATTATAAATCCAAGAATAAAGAGTCATTAAAACCTCCCTTCTCTAGCCCACCTGCCATGAAAATAGGCTTTTCACTCTATCTATTTAAACTGAAAATGAGTATTGGGAAGAAAAATGCCGACATTCCAGGGATTCAAGTCAAAATCTCCCCCTCCAGTAAAGGGGGTCTGTCAATTGAACATAGATTGATCCATTGTCTGTCTCCCATCAGGACCCAGAAGCCACCTCATGCACATATGCTTCTATTCTGGCTAGAAACTGAGACCTCACAGTCTCAGACCATCACAGTAACATTTACATCTGTCATTGGCTTGATCTGAAACTCTGCAGAATTCTCAAATGCCTTTTCTGCTTTTGCAGCCTATTAGTGCCTGCTTCAATTTTTGGGTGCAAATTCCAGTGAGATTAGCTTGCTACCCAGCAGAGCACAAGCTCTCAGCTCCACCATGAACACAAAGCTTCCTGCTCTTGGAAGGGAGGAGAGGAGAAAGACACTTGCACACTGGGTCAACTCTTACCAGAATTCACTTGAGTTCTGCGAGTGCTAAATTTTTTCCTATCCTTTCTTTTTTCCTGCAGTCTGCAGTGCATTTATCATTGTTAGTATATCTGAATTATTAGTAGCATTAAATTGAAATGCATCTCAAGAAAAAAAACAGCCAAGTTGGGCAAGATGCCCATGCCCTTGCAGAAGAGAAAAGTGTTCTGACTTACAGACATCAGTTGGAACTCTAGAAACTGAATTTACTAGTATGTAATGACATACAAATCACAATGCTTCTGATAGATTATTCTCACCTGTAACTGTGCTTCTTTGTCTGTTTAGACGTTGTGAGCCTTGTAACGCACTCTGAGCCTGATAACTGCATTAGTAATGCCAGGAAGAAAATAGCTTTTTAGAGCGGGTAAAGCCCACAGCACTTTTTCCCTATCGCTTACATTTCTTTCCATGCACACGCATACAGATTTTTCCAGCATGAACCTCTCTACACGGAACCAGTGAAGCCATCTCCTCGCTTATTTTCTCTTGCCGCTCTGAAGTGTGAGGCCCGTTGGCTGTGTAGGTGCCCTAGCAGGTGTTTGGATGTGCAGGTGTGTGCACAGGCAAAGTCCCGAGCACAAGCACAAACAAAGATTCAAATACCAGGGCCTTTCAGCCTGAACCTGACACTGCCACTTTAAAACCAGAGATGTGGACATCAAAGTTTTCCACTCCCCAGAAGGAATGGACTATTTTACACCCTTCCAAATTACGTCTCTCATCTCTCTGCCTTTCCTACAGCCTTCTCTCTCTCTCTCTCACACACACACACTTTTTCTAATACCATCCCTCCCTCTCCACTTCAAACCATGGGAAAAACCTAGGAAAAGAAGCTTGCCGAATAAGGGACCGTTTCAGTGCATTGTGTTTTCCAGCTAGACCTGAACAGACTGAAATCAATTCAGCTCTCTCTCACTCGCTCTTTCCCTCCCTCTCCCATGTCTCTTTTTGTTTCTCTTAGATCGTGCTCTCTTGCCTTAAGAAAGCCCGGTTTAGTTATATCCATCCCCATAGCAATGAAGTGACCAGTGTTTTTTTTATTGCTTGTAAAAACACAGTATCTTTTTCATGGGAGTCAGGTTCTCCTTTGGTTTGAAATGCCCAGTGAGCAGTGGCAACAACCTGCAGAATCTTTGATCAATTCTCACATATCCATTTGAAGTATCTTTAGTAGACCCATCAAAAGAAAGGGGCTTGGTAATTAATATTTTAATAGAGTGTACCAGCCTCTCATTGTGTTATTGGCAAAAGACCTGATTTATCAGGAGCACACAGAAATACCTCTGTCTGATCTGAATTGCTGTGTGCTCTAAAAAAATATACATTATTAAAGCTGAAGTCCAGCTGTTGCTATATTAAAATCCTCTGTTTTTTATTTGCTCCTACCTTTTGGAAGGTTTCAGTTTTCATTCTGAAATTTTCCAGGCTTGCTCCCAATACTGAGGTTATAACTGCAGGGCAAGAACTAGAGGAGAATGCAAGAAGGTTCACTGGAAACTTGAACAGGTGAGATTCAGCACAGCAGAGCCAGCAGCCCAAAGAAGGCAGAAGTGTCACTTAAATTTTGATTGTACAACCTGTTGACAAAGGGACAGAATTAAGATGTGTGTGCAAGCTGGCTCTTATGCCTTGCAGTCTTTGGGATAGTTAATTCCACAGTTAGTGTTCCCTTAACATAATTTTTTCTTTCCCTGAGTTGTCCAGGGTCTCAGGACCAGATGTGAGGCTGCTGTAAACAACAGTTTTACTGTTTTAACAGAATTATGCTGCTTTATATTGAAACAGGGTATCACCCAGAGAGAAAACAAAAATTATCCACCTATCCAAAACTTTCATAATAAAGAAAACCCAGCAACCAAGACTAACCACAAACCAGAAATGTCCAAAGAAAGCCAAACATCACAATTTGAAAAGAGTTAAAGTAAGAAAAATAAAGGTGGTGTGAAATTGCAGGTTATCAGCAACACCCACTGGACTTGAGCCCCAGTCCTTTAGGACAATCATAACACTCTCCCAGGCAAACTGGACTTGCAAGGTCCAGCCAGCAGGTAACGGCATGCCAAGAGCTTCTTCTCATGTAGAGCCCAGTTGACCACAAAATGATGAGGTCTTGATATGCTTTAATGAGAGCTAAATTAAAACCAGCTTTGCGGAAACCCACTCACCACTTACCAGGCGTTCAGTCCAGTTCAGGTCATCAGCTGGTCCCAGGGCAGTTCATCCCCTCTGAGAACTGAATTGTCACCTTCCATGCTCCCTGCAGTTTCCAGCTGGAGGCTGGAACAACCATAAACACAAGCTATTGCACTAAAATCTGCCTTCAAGATTGACAAACTCAAAATCGTTTGTCTGTCTGTCTGTCACTGCCTGCTGAGTCTCTCTGAAAATCGTGCAGAACTGTTGGGTGCTCAACACTGCTGAAAACATCACTTTATATACGCACCTAACTGCCTTTTGCAGTGTCTGGTTTCTGACTCCTAATAGTACATGTGCTGTGACTCACCTACCTTTTACACTGTGCTTTGCTGTGGTATAAACTTTAATACTACAATTCCCCATTAGTTCCCAAACAGCAGAACACAGCATGGGCTGCATTTCCTCTACCGCCTCAAATATGCTGGTAGTATCAGTCCTGCAACTTAACCTACCCAAGATTTGTAACCAGTATCTCCTAAGTATCCTAATTTTTCCAGCACTCAGAATGTGGCCTAATTATTTTCAGCCAGCTGCACAGCTTTTCAGATCTGTTTTTCAGAAGGAGAGATGATTAATTATAACCCTAATTTTATGCAATACAAACTTTCAGGTAAAGGACTTGAAGAGCTCAGCCTTTCAGTTCAGCATCAGTTTCATTTGGTTTACACGTCTGTATTGTCTGTGTGTTTGTAAATATTCTCTGTATTTAATAAACAGTATATTGTGTAAATACAGTTTACCTAGTATTTTTCTTAAAAATTAACATATGCTGAGCAACATGCAGTATAACAGATTCTATACAAAATTGCAGAAAGGGCAAGTAACATACTGTACAGTGAGGAAATTCTAAATTATAATAGATATTTGCCTTGGAGCATAAAAAAATGCACAGAGTTACCTTTACTGCAAGGTACCTTCTGGTTAGTGTGCTTAATCATACAAACATAGTGGTCTCCTGGAAACTTTAGAATGTTTTTTGGGGGATTGTTTCTCCTTAGGGAAAATGCTGTGATAAAAAGAGAAAAAAGTGAAGAAAAAAAAAAAAAGAACTTTAACACAGGGGAAAGCTTTGGTGTGTTGTTCTTGTGAGTGTATTTTCAGGAGCAGTTTCCCAAGAGCTCAGTCTTTTACATGCTATGATTTCTTCTGACTGTTCTGACTTCTTTTTTTATATAATACAGGGTTAAAATCTGAATATAAGCTTTTTCAAACACTTTTGGTGCTTAAACTGCCTGGCAGCTCTAGTTGCCACTTCCAGGACTGCTGAACTTTTCTGGCTTGCAAATAATTGTAATGATTGTGTGTTAAATGCCATCTCTTGGGACTCCCTTGATAGATACTATTGGAATGCAGCTCCTCTGGAAGTAGCCAAGAGGGATCCACTTCCCTGCACATCTTAAAACATTCTTTGGGGAAAAGCTCTTTCTTTCCATCCAGAATCTCAATTATGTCCCTGAAAATCCTGCAAAGAGGGTTAAAAACAGGGTACACGCTTCAAGAAACAAAAAATATTAAAGTTAACAGGGCAGTAAGGGAGAATAAAGACATTTTCCCGTTCACACGAACAGATGGACAAGAATAGCCTTCTGAGGAATCTGAACTTTGTACAGGAGCATAAAGACAGCAGACGAACGTTGTATTAGAAAGGCAGAGGAGCGAACTACAGTGAGAAAGGAGAGAGATGGTGTTGAGACATTTTTGGGGCGGGGGGGGGAAATGATTCGTTGGGCCAAGTGACCTTTTCCCATCCAGCAATTTCTTCTGTCCCAGTGCAGAATGACAATGGGAACCCAATGGCAGCGCAATCTGACATCCACGTCCATACTGAAAGAGATTCAACTCGACCGTGCTGCACTGCTGCAGCCATGGGATGCTGTGAAACAAGCCAGACCTAAGTTTCCAACTTGCCCTCTTTTCTGTTGTTGTTGTTGCTGTTTGTTTCCATTCACCCCCTTTTATTCTCCATTTTTTTCTGTCTTGACTCTGATGGGGGCTCTTTTTGTGCAAAACAAGCCCTTCTGATCTCTTTGAAAGGCCAGCTCTTGTCATTCTTCCAGATCATCATTGTATGACATGTTTTTATATCAGACTGACAAAGGAGCTATTTGATCAGGGGGTATGGTGTGTGATTGTAAGAAATTCAGCTAGCCGGTGGCAACCATTGTTCCCCAAAGCGGCTCCCTGACCCCATTCTATTCAAGGAAAAACTCCCTTGGAGTGGCCTCTATTCATTGAGTAACACCAGTCCGCAGTCTCACTCCAGGAGTATGCTCAATTCAGAGGTGTGTCACCGATATTGCCCATCAACCAGCCTTTAACTCTTTCATCAGCATTAGGTTTCCAACACAACAGCTGTTATCATAGGATGAGCTGGGGAGCGGGGGTCGTGATGCATTCCAGTGAGCTGGAGCACTCCTTATCTTGGAGAAATTTAACCTTCCTTTCAAAAGTTGCCTTGGAAAATATCTGTCTGCTGCTTTCTGCAAAGTGCAGCTGGAGTCATTTGCCTTCCCATCCCTGCGTCCTAAAGCATCCTAGCATCCCAGTTTGTTACTCAGTTTCTAAAACAAGTATCTCTATTCTTGTTCAGGCTAATGAGGGGCTTTACATTGATATTAATGGGGTTTGGATTTGCCTAAAATTATCTGTGACTCCCCTGCACCTCAATCACAAAACCTTCCCTCTCCCAGATAATCTTGTACCATGTGTGCATCCATGGCATCAGTGCAGCTGCTGACTGTAAAAAAGAACACACAGCCAGGAATCATCTGACTCCCTAGGAGACATTTCATCTCACATTATCAGCAGAGAAAACTTAAGGCATTCCCACAAGCTCCAAGAAGGCACTTCACTAAAACTGCTCCTGCTTTCTTCAACTAAACCCTCTATGCGCTAACACAGAGCCTCCAAAACCAAGGGAAACCAGTGCAAAAGCTCGTATTAAGAGGCTCAAGCTCTCTGTCCTGTGCTTGCAGTGGTTATAGAGCATTGCCATGCAGCCAGAATGGGATCAGACTCGGGCATGAGGTGCCAAGCAGCTATGCATTTGGCACTGCAGTGATCGATGACTTTGAACACCGTTGTGAGAACTGTCCAGATGACAGGATTAAAACTGGCCATCCCATTACAAGTGCAGGTACACAGGTCACTGACTGGATTGGAGAAGTCTCTGAAATAAATTAAACCCAGTTCATCCATCTTACTATGGATCTGCTGCATCTATTGGTGTAAAATATTTTCCCCATGCAATGAGATGTCTGCTGGTTGTTGCAGGCCATCCATCTCTTGACATGGTTGTAGTGTTCCAGGAGCAGAGCTCCTTGCAGGGCCTCCTGGCTAACCATTTGCTTGTTTCCCTGGTTGGAAACACAGTCCTGCTTTCAACATCACTGCTAGATCCCCTCCTCCTGCTGCCTTCCTCCAGCAACCAGCATCCTGCCCAGGCTTTGGTACCACCTTGATAGCAGCTATCTCCGGGATCGGGATTTGTTAATAAACTCGGGCTCCCTCTGCTGGGACAGAGCACAAAATACGGGGTGGGGTCTGTCTGTCTGTCTGGTGAAGGGTGACTTCACTGCTGGGCTGTTGGCTTTATTTTCCCCATGACATTTCAGTAGATGTCACGTTGAACCTGCCATTTTTCTCCACTGGGTGATAACGGTGGAATAAATAGCAATGCTTTGCATTGCAACGTCCTTCACTGCATGATCCAAAACCTCTGGGAAACTTGTATTAAACGTCCAGTGACCTGTGGAGTGATTTGGCACCATCTGCATCTTACACAGGGAGCAGGAAGAGCTCAGGTGGTTGGCCACTTGTTCCATGTCACGAGCTGAAGCGTGTGGCCCTCTCCACTGTCTGTTGAGACACAGGTCTTCCTGCAGCACAATGCTGAATTTTACCCCCCTGTGAACAGTCCTTTAAAACACTTATGTCACAGACCTGCTCTCTACCACTGCAGACTTTGAATCCACTTCAGATGACCACAAAAGTTGCAGCAATGGGAAAACTCACTCCTGCCCTCTCTCCCAGGAGTTTGCTCTGCAGCAGGACCCAGCTGTGCACACAGAAAGCTTCGTCTTGGGGGGCTGTGTCTGCGCAGCCATCTCTGCAACCCAAGCAGAAGGCACTTCCCTGCTCCACCTGCACCATGCTAAGCAGCCACCCCATGATTTAAAGCATGGGGGAAAGATTCAGGTGCAGCCCTGCTAGCCAAACTATTCCCAGTGTACAGAAGTGTAACATCCCCCAGGAAAAACAGTTAGCATGGCAAAGAACTGCATTAACTGGGGCTGCTAGGACAAATCAAAAAAAGGGGCATGTGGGTTAGATTTCAGGAAAAAGGTCCAGGCAATAGTGAAATCTGCCACAAAGGAGAAGCAAACAGTTTTTGAGCAGAAAAGACAAAGCTGCAGAGAAGACACTTCAGGGAGACTTTCCCAGTGGGTCTAGGACTCTTCCCATCTGCTGCCTGTGAATTCAGCACACTACATTATCTCTATGACCTTTAATCCACCCCTACTTACTGTGCAGAATGTTACTGCATCAACCTTTTTTCCAACAAGAACTGCAGTGTAGATCGAATTAAATGCATTTCCTCAGCAAAACTGCTGCCTTCATCGCTCACATCTCTGCTTCCTGCCCAGAGATCACTGCTGAGGGTAAGCAGGCTGCTCTGCATGCTCTAGTTTCAAGGAAGGTCAATCATTTCCTAGCAGCTCAATACAGGCCAATAACTCCAGAAATTTGTTGCCTTCCATGACAGCTCTCACCAGTGACTGGTGCACCCAGCTTGCAGCTAAGTCCATGTCACTGTCCTGCAGCATCCTGATGTTCACCTGCTGCCTCAGGTCTTGTCTAGGGCTGAGCCTTTTCTGTGTAGGCTGCTAGCAGAGCTATGGATTCACTGCTTTGGTGGGGAAAGATTTGCTTCCCATGAATGTATGTCCCTGAAACAATACACAAGCAAATAGCTTCAGAGTTCCTACCTCCATAGGGACCAGCTGTATGTTTAAATCAGAGCAAGCAGCAACAGAAAGATTTCTGGGGATGAGGACTGTACTATGTTGACAACTCTCCTCTTCCCCATCCCAAGCTCTTCATGTCCCACTGGCACCCAACCTAACTTTTTTCTGGCTGACTACTTTTTGGGCTGCTTGTGGCTTTTTGTATTGTGGCCACTTGCCATACGGCCAATTCAAATAGCAGCTCCAAATCTGCTCCAGACAACAGCAATGTCAGTATGTATGCATCCCATGCATAAAACACAGCAAGGTGGCAAACTCAGAGCTTTCCCACGTGGACAGCAACGGGGAATGCCAGACCCATAAGTCCCAATCCTTTCAGTGTACAGTACCTGTGATGCTGTCTAGACAACAGAGCAGAGTCTGATCTCAGTGTCCAACTTCTCCCCCAAGAAGTCAGCGGAACTCCTCTGGACCATTCATTAGGACAGAATATGGGGAGGTTAGCCCAGCTCAGTGTGCCACGGGGTGCACCCGGCTCTGGGGTGGAGCAGACAGCGAAGGAGCAGTGAGCAGTGAGTGCTGCCCAGCAAACCAGCCATGAAATAGCTGCCTGTGTCACTGCGGTTTTGCCTTGCTGGCATTTCTCTAAGTGAGGGTCCTCTGAAGCAGCCCATTAGGGGTTCACTTGGACTCAATAGCAAAGGCTGCACGTTTGTCACCTCTGTATGCCCTCGGGATGACCAGGAGGACTAAAAGCCTATGGGCTTCACTGATTGGCTTCAGCTTCCCTTTCCTTTCCACAGGTATTCATTCCCTGAAAATGTACTTTAAGGAGCAGGGAACGGGATCCACAGCCCCTCCTCCCCTCTCCACTGGCCAGCCAGGCTGCCCAGCAGGCAGAGGGTTCCTCTGCCTTCTTCTGCCTTTCTAGGCGAGACCCATTCAAGCTCCTGCCTGCTTTGTCCCCTTTGCTGTTCATCCCTTTGGTCACGTCACCAGGAGAGCCTTCCACACCGTAGGTAGCAAATACACAAAAGAAATGCCCCATCCTCACCACATGTAATGTGATCCCATGTCATAGCCCTGAGGACTTGTCTGAAATCCCAGCTCACAGAGCATTGCCATCAGGACAAAAATCTCAGCTGTGATTTTTCTCTTCCCTTTAGGGAAGTTTATAATCCTTACGGATGCTGAAGGCAAACTGGCTCCCCTCATGGAGCCCCAGACTTGATTTGGGAAGCCCTGGCTGGTGTCTGAAGTGTGTGGGACCACAGTGGCCTGGCTGCTGTCACATCCCTACTGCACCAACTGGCAGCATGGCCCATGGGAACACCACCTTCCATGTCACACCGCACCACACTAGAGTTCGGCCTCTTGCTGGGAATGGTACAACTCCTTCTTGCAAGGCAGTTGGAGGGAAGCGTTGGTGGAGGACAGGCGGCTGCTGCAGTGGGCACAGTTGTCAGGCTCGAGCCATCCCCCTGCGCCAGTGTCAAGTGCACTGCGAACCCACAGGTCTGCAGGGGGAGGTGGTGAAACTCGCAGCTCCTCGCAATGATCACTCTGAGAGGGAGTGAAGTGCAGACACTTCTCCAGGCTCCACAATGGAGGCTGCAAGGGTTCATCACATGTCAGCAACCACTGCCTTCCCCTCTCAATCCCACCAGTCCTTTAGGGGCCAGGGATGCCCCTTTACCAGCCAGCCGCAATTAGTAAGAAAGAGATTTTCTTATAATTAACTGGCTTGTGATAGTGGTGGGATTTGGGTCAGTGCAGCAGGTGCTGCACATACTGCCACAAGCCACAGCCATAGCCTTGGGAATTTGCAATTTCCACAGCACTTCTTCTCCCTGCCCTATTGTGCCCCTTCCATCTTGGTCACTCCTTGACAAGTGCTGTGGGACAGCATCTGGAGTCAGCAACCAGCTCCTGAAATACAGATTCTGCCAAAACCTTGGGTATATGAAAACTTCCATGCTCACTGCTGTTGCTGTGCCGGTTTAGTGTGGAAGAACTGCAGATATGGACATGGAGGATAATTAGGTCAAACCACCTTCTGCTCACATCTGAACTTATCCAGAGTGATTCTAATGAAGTTGGAGAAACGTCTGTCGCTTTACCCATCACAACTGAGAGCAAAAATAGCTCAGACTTCAATACTTAAATGACAAGAGATGAAGTCATCCTGGGGAAACACAGGATCCAGCATTTCAGATTTCATTACAAAATAAATGCTGTCTTTGCCTTAGAGATGTGCTGTGGCAATTGCAGCTGGAAAGAAGTGACAGGAGACTGTAACTGCCCCAGTTGCACCTCCTGTGAGGACCACTCATGTCTATCTTCTTCAAAACAGAACTGGAGTTATAGTGGTCCCAGCCAAATAAGAGTTACAGCTCCATGGTTGGTTTCAATTGCCCTGCAAGTCTCTGCAAGAACCTCTTGGAAAACACCAGCCCTGAGCAGAGAGACATCACCCCAGTGGGTGGTCACTGCATCATTTCTGCTCCCAAGGTCCTGGATGCAAGCAAGCCAATACCAGACTGTACTGCCAGATGCTGAGGCCAAAACACTTGGCTGCACTTCACAGGAGATGTTGACAGGTGGGAATCAGCTTAAAAAATCCCTACAAGAGCTTGGAGAGACCTGAAAAATCCACTTGCTGTGCCTGCAGAAGCTTGGTCAGGTGGGATGACACTATAAGCTGGAAGAGTGCAAGATCAAGTGCTATGAGTTGAAGGTAGGCAATTTTAAGCCAAAAATACCAATGAATATTGAAATATGTGGTCCCTGCAGGATATCCTTCCTTCCTTTTCTTTAAACAAGGACTACAACTTTCACTCAGAAGGCACTGAGCAGGATCCCCTTATCCAAGTATGGCAGAAGACTGGGATGGACATTCAGAGTAATCCTCATGACCTTGAAATCTGCTGACATACAAATGCAGGCTCCTTCCAGTCAGCATATGGGATAGAGTCCAATCTTCAGTCAAAGCTGGGGAATCGGACATGAGGTTTAGAAAAAAATCAAGTTTGTGGTTTTGTACCTCATTTATAGCTCAGGTTATTGCATATATGCCTTGCTTCTCCAGTTGGACAACTGCCATACCTTTTCTTGGCCTCTTGCAGATTGATTCAGCTAATTTGTGGCTTTGCCAGAGTTTCTTTCAGGTCTTAATCTTTCTGTGCACTGATTTCCCCCGCACCTTCTCTAAAATGAGGCTATGCCACTTGCTTTCAGCTCCAGCTGGGAGCTCCTCTGGGCTCACCCTGAGTCAGTGCAGAGCCCAGAACAGCATCAACTACTTCAGCACGAAGTACAAGGAGGAACGAGGATGCAATACTTTGGCAAAAAAGCTCTGGAGAGTCTGTGCCGCTTCTCTTGCTAAATTCTCTGCTGAGGGTTTGGCTCTGTTTGTGTTGGCTGCTGAAAGCTAAGCCAGTCTGGTGATGATGGAGCATTTTTGATGTCTAAAAAGAGCCCCCAACAAAACCAGTCGTTTCTGTTTATAACTGACCTTCTCTGTTATACAAAAATCTGAGCAGGCAAAGTGAACACCCAGAAGATGCACAGACTGGAATTGCTGTATTCAGCCCAGTTAAATACACAAGCTGAAAATAAAACATTTGCTTACAGACCCAATGAGTGAGAAAACTGGGTTGTCTGCTCACCCTAAACTTTTCCTTTTGTGAGAACTAGTTTCTCCTTGTATGGACTGGAGGGAAAAACCCTGACTGATCCTTGGGATGCAGGAACTCACTGCACATGGACTGCCTAAAGTGGGGGGGGATTCCCAGCTGCAACCCAGCCTCCTCAATATGGGTGGCAAGGTAATCCCAACGTGGGAGAGAGCAGAGCTTCCTTTAGTAGGTATTTGATGAAATAAGCAATTTTGTCCTGTTTGCACAAGGAATATCTAATACAGCTGATTACAGAAAACATGCACCATAATGGGATTTATACTGCTGGGAATCTGGGATGACCATGCTTTCTGTGAAAGGACAGCAAAAGCATGGCACTGGGGGAACCAGATCTGCACTTGGAGGAAGCCCACGGGAAGATCTTTGAAACACTTACATGGGTTTCAAGAGCACATGTCCTGTTGAAAGATACCAGGACCCAGTTTCAGAAACAGAGCTCAGGATTCAGTGCTGAGGCCCTGGCAGTACCCTCAAAAGCACGAGTCAAATAGTGTTGTTCATCAAGGTTCTCACTCCTCACCCCGCACCACTCTGCTACTCAGCACCATCGGAGTTTACATTTCAGAAGGTCAATCTCTGCAGCTAGTCCTCTGTATTTTCAAAGTCTTTCCCTAACAGGTGGCTATTTTTCTCTCCTCCCCTTACACGCTGCAGCTTGAATCAGACACTTTGATCAGGGGGAAAATATCCTGGGGGAAAAAGCTCTTGATGTGTTTGAACCAGCCTGCCAGTGCACAGCAGAGAACCAGGGCCTGAAGCAGCAGAGGGAAATGGATGAAGACCTGACCAGTAGTCTTAAACAAAAGTCTGCCTGAACCCTGCAATCAAAGAATATTTTATAGTTTTCATAGAGATTCTCACACCTGCAGAGGAGTCTACATTACCTTCCATCAAGGACAGAAACCCAGGCTGCTGTGGAGATATCCCTAAGCTTCCATATGCTGATAGAAAGTCCTGTCCCTAGACAAGCTCCCAGCTTGTTGTGCAGAAGGAAATGGGCCACTGGGTCATTTGTAGAAACACCTGAACATCCAAACTAGGTAAACTAATTTGTGCAGGTTTTCTGGCTGGAACAGTAACTATGGAAGAGAGCTGGACAATGAGCAGTTCCCATCCAGGGAGGCCTTGAATGCCATGATGCTCCATGAGTATCAGTGGTTGCCCTACAAACATTGGTGGCTACATTCCTGGAGTGTGGTGCATTGGCAGCACTGTCCTGCTGGCTGCCAGTTCATCCTAACACAACACAACGGCCTCTATTTTAATCAAAATGGATAGAAATTCTGGTCATCCCCTTGCCTGTTCTACTGGTGTGGGGCAACTCAAATGTTTGTCTGAGCCAGATGCATTCACAAAGTCTCGGCTTTAATGGCATTTTGTGACACAGGTTGGCTCCTTCACTGCAGCCCCAACTGCTAAGAAATCAATCATTAGCAGCAGTTAGTTGTTTGATGGTTAACAGCCTGAACCGAAGCCAAACTGGTTGTTAATTTGGCTAACAACTGATTTCAAGGGGTTGTTTTGCAGGGCCCATCACCCCCAGCAATTGACTTGAAGTTGTAACTAGCAACCAGGCGGCAATTAACAGAGCCCAGGGAAATTCGCAGGCCATTACCAAAGGGTTGGCTCCCAGCTGGCATCTGCTTCTCACGGGGCATGGGGAGCACAGCCACATCCCAGCACCTGAGCAGGCACAGCCAGCACTCAAGGTCCTGCTTCACATCTCAACAGTCAAAATTCTCCTATTGATGCACAGCCTGGGTCTCATCATCCTGCACTTCAGCTACTCTAGCAGCCTCTTTTGGGGGTTTTTTGAATGTTGTGATGGGAGTTTTTCTAATGTTTGCTATGAACTTCCACGGGGACACCTTCTAGCCCTCCTTCAAATCTCTTCCCAGGACTCTCTTTTCCTGGAGTAGAAACTAGACCTGTGGTTAGGTCTGTCTTGCCAGCTGATGGCACGTGCCTCAGCCAATCATACAAAACATCATGTCTTTGGGATGAAAGCTGCTGCTTACTCTGGGAGCAGCTCATAAAAGAGGAGAATCCAGCCATCAAGATGTTCTACTACAGCAGAAATAGTTGGCAAAATAATCACAACAACAGTGAGGCTGAATTTTTCCTTCTCCTCCTGCTACAAATTTTCAAGAGGAAAAAAAATTAGAAAACACTATTGGCCATATTGGCAGGAGAGGCCAGCCCAGGAAGCAAGGACCCTTTGCAGTGCCATGATCATAGACAAAAGGGGCTGTCCATGGCTGAACAGAGGGCTTGAACAGTAGCAGGGACACAGATGGGGCACTCAGCAAACTGAGGAGGCTCTGCCAGCTGTCACCATCCCATTTCCACTCCACAACAATGAACAGCATAAGCTTAGCAAAGTGGTAATACCTCAGCACAGTTGGAGTGGTTCTTCCCAACACAGCCAAGCCTCTCCCAGCCTCTGATCTAGGACTTTGTAGCCACAGATTATATCTCGGACACCATACAGCCTGGAAAGACATCCTGGTGATACAGTTACTGTGAACATAGGAGAGGTGCTGTAAATCACATGAAGCTCAAGAACATCCACTCTGCTCCCAGTAGAGCAAATCTGAAGTGCATTTCATTGCAGAGTATCCTGGGCCATTAATCAAGCAATCTGGAGTAACAGCTGTAATCTTCAACCAATTCACACACGAGCCCTTTCTCATCCTCCCGCTGACGTGGCACAGGGCCAGCAAGTGGACAAGAAGCTTTGCTGGAGCCTGGCACAAATTTCATGCTGACTTTGACCCAGAAAGGCTGCAGGTTCCCATTAACCAAGTTCCAAATATCCCTCCAACATCTCCCAAGAGCTCCTCTGGTGACCCAAGCAGCTGCCATGTCTTCCAGGCCCCTGGCCTGTCAACACCAGAGGTCACAGCGTATTCTTGTCTAGGAAGAAGGCAAACAGCAACCTTAGCCATCAAAGGTCTTCTGCTGCAAAGCCACAGCAGTTGGGGGATGGTCTCATTTCTAGAGGAGAACTGATAATGCTATAGGCATGCATGGGGAGGTGGCAGAAACACTGCAAATGGGAAGCAAGAGTGGTAATGAGGAGCATATGTGTAGGTGCTTGGAGCATCCCAGGTGCTACAGAAGTGCTAAGTGTTATTATCATGGCCAGGAAATTGGCTGTGAAAACCCACTGTACTCCACATTCCCTTGCTCTGTGCCTTCTCCAGGATCTGGACCTGACACTCCCCATCAGACCTGGGAAAACAGGAACCAGCCTGGAGGTGCCTTTGGCTGCAGCCATGCTGGGGACACTGAGGTCAGAGGGGCTGTGGGGAAAGGAGAGGAAGAGAGAGAGACCGAGGCTCAACAGGAGCATTGTTTCTGGTCCACCTGTGGCCAAGATTTTGTGCCCTGTCACAGCACAATGGTGTCCCACAACATATGCAAGTCTGTTGCAGTGTGCAAGAAGGTTTCCCTATCTGAGATTCATTTTGTGGCCACCCTCCCCAAAATAATACATCTCATGAGCTTCTGGCCCAGGAAGATCATTCCCTTTGGACAACACCATGCTCATTTCTGCTCCATCTTGTGTCTCCCTCTAGGATGCTCCTGTGGCACTCTGTTCCACAGCCAGGGCTTGCTAGTACTGAGCAGGGCATGGGGCAGTGCTGAGCCCTCCACACTGGCAGGATGCAGCCCACCAACAAGCCAGTTTGACTTGGAATGGTTGTGTGAGAGCAGAAATATGAGATCCCCTGCTGAGTCCCTGAGCATCCCCATTTCTGGCTATAAACCCCCCTTCCAAGGAGGAGTCTTTAGAGAGTTGGGCTGAGATGATCCACAAGCCACAGCCATTCCCCGCCCCCTCCCCAAGAAGAATTGCTCTCACACAAATGAAATGTGTGTAATTAATGGGCAAGGGGCTGGACAGGTCTGAGATGAAAGCGTTTCCTGGACTTGTCCTTCATTTGCATGGTATCAGAAGCTGTTCAGAAGGTGTGACTTTTCCCACAGGGAGCCCTCAGTTCGGTGGCACAATAAAGCCAGAACTTCTTACCCAGAATTAATTAAAGGAGGGGGAGGGGATGGCAGGGAAATGCTTGAAAGCTGAGCCTGATGCAATAAACAAACACCCCAGTCATCCTTTCCAAGCTAGAGTATGCCCAAGGGAGCCTGGGCAAGCCCCAGCCCTGCTACAGTATCCCACAGCCCACCCCACTCAGTGGGCATCCCCAGGCAGGCCTCATGGAAAAGTTGTAAAGTGAGAGAAGGGCTGGAAGCCGAGACAGATGTGCCAAAAGGTTTGGCGCTTGGTGGATCAAGCCCTGGTGCAGCCCCTGCTTGGACAGCACAGACCTCTTTTCTTGCCACTTCAGTTTATTCCTGCCCATCTACTGTTTCTCAGCTATAGAATCATATAAAGTTTTGGGTTGGAAGAGACCTTAAAGATCATCTAGTTCCAACCCCTCTACCATGGGCAGGGACACCTTTCATTAGGTCAAGTTGCTCAAAGTCCCATCAAACCTGGCCTTAAACACTTTGAGGGGTTGACCATCCGCAACTTCTCTAGGCAACCAAAGCAGGACTTAACCAGAAAATAGCTCTTTATCCTGCCTGACATTGAGTTGGTGTATTCACTCCACATTTACTTCTTACCCTGCGTTGGTCGGCTGAACCAGAGGGACTTCTCAGTGATCTCATGAGGCAGACTTCCCCAAATGTTGCTCAGCTTCAACCTTGTCACTGTGTCCAGATGGCATCGCATGGTGAAGCCCTGTATGGGCAGGGACATGTATGCAACTCTGCCTGGAGCTTGGGAAGGCACAGTCATCCTTTCACTGACAGTCAGGGCAGCAAGGCTCCTCTCCTGCTTCATCTGCCACCTCCCTCCAGCCAGCTGGTGGAACAGCATTAGGAACAGGAACATGCTCACCACAAGGACTTTGCTAGCTCAGAGCAGGGGTTTTTGCCCAGAACACCCACACTAATAGCATGAGTTAACAGAAGTAAACACCCACCTCCAAAGCCTCCCATCCCCAGCACTCTCTTGCATCCAGTCCTACCTCAGTGTCCTGCAGTCTCCAGAGCCTTTTGATGGCTGTGATTCCTAAACTTGATCCACACATCTGCTGATGATGGGAAAAGTCCCACATTCCTGAGCTGATTATTGACCCTACGCATTCTACCAGCAGACAGGGTTTCTGCAACCTGGGAGGAACAGCACGTACCACCAGGGACTGTCCCCACCTCCCTGCATGGGTGGTGGGAGCTACCATCCCTGAGGACCACGTGCTTAGGACCCTGCAGGGCCCAGGTCTCCAGGAAGAGCATGAGCTCCTCCAGCCGTACCAAGGACTAAGTGGTATCAGTGCAGAGACAGGGTATGAGGAACCATTAATTAATTCACTTACTCATTAACTAACTAGTAGTGGTCTCTTTAATCTTCCAAGCAATGGTGAAACAACCTTTGCTGGCTGGAAGCTGAAACTGGACAAATTCAGGCAATAAACAAAAGTCCCAAGCTGTAGTGCTCCTAGGTAGCATGGCTGCCCAAAAGCCCTTTAATGAATGTTGCCTAATTAACCACAGACTAAGTGAGCTGGAAAAGCAGGGGCTCCCCTCCCAGGAGGCAGCCTAGGTGCCTTTCAGTGTGGCAGAGTAGATCACAGGAATTAGGGATGGTGTGGGGTACAGAGCTGTGCAGGTTCACGGGAGTGTTTGTATCAGCTCAAGCCCCAGGGTGCTGGATGCTCCCTGCATCAGCCCTTGGCTGCATCCCAGGATGACAGGGTTGGAGGAAAGCTACCTTACTGGAGGCTGAGCACCCATGCCCTGCCCTTCCCTGGCATCTCTGGGGGACACATAACAAGGCAGAAGACATGGAGCCTCAGATTCACAAAGCCATTAGGAAAAGCAACTAGACAAACCAATGAAAGAAAAGCACCTGTTAAGGACTAACAAATACCAATCTCTGCCTGGGGAAAGGCCAGGAGCCATTCACTTTTAGTTCCTTTAGTCTGTAAACCGCAACATGGGCTTGCCTCAGCTTTGTCATCTTCAGGCTTCTGCAGTCCTTGGGTCCCTCCTGAGACAGTTGGACAAACACAATCTGTGCTGTCCTGTGCCCCAGCCCATGATCTCTGTGATGCAGCGGCGATGCTCAGGTGTAGAGCATGGCCAAGCACTCAGCCCCCCGTAGGTTTCCCTCCTTGAAATCACTGATGTATGTTGCCACCTCAGCTCAGGCCACTGTGTCAGCCAGAGGAAGGATCATCCTCACACCCACGGACAGGGCTCAGCCTGAGCAGCAGCTACGTCACAGGCAGCCCTTGGGATGGCAACACCACCCAGGCTGGCACCAGCAATGGCAAGACTTACCTTGCAAGATTGCTGCATTTAAGCAATTTTAACATATTTCACAATTATATTCTTGCTTGTTTCCATATATGAGACCACTCTATATCTGAATCCCTGTTCAGCTCCTGTAAGCAAGACCCAGCACCGCAGCAGGGTCGAGTATTCACCGAAGGAGAGGACCCGCCAGCCCATTTTGCAGACACCAAGCTCTCCTAGCCTGGAGAGAAGTAAGTACCAGCTTTCTCTCTTGAAAAGCTTCATGTCATGCTTGAAAACATGCTCTGCACATACTCCAGTGCCATGTGGGATCAAGGCTCCATTGCACCATATCCCCATTTCAGCCTGCAATGGGCCTTGATCCCACATGGCAAAGAGGTGGCATCTGTACATTAAACCTGAAATTTGTTGCAAGTAAAACCATGATTTCTGCAAGACTCACCTGGGTCCAAGATCTTGGGGCAGCCTCCCACTTCCCATAGTTCTTCCCTTGGGAAGGAAATTATGCCAACTGGCAGCCTCAGCCCCATCCTGCACCTCACTGTCACATTCCTTCGCCCCTTTCCAACTTGCATCTCCAGCCCCAACCCCTCCCTGGAAAGCATCAGGCTCAGTTAGACTAATACAAACTTTTAATGCACATATTAAATAAATATTTCAATCATTTCATATTCAATTTGTACACAACCGAAACAGAACAAAAATCCTAAAGGAAACAGAAAAAACCCAAACAATCAAAAAAGATTGGATGAAAAGTCACCCCTGGTTCTGGCTCCTATCCAGTGTCTTTGTTTTCCCTCCCTGTGAAGAATAGTTGCTTTAACCCTTTGGAGAGAGTCACAGTCCCAGGGCAGCATGTGCAGAGTGGGGCTGGCTGGGGATGTTCACTCAAGAGATTTAATGTTCCCTTTGGGGTTGGTTTTCTTTTTTTTCTAAATAGACAATTGGGCTTCTGTCAACACAGAAATTTTGAAAGAAACCCTCCCCTTTCGTAGAGGGACAAGAACGTCAGTATTTCTTATCAAAGAGCAAACCTGGAAGAGACAGCTGGCAACTGAAGCACCAACCATTACGACAAAAATATTTAATGTTATGACAAAACAGCCCAAAATGGCTCCACAATAATTTGTAAACTTTTTTTAATTTTACGGATGAAAATTTCTATCTGATAAAAAAATATAGACAGAAAAAAAATGTCAATTTTTGGTGAGAAGTTCACATTTTCCACATGGGAAAAAAATAATACCAGTTACCAGCCTGCTCTATGGCAAGTCATACCTTAGTACTTTAAAACAAACCAAATGCCAAAGACGCTCCTGTGGGTAAGAGGTACCAAGTCAGTTCAGGACTTTCTCTGGGGCATCCATCACCCCTGTCCTCTCCTGAGAAAAAAAAAGTAAGTGAGGAGTTGTGAAGCCAGCAGTGTTCTCAGAAGGATGCAAGTGGCTTCCAGCAACCCCTTGCTCAGCCGGAGAAATAGGCACATCCGAGGAAAGAAAGCATCCAGGGTCCTCACTCCAGGTGTCACAGTCAGCTCCCACGGGCAGTGCCCACACAACACCCAGGCTGCAAAAACCACCCAGGAGGCCTCCAGCCACCTCCAAAATAAATCCCCTCCCCTTAGTTGTTTTCCAGCCTCTCCATCTTCTCCAGTAAGCATTAGTTCAGTTCATTTAAGTAGCACATCACTTCCAGATTTGGATTTCCATGGTTTTTCGCTTGTTTGCTTTAAACATGATTTTTAAACTCCTTTTCCCCTAGAGCTATCAAAAAAAAATAATTACAAAATAAAGCACGACCCCAAACAGACTAGAACGTTTCTAAGTGAAGGGCTCTTCCCCCTTCACCAGTCTTCGAATGTTTCATTACTTTTAAAGCTGGAGTACAAAAATAGAGCCTCTCTCATTTTTTCTTTTTTTTTTTTTTTTTTTTTTTTTTTGTAAAAACCAATACCCCCCCAAAAGTATCAACAACTAGAGCATGTAATTTTTTTTTATCCTCCCCCTCCCTTTTTTTTTTTTTTTGTGTTTTGATTAATACCCAAATGGGAAAGTCTCTACATATAGTCCACCGAGCTCAGAGGAGCATCCTCCAGGAGAGATGCAGGCAGGGGGGCAGGGGCAGACGCATCAAGGGCCTGCCTTGGAGTTGGAGTTTCTAGTCCTTTTACTTCTCCGGTTGAAGGGGTAGTTGAGGAACTCAAAGCGTCTGTGGGGCTCGGTAGTCTGGTGGCCCTTGGGAAGCCTCTTCATGAAATGCACCTCCCGCTGGTGCTGCCGGGTCTTGGAGCCCTTGCGTGGGCGGCCCTTGCGGGTGAAGGCCATGTACCAGCCCTCATACTTGGCATTCTGCAGCGCTGTGTAGTTGTTCTCCAGGACAATCTCCGTGAAGACGCAGTCCTTGCCTTTGCCATTGCTCTGAGAAGGGAATCGGAAGGGAGATTCAAGCAACAGGCACTCGCTCAGAGGGCTGCTTCCCACTGCCCCGCACTGGATTGGCTGGTGTGGCAGCAGGGTTGGACTGCTTGTGGGTAACCAAGAGTTCACTTTTCCCACTTCTTCTCCCACAGGTCAGAATTGCCTAAAATCTGCTTTTCCTTAAAAAGCTGCAGGGAGCAGGCACTGTGGCACAGACAAACACTGCTCATTGCAGCTTGTGACCTTAGTGTGATGCCAGCTGCAAGTCCCAATGCAGTTGGTCTCCGCCTTAACTTCCACCACACCCATAAAGGAGTTTTTGCCTCCATCTGTGCCATGGGCTGAACATGACCATAAGCAAACTCTCCATCTCAATTCGCCTGTCCCCCTGAGGTCTTTAATACAGGAGAGGCATTGAGTGGCAGGAGAAGCGATGTGGGGTCGTTGGTGACAGCACCCACAGATGCAGGTGGCAGAGGGAGCACGGGGCAGCCAGGGACTGAGCTCCCCCCATTATCGGCAGTAGTGGGACTAGGGAGGGACCCACATCGGGCAGCCCCAGCAAGGAGCTGCCATGGAAAATCCTTGCGGAAAATCCTTGCAGAAAATCACTGTCCCGGTGGGATTTTGCACACCCAGTCCCCCGCCCCCTGGAAGGGGCATTGAGGTGCTGAAGGAGCATGACAAACCAGCAGGCAGTGGGGCCTGGCCTTGGGGCCAGCCCCATGGAGCATCTTAACATTCCTGGCACTTGTACCATGTAATCGTGGAGAATAGAGCAGCAATCCGCCTATTTGTTCGGGCAGATAGAAGGAATGTGCCCCACGCGACACCTGCCTGCCTTCCTTGCTCCCCTCCTTCCCTCCGGGCTGCAGGATGGCTTGTCTCCCTGCCCCTAAAAGGGGAGTGCTGACTGAGCCTTGGGACTCCGGTCTCACCTCCCCACCCACACAGGTGAGCTCTGTATCAGGTCAGAGCTCCTCTCCTAGCAGCCCCAGCTCCATGTTCCCAGCAGTTCCCTGCCTTGCCCATGCCCTTGCATCCTACCTTGCCAATCAGCTTCCCCTTCTTGTTCATGCAGATGTAGAAACCTGTGGCTGCCCCTTTGATGCGCACACGGCTCCCAAAGGTGTCTGTCTCCACGATGAGCTTGGCTGGAGAGAGTAGAGAGAGGGAGGGATGTCAGAGGGGCTCTGGGATAGGGCAGGCACAGGTATGGAGACCTCAACAATACACCCTGACGCTTGGGCACTGGGGACACACACTCTCTGGCAACTGGCCAGAGAGAGTCCTAAAATCAGAACACAAGGTTAAGATACAGCCTTAACCCCCCCCCTTACCCTGCCACCGTGTCCCAGCAGGACCTTGGTCACGTCCCTTTGCCACCCTGAGCTGCGCTGGATGGGGAGTAGCTCTGCTTTACCCGGCTCCACGGGGCTCAGTGGTGCAGGTGCCACAGAGGTGTCTCAGATGGGGGCAGGGCAGCAAGCAGGGCACGCACTGGTTGGCAGAGAATAAGGCAGCTGCCCTGCAAATGGAGGCAGGTCTGGGTGGGCCTGCAGGCAGGCTCCAGGCAGGCACCTTCTGGAAGTGCACAGTGTGCTGCCAGCTGTCCCCAGCCCAGGGGACACTGCTCCATGTCTCTCTGCCAGGCCAGGACTGCAGGAGGAGCAGTGACTTTGCAGCTGGCAGGGGAGGCGTGAAGGGTACGGCCATCCTTTTAATGCCTTTCACCTTTGCACGAGTCGAGAGGGCGTATTGATTTGGTCTCAGTTTTTTAATGGAGGCATCGATCGACTTCCGAAGGAGCTATGCAAATTGCCGGGTCGATGGGCCGCCTATAAATAGACCTGTCACCTTCTCTCCCTGCCTTCACCCTGGGAACCCATGCCCCGAAGCCCATCCATCCCCAGGGAAGGGGGAGGATGGGGACAGGACATCCTTCTCCCCGGTCCTGCAGCTGCTATCCCCAGAGCAAGCCCCAGTGGAGGCAGTAGTTACCTGTTTGCACCTCAAAAGGTCTGCACTGTGCCAAGCACCAAAAAATTCCCCGTGGTGCTGAAAAGCCACCTGGGACTGTCCCATCTCAACATCATCACCTCTTGCCCAGCATCAGCTCCTAGTGCCACAAATGCTATTTGACAAGGTAATCAGAGTGCAGGCCACAAAGCTTCCAAGTTTTGGAAACATTACAGGTTTGAGTCCGCTGATGCCTTATTTATCCTCTCTGATCTCTGCGCAAGGGCTGCTCAGTTCCTCAGGACTGCGGTGCACCACAGCTTGCACATCTCTACCCCAGGATGCTCAGCCTCCAGCAAGCCCCAGCGAGGGCAGCGATGTGACTCTGGAGTGGGAGGCTCTGCAGGAGGATGCTTTGAATGGCAGAAGGAGGATGTGGGTACACACACAAGCTAAAGCAAGCCTGAATCACGATCTGGGCTAGGAGTAAATTTCCTCTCTGTCTCTGTAATGCCTTCATCCTGCATCCCTCACATCATGGACACTGTTGAGGTCAATGGCACTGAGGGGGGGAAGAGCAAACAGTCAGTGCTGGCCACAGTTGAGTTGACCAAGGAAAAGATCATCCCAAAATTTGCTGGGGCCAACTGATTTGGTGCTATCAGGCGGGCCAGACTTGATATGCACACAGGTACCCCCTCCATGCACTCTCTCCTGTCAACATCACCCTGCAGCATCTCTTGTCCCCAAACTACCCTGCACCCATATCCCCCTACTCCCAGGCAGTCACAGACTGAACTCGGAGCCTGGAGGAGTGAACTCCAGGCTGTGCCACCACAAGCGCCCAGGGCCTGGCAAGCACCTAGCATCCCCAAAACCAGCCATGGGAGCCATGGCACTCTGCAAACAAAGCACTGAAACAGTGACCCCCTATTTATCTATATTGGGGAAAGGGGGGGAATTGATCTCAGAGGCAGTAAAAGGTTTGAGGAGAATTGATTTTTCTTTCTCAGAGATAGAAAGAGGTGGGAGGGAGGGAGGGGGGGGACGAAGAGGGGAGGGAGGGAGTGGGGAGGCCTTGGCCCCAGTGAGCACAAAACCCTGCTTTAAAGATGCATATTGGTTCTCTTTTGGACTTTTTCCTTTTTTCTTTTTGTTTTTGTTTTTTTTCCCCCAAAGGGCAGCTGTGATTTACAGCCACCAGACGGGTTTGCTGCCCTGCCAGTGTGTCGCTCTGGCCCCATCATCCACGGAGGATGAAGACAACCTGGCCCCAGGGCCATGCAGCCCTAGACCCTTGCAGGCAACTCATGAACACTGCAAACTCTGGCCCCAGCCAGCAGAAAACCCTGGGCACAGACAAAAACCAGCAAGTGGGCAGGGAGCTGTGCTGGCATCCCCAGCTGCCCATGGGGTCGACTCCAGGCTGCAGCTGGTAGCAGTTTTCTTGGTGGCAAGCATGGCCCAGGAGGGATGAGCTGGACTGCACTGGCTGCCTGCCTTCCCTTAGAATTAAAAAAAGTCAATCAAATATTGACAATTAAGACAAATAACTGAAAACGCCGGACTCGATGTTAAGTCGGCTGTAAAAATGTCAGCGTGGGGAAAGGGGTCATCTGCAAAAATAAATCAACCCCCTTTACACGCCCACCCCCAAAAATGAGACAAAAAAAAGCAGAAGGAAGGGCTTGGGGAAGGAGGAACTTTGCTGCAAAAGTGGATTTCTAAATAACATTTGGGGGTAGTCCTTTTTTCCCCCCCTTTTTTTGAGGTGGCAGTGGGGGAAGCTTAACGTTTTCAACTCTATTCTTTCATTTAAGTGACAGATTTATCCCAGTAAAATTATGTTTCATGCTCAAACTTTGAAGGGAAAGTGGCTACGTAAATGCTGAAAAAATGCAGCGAGACACACTTGATCCCCCAACTGGACTGCGAAGAGGAGAAAGTATTCAGGAAATGTTAAAAAAGGTGAAAGTAAGAAGCGTTTTAATAGTTCTTCCAGACATGGGGGCCTCCCTAGAGATTCATACAGAACAATCCTGAACCTCTATTTTAACATTTACAGACTTGCAACTCTTTTAAAACTTTACATCTGAAAAACTGCTTGTTCTCTTTCTGGTTTAGATCAGTCTTCATTTTCCTCCTTAGCTCTTCAAATGCTTAACCTTTTTTTATTACATTTTAATAGAGTTTTTCAAGCCACCACAAGTCCCCTCCTTCTGGCCTTATTTAAACCTGGTCTTTATTTAAATAAGCACTAACTGTTTTTTAAAATCCAGGCATTAGAGGTCTAAAACAAGATGGGATTTTTTTCCTTGGGAAATTAACTACTGCCCTTTCAAGCTAGAGCTGCTCTGGGGCGGGAATAATTCATTTGGAAGATTAATGTTGGATGTATGGAATATCATATAGATGGAATCTGCACTGCGCTTGCACTGCTAACATCCAGCATGAAATTTTCAGCCAAAGCAAAATGAAGAAAAACCAAAAAGGAACAAAATACAAAACAGAAGGGTAAGAAGAAAATTGTTTCTACTAATGTCCTGAAGCAAGAAAAGGAAATTGCAGCTAATACCAAAGAAAAACACTTGTGATCCCTACATACAGCACACAGGAACACGGGCACTTCCCTGACCCAGGCGCAGGATCAGGTCTCCCGCAGACGGCCCCGCGGAGCGCCGGGGCTCGCTGGCCCCACTGACCCCTGCGTTTGACTGTCCTAATGTGTCATTAGCACACACCATCAAAGTATTTGGGCTTCGGGTGTCCTCAGCGGAGCGATCGGTCCCCCTGCCCTGGAGAAGGTGGAGGATTTGGGGAGAGGGTGCCAGGGCAACGGCAGAGGGGCTGTGGCAGAGCGCAGGCTCTCACACTTGTGGAGTCCCTGCTTTGTTTCTGGAGATGCCACAGCATCTTCACCCGCAGCTGACTGCCTCCCTGACCCTCTGTTTGGGATTTGTTTTGAGAAGGGAGGGATGGGGCTACAGCAGGAAAATGCCACTTCAGACAGTCCTAGTTTAAGGAAAGCTTCCACAGCAGGCATCCCTACTTTCTCCTTCCTGTCTCTTCTTTTTCAACTTTACTTCTGATTTCTGTTTCAAAAGGAAGTCTCAGGGATTCCCATCCCTGCTAAGAGCTGAGATGAAATGACTGATGACACTCAGGATGTTGGAGCACTGAGCCCTCTGAGTCAGGTGCAAACCAAGAATAAAAAGGAAAGGAGCAGAACCCATCCTGCCAGCACCAGTCCCCTCCCTCAGCACAGGGAACCTGCCCTCACCTTGAATCACGCAGCTGCTGATTGCTGACCCCTATGTTCTCCCTTTACAAGCCCCCACAAGCTGAATGATTTTAATGATTTTTGGCTAACAAACTGGACGGAAATCATCAATCGCCACGCTGGGCTGCAAACACCTCCCCAGCTCCCCCCCCGCCTGCCCACATCGTGTGTCCTTACCGTGCACATCCCCATCCTCTGCCATCGCATTGATTTTCTTGTTGTCCAAGATCTGCACATGTTTCCCACTGGTCCGGCTGTACAGCTGGTAGGTACGGACGAGCCGCCGGCTGAGCTGATCCGTCACCAGGCTCTGCTCCCTCACATGCTGTGTAAAATTAGGTGGGGACTGAACAGTTACCTTTAGGAAATTAAAAAATATACAACACACCATTATAATCTCTACTCCTCAGCGGGGCAAATGGGCTGAGCTGAGATCACCGGCCTCCAGCTGATCTTTACAGGGAGGCAGGGAGCCGGGACCACGGTGGTGCCTCCTGTGCCATCAAAGCCTCTCTAGGAAAAGGAGCGTTAAGCTCTGGGACACAACAACCAGAGCCCTTTACAGAGCTGTGCCCACTCCAGACGTGCCCTAAGGTGACTCAGGAGTACGACAGAGCTTGGTGACCCCAGAGGCCCCCCCCCAGGTCTCAGTGGGACCCTGGCACTGGAGTACCCAAGATGGGCATCAAGGCTTAGAGCTAGAGGGAGTTGGGGGGGCATGGAGGATGGCACAACCCCAAGGGGCTGATGCTTGCATCCCACACCCCTCTCACCTCTGCAGGAGCATACTACTGCTCCAGCTGCCCCAGGCACATACGCCAGCCACTGCCCCATCAGTTTCAACAGCTCCCTTTCCTCTGGATCCCAGACTCTTTATTTGCTCCCAAACACCACACTTATTAAGCTCTTCAAATACAAAATCCACGAAGAAGGTAGAGTTATGAGGTATAAGAGTTATAAGAAAACCATACCCCAGCCCAGGTATTCAGTGATATAACAACCACCTAAGGATACTAACATGCTACTCATGCAAACACATCCCTCATCCACAGTCAGCTGTCTGGTGCCAGCAGCGGGGATGTCTCCAGCCCCAGTACAACAAACCCGTTAGCCCTGGAGCCGCAGCTGAGCCCATCCCCTCCAGACCCGACGCTGCTGCTCCTGGGCTTTAAATGATTTTCATGAGCAGCCAAACTTGCTCCCCCCTCAGCTCTGGATCATGAGCTGGCACAGAATTCTTTTTCCCCCCTCGTCTCAAATCCCTCTTTTAAGTCTGGAAAGTTTCGCTGCTCCCTGACATTTATAAAGATGTATTCTGAGCAAATGTTAGGAGATAGCTCCTTTCAACATCAGAAGGCTGGGACTACCCCCCACCACCCCCACGTCAAATGGGAAGATTTCCTCCTGTCTTAAACAACAACAGAAAAGCACAATAAAAGCAAAAGCTGCTGCTCTCCTGAAGCTGGCTTTATAGAGATATCTCCCCTTGACGATGTCATCTCTCTCCCTCTGCTTCTGCCTGTGCATGTGTGTTTCCTATAGACGGGTTTTGGATAATGCAGCAGGATTCTCTCCCCGGCTCTGATGAGGGTACCATGTGGAGGAGAGGTCATTAGCCATGCTGCTATTTGGTCTCCATCTCATACTTCAAAATATTACAGCTATGTTTTTATACAACTGCACGCTCCCAGTGCTTCATTCTCTTCACTTTTCAGCTGGAAACTCAATTTTTTCCCCCCCAAGCCTCCAGGAAAATAATAATAATAAAAAAGTAGCTTAAAGGGCATTTTAAACAAAGCTCCTACACCTGTGATCTCAGGAGGAAGGAGGGCTTCACCCCAGTTTGGAGGTGCACCGCTCCCAGCAATGTGTGCCTGCTGGTATGCGGGTGTTGCACAGGCTCTGCCTGGGATGTTTAATCTATTCGTGTCACTTCTGTCTCTGGCAATACAAACCAGCGATGTTAAAGTCTGACAATTTTAAGCTGAACCAAAACCTGTGCTTTTTACTAAGGTTTTGGTGGGGTTTCTTTTCCCTCTTTTAACTCTGCTTTAATTTTTGGATAAAGCAGCGTAGGGGGAAAAAAACGGAGAAGAGGAATGGGGGTATCCACGGTGTAATTTAGAGGTCGGGGGAACGGGATTTAAAGCTACTTAAAGATAACCCTGCGCATTTCCTTGAAATCACCGTACTCCCTGCCTCGCAGCCCGGGTCCCCGGCACCTTATTTTGCGGCCCGGGCAAGGGGCTGTTCCCCCTCAACCACGGCTTTTTACAGCCAGGCGACTTTTGTCTCCTGGGTTCTAAACTGTTCTTCTTTCCTGTCTCCCTCCCTGCCGAGCCACTCGGCGGCGGCGGGGCACCCCCCATCCCCGCGGGGTGAACAAAGCCGGGCAGCCCAGCGGGCACTTACCTGGGCTTGCAGGCAGAGGACGAACAAGTGCATTAACCTGGGAGGGGGAAAAGCGGGAGAGAGGTGTGAGCCGCGGGGGCTGCGGGCGTGGAGCGGTAGGGCTGGGGCTGCCGGTACTCACACGTAGCTGAAGAGCGAGGAGCAGGGGTCCATCGCGGCGCCGATGCGGAGCCGGGGGCCCGGGGCCCGGCGGCGGCGGGGAGAGCCCGCGGGGGCGCGGCGCTGCCTCAGCTCCTCGGTTCCTCTCGCCCTGCCGGCACGTCCTCGCCCCGAGGAAAGGAGGGCACAAGCGGCTACAGAGGGGAAAGGCCCCGCCGGCCGGCCCGCCCGCACGCCCAACCCCCGGGGCGCTCGGCCGGCGACCGCTGCCGCGGGGCGCCCCCCGCCCGCTCCGCTCCGCGGCCCCGGGAGCCGGCGAGGCCGGCCCGCAGCCCCGACGACGGGGGCGGGCACGGCCGGGGAGCGGCAGCCGCGGCGGGGAAAGCCCGGCGGGACCCCCGCTCCCTTCCCCGGCCCGGCGGTACCTGCCGAGGCGGTACCCGCGGGCGGCGGGCCAGGTGTCGCCGGGGCTGGCTCGGGGCTGCCACTAAGGGCCGGGCTCCGCGGTCAGTCGCCGGCGGGACTCCCTCCCCACTCCGTGCCTCAGTTTCCCCATCCGTAAAACGGAGTTTAAGGACTGAGAGGGTGGGTCAGGGACGCGGTTGCCCCCGCTGGGGGTTCGCCGCTCCGCGAGCGCATTGTGGATTGGGAGCGGGCGAGCGAGCCCTCCCGGGACGTGCCAGACATTAAAAGGATTACCGGGGGAGGGGGATGGAGGGGGCCGGAGTTTCGAGAAGGAGTGAGGCTGAGCAAACACCGCAGCCGGGGTGGGAAGAGAGGAGCGGGACACCCCGTTTCTTCCCGAGCATCCCCGCCGGGCGCTTACCTTGTGGGGCGGGCGGGCGCCCTCAGGGCCGGCGGTGCGGGGCCATGGGGCCAGGCGGCGGCGGGACGGGGCTCAGCCCCGCAGCCCGGGCAGGGCCGCCGAGGGCTGCATTGTTCCGGCGAGCCCCTGCCCTCCCGGCCCCGCCACCTGTTGAGCACCGGGGCGGGGGCTGCGGCGGGGCTGCGGCGGGCGGCCCCCGGGGCCGGTACCTGGCCGGGGCCGGGGCCGGCGCCGCCTGCTCGGCGCTGAGTGACAGCTGCTAATTTGCCGGCCGTGCCCCGCTGCCGGTCCCCGCGCTCCCCGCGCCCTCCTTTATCTTATCAGAGCCCATAATTACAATTGCTATTTTGCTTCCTCGAATCAGCAATCAGCGCTATCTGCCGCCGTTGGAGAGGCAGCTCCTGTCAGCCGCCCCTGAGTGACAGCGCGGCGGCTGCCCCGCCGCACAAGCACACACACCGTGCATGGCCCGCCTGCACACGCACACAGTCCTGCACACGCACACAGTCCTGCACACGCCTGTGCAGCCCTCCTGCACACGCACATACATGCACACACACACACACACCCCCACACACACATTCTCCACAGTCCCTTTCACACACGCACAGCTCGCACACGCGTGCAGCCTTTGCCATGAGGACCCCTCCTTCTCACACCCCTCACACACCGTGCACCCCCCAGCACAGAAACACACACGATCCTCTTTGCTTACCCCTACCCCCAAAATACACCCCTCCACCTCACACACACACACACGCACCAGCTGCAGCCATGGAACATTTCTCTCTCTCATGTGCACCCAACTTGAGCACTTTACCCCTTGCTCAGGCACCCAGAAACCCTAGACAGAAGTGCACCGCCAGCTCTCCCCACCACACACTTAGTGTGTTACCCCAAAACACTGCCTACTGTCACCTTTGGGAAGGGATCTCCCAGGGGTCTCACCTGATCTTGTCCAGTATCCCCACTGCTGAGGGGTGCAGAAGGCAAGCAGGGGAGCCTGGGCAGTGCCCCATCCCTGGGTTGACCCCACAGGGCTCAAGGAGAAAAACAGCCCCTACATCAGTATCATCAGACCCAGCAGAGCACAGGGCGAGCAACTGCCTTGTGCTGGCCAAAATTCCCACAAAATCAAAATCAGCCCCTTGTTCATTTTCCTTACTTTTTTTTTTCTTTTTAATGCAAAAAGTCATAAGGATGTTTCTGGGGGGTCTCCTATGTGTAGAAAAAGGTCTTAGGCAAAGTCTGTGTTTAACTGGAAACATTTAGGGGCACCACAGGAATGGGCAGGCTGAAACAGGAGGTGGTTTTCAAGGGCAGTGCACACAGATTGTCAGTCCAGCACACAGTCAGAAAAAAAAACCCTCCATGTTGAGCTGTGTGAATAGTTGATGTACCACAGCACAGTGGTACACATCCACCTGTCCAGGTTGCCTAAGGAAAACCAGGCAAAACCAGAGCAGGAAGCACTAGATACTCCTGATGCTCTAAATCTCTAAATTCAGACAATCCTAATTTTTTAATATACAAAAAATTCAAGGGATTTAGGAACTGTCTGTTTTGCAGATGACATTCTTCCTCACCAGTGGCCACCTCTGCTTTACCCTTGGTGGGCACAGGTTCAAGCCATACGTTATCCTGCACACCACACTCTACTCAATAGCACCGTGTCCAGAACAGCCCAGGCTGCCTTAAATCGGGAGATTTATGGTGTCCTGTACGAGGTCAGAGGCAGCCATGAGCTGACAGTCCCGCATGCCCCCTGCCCTCAGCAAACAGGCTCAAGTGCCAGTCATGGCTGTAAAATCAAGCCGGTGTGGGATCACCCAGGGGTGGCCACACTTCATCTGACAGCGGATGACTGACGACACTCCTGCCAGCCATCCTCGGGTCCACAGCCAAAGCCTCCACAGCCCCCATCCTACCCTACCTTTGAGAACAGAAAAGACAAGCAGGTTGGTGACAGCAGCCAGGGACAGGCAGTGTCACAGCTGCTGGGCTCATCCTACTTCTCCTGCTGTCTCAGCTTGTGGCCACAATCTGCTCCTTGCAGTGAAGTTGGATGCCTTCATAGAGGCATTTGCCTTCTTCCCTTGGTGCTTCACAGCCCACCCATGTTTGCATCAAGAGTGACACACACCTCTGCTTTTGTTTTTTAAGAGAAAACAAACCTTTTTAGATAGGCTCTCCTGTGCCAGGCAGCACAAGGGAAATCAGTCTGCCTGTCAGCTCCTTCACAGGCCATCTGAGATAAGACCCCTGGTCCACAGGGTGAGGGTCCCCTCCATTCCCAGGCACTGAGGCTAAATGGCTTTTCTGGCTCTCCTGTGGAGAAGAGAAACTACGCCCTATGCTCCTGAGACCAGCTGTGCCTCAGGTCAAACTGCTGTGGAGCTGGTGGAAGAAAGCCCTTCTTTGTCTCCAAGAAAGACTTGGGGACCTGCTGTGCCCCCAAGTGCTCAAGCAGCCAGTGGGCTGTGGCTCCTGTGGGAGGCTACTAGCATGGCTACTAGCATGGTCCCATCAGATCCCATCCTGCTGCCCCACTGCTCCATTGCCCTGATCTGCAGAACTGGGACCATGTTTAGGCTGGTCGGGCACAGGGGTGATTTCCTTCAGAGAAAGCTCATGTACTTTATGTTATTCAGGGATGTCAAATGCTGCAGATGAAGCATCAGACAACAGAGACGTTAGCTGCACCCCTCCCAACCCTTTTCCCATAAATCTGAGGGTACCAAGGTGCAGCTGTAGGGCTACAACACCAAGAAGGAGCAGAGAGAGGAACCAGGAGATGGAGATGTCTGTCCCAGCCCAGCTGAGGTCCAGGCTTGCTCTCAAACTTTTCCCGCCTCTCTCTCCCCTTCGCATCCCACACAGAGCCTCCTGGCAGTTGGGAAGTGTGAAGGCAGCTCCTGGAGTAGCCTAGACTGCAGTAAGGCAGTAAGCAGACCAGGAGAGGACTTGGGATGGAAGGGACAGCAAGTGAGTGACTGTGAGACTCTGGGAGTAGTCTGTGCCACTGTACAGCAGAGACTGAAGAGAGCACAGGGGGTGTTGTGGGAGGTTCTTCCCATTCCCCTAGTGACGCTCAGCACTGAGCCCCCTCACCCAGGGCCACCTCAGCACCATGCCTGCTCTCTCCCAGGATGTCCCTTTGTACATCTGTAGGATACAACTGTGTTACAACTCCAGCTTCCAGCCTGCTTCTTCGCCATCTTCATATGGCCCAGTCCAGGTCAGAAGTGGTCCACAGACACCCTTCTCCTTGTGCAGAGTGAGAGATGGCAGCATGAGATCCTGTTCCCCACAGGATATCAAAGCCAGCAAGGTGTAACTGTTATCAGCTCTTCCGTGAGCTTCAGTCTGAAACCTCCCCACAGCATCCCTTATTTCAGAAAGGCAGAGCCAAGAAAAGAAACACTAACCACAGCTTTAGGGGCAACCAATCCAAACTGGGCTGAGTGGAGACAAGGGCTCCTAGCAAACTGGGAGTTCACATCATAAGAGGAGACTGGGAGAATTTGGGGTGAGTGGAAGCCAGCAAAACACCCACATGAGTTTTGCCTTGAACACCTCTTTTGGGGGGAACTATCAGCAGACAGTTTCAGGCAAAACTATCTGTTGGAGAAGGAACTGGGACATTGCTGTCAGTCCCAGAGAAGGGCCAACAAGCACAGTTCCCTTCTCCTGCCAGACCATGGACATAGACATGGCCAGACCATGGACATAGCACTAATCCTGACTGATGTAGGAGAGCAGCACCTGCAGCAGCACACTGCAAGGCTGAGCTGGCTGGAGGGCGAGAAGAGCTCCTCTCTGCAGGTGCGGAGGGCTTGGACAGTCTGCACAGAAGTTGCCTTTGAAAGAGGACAGACAGCGTAGGCAGTGGGGTGGCTGGCATGGGACTGAGGGTTAGCCAAAGGCTGGGGCACACCAAGGTGAGGACCTTGAAGTGCGGGCAGCACTGCCCTGCACCCGAGCACCTCCCTCTGTTCCAACACCATAGGAAGGAGAGCCAAAATGCACAGGATCCTGTAATGCTTTACAGCCATTCCTGGAGGATGCTTAGCCATAAACCAGCTTTTTCCACCCCAAAATAAACACATGGAGGCTTCCCAGCAAAGCCAGAGGGATGCTAGCCCGTTCCACCCTCACCCTTCCCAGCCCTGCGGCCCAGTGCCCCCAGCCCTGCCTGCTGATCCTTCACCACAGCTTTAATGGGGCGTTTCAGAGGCAACAGCAGCTCCTCCATGGCTGAGCAGCACAGAGCAGCCTGGGGCAATCCCACTGCTCGCCATTAACCTGCCCTCACCCCTCAAAGGGAAGGAACTTGGCCAAACCCCACTGGGATGTGTTACATGGGAATGACCTTGTCTTCACTACCCACAGCACCAAGACAGCCCCAGGGCAAACGAGGAGTGGGAAGGGGAGACACAGTCCACTCACAATTAATTCTCTCTATTCAATTACTAGCAGCAGGGCTGAGGCATGTTTCGTGGGCAGTGGGAACACCAGGCTGGGAGACTACCCCTGTGTTCTGGTCACAGTCCCCTGGAGCTGTGCCTGCTCCTGTGCAGGACCAAGCTTGGTGACATGGCCCTGTCAGGTCACTCTTCAGCAATCTGCTCTCACAGCTTTGTTTTGGGGAACTGGGCTGACTCCTCTTCCTTTTGTCACTTCCAGTCCCTCCTGCCCAACAGCTTCCTAGAAATGCGACCTTTGTTTCCATAATTTCAGCCTGGGCTTCTGGAAGTGCTGGTGTCAATATTGGCTTCATCATCCTCCTGTGGCAGCAATGCTCCTGCAGGTCAGAGGATCCAAAGCTAGGCTCTGCTTTCCATCCAGGCTAGTTGATAAGGAGGAGAGCTCACCACTCACAGCAGCAGGGCTGCCAGCATGGCAGGGGCAGCCTTGGGTGGGTCAGCACGTGGCAGCTTCACTCCTGGTCCCCAGGCAGAGCAGAAGCTTATTCAGGACAGTCCATGGATGCACAGATGGATTTTACAATGGTGTTAAGCATCCCCTGCATGGCTACATTTGGCTCTGATGAGACCAGTGCTATTCTCATATCTAGCATTCCCACCCGGGATATGGGGGGGGCTCAGAGGTGAGCCAGGCAGAGCTGAGTGAGGGCACTTGTGGGAGGGCACTGAAGGGGAGATACACACCCAGGCCACATCCATCTACAAGGAGAGAGAACTGGGATGGCTCTGCAGCTACCTAGCTCAGGAAGAGGTCCATACAGAGCTCCACAGCTCAGCTTGAGCTAGGCAAGCCAGAAAAAAGACCAAAGGCTCCCAGCAAGGACAGTTAATGTGGAATCAGCTCAGGGAGAAGGTGGCATATCCAGCCCTATATCATTTAAATCCAAGGTTGAGCATTTTTGTGCAATTCTGCTCTGCATCAAACAGGGGTCAGCAAACAAGCAGCCTGACCAGGAGTGGCCATGATGCATGTGCGTGGGAAAGGGGTGACACACATGGACACGTGTATGACGATGTGTGTGCGCTCATGGCATTTAGGCAGCTCCACTCCATTCCTGACCCCATTGCACAGACCAAACAGCACCTCCAGGACCTGGTATCAAGAGATTCCTGGCTGGCACAACTTCCCCAGCATCGCAGCCCCAGCCCAAGTAGCACCACCCTACTTGGGGTCTCCAGCCACGCACCATCAGGCAGGCCTGGGAAGCGGGGGGTCAAAGCCAGGCTGGGTAGGAAGGGGCTCCACTGGCCACCCAGGAAAGTGGAAGCCATGACTCAGTGCTGGGGATCACACTGTCCTCTCTGTGGGACAGGCTCAGAGACTCCTTCAGGGCCACGAGTAGCTGAGACAGAGATGCAAAATGCTGTTCCTTTCCTGCCTCGCTTCCCAGCCAGCCAGGCCAGGCAGTTCAGCTTTCATTTGGATTCTCTTAGGAAGAGGACTTCTGCGCCCAGCCCACGGGGGGGTTAAACCTAAAACCAACAGCAGTGGCCCAGGGGGGCTGTACGTTGGCTGTAACTCTACCTTCATTTGTTTGCTTACAGCATCCACCCAAAATGCCCGTGTGTGTCTCTGGGCTCCTGTGTTAGTGGCAGCTGAACTGCTGACCCCAGGAGTTTGCAAAACACCAGGGTTATGGCCCCTTTGACATCCCAGCCCGGCAGAGCCAAAGCTCATCCTGACCCTGGCCCTGGGGAGCCAGGCCCCAGGGCACCCTGCAAGGGCTAGGGCTATGGGGGAGGCAGTGGGGCCAACAAGACTGAACCCCAAAGAAGCGTCAAGGTGAACACATATCCCATGGCACCTGCGCCTCCCCAGTCTTGGCTGCAGCCCCCCACCTTGTTGTGGACCACCAGCCCCATGGACCTGACCCAAACCCCCTGCTAGTCTTTATCCAAGCCCAGCCCTTCATCTTCTGTCAGCCCTACAGTACCCACCCCATGCTGGCATGGGGACCAGCACAGCAAATGTGCCCCTCTCCAGATCCCATGCCCAGGGCCATGTGTGGTCTCTGTGCTACCCTGCAGACCTCTGTTTTGGGAAGGTGGGAAATAGGTAAGCAACAGTCACAGGTAAAGCACCAGTCAGAGCCTGAAGACAGCCTATGACTGGTTTCTCCCCAACACCAGCTGTGGTAGGGGACTTTTGCCCTAGGTAGGCGGGGGACATGCTGTCCTAGAGTGTGGCCATGGCATGAAGAAAGTACCCAAGCTCCCATCATGGTGCAGACACCATCTCCAAGCTGTGCAGGGATGGGTGAGGGCTGTAGGGACCTGGCCTAGGCAAAGGAGCAAACAACCAGCAAAAAACCAGGGAGTTCAGATGGAGTTTGAGAGCTCTCCAAATATTCAACTTTTTCCCCAGGAGCCAAAATCCTACCTCCAAAAGGCTAAGCCCCACTGCTAGACCATGCTGCCTTCCCCTGTGAGCTGAGCACCAGGAGGTCTAGCAGGGTAGACCTGCCACAGACAAGATCCCTGTCCCCTCTGCTCTCCTCATCCTCTGCTCTGCCCATCAGCAATAACCCTTCCTATCCAGCCCCGAAAACCTCATGCACTGCAAATCAGGGGTCTCCACCTGCCTAAGAGCCCACTGGGGTAGTAGGGATTGGAGGCATGAAGTGGTATTGGATGTCCCACAGGCCCTATGCAGTGCCATCACCAGCAAGGATACCATAGCAGGCAAATCCTGACCATCCGACCTAGGGCTCTGCCACTAATGGGGCTGGGAGTAGCAGACTGCAAGGTCCCTGCACTCCCTGCAGTGAAGTATGACCCTGGGAGGATTCCTCTGAGAGATTCTAAATCCCCTTGGGACCCAGCCCAGATGCTCTGGGCAGGCCCTCTTCTCCCAGATGCCACCGGCCCTGGCAGGGGCATGTGGCCAGTAGTGACAGTTCTGCCAGCATCAGGGACAGCCCAGTCCAGAGCGATTAGATTTGCACCTCAGAGAGGTCAAAGGGCAGGGCACCTGTGACCTCTGTGTATCTGGGCTGCGGGTGCTGAGCACAGAGCTGCCAACACTGCCCTGTTGTGAGGTGGTTGCACTGGGGATGCAGGAGGGGACGGTGTGGGACAGCTGTGCTGGAGCCTCAACCCGAGGTGCTGTCTTGCAGAGGGCTCTCTACCACAGCCCAGCCATATTCACTTTTAGCACCTGCTTTATGTGACTGTGGGTTTAAATCCACACAAACCCTGCTCCAACATTACCCAATGCTTCTCCAGCTGTGCCCCCACTGCAAAACATAAAGCCATAGCTGCTGGAACGGCACCTTCATGGAAACAGTCCCCTCTTGTATTCTGGGCAGCACTGTGGGGCTGGGGACGTGAATCCACACTGCAAGCAGGCACACTGGGCAGCTATCACAGCCTGTGAATGCTCAGAGCAGAGCCTGGCCATGGGCAAACTCCTGTGCCAGGATGTGCAGCCAAGCATTTGCTGTGGAACTGGGAGCTGGAGGAGCCTCTTCTCCTACCACAGAGTAGTTAGTGGGTGAACACGCACACATACAGGCTCCCAACAAACTTGAGGCTCCCCGGAAAGGATTCAGCACACAGCTGAGCACCAGCACATGACCCCAGACCTGAATTTCAGCTTCTCCATCAGACAGGGCCATTCCCACACAGTCCATCAGCACCATTTCCCTTTGCAAGGCATATTGATGGGAAAAGGATGGGAATTACTGGCAGCCTGGTCTTTCCAGATCCTGTTGCTGTCTCTCTTGGTTGCAATCTGTCTGCCCTGCCCCAGTGGCTCCCTGAAGCAATAGCAGAGGTTCTTGTGCCCACTGCCCAGCAGGATGGAACAGGGATAGATAGCACAGTCAGCTAACACTACAGAGAACAGGACACTTGTCACGCCCACCATCAGGGTTGTCCCAGTAAAGGGTGGCTCTGCTGGTGCTTTTCCTGTCACCTGTTGCCACCGAGGTGCCACATGCCACACGGCTCTCTGTCCCACCTCACAGAGTTGTTGAACCCTGGGATAAGGGGAATGCTGTGTTTCCCGGGGTGTCCCCTCACTTCCACCAAAGCCCAGGAAGCCAAGACTCAGAGAACAACATCTTTACCCCAGATCAGCGTGGGAACCAGCAAGAGAGAGCTCATGGAGCAGGAGACCAGCCCCACCTACAGCACGGTCACAGCTGTGCCTCTCAGCCGCCCTGGGGATGAGGTCTAAGCCACAAAGAGTTGAAACCCAGCCAGAACTCTGCTGGGGCAGGACCGACTGGGACATCACAAGGAAAACCACTGCCTGCCCATGCTCAGCAGAGCAGCTCCCCATCCTGCTCCTCCATCCCTGAAAAAGCAACTCAAATGTGACCTCAGAAACCAGAGCATCCTCTGGGAGCTGCTGGCCTGGCCCAGCCCCTGGGTTGGAGGACGCAGTCGAGCTCTCCAGCCCAGTGAGGCTGCACCTGAGCCACACCCTGCAATGAGCAGACCAAGCCTTTCGCTGTGTGCAGCAGGCTGGTTTGGAAGGGGTATGGAGCATGCAGCAGCGTAGGTGCATGGCCGTGGTGCTCACGCATGGCAAGCCCCGCACCATGTTTCTCTGCTGCATGGCTCAACCAGGGTCAGTGTCTCCTGCTGCTGCCAGGGCAGGGAGGGATCCACTGCCAGCCATATCAGCCCACAGAGCACTGAAGCAGCAGTAAGGAGAGATGTTCAGAGCAAATCAATTCCCAGAGCAACTCCAGAGTCATCGCCTGGACTGGGGCGTCATTTGGCTCTCTAGGTATTGGCACCTCCACCACCCCTTGGGAGAGTGATGGGCTCCACACCCTTAAAGGGTTCTCCAGCATGGGAAGCTCACATATGTACCTAGAAACACAACAACCCAATTGCACCCTCACCCTATGCCAAACAAGGCAGCCCTCACACGAGGAGCACCACGCTTCACTCCCTGTGCACAGAGAACCTCCTGCCCCCCACCACTGAGTACCCCCCAGCCCAGCCATGCCCGAGCTCACCTGCTCTTAGACAGCCCTGTTTGTTTGCCCAAGGTATTTGCAGCCGGGGGCACCTGCTTTGATACCATCAGCTCCACGAAGGAAGCTGCTCACCTAGCGTGACCCCTGTAATCCCATCCTTCCCCATTAAGTGCTGTGTGTGAGCGCATCCCCCTCCCAGCCTCCTGCCATCTCAGCATTTATCTCCCCCTCCCCAAGCTGAGCATATCAAGGCTGTGACATTGCTAGGGAGTACAGGGCAAACCTCCCCAAGTCACTCAGAAAGGGGCTTGGCAGTGCCAACATCCCCTAACCCCTCCATTGCCCCCCCTTGGTTTGGAGCATCCCCTGTCCCTGGGCATTGCCCTGCAGCAGCATTGGGGACCAGGCAGTACTCATAATAAGGTATTGAGTTGGGCTGGTCCTACAGTGAAGTGGACAAGCTTGGTCTCCTCAAGCCTCCTGCCACCTTCACCATGTCCCCCATGGTGCCACCTTTGTCCCCTGCCAGGACTGTCTCAGCTGCCCAGACACCCCTAAGGAAACCAGTACCCTGAAACTATTTCCTTCTACCATTGAAGAGGCCAAATGCTCCTTCTTATTAGCCAGCACTGCCTGTCCCACCCCATGGGAAGAAACTGTACCACCCTACTAGGTCCAAGCTGTACCCACTCCCTCCACTCATCGCTCCCCACTGGGTTCTGAGCCAGCTGCCTCCCCTAGCCTTCCCTTCCTAAAACACCTGATTAGAAAAGATCTACTGGCTCTTGTCTCCCTGGAGCCAAGCTGAAATTCCGGGGAGCACAAGCAGGATCAGGATCTGGCAGATAGATTATCCCTGACCCCTTCTAGGTGCACACAGCCGGGGATATCTGCAAGGTGCTGGGTGTGCCAGCCCTGGCATCTCCACCCGCACCATCAGCACACCAGTGCCCTGTGCCCGCCAACAGCTCTCAAACATCTCCCAGGGAGGAGATGCTCCTGCATCCCTTCATCCGGGTCAGCTGTAGGAGTGCCCTGCTTCCCACGAACTTCTTCGGGCAACGGGATTTGTCGGGAGATCTAACAGCACCCGTGGGTACGGGCACTGAGCACCAGCCCCAAACACATGGGACAGCGGGAAGAACCGCACTCGGAGATAGGACGTCTGGCAGCCGGCCCCTGCCCTCCCGCAGGAGGAGGAGCAGAGCGGGATGCTCTTTGCAGCCGGGGCGGGAGCGGCCGGGGCTGGCGGCTCCCGGTGCCCCGGGCGGGCCGGGAGCGGGGCCGCAGAGCCCGCCTGCCCCCTGGCGGTGCCGCGCCGGCCCCCGGTACCGGGGTAGCGCCGCTGCCTCTCCAGCCCCGTGGGCATCCTCTCCCGTCACTGCTGCGGGGCCGTGCACGAAACAGGGGCTTCATCTCCCCCGGATCGGCTTTGTCCAGGGGTGCCTCCCAGGGGTTGGGATGCCAGCAGTCTTAGAGTCATAGAGAGAAACATAATCTAGAATGGAGCCTGAGCTGAGGATCCACCCTGGATTTCTTACATAAGTCCAGGCAATTGAGAAACTTGCTGTTCCACGGCATCAAAAGAGCCAGCATGGCAGAAAAGTCCATGGTGCTTCTGAGAGACAACAGCCAGTGTCTCAAACAAGAAGGGCTGGGACAGTCATCGACACATAGGCCAAGGATTCGTTGCAGGGAAACCCCCAGAGAAACATTTAAGGGCAGAACCAGCATGTGTGGGTGAGAAGTGCCACCTGACTGAAGCACAGAAAGGATCAAACCCTCTCCCCATACCCAGGTGTGGAGGGACATGACTCTGCAGTAAAGACCAGAGCTCAAACTTGCCCCACTGCAGCGTGCATGGGAGGAATCTGCCAGCCAGCAGTGACCCCTCTCCAGACCTGATGTCTGAGAGACCTTTATTCAGAGTGTAAGAACAATTCTTTACAAAACAGATTGATCCAGAACCTCCCTCCAAATCACAGACAGGCTGTGAGCTCCCACCTCACCATAACTGCAGTCAAGGACAGAGCCTAGGCCCCAGTTTCATATTTCCAAGTGTATAAAAACCATCAAAATGTGAGTAAATAAAAGCAAACACACTAGAATCAGTGAAAGTGCCTGTCCCACGCCTGACGTTACATCCATATGCTGGGGAAGGGGCCAGGACTGGGTGTTTCACAGCTAGGGAAAGGGGGTGCACAGAGCAGAGGTCCAGGACAGTAAGAAGGCACAGGGCAAGGATCACTTCCTCCATTCCCAACTCCCAGAACAGAGATGGGGGACAGGGAATATACCAGCAGCATCCATCCAGTTTTAGGATCAATCTCCCAGGGCTATGTAAAAGGCGACACCCCAGTGCTGGGAGCAGCCCCTGCTCCCCAGAAAGTTACAAAAGAATAAAAATAAAAACAAAGCAGCAAACGTTGAGGTCCTGGCAAGGTGTCCGAGGTAAAAGCCGTCCAGGGAGAGAAGTCCCAGCGAGTACCTAAGAGGAAGAACCAGACTGAGACCAGCAGCCTCCAGTAGCACCTCCTACCCATACTTGCCACTTCAGTATCACGGCCACCCGGATCCTTCCTCTGGCGCTGCCTGGCCCCTCACCTTGCCTGGAGACAAGTTACTGCTTCCTCCTCTACTTCTTGGCTGGCATAATAGGAGGAAGCTCCTCCTCATCCTCGTCAGACAGGTCATCATCTACCTCAAAGGAGGCATCTTCCTTGTGCACTGGGACACACAAAGAACTGTTACTCACCAGCTTACGTCTGTGCAAATACAGCTGGACCCCAAGACACCCCAAGAGCAGAGCAGCCCAAAGAGCACTGAAGCAGTTTCAACAGCAGTTTGTGGGCAATAAGCTGTACCCCACCTGGAGGGATGTCTCAGCGGGGAATGGTGACAGCCAGCCATGGGAAAAAAGGACAGTGTGGGATATCCAGACCTTTTTCCCATGCAAGGCTTTATGGCAGGGAAGGAATCCCTGCATAGAGAGAGATCCTGGGGAACCAACATGAAGGAGGCACCGAGCACACATGCCGGGCAGCACCCCGTACATCTCCCACAGGTTCTCTGACCAGTGTTCACACTAGTGGGAACCCTCCATACCCCTTACTTCCCACAAGCCCTTCCCCATCCTCAAGTGCTTACTGATCCTGTGCCAGCCACTGAGGTGTACTGGGCCAGAGCCTGCTGCCAGGCGGAAGGTCACCGGAGGCTGCAGCTTGAAGTTATCCAGACTCAGCTGCAAAGAGCAGAGTGGAGCTGAGTTAGAGGCAGAGGCAAAAAGCAGAATATCCTGCAGTCCCCAGCACAACACCTGGCCCAGTTAAACATGTCCCTCTGAGGGCACCTGCAGCCAGGTCAAGGCTAGCCAGGGCATTCTCTCATGAGCTGCAGATCCTAGGTGAGGATCCACAAACATCCAGCGATGTCCAGTTCCCTGCAGCCATCCCTCCTGAATCTTCAAAACAGCCTCTTACCAAAGGCTGGCATGACAACTTCAGATTTGCCACAGGCACAGCAATCTCCTGGTTCTCGTGGTTTCGCCCAACAACTTCCACCACATTGCATTCGTCCTTGGCACCATCTGAGAGGCAGACCTGGGTGGGAAAGGAGACTGTAAACTATTGTTCTCCCAGGGGATATGTTGGGGACAGCCAGGGCTCTCCATGGAAATGGGAAAAAAAAGCTCTCCCACAGCAATGCCACAAGCCCAGACGTCAAGCAAGGTATGAGGATGCTGTTCCACAAAGCAGGGAGCAGCTCGGTGCCTTTCCCAGCTGGGACAGCTGTTATTGCAACTATCTCAAGGGACAGCACCTGGGCTGCATTTTCTGCTGATCTGATCCATGCTGGCAGGTCCTGTGCTCCCAGGACAGAAAACATCCCAAGGGAGAGCCAGGAACAAAGCCCTACATCTACCTGGGCTTGGAGAGCAACAAGCCAGAGACCCAGCTGGTGTGGATCTAGTGTGAGGCTCCAGCAAGGTCAAATACAAGAAATAAATACCTTCCTTCACCTCATGCCTGGAGTATTTCTCTGCTGAGCAGTCTCCTGCAATCCCTGGCTTTGCACAAGCACCTCTGTACAATGGATAAACATGACACCCCCATGAAGCCCTGCCATGAGAGCAGCCAGAGTCAGGACTTCAGTCAAGGGAGTTCACTTTCCTGGCCCAGCCAAGAAAGGGGAGTGAGCCTGGAAATGGGGGGTAAGGGCATGGGTGAGAAGAGGACAAGCACAGTTAACTCGCATTTCTCTTACCACAGACAGTGCCAAAATGTGGTCAGAGTCATCTTCTTCATCCACCTGAAATGTGTAGGATTTGGTACTGGCAGTCAGCTCACAGCCTGGAAGGAGGAGATCAAAAAAGCTGTAGCAGGCATTACACAGCACAAGACACCACAGGCAAAGGGTTCCCAGGGCAAGCCCTGGCCAGGCATGCACATGACATCCCTAAAACTCTTCATTTTCTCATGTTCAGGAGCCTCACTCAGCCTCAGGTCAGGGCTGCGTGCTCCCAAGAGCTGTGCACTTGCCTCGGCACCATGCAGGGACAAAACCTGGCGTCCCCACAACAAGCTGCCCTGAATCAATGCCCAGGGGCACCCAAGGTCCTCAAACACTGGCAGGGCAAGTCTCTTCCCCTCCAGTGAGCAGAAGAGCCAGGGTGCACCACTTTGGAAAACAGGGGAGGGAGCAGACAGAAGGGTGACTCTGCTCTTGCCATCACCAGTAGAATTTTTTCTTGGGTGAGAGTCTGAAAGCAGAGACAGACACAGAGTGCAAGACCAGAGTGACAAGGCACAACCCAACGGGAGGATGCTGGGCCAGGCTGCAGGGAGCTGGAGTCCTTCAAGAGAAGTTTTGAGACATATTTTATTACATACTTCTTAGACAGTTACAAAAACAAGGGAGACGCACAATTATGTCCTTAGTTCTTGTGATCAGGATTCGGCCAACCAAAGGGAGGGAGGAAAGTGCTCTGGGTGCATTTGCTTCTTGCAGGATGATTCACCAATATGAGACCGATCGGAAAAACACGGAGCTGAGCCCTGCATACCAGAGCCGGCACTTGCAAAGGCAGCCCAGGGCAGGACCTCTTCCTGCCCGTGCTTCTACACTCGGCTCGCTGGGGCGAGGACCAAACCCCAGGTTCATAAAAAGCCCGGGGGGTTGCTCCCCTGCCCTGCCCAGCGCAGGCGTGCGCTGAGCCGCGCTGCTCGGGCCGCGCCATGGGCTGGGCGCAGCCCGCACACACGTTTGCGAGCAGCGTAGGGCCACGTGTGCGGGGGATTCCACGGCCCGGCCGAAATCCCTCCCAGAGAGGAGGGACAAGGCTTCTCCGCCCTGCGACAGGCGCCCACGAAACGCTGACGTGGGAGGAGCGGGGGATTAACCGGAGGAGCGGGAGCTGGGCCTGCCAACCCCTTGCCCCATTACTCCCAACCCTCTACACTCGCTAGAACACCAAGACCCCACGCGGTTTCTCCCCCAAACCACCTCGGGACCCCCACCACGTGCCCCTTCCCTCCCAAGCCCGGCCATACACGTGTCTCTCCCCACTCTCCTCCCCGCCGGCACGTTAATGCCCTCCACGTGTCCCTTCAGACCCACGTGTCTCTCTTGCCCTCTCCCCCCCACCTCAGGGTGTCTACGCTGCCCCCCAGGTCCCTCTTCGGTCGCCCCCCGTCCCTACTGCCCCCCAAGTGTTTCCCTTCCCCCCGCTCTATTCCCCACCCAAGTGTCTTTCCAGCCTCCACGCCGTCCCCACTACTCACCAAAGTCTCTCTCTGCCCCGTCTCTCTCCTGCCCCCCCCCGCCCCGTTCATTGTTCCAACGTGTCTTTCCTGCCCCCCAGTTCTCTTACCCACCCACGCCTCTCTTGCCGTCCCCCCCCAACTCCTACCCATGGTTTATTACCCCGCGCCGTGTCTCACCTCCCCTACCATCTACGATCCCCCCCACGTGTCTCTCTTCCCCCCTCGCCCTGTTCCCACTGCCCTCCCGGCCCCCGGTGCCGCTCACCGAAGAGGACGCTGCCGGGGCAGGCGGGACCGTGCGGCTCCATGAGGCGGCGGCGCTGGGAGCGGGTCTGGGCGCGGGGTGGGCCGTGCAGTGCCGAGCCGAGCCGAGCCGAGCCGCCCCGCCCCGCCCCGTGCCCGCCCCCGTGCCCAAACCAAAAGGCCCTGCAGCATCGCCCCGCATCCTTCAGCTCGGGGATCTCCCGCCCATCCTGGGCCTTCGACATTTACCGATGCCACGGCCAGCTGTGGAAACGCCATGCCGGCTGCCCACCTACCGCCTTTCTCCCGGGCACTATCCCGGCCCGCATTATGAGCCTTCCCAGCGCTCCGGAGAAGATATAGGGCACGCACAGAGCCAGGAGGCTGAAGGCATAAAAAGAGGTAGCGGTGGACAGGAGAGTGACAAGAACTCAGGCAGGGGCACAGAGAGAGGGACCTGCTCACCTCTATCCCTTTAAGCAGGGGCGAGAGCAGCATGATCTGACACTGGGGACTGTGGCACCAGAGCCTTTGAGCACAGAAGGCAAAATCCTATTTCAAAAGCTGTGGCAGGGAGCAGAGGGCCGGACTGGCCTTTCAAACCAGAAAGGGAAGTAGCCTGGTTGGTGCTGCAGGGGTAGAGGGGAGCAGCTAAATTGAAACAAACTTCGCTAATGATGAGCTCACACCGCGTTCTGGGACAGAACCTGGCTCTGCTCCCACCGCAGAGACCTCTGCCAGCCCACCACTTGCTCTGCTCCAGCTGGACTGGGTTCAAGAAAAACATGACTGAAGAGGTTTGAAAAGTGGAACCTGGTCCCAGAAAGAGGCAAGCACTCGCTCAGTAATGGTTACACAAGCACACCCATGTGCTTCTCAGCACCTGCTCTCCACAGCCACCTGACCCTACATGACCCGTCTGCAGCCACCACCCTGGAGCAATGGGAGGCAGGAGCATCCATTTGTGTGTTATGCTCCCTGGTGCAACATCGGAGCCCAAATTTGTCTCCCATGCCGAGATACTGTAGAGAGGCAACTCTATCCTAACTTGACGAAACAGGCTTCAAGAAAACAAAGTTGCCTATATGTAACACATGACAATTTGGTGAAGAAAAACTATCATTTTTACATGGAACATTTACTGGGCCAGGAGAAAACTAACTTCCTTGCATAGTTTTTGTGTTATCCTGCTCTCCACACTAAACAGCTTCTGAACTGCACCATCAGTGCACTTGTACAGCAGGTGGATGAACTCTTGCTAAGTGACTTTAGGAAAAACCTGCTTTTCATACCCGTGGCCCATCCCTTTGCTTCACTGCAATTCTAAGCAGGAAGTGACTTGCTTTAGCTATCTCAGTGTTTAGCTTCCCAAGTTAAACTTTGCAGATGTACAACTCTGGCCAGATCGTGGAACAGTGATGTTTGCCCACTGCACACAGTGTAACGCCCAAGTTACTTCATCTCACACCTTGTCTGTGCTGGCAGCTCACTGGGGTTTCAGCAACCTCTACACTGAGGAGCCAGCAAGGAAAAAAACAGTGTCTGAGAGGGTGAAGGAATCCTCCTGCAACACAGCTCATCTTGGCTTTGCCAGGCACTGGTGACCACCCGTGAAAGAACTGGGTTTTTTTTACACAACGGGTAAAGTTCAACAGGCATAACTCACAGACAGGCCAACAAGAAAGGCACTGCCATTCCAAAACTCTTCAGGGTGAGACCCCCAAAGGGTCACAGAATACCTGCTTCTGACAGGCATCAACACAGTAAGTGTCTAGCAGGCAACACACTGCTGCCACCAAAACCAGAGACAAGACTGACATCTGATTCCACGGGCATCCAACACTTACGGCATGATGTAACATATGTTGCTGAACCATTTCTGGTTCTGGAACCTCACACAAACCCCACACATTTATTTACATTCACTTCTCAATTTTTATTCTATTTCTCGCATGGTCTTCAAATACAGTTTTACAGGTCTTCTGCTACAGATACTGTTGATCTAAAACAGATTAATGAAAGTGGCATTCCAACCTTAATGAAAATTCATAACCATGAAAGATATGTCAACATATCACTTTACAATTCTAGAATGATGGTATTGGCCTGACATTCCATAGGCTTAGACAATTAACTTCTATAATAATAACAAATTCATAGGAAGAGAAAATGTGGCAACTCCTTAAAAGCCAAGAAATAAGGCCACAAGCATTCTATACTGTAATGTTATGCATCCAGATAAAATAAGTTGACTCTGGTATCCATGAAGAAACAAAATTCTCCCATCTGGTAAATCAAGGTATCAGCTACTCAACATGCACTCAAAGCTGTATAAAAACTAGTGGCATTCAGCTCTGACTTACATGAAATCCCACAGCACAACCCCGTACCTCTCTCTAAAAATGAAATGACCTTGTTTCAACTTAAATACTTCACTACCGCATTAAAAACCATTCACATTCTGCAAAGGAAAAAAAAAAAAAAAAAAGAGAGACATCCTGCACGTGACTGCACCAGAAGGCCAAATGCAGCATCTCCTTACAGGTCACAGACAGCATCACTGCAGTCTTAATGCCATTCATTACAGGTTGCATAACAACTTCTATGCAGCTGGAGGCTTTTAAGAGGAACTGAATTTCCTTTGTGCACCACTGAAAAAAACCCAGGAAAATTTTAACAGAAGATACAGACGGCTGATGGCAGCAGGTGAAAGCAAGGTACTGCAAGGTGCATACCACTGGCCAATCACCTGTCTGGGACACTGGGACTTCTGTGAAATACCATTTTCATAAGTGATGCAACTACCTGACTACCGGGTCCCATACTACACGGGTTCCATCCCATAACCAAGTATGTCCACCCTGGGTAAAAACATTAAACTTCTGGAACATTTAAAAGTAGGTAACCATTTAAATAATGTGTAAAAATGTGCTTATTGTGGCATTTCTTGTAGAAAAGTTATTTGATACAAATGTGCAGGACTTGAAGACCCTGATTTAATCAAACTAGTATGAACAGGCTTTGAAACATGGTGAGTGTTTCAAGGACAAATCCCAGTTGTGGGCCAGCTCTCTCCCTCTCACCATCTTTCATCCACAATCCCTTGTGAACATTACCAAAATTAACAGGTTCAGCAGAGCACCCTGTGAATTGCTGTTTCAGTCCCAGGAGAATGATACACTCAAGTAGCGACAAACTGCTATCTGAAGGAAGGGTTGGTTGGGATCTGCTCCCCTTTCCCAAGATGGTCAGTTCCTAGCCCTGGATATGAGGCACAATAAGAAAGGTCAGTGCTGAGGACAGACTTGTTCTCGATTGTGGTTTTAGGTTATTCAAAAGTGCCATCTTGGACCTATACCATTTCACTTTTCAAAAGAAAAAGTTACAAAAACTGGTAAACAAAAAGTTAGTCAGCATACAGCTAAGTTTATATACACGGAAATTTACAAGTTTGTCATTAAGTGACTTCTGCCACAGACCACTGCACATTTGTCCCTAACAAAACACAAAGCTTGAACCAATGGTCATTAGAAGTGACAACGGGTCATTGCTTTATCAACAAGCGCAAAGGTAGTAAAAAATAGAACTGTAACTACTTATCTTTAAAATTGCTGATTGACACAAGCAATCCCTCTCATTTCTGCAACTTCCAGTTGCACATCCTGCTCTATGACAGAGAAAAAAACCCACATCTTTATAGGTACTTCTGCCAGAGACCACTTTTCTGTTGACACATGAATGCAGAGAACTGTAGTCAACCACAGCACCGACTGAGAGGGATTCCTCCAAGGAGCTATAGCCCATGCAAGATTCCTTGGCACTTCACACAGGACCAGGAGAGGACAAGGTTTCTCTTTGTTAAAACAGTGTTTTCAGCAGCATTATCCCCTTCCAACAAATTACAGTCTGAATGTGTGATGGGTGATTTTCGCACAGCCCTTTCTACCAAGCTGGCTTATTGCTGGCTTTGTGCAGCTAGACCATATGAAGATCCCCACCACTACCTGCCCAGCTGTTATGGGTCTACAGTACTGGAACAGTTCGCTGTCAAGCACGTCACAGGCTTCTTCCAAGGATAACAACATCCTTTGGAAATCCTTCCATTTTAGCAATTTCAAAACAACCCAGCTTGCTGTAAAATTCCAGGATTCTTTTATCATCTGGTCTCACTTCACAAAAAGCCCCACGGGAGCCTGAAGAAGGAAGAAAGAAACAAAACGCTGTAGGAGAAGAGTTGCTGTAAAAAGCAGACATCAAATATTACTAGAGTTCCCATCTGTTTTAACATTTAAATGAGCGATCCAACTCCACATGGAGCATAGTGGCTAAGAGTCCAGATCTATGGCAACATAGCTGACCATCCCCTAAAGGGACTGTGCACTGCAGACATCAGTCTGAACAAACCCTCTGCACACCTTCCATTGCACATACAAACACCCTGAAATGCCAACACTGGCTCCAAAATACAGCATTACAAGAGGGCACCAAGCGGCGCGAAGGAACTGTGAATGCCGGGTGTGCAGTAAGGCAGGCAGCCAAGCACTTCCCACACTGAAGGGTTTGGTAATTACCCACCAGTGCACACTGCTGCGTGTGAAAAAAAGCATCATTACCAATGCCAGCAGGGAAAATATAAACGTTTGTGCCCTGTTCAAGATGTAAAAATGCATGCTCTCATCGCCAAATTGCTCCCTCAGTTCTGCCTATTTTCTAATTTGCAGGGTAATGACTGAAGTGAAAAGCTACCTTTTACCAAGACAGCAGCGAAAGTCAGCTATCTGAATGCTTTTGTAATTATTTACCCAAATCCAGTGTCAGCTATGGCAGGATTCAAACATCTCAGGCTGACATGCAAATACAGTATGTTCACATAACCCTCCCAAATTTGCCTTGCATCCTAGAACTGACATGTAGTTAGGAAACAAGGAATTGTGAGTGCAAGAAACTTACCATTAGCCTTTAGAGAAGAGAGCAGGCAGGCCATCATACTTTTGGCCACACTTGGATCGGTCACTTTTTTGTGGATATCAATCTTTATCAATGATGGGAAGTTGGCAAGGAACGATTCTGGCAATACCTCTTGTTCTTCATGGAAGCTCAGCATTATTTTCTGAAAGGAGTATGGAAAGCAGGTATTTACCCATTATTCAGCTTTTAATTTTCATTCATCTTTATCAAGGAGACTGCTTTGCTCATGGAGCATACCTCCAAACCAGCAGGCTTTCCTGCCTACACCTCTGATGGCCACTTAGTTCTTTACCTGCTCAACTGCTGTCTGTACTCCAGACAAAAAGTCAGGTTAGAAAAGCTTCTCAGAGTGTCAAAGGAGGCATGCGAAGCTCCTTCTCAGTGACCCGCACTTCAAGTGAAAAAAATACCAGCCAACCCATAACCAACAGTTTGTGCACAGACATTCCTTTTTGTTTCTTTTATTTTTCCACAGGCAGTCACAGATTTTCACACCAAAAGCAAGCGCTCTTGAATTTGTTTTCCAAACTTAAACTGATGTGACTACCAGTGCCCTACCTCTATCATGGAGAAACTAATACTGCACTTAGTAGTGGAACAGATCAGAAGCAATCTTTTATTTTCAAAATGTAATTTTCTCTAGATTAAGTTGCCTTATATTTACTGCATTGATTACTACTGAAGTACATCTCATGGCTGTATTAGAAAACACAGCTGTATCTGACTGGCAATGAACAATTTTACTGTTATCTTCTAATACATCAGATACCATGGTCAAAGTCTTCAGAAAGGTACAAAAACTGAACTTCATTGTGAGCTCAAAATGCAAGACAAAAAGACCCACTTTAGAAAGGAAAGACTTCAGCAAACAGTTCTGATTTCATGGGTTATACCAACCTCTGCCTCAGACAGCTCCTTGTCACTATTTGGTTTCGTATATTTTTCTTGCATGAAAGGGATCCAAGACATTTTACATTTTTTAATGAAGGGAGTCACGTCAACTGTCCCCAAAGCATAGCCACATATGCCATCCTCATCTTCTAAGACGAAGCAGTAATCCAGGCTGAGGGTGAGTAGACCTCCTACTAACCTGCAGGAAAAAAAAGTGTCCAAATTCAGTCAAAAGAAGGTCACTTAGATAAAGTATGCCCTTCAGGTACGCTGGAGAAGACTCTAGGGTCAACCAAAGAAGTGACAGAGTCCTCCACTCATGGAATTACTTCCTACAAAGCATTAATTGACTGTCAAAACTCAGCTACAAGCAACATCTGCACCTCAGGATCCCACAATTTAATTCCATATACACTGCTCTTATCCTTTTGCCCTCAGTTGCTCTGCTGCTATTGCTTCCTTGTTCTTCCACATTCTCCGTTGAGTATTTTTTGATACCAGTTACACATCCTTTCTTAACTGCCTTCCTGTCACTCAGAGCAGACTCTCTATAAAATTCTGTCTAAATTAAACACTCAAGACAAAAAAAAAATCCTCAAAGTAGCTCATTTTACAGCTCAGATTTAATGCCCTTTTTTTTTTTTTAATTCATCTGTCACTGCCTATCCTTTTTAAAAGATTGTACATGTACTTCAGAAAAACTGGAGGTACTCGGCTGGGAGACTGGTCCTCAAAAACCCCTCAATTATCTTCAGAACTACAAAAGATTGGAAAAAATACCAGAGGGTAACTACAGACTATGGACATTCCCATGATACACTTTCACAATATCTGAAATAAGGTACTATGATGCACAGGTTTCATAATACAGAGGCTTCAGCTATTTTCTAGCACCTCACAACAGGTGACTAGTGCATGAGACGTAACTGTCAACGGTATCTTTAAGAAACCCACACCCCAATGTCCTGAGGGTAAATTTTATTTGTTTTATATATATCAAATGTTCTTGGCATTCTTCCCACTCACACTTTTAAAAATTCAAATTAAATACAGTGTCAGAACTTTATCCTTCAGAACCACCTCTGTAGGTCATTTGTTCCTAATACGTACTTGTCTCCAATTAAATCTGGTAAACTGTGGAAGGGTTGATCAGCTCCATCAGCATACATTTCTCTGCAGATCTTATATACAGAGGCCTAGGAGGAGAGAAGATTTCAACTCATCAATCACATTCAAATGCTAACAACTCCGTTTCAGAGCTTTGTCATTAACAGCCACATTGTAACCTAGTACTGAGAGACCTTTAAGTCAACACAGATCAAAAGTATCCATCTATGAGAAAGGATCTATCTTCCCCCCCACCTCCTCCCCGAAAATAACTCAAAAGTTGCCTTCAAAACATTGTGGTTAAGTTGAATGGCTGGGAAGGAAAGGCTGGAGGTCAACCTCCTGCAGTTGTAACAGCACAAGATTAATCCAGAGGGTAAAGATCAACACCCTTGATACAGAGTCCCTTTACAAAACCTCCAATGTCCCAGCACAGCAATATAACCCCAGGGAAGGACAGACACACCCTGCATGTTAAAAGACTTTCAGCAGAATCTCAGAGTAAACTTGTATCAGTCACACTTTAAATAAGAAACTTTACACATCCTCCTTTTTTTTTTTTAACAAAAAGGCTTTTCATTTGACACTTCTCTGCCCTTTCATTAAAAAGTAACTCCTCAGAAGAAATATTGTTTATGACTCATGCTTAGCTGCATCTCCAATTGCTAAGGTGGCTTAGAAATATCAATTCCATTGTCTACAAAGGAACAAATCAGTTCAGGTACAGTCCTGCACTAAGGTATGGAAAAGGCTGCTTCACTGCTCCTGAGAACAGCACAGGAGAGAGCTACCCTAAAAGTGGCAGGTAAAAGAGTCATCATGTGCCAGCCCTGCCTGACTGGCTTCAAAGTCAGGACTCATTTAAACTACTGCAAATAACCTAAATACTCATGTTTCATCTCAATGTACCTACAAATGCAAGAGTTCAAGGTGCATTAATCCTGACATTGTATAAATTGCATCCATAAAGAGTGTTAGCTAACTATTGGTTGATACATCAGTTTCAAGTATTCTCTTTGTTAAGCCAATGGAAATGAAACTACACTACGGATTTGTTCAGAAAAAAAAGAACAAGGAAAAAAGCGTTAATCAATAACGAGTAATAAAAAAATTCCTGATTTTAAAGTATCAAACACTCCAAAGAAGATCTGACAACAATTCTTTCAAAATCAGACCAAAAAGTTTACAACTGTACCTAAAATTGTAAGAACAGCTGAACCATGATCACATTTTGCAGCTCAATTTTGAGTTAACAGTATCAACATTCTGCCTATGCAGCTCTGAGTACCAGCAAGTGCCACAATAATTACTGAGTGAACAGGTATGCATACCCATCCTCTAAGTTTAATCCACTGCATGTCTCCCTGCTGCAAGAATTCCTCTACAAGCCGTGAAAAAATTTCACTTGCCCCTCATAAGTAGGGAAGGCACTCACAGATTTAAAAAGGTGGGGAAGTGAGAGGCTGGGAATCAGGATGTGGGTGTACACTGACTGTTGCACAGCATGTTGCTGAACCACAGGCAAGTCGCTTAGTTTTCCTGCGAGCTTGCATTTGTGCCTCACGCGAGATATCAGGACATCTGCTTCATTCGGGGAAGAAGGGACTCAGCAGTAACCTCAGTTGCCACAAAAGGAAGTGCATCACTACCAACAGCAATGACAAGCATCAAAAGCAGTTACCTCATCTTTAGGAAAGTAGGGTCGTATGGTGTACACTTTGGAAGTGGGTGTTAATGGAGGTGGTTGAAAAAAGAGGTCATTTGCCCCATCAATAGGCAGCAAGCGCTGTGAAAACAAAATACTTAATATGATTGTATGAACAACAAAACCCATCACTCTTGGGTGTGCACTGCAGACTCCCAAATTAACAATTGCTACTTGCAGGCACCCCAGAAGAAGGTGGGGTTGGTATGCTTTACAAATGCAAAGACCTTATTTGAATAGAAAATATCCAATTGGTGTTCTAAAATATGCAATTGAAACAGCACATTAAGAGTCTGTTAATCTTAACTGCTTTAAAATACTTTTTACCAATCACATCTACACTGTCTCTGTATAAGAACATAGAATGTCAGGAGGAAAGGTTTGGTCTGAAGAGGGTTAACTGGCCAGAGGAGACGCTTTATCCCAAAAGCAATGCGCTGATTCAATTTGCTGCGCGCAGAGCACCTGTGAGGGGGGAAAAGTATAGCGCCAGAAAAATCCATGAACAAATCTGAACATGGTATAAACAGCGATTCAAGAATATTTGCCAATTGAATTCCTCGCAACAAAGCGCATTACAGCATTATTTACAGAGGAACCAAAATTTGGATGACTATCCCTTTTTGCTCATGGAATTCCCATCGGCAGACAAGCATGCGCGCATTGTGCAATTGCGGGCGCAGATAAAAATGCTGTGCGACCTGCAAAGAAACAATGTGAAATGTACAACTAAAGCCGCTGCGCTTCGCATGCGCGTGGGACAGGCAGCATCTCCTTGAGAAATTACTGTAGAAAGGGGAGGAAAATTATTTTAAACCAAGCTGTAAGGCTAATGGGCTTTGGACCAGAAAGCCTTCGGCAGACCAATCCTTCCAGACCTCTGATGTGCAACAAAAGGTTTCTCATAAAACAAAGAAAATGTCATTCAGTTGTGAAGTCATATTGATACCTGGAACTCTCCTGCTAGACCACCTCTAAAGGCCCAGGGTTCTTGGTCTCCACTTAAGAACTGTGCTGAAGATTGACTACGACACCCTGTTGAGATCAGATCCAAGCGGAGAATGTTACGAGAAGGGGGATTTCCTGGGTGTCTTACATGTCCAAAAAGCTAACATACACTTGTGAAAAAAGCTCTCTAACTGAGCTAGAAACCGGGGCTTGGGGGAGGGCTGTAATAATGTACGACTTACAAAGATTTTGTGCTTGCGCACTGGCTGCAGTATTTCAAATTTTTGGTTACCTATAACAGCCAGCTCTAAGAACAGGTGAGGCGATTCAGTTATACGTTTCATTCTAGACCAGGAGGCACAAGAATGGTGCCATGTACAACTGTGTAAACTTCCCAGACGTTTTGTACCTTTTTTTTTTTGCATGTTTGTGCATTTATTTAATCTATGAAAAGATGACATCTTGGAAGCCATGTGGCTCAATAGCTACTACCATAAATTTTAGATCAAACAAAAGCCATTATCACAGCCCCTTGAAAAAAAAAAACGGATCTTTCTGAAGTCACATTTTAGTACTTATTGTTTCTAATCTTGTCAGAAAACTAGGACTGGCAATATATGCAAACAGTCTGGAACAGTTCAGGCAGCCAGGACAGCTGTACGAAACTGCACTCTTGCAAGAGACTACGCATATTTATATAATCCAGGCCGTATCGTCACAGTGCTGCTGGCATGTTAAAAAGCTAAGTAGTGTTAACTGGAATAAACTCACAATTTAACTAGTACACTCTGTTGGCCACTACTAGCTTTGCTTTTTAGTATCTTGATTTTTTTACCTCCACAAGCGTATCGGACGCACCAGGGACCTTGCTGCTCAACCAGCCACAGGAGGCCCACTGCAGTGCTCAGCTTTAGTTTGCGCTTGCTTTAGAAAAGGATTTTCCATTGGCTGTTTGAATTTTAACATTGTTCCGCCAGCACAGCACTGCAGCCTTCACCAGCTAACACAAATGACAGCTCTGGAGACAGAAGAAAAGCAAGTGGTATCTGGAGATCTCAATTACCCGCCTAGTTTTCTGACAAGATGAGCAGCGCAAACACTCTTTTCCTTTTGTGGACAGCAATCTACCTCCTGTTCAAGTAACAGTCTCAGATCAGTACACACAAGTATGTTGTGCTAGTCAGAGAGTCCCAAAGTGTGCCAAGTTTGACATTTATGAGAGTTTAGGAAAATAGGTTAAATAAAAACTACCCTAAGTATGGTAAATTTCAGAAACAATCCAAGCACCAGAATTCAAATTTGGTTTACTCCCACATTTTAGAATTCTCACATAAGAAAATATCCTTCACAAGGAGATTTAGTCAATAACTTGGAAGACAGTATTTGTCTCTCCTTTGAGACTACAACTTAACTAGCACTTCCAATTATTACAGTAAAGAGCTGCGTGAATGAAGAGCTGTATAAATGAAAAACATAGTTAATGCCTTAGTCGCTGCGCAAATGTGACTTCAGTTCATGCCTGTTGCACATCTAATCTATCTGAGCTGCCTCACAGACAAAACCTTTCCATTTTAATTAATTAATGACGACGCGCTGTGAACATCTGGCGCTGTCCATCCAATAGCAGTAGAAACTTGTGCTGAGGATTCTCCCATCTGTACACAATGGGGAAGAAGACAATAGAAGTCATTAGTAATCCATAGTACTGTACAGCCACACTAATTTAAGGGACTGAATGCTAGCTGGACTTGAGAGGAGTGGTGAAGAAAGTGAACATCCAGTGGACCATTGAGCACACCGTTGTGAAAACTAACTTGTTTCTATTTGTAGTGTACTTGACTTTATATAATGACCTATTTTATCACAGACCTTTGCTCTGTATGCATTTACATTAGTGATAAAAACATAAGCTGAAGACAAAAATGGCCTCTCTCACAGAAGCACTGCTAGCATAAGAGTATTAATCTGTACATGTGAAAAATCCTGAATTTTTCAACTATCTAATAATAGTGTGAGTACTAGAACAGAACAGTGCCAAAGTTAACAGAGCTTGTATTAGAGTTGGTTTCTACTGCGAACTATTCCAAATATTTGATCCATTTAGAGACTTGAACCCAACTTTACATGGATACTGAAAACTGAAGACAACTTCAGATGAAATCAGTAGGTAGTCTGATACTTCTGAAATTCAGTCTTAACTTGGGTCCTAAACATTCAGAGATTACAAGAATCACTGTTCTCTTTATAGAGCTTTGGCCTGGAGTTTTAAGCTGATTAAGCTATCAAGAAGAGAGCATTCTGTCTAGTTAAAGGTCAACATACAGCAAGAATAGTAAAGTTGGGGGAGTTGTGTTACACTTAAAATTCACAAACTAAAGTTTTTAAACAGCATGAGGTTGTTAGAGAAATGTTAACATACTACAATGCTGCTGAGTTCTCCACCCACGCTAGTCTTCTTCTCTGTACTTTGCAGAAGGTAGTCTTAAAAGCTCTCTTCTCAACTTCTTCTTTTTCAACTATACATATTGGGATCAGATATTTAATAAGCACAAAACACAGTAAGTTGTTGGGCGTGGACTGACTTGATGATTTAACAGGTCTTCTCTGTCCCTGCTTACACCTGCCAGTGTTTAAGAATATAATTTAAAGACAATCCAAACACTAGGACTAGACCAAGGTTGTGTAATGGTCAACCACTGTGAGGTTTGTGACAGTTACAGAAAGTGTGACTTAAGACCATCAGCTTTGCTGTCTGCTGTGTATGTCAAGAAACTCCACAGCATATTCCTTACAGTTGTATTGAAACCTGAAAGTGAAATGAGGTCACTAGAATTACCCAGGCCATGCTGGTGCTATCTGCCAACTTAGGATCCCCCAAAAATCTTTCAGGAAAAAAAACGAAACAAACAAACAAGAAAGAGCCACACATAAAAAAAAAAAAAAACAGAAAAAAGAAAAGGAAAACCTGTTTCAAGATCATTTTAAGTCTCAGACTAAATCTGTCTAGAGAGCTCCACAATTTCCACCCATTACTAAAAAAAAAAAAAAATTAAAAAAAAAATCAGCAATTTGGAAAGTGTTTAAAAGAACTTATTTTGCACCAGAATAGCCTTATGCTAGAGCTCGCATGCGCACAGGGCTGGGAGGATCAGCTTCCTCATGGCCAAGCCCACAAAGGTCTGTTGAAGACAGCAATAATGTTATCAAGACAGAGCAAACAGCAGATGGCTGATGTGGTCACATTTCGTAGTGTCATTTCCAATCATACAGCGGGGTATCCAAGGAGTTAATGGCATAGTCCAGTGTGCATTCAGTCAAGAGTAAGTTAAAGTCAACACTTACGTGTCAGATGAGATTCAAGTTTCATTAGCCCAAGAAGAAAATCAAGGTCTCCAATCTTAACCATCCAGCAGACTTCACTTATAATAGTAAAGCAAACTCACTGCAAGCATTGCTTCAAATAGCAAGACAGGAAAACCTTTAAAACAGGGTCAAACCAGACCCCCATCCAAGAAAGCACATTTGCCTAATACTTCAGTTTTCCCCGTGGGCTAATTAAAAACACACATAAAAAATATGCTGTCTGGGATTATAATGGCTCCCAATGCACCTACCTAACCACTGCACAAAAGATTTCACCATTGACATAATACTCTTGATATCCCAGACGTAGGAGTACATGTCATAAAGGATTGTCCTGTTGGCACAATTGGAGAGGCGAGTGAACATCCCCATCACCAAGCTGCACATCTCTTCAAACTTGGCTGCTCGGTTACGCCATTCTTCTATCTATGAAAAAGATCCACAGGATCAAACACAGGCTTCTAGGGAGGAGTGGTACTCTAAATATGGAGGAAGACTATATAATTCATTACTTCATTTTACTAGCATTGACTACCACACCACACGTGACTCACAGATATCCTCTATGGCTGTTAAAATGAGGTCAGTACAGGGAACATTGGCCAAATGCAGACACCAGACTGCCTTCACAGCAACATGGCACTACAGGCTTAAAACTGTAGATTCCACTGGAGGAATGAAAATTACTGTGACCTGTGGTTGGTTATACATTACCCTTCAGGCCCTAGGAATTAGAACATCAGTCTCTATTACAGACAACAAATAAAATTGCTCAAGATTTTCATTTAGAAGGACAGAAACAGGATTCACACTTACTTTTTCAGCATCCTTTCCTTTGCAATTAACACTGACAACACTGCTATTTGCTCTGAGCCACTGGAATTCCCTCAGCATCTGTGCGCCTTTGGGCCCATGTTCATAAGGAAGGTAAAACAAGTCAGCAAGAAGCTGCAAGTCCTCTAAAGTCACTGGTTCTACTGTGTAAAGAGGCTTTTCATTCGGCCCAGGCACAAAATGTTCTTTGTTAATTTGCTCATCAGTCTGCATAGGTGCAATGTCACTACCAGAGTCTTCCTGCATAGACATCTCTGGAGACTTTGACTCAACTATACTCTCCTTATCTGTATCCATTGGCTTCAGCTCCTCTGCCATCTTGGCTTCGGCAATATCCGTCAGTATCTGGTTAGCATTCTTGTCTGAGTCATCTTGTTTTTCCACCACCATGTCCATTGGTTCCTCATCAGATTGCTTCTTCTCCTCCTCCTTGACCAAGGCCGGTGACTCGCTGCTCAGCGCTGCGCCCTGACTCATGATGGGTTCTTGGTACACCGTGGTAACCACCGTTGCTGCATTTAAAGAGGACGGTGCCACCAGTGGCCCTACATCCCCTACAGAGGTTTTAGCACCACTGTGGGCCACTTGCCTACCTGAGAATAAGAAGAAATAAGTTTAGAGTTCTCAGTATCTGTCAACTAACATTCAAATCGGCAACTTCTACAAATCACAGGTGATTTTATTACTGCAGCATCCAATCAGCGCAGCTTCCTGTTGGTATTTTGCCTGTTCACTTCTGTCACTGTAATTCTAACTACTAGTTTTGGTTTTTGCAAGTTTCCCTTGCACATAACTGGTAAGCAAAGACAGGATGGGGGGAAGTTAGGAAAATTAATTAATATTTTATTTATGCACTACCAGCAGCATTTCTGACTATGCCACCAGAATAAAAAGCTCTTAAAGTCACTACTTTTCCCTCTGCATCAACTGACTTGTTAAAGTTGCCTTTGGATATAAAGAACACTTCAAAATAAAAGGACTTTGCTTAAATGTTTTAAAAATGTTTTTAACGTAGGGAAAACTGAATTCAAAACCTGACTGGACACAGTCTTGAACAACCTGTTCTAACTCACCCTGCTTGAGCAAGGTGGTTAGACTCAAGATATATCTCAAGATTAGATTTCAAGAGGTCCCTTCCAACTTAAACTGTTCTGTGAAAATGGAGGAAGATGATATCTTAATTACTATTCCTCAGCCAATGTTTCTGCTGCAACTGAGTTTTAGAAAGACACAAAACTCTACAGCAGTTGAAAAGGATAAATGCCCCAGGGCAGAGTTGGGAGACAGGCTCTTCCATTCCACTCTGACCAGCTGAAACCCACATTTGAGAAAAACAGATTTTACCTCAGGTCCCAAGCTCCCATTGCTACAAGAAAGGTCTACAATGCTGGAAGGAACCCAGCTGGTTTCTGTAGACAGAAACGCAGAAAAATAGAACTATCTTAAAACAACTGGAAAAACATGAACTCTTCAGGACCAGAACTAGTGTTGATAATAATTTAACACCAACTCCAAAAAAACCACTATACTTCCTATTCTCTCAGATTCCATGGAAGTGTAGTAACAAGCAGGACTAGCAAGATCCAGACTCTTTCCTGTCTATCATCAGAAGTGCCAAGGGATCATGCATCAAGGTTGCTTCTGTTGATCAGAGCGCTACAGGCACTGAACATCAAGCATTCTTACTTTTTTATTAAGGTTTTCCCAATTACTGAGGTAGAAAATATTTCCAGCTGAAAAGTAAGTGAATTGCCTGGATCTATAAAATATTTTTAATTTAGATGCAAGTACTGAACATCTAACCCCATTTTTTTTATCGACCCTAGAATGATACCAAATCATACTCACTGCTGTATTGCTGAGGTACCCCAAATTCCTGCAACCATTCTGTTAAGGCCAATTTCAGGGCCATTTGTGGGCTGTACAGAACATCCGTTTCAATATCTTCATCGCTCCCCTCGTTTTCCAACTTAATCTGGATTGAAACGGTACTGTCTTCAGTATCAGCTAGAGACAAATTTTAAAAAGTTATCAAGCAAGTTTAATTTAAAATAATAAAAATAAAAAAGCTGTGTTAGACAAGGCATTCAATAACTATGACAGGCCTTCTTCGCAAAGAAGCACAAAGTATTAGCCAAAATGGAAAATTATGGTGACCGTCAACGTTGACACAGAAACAGTGTGCAGAAACCAGACACTCTGGCATTCAAGGTTTCTTTTGATCTGAACTGCTTCTATTCCAATGACATCATATCCATGGACACACGTCAAATTTGGGCATTAAAACTCCTTGCTGAGAGTGTTAATTATACAACCATACATACCTCTCAAGGCTAAGAAATTCTCTGATAATATGTGCCAGGAAGTCAATAAAGCAAGCTCAATGCTCATTACCTTTCAGGCAACTGACACTTACTTATGGGACAGAAAAGGCTAGGTGATCATAAGAAGAAAAAGTTGGTGAAGAAAGGATAGAATCATTAAAAACACCAAAAGCCAGTATGATTCATATGGTTAAGCACAGATCCAGCAAACATTTATGCATACTTACTCATCACCACATCTTTTCTCACTCCATTCATGTTAGACTTGTACCAGGTTGCAAGTGTGTGAATGGCAACATAATTGGCTTCAAATTCACAGTTTGGATTGGTCAGAACTCCCTTTAGTCGAGGGATGAGCTCAGTTGACCGACCCTTGTAAGGCCCAAGAAAAAGCCTCTTTTGATCATAATCATTAGCATGAATGTTATCCCAGATAACTGGTGCTCTCCTGATGATCTTAGAAACTTCTTCTATGGACTCTACTGGAATGTCTTTGGATACAACTTTTGGACCTAAGAGGGAAACAGGATAATCAGCGGGCTTTGCATCTACTCGAAGATTCAATCCCCAAGTAGCTGGAAAGTTTATTTTATTAAATACTTATGAGAAAATTTTTTAACAACAACAGTGAATTAAAAGAAACAAGCCACCAAACTTTTTACCTGTCCATAACACCTCGATGCCAGGGAGCAGCTTTTCTCCTACAGTCCGTAAATACGGTGATTGGGCAACATTTGGATAACAGAAAGTTCCACAGTACTCTGCACAGGAAAAGAGAATGTCACTGTTGTTAGAAGGATGCACACGTGTGACAACATACCCAACTGTCCCACAAACACATTGAGGGAAGCAATGAGAAACATCCATAAAATTAATCAGGTAAGGCCTGAAAGTCTAAAGTACAAATAAAAAGGACATTATGAATGATACTTCACATAAAGACCAGAAACAAAAGGTACAGAATTTATTTAAAATTGCTCCAATGTCAAAATTAGAAAAAAAACTAATAAAGTCCATAAACAGAAGGCCAGGTTACAGCAGACAAAATGCAAGAGAACTGGAAAACCCCGAGACTGATTATGAAATGCAAATATCTAAAAATATTAACACTGGAACACATATCTCTTTAAAGTTAAACTGAAGGTCTGCAACAGGACCAAACTACTACAGTGTAAGGGGATAAACTAATTAACAATAACAACATTGCTACTGAATTGAATCTTCCTTGCAACCATCCACACTTCTGAACATATAATTTTCTCCCCAGTACCTCAAAGGTATTAGAGGAAGTTTGCAATTCAAAAAGCAATGACTGGACCCAAGTGCAAGTAATCTTTTTTTTTAATAAATAAATAAGTCAGTGACTACTGAAGTAGGTAATCTTATTAAAAATAGGAGCCAGTGACAGCAGTGAGCACAGACTGTACCTCTACTTTAAGAAAATTCTAAGAAACTAACAGCCAGCCAATTCAAGAGGCAAAAAGATTTTGGTTTAAGTAAAAAAAACCCAAAAAACTTCCCTTAACCATTCTATCAAGCTGCCTTCTTTGCTTGGCATTAAGCCTTTCACAGCTGGGTAGATTTGGCAAAAACTTTGCATATATTTGAATAACCGAACCTTTCTTTGTAAGTGAATTTCTTCAGTCAACCCCAAAATACTCCTTAAGGCAGTTATTAAATGCTAAACCAGCTTTCCAACCAATAAGACTGAGGCTGAACCAAATGATTCCTCTCATTTTACCTGTAGGACAGAAAAGGAATGTGTCTGGTTCTCCTAGATATTGATAAATTTCATTTGTGATCGAGACTTGAGCATGAGCAAAAGAACTGAAAACTTCTTTGTCTGCTGCACACATGTTATGATCGATATCATCAAACAGCAGTGCAAAAGATCTGCAGCCAAACTGGGAAACCTAATACAAGAGACAAGAGCAAAAGGTTTAATTTGTTAAATTATTTTCATTTTCTTTTTAAATCAAACTAAAATTTTTAAATCTAATCTTAATCTTAAAGGGAAAGCTATAGGAATGGAGGAGAGAAGGTAGTGGAGGCAAGAGAGACTTTGGTTTCTATTCACAATGAATGCCTATCTCTGGCCCGTAGCTCTGCTTCTCTCAAAGATTAGACCTCTAAAGACCTGCAATCTGTTCCAGTTTTAACAACCCAAAGCTGATCTCGCAGAACAGACAGCTGGGAAAAAAGCTAATTCTGTAATAGCTCTTGGACAAAGGAGAGGAGTCAATTAAGAGAACAAAGAAGATGTGCATGTCAGGTCTGCCTGCAAAGGCGTTTGTTGCAGGCAAGAGTTCTTGCTTTAGCAGTGCATCCTGGCTTCAAGATTCCAAAATACTCTGAAGACAAAAATAGCCTTCAGAATCCCATACAAGATGAGACTTTATTAAAAATCTAGGTGATCGCTGGCCACTTCTGCAATGCAACCCAAACACACCCATCGGAATTGTTCAGAGGCACCAAAAGTAACACTAGTGCTGAAAAGGTTCAAGAACGTGCTGAAAAGCTGCAAGAGTAAGCAAGGTATTGGAGCTTCCAAACCAAGCAGTGCTGCAACTGCTCTGTTTGTGTCACACTTACCTGGTCCAGCTTACGTTTCAATGTGGATACCTCTTTAGGATTGGAGAAAGTGATGTCAAGTCCAGGTGAAATTGCATAGATGAACTCTATTTCATGTTCTCGTGCAGCTGAGATCAGAGTCATTAGCTGCTCTGGAAATCAAATTGAAATATTGTAGAGGGACCCAACAATTAAAAAAAATTCTTGGGCATCATTTTAAGTAAATTACGAAGTTCAGAAGCCTCTTCTATCAGAATTTTTAAAAAATTGCTGGAATTTCTTGAAATTAACACAGCAAGGAGCACCAAATTATTTGCAAGAGTTCTCAGAAATTATGCCAAAAGGAATGCAACAACTGTCCTTGTATTCTTATTTTCCATGTTAAAGTTCTATCAATATTTTTAAAATTCTCTTTATCTCAGTACCATGAGACAAATACAGATATAGTCTGTTTCCACAGTATGCACACCAACAGTTCTAGAATTATTACTCACTTTCCCCACACATACTAACAGACAATTCAGTGCAGAAGTATCACACTGTGTGACAGGGGTTCATGTACCGCTCATATCACTGAAACTTAGGGCACGTGGAAAACATGGGTTTTAACACCACTGTGCACAAGTAGTTGCTTTAAGAAGCAAACCTGAAATTTCATCTTCCATACAATGAATAATAAGAATTACTTTTAGAATATTTAACAATCTTTGCTGCTATTGGCAATTACCTTGCAGTAACCTTTAGATTATATTTCTGCACTGATTCAAAGTGGCCTCCAAGAAGGATTATTTAATTTCAAGAGTATAATTTTTCCCCCCACCCAAGGAAAACTACAATCCCCTCAGTCTAATAAAACACCAAAGATCCCAAAAATGCCAGAGGTGGATAAAAAGCCTCACATCAGCATGAACAGGTCTTATGTTCTAACTAACTAGTCAAGAGTTGTTTTTTTAATAGGTACTTTCTTCATTGAGACAAGGGCTTAATGAATCACACAAAGGGACATGCTATTTGCTCAATCTTTTTTCTCTTTTCTGAAGCAAATAAATTTCTACTTCAAATATGGTGCAGATGTTCAAGAGCCAGAGGAATAATTTCCCTTGAAAAAAAAAAGTAAATCTTGTAAGACAAAGCCTTAAAGCAATTTCAGACATCATCTGCAGTTATAGTTAAAAGTAAATCCATGCTTGTTCCAAAGCTGCAAAAAATACACCTGCAGACTATTAAGAAAGAGGTCTCCAGTCACTTTTGGGAATGGCTACTGTGATTATACACACATAAGTATACATAGCAATAACCAATTAATTCTAAAGTCTCTTTATAGAAAACACAGAGGAGAAATAAAGGCAATTACCTGCTTCCTCCACAGAGTACATTTCTCGCCAAAACATCCTGTGCTTGTAGTCATCCTTTGGAGCATACAGGTATGTATTCAGTCCCCACTTCTGAAGTCTACAAACATAGGAAAAAAGCCTTCAAATAGCCTACAAATTCAGGAATTCTAGGTTTCACTTCATCTTATTCTTTTACTTGATCTATTTTTTTCTTCATTGAACACTGCGTTATACTGTTAAGTCACAATAACTTTAAGCACAAATTATAGTGGACAAATTCGGTTCGTGCAAGATAAAAAGGTGAACATGAGTCCCTAAGAATACAGATATTAGGCAAAAAGTTTCTCTAGGTTAGAACAATAATTCTTTCCAGGCTTAAGTGGAAGATTATGATTTCATTGCGATGGAATGTGCTGCAGTAAGGGGAAGCATGACTTGCCTTCTAAAAAGTTCTTTCCTCTGCTCCATCACCCAAGGTCTTCCATAAAATCCTATGGGAAACAAGATTAAAATTATCCAGTTAGATTATGCCTGCTCCATGAAACTCTTCTGCTACATTCATCAAAAAGCTTCCCAAAGCAGAAAGGAAAAAAAACTAGTTAGCATTAGGGAAGTGTAATAACCTCAACTGATCTAAATTTAAAATGCAATTATAACTTGTTTCATTTCTTATGATCTAAGGTCTCATAGTTTTGGCCACTGAAGCAATTAGTTTTCAGAATACAACCTGTGTTCCTGAGCATATGCCCTTGACAAGTCAAGTCAGCATTATTATAGCAACAGACCGAACAATCATAACCTAATTAAACTATCACTCCAGACACCTACAAAATAGATTTAATTGTAAGGTGAATACTGAAGACATTTGAAAATATTTAGTATCTTGAAAATGCTTAACTGGTGGCACAGATTAGAATTTATATACACAGAGTATATAAATACATAGTGGGGGAGATGCTGCGTAATTAAAAAAAAATTAGGATTTCATTCCTTTTATTCAGTTTATAGGCTCCTTGTCAAAATTAACTTGCAAGCTGGTATCTTACTTTAAAGTTCCCACATTTTACAAGCTAATGCTATGTCTGTGAATAATCATATATAAAAGCCTCTACACAAGTGATTTTAGAACAGATTGTACTGAAAGTCTTGGAATTCCATAGAAATTGTAATTGCTTCTGGTTTTAAATCTAATCCTCCCATTCTAGAAACAATTAAAAAAGCACCCTCAATGCACTCTTAAGCCAATTCACTTAGACCCATGTGCAAACAGTTCAACCACAAGTGGGCACTTGAAAACAAAGCTTCAGCTTGGCAGCCCTTGCAAAGACCAGAGACTAAAATAACATGAAATTTAATAAGCTCTTATTTTCAAACAGCATGGCCACTCCATGGTGAATGATGTTCCTAATACACAAAGCTCACGAGTTCCCACAGAACACCAGTTCAAAAGGCAGACAGTATCTTCATTTCCAGAGCTACTCAATGCTCTAAATCTGTAAATATTTGGTCTCACTGAGGCCAAAACCACACTCCTATCACCTTTCAAAACTCCAAACTGATGCAACCGAAGCATTTTCTACATATTAACAGGTATCTCAATTACATGTTAAGTGTGCAATGCTCTTTTAAGCAGCTTAAAGCAGGCTCAAGTTTAAGAATTAGTCTGTCAAAGAGCAATCTCAGACTGCCTGGCACCACAACGTGGCAAAGTTGAGCAACTACTGCTCCTCACAACTGCCCAGTGGCAAACAGAGGAGTTAAACAGGGGAACAACGAGAGAGTGGTTGTGAGGCCTGAAAACCTCCAGGTTTATTTAACCCAGAATGAATTTCTCATTCTCACCACAGCTTACTCATTTTGACTGATGCTGCCCTGCAGAAGCTCAAGAACCCACAAAAGGAACAAAACCACGTGGGACCCAATGAATACCACCTACGTCTCATAACTCATTCAGAACAGTTTCGCTTTACATATACTTCTCTTTCAGACCCACAAGCCTGAAGCAGAGCAGAGCCTACTATAACAAAAGGAAATTCAGCTAACAAAAACTAATTAAATAAGGCTGAAGAGAACAGGCTAATCTGAAGTGATACTTTTCCATCTGTCTCCACATTTCTTAGGTTACTACTGTCACCAGCTAGTGACGACTCTTGGATCTTTCTGTCCAACAGAAAATCGACCTGGTTTTGTATTACTCCATCAGGACTGTGTGTCAGGTTGATACAAAGTCAACAGATCATGCCAAATACCTCGTCCCAGTTACCACATTCTCCATCACTAAAAGCCAGGACATCCTAGAGGCAGAGCATGAAAGCTTTGCACTCAGTAATCTTAGCTCTTATTACTCTGCAAAACAGTGAATTTGATATCTGTCATAAACTCTTCACATTCTCAGAGTGTACAACCAGTATTTGGCCAATTCTCCTCTGCCTTTTCTACAAAAGATCCAAATTCTCCACCTCACTGCTTTAATCTCACCATCCCTCTAGTCTGTTAACCACTGCCCTATGTTTTAAGTATTTACCTATACTTCTGAAGTTAATTGCTGTTTTACTCTTAACCTTATAATTCCCTGAGTCACTAACGAGACAGATGTTTTCACTCACTACCATTAACCTCATTCACCACAGGTTTGTTTTTCTGTCGGTGGTGGTTTTTTGTTTGCCTGCCTTTTTTTTTTTTAAAACACTCCCCTATGCCTTTTTTTCCTGTACACTTATTATCGTTAGACTGGTAACTCCTAACCACTGTTTGATGGCTTCATTGGGCAGAGGCCATTTTCTTGCTTTGTTTTATGCATAGTAAGCTCAAGAACACCTGCAACAAAATATATGCAGAGGTGACCAACAACGTAACTAGCACCACCAGAAAAACAATTACGGCATACTCAGTAGTTCCAATATAAACCTGGATGAACAGGTGATCCATGGTCCACATGTATCAGCAGGAATATGAGAAAACATGCTGTTACAACCTGTGTTTCTCTTCACTGATATCTGTCTCCAAAGCTTTCAATTTAGCCTCTATCTTCACAGAATTTTAAGCTATTAGCAAAGTAAAGAGATCTTTCTCCATGCTGACTGTATCTAAGCCCTAGTAGATGCTAAAAAATAAAGACTTAACTGGGCCTAATGCAGCTCACACAGAGACATTTGCAGAAGCCAAACAGTCTTTTCTTTTTAAGATATAAACAAAAGACATTCTGTAAAACAATGCAGATACTGAGTTTGATAAACTGCCTGTTTCCCTCTCCATTTCATCTGTTAATCACTTTGTTCTTCTACTGGAAAGTCATTATAGGTACAAAAATAGCAACACATCACAGGAATCAGAACGATTTCAAACCAACTATTATGCTGGGAATAAACCATTTTTCTTGCTGGCTTTCAACCACCTACCTTAACCGACCTGCCAGAAATGCAGACAAATTCTGTCACTAGTGAGAAATGCAAAAAAAGTTACTTTATTCTGCAGCTTCAGCAACAATTTAAACCTTTCAATGATGCCAACTATGTCAAAAGACAGAGGACTGTCCCACAGCCGAATTAAAATGATAAGCTAGAACACTTTGGAGAACAAGGGGCATTTAATATTAATTACAGAGCACATGCATGTGGAATCACATATTCCCTACTCAGGAAACTGAATCTGAGCTTCTGGCGCGCAGAAAGAGCACGTACAGCCGGGATAATCGCGCGGTAGCTCCACTCTCTCTCGATCCTACCTCCTTTACTCACGTACCAGCAGGCGAGGCACTGCCTCAGCCTCTCTGAGGAATCATGGGCGCGCTTGGGAGCCGGGCCTGCGCTCGCCCCGCCGCATAGCTGCCGTCGAAGGGCGCTCCCCGCTCCAGTCCAAGCCCCGGGGGCAGAAGCCCCGCCCGGGAGCTGCGGCTCCTCCCCGCTGTGGCGGAGTCCCGGCCAAGAACGGCGCGGCACCTCCCCGCCGAGCGGGCTCCTCCGGGCGGGGGAGGAGACGGGGACAGCAGCGCCAGCTGAGACCAGCCCATCCCCGGTCTCCCGCGGATACCGAACACCCCTCCCCCCCTCCGTCCTCCCACAGCCCCCGTGCCCCAGGGGACACCCCCTCCCAGAGCTCCCACCTTCCACGACGCCACAGAGGAAGCGGCGGGAGCCCAGCGCTGTCTCCGTCTCGGTGTCGGTTTCCTCGCCCCCCGGGACGGGCCCCGCGGCGGCGCCCGGCGGCTCTAAGGAGGCGCCGGGCACCCCGGCCGGGTTGGGGCTGCCCTGCGGCTCCTCCAGCGCCGCCTGCCCCTCCTTCTGCACCATCCTGCCGCCCGCCGCCAGCGCCGCCGCTCGCCGGGCCGGGCCGAGCCGACCGGGTCCCGTCCGTACCGCTCCGCAGCCCCTTTGTCTGCGCCGCTCCGGGGCCGCCGCTTCCTGTTTACGGGGCGCTGCGCCTGCGCGGGGAACCGGCCCCAACCGGTCCGCGCCGCTTCGCCCGCAGCCGCCGCGCTCCGAGGAGCCGCCGCGAGGGCCCGGAGGAGCGCCCGGCTCGGCGGGAAGGGAAGGGAAGGACGCGGGCGGCCGGGACGGCGGAGCGGGAACAACAGGCTGGAGCGCAGGAGGCTCCTCAGGGAACGGGGCGGGCGTCGCACGTACTCTGCGCAGGCGCGGGAGGGCGCGCACCGCGCGTGCTCGGCGGGGCCGGCGGCGGGAGGGGCGAGGCCGCGGAGACCCAAGGGCGCCTGCGCCGGGAGGCCGCGCGCGCCCGCAGCGCACGCGCGAGGGGCCGCGGGGACCGAAGAGGGAGGTGGTGGCGAGGATGACGCGCATGCGCATTGCGGTTTGTGTAGGGAAGCGGCGCCGAGTGGGGGAGGGAGGATGGGGAGTGGAGTGTTTACTTCGGTTTTGCGCATGCGCCTGGCGGCGCGCGGGCGGGTTTGCGCGTGCGCAGGGCCGAAGGGTGCGCGGGTTCCCGTGAGACGTGACCTACTTGCGGCGGTGCCCCGCAAGCTAAGCAGGATCCACTGGGGCTGTGGCGTGGATGGGAGACCGAGCTGCTGCCGAGGGGATAGCCCCTGCGGCCGCTCCTTCCCTCCTCCCACAGCACGGCCGATGTTACGGTCGGAGGTATTTCCATGCCTGTAAGAGGCTTACGAGGATGCTGAAAGATGGGATACAAAGCTGAGGTGGATCTCAGTAAATCAGAGGAGGGGTCTAACGTCAGATGGCATTTCTCCTGAGAGAACTTCCAGCTGCATTGGGAGCACGAGTCAGAGACCCCAGGGCTGAGTAGATGACCTCCCATGTGGCTGTGGAGAGAGGCCAGCGAGGTCATCCTTCCAGCCCTGCCAGCACTGGGAGCTGCAGCAGATACCAGCCAACAAGGAACCAGTGAGCAAAGAGCTGCTGAACGACCTGGCTGGGGAGGAGGGGCTGGAGAAAGCCCGCACACATCACGTCAGACGCATCACATTTCAACCACGTTTGAGCTTATCCCCGCTGATGACATTCTGGCGTGACAAGAAACCCAAAACGGCTGCATTTCCAGCTCCATCTGTACCTGCTCCAGAAGCTGCAGCAGAGCCCCTTGTGAAGGAGAATCTCTGGTTACCACCAGGTTCAAGCTAAACCTTTCAAAGAGCAAAAATATAAACTGTGCTGCTGCCCTAAATAGTAACTAGCTGAATTGTATTGATACACAAGACTTTACAGAGGGATTAGAGAGGAGAAATACACAGAATTTGGGTGGAAAATAAACAGGATTCTCATACCACCCTATAGAGAGTTGGGCAGTGACTGGACCCTGAAGCTGGCATTGTACTCATACCTTTGGTCATGCCAAACTAATCTTGCAGTAACAGTTCTCCCAGTGTTGGGATTTCATCCTTTTACAAAATGCCTGTGTTTCTAGGCAGTATTCAGGATGCTGGAGTGAATCACTGTGCCGGGCTGCATCAGCTGCCTCATCCAGTTGCTCAGCTGTTTTCCCACATAGATGCTATTAATTTTTTCCTCTGAAAGCTGGGAAAAAGATGGCTGGAAACAACACAAGGCTGCCCTTTTCCAAGGACTCATCAGCTCTTATCTCTGTTCTTATCATAAACCCACCGATTTGGCTGTTACCCTTAAATGCCACCTCCTCCTGACAAGGGACTTCCAAGCCCTGGCTCAGCCCTGGTCACCTCAGCCCCTTTTCTGCCCTTCACCCTGGGGAGAGGGACCCAAGGGATCCCATCAGTGGCTCACAGCATCCCTGTGCCATGAGAGGGCACACCCTTGGATATCATTGCCCAAAATAGCAACCAGCCAAACAGAGCTCAGGGGATAGGATATACTGGGAAAAGTGTGTTAGAGGGGAAGATGCGCCCAGGCCCATTCATACTGCCATACACAGACCTGGGTGATGGGCAGCAGCTCAGAAAGATCCCTGGAGAGCGAGAGGCTTTAGAAAGAGTGGACTTGTCACTTTCCCAGTGCCACAGTGGTAATTCCCCCCATAGCCAGAGCTCATCCTTCTAAGATGTTTTGGTCTCCAGACAGCTCTTTGCATTGAGTTTCCAGTTCCTGGACCACAGACTGTATAAAGCTGAAGCGTTTCACTGTCCCACGTCAGGTCCAGACCTTGTTGTTCTGCTGGTTTCTTTCTTCCATGTTTGTTTTTTCTTTGCTTTGCTTCATTTTTTCCCAGTTCTCAAGGCTGCACTTTTCCAACGACCAGTGATTGCCCATGAGTTCATGTCCCTAAGGTAAAGCCCTCCCCAGTCCATACCTACCTCTTCAAGGTGACCATCTTCCTGTTAGCTCAGCCTTAAATGCCACATCCTAACAAGGGCCACCTGGTCCCAAGCTCAGGTTCACCCAACAGCATCTCACATACCTTACAGCCTCACTCCTGGGACCTGACATACTTGGTGTAAGAGCTTTTTAGCCTAAATGCCTATGGCCTCTTAGCAGGGGAAAGTCTGTATTTACAGGACCATCAATGGCATGGCCAGGCTCAGCGCACACCTTGTCCCCTGTGCAACCTCTGCAGAGCACCCTACAGCCACAGCACCCCAAAAAGGCTGCCACCCTCTGCAGAGACTCTCAGTCCCGCATTTCCCCTTCACCCCCACGCCAGACAGCTGACAGATGCAAAAACATAACGGTGGTGTGCATAGCGACTGTGGTTAGATTTTATTGGTTGGTTTGTTTGTTTGGGGTTTTTTTACCCATATAATTGTTATAATACAAAATATACAGACTGGAGATGCCAAGCGGGTTGTGGGTCAGCATGCCCCGGGGCAGGGGGTCACTCCATGCGACCTACAGCGTGAGGGAGAAGGCGGCATCTGCTCCGTGTGGGAGGGGGATTGTGGGCACCCCAGAGAGCCTGGGAGGAGGGAGAACAGGGAGAAAGGGACGCAAGGGGTAAGGTTTGGGATACCTGCCCTCCCACCCTTGAGAGAATGCAAGTGGGAGCTCAGCCCCACAACAAACCTGGGAACAGGTCTGCAAGATGAAGGGTGTGTTGAATGAATCTAAAAAAACACGTCCTTTCTGCGAGGTGAATAATGTGTTGAATGAACCTAAAAAACACATCATATCTACAAGGGATGGGATAAGGATGGTCCCGCTGGGAAGTGGCCCCGTAGCTTTGGCTCAGAGCCCCAGGGGGGATTTCTAATGTCTCCAACACCAGGGGCTCAGCCTGGGTCTGGGGCCCAGCCTGACGTGGGTGCTGGCCTTGCACTCCTTCCCACTTGATCCCAGACACTGCAGTTTTGGCCAGCCCAAATCACCCTTGGCTGCTAAGGATGCAGATGCTAGAGCCACAGTCAGGGACTGCCAAGGCTGGGTACATTCCCAATGCCTGTGGAGGGCCTCTGGCATTGGCATGGGATCATTAGCACATGGGCATCACTCAGCTACAACTCGAAGTGGTATGTGGGCAGGACAGGCTTGCCTGCACACACCCAGCTCCAAGGAGCTGATGGTGACAAGGATGTGGGGAGCACCAGGGTCCCCACGCAGGCTCTCACCTGGCCATGCTGGGAGATGGGGATGAGCCCCCCTGCCCCAAGGTGACCCTCCAGCCTGCCAGCAGCATGGCAATGACTTCTGGCTGTCCCCAGCCTCAGCTATCTCTCCCAGGAGTTGCCAGCTCAACCACATCCCCAGCCCAGGGCTATGCCTGTGGGGACACCTCTCTGTCCCATTGCTCATTCCCCAGCCCCTGGGCAGCAGGTGGGCCAGGATGAGCCTGGGCCTGGGAGCAGCAAACGATGCCAAGAGCATAGCTGGGAGCTCTAAGGGCCAGGGCAGCCACCAGAGCCCAGCACATCTCCTTCTTTTATGTGTCCTCGTACCCTGGCTTCCATGTCCTCAGGAAGGGTTGGAAAGGGTATCTCTTGATTGGAGCCTCAAAGTGGTTCCCTGAGGTCCCTGTGTGCCAGCACCCTGAACTCAAGGGACAGGGGCTGAGGTTGCAGCCCTTCCAGCCTTGCATCCTTCATTCTGGGGGACCTGTGCCACAAGAAGTCACCTCGGGGTTCCTTTAGTCTCCCCTCTCCCCTTGTCAGGATGAGCCTCCTAGGTCTAACCAGGACCCTTGGGATCAGGGGATGTTCCCCACAGTTCATGCAGCAATGAGCCCCAGGTGCCCATGCGGCTGCCTTCTCCAGGCATGGTCCCTCTGCCCACCCACTGGCCCAGTGTCTGGACAGGGAGGGTGGCTGGCACGCTGGACGTGCTCCCCATGGCAGGACACGGCCAGGGCAGGGGAGGAAGCCAAGGCACTGGGGCCCTTTGCAAGACTTTAGTGGTTTCTAGACAGCATCACTGGAGGGTTTGGGCTGGAGCCGGGACTGGGGGCTCCTGGGGCTGGGGAGGATCAGGATTAGGGGAGCTGCACGGGGTGGTGTGCATGGGGAAAACCCTCTATTGCAGCCCAAGGCTGCAGCTTCTGCACCAGGAATGGGTGCAGGGAGGTCCATCCAGGTGAAATGCTCATCCTGTGCCAGCCATGCCCATGCTCCGATGTCTGGGAGCACCTGCTTGGGATCCCCCGAGGAAAGCAGAGCCAGCTCAGGGGAAAGGGAAGATCTCAGCGCTGACTGCATCTCCGGAAAGGGAGGTCCCTTCCTGCGGGGGTGTCTGTGCAGCCAGTGGAGGGGAGGCTCGAAGGAAAAGTCAAGAGAGAGAAGCAGGTTCTGGGCCCAGTGTCAGGAGCGCTGAGCTGGAGGCAGGTCCGGGAGCTAAATCACACTGTCGAAGAGCTGCATGGACCGCATGATGTTCTCATCCTGTTGGGAGCAGGTGGGAAGTGGGCAAGTTGGGCACAGAACAGGAATCTGAGCAGCTCCCCCAAACTTGGCTTTACCCTTATGGCAGCTCTGGCACATGAGTCAAGAGCCCCAGGGATTACAGGCAGTTTTCAAGCCCTGCTGGGATGCATGGCTCTTGTCATCTCTACAGGGATGACAGCATGGGTACACTTCCCAAAGCAGAGCTCCAGACTTGCCCTAGGAGCCCTGGCGTCATCCCCTCTCTGCCAGGAGGGAAGTGTGGGGGACAAAGGTCTCCACCACTGGGTGGTGACCCAGCCCAGAGAAGAGCTGCTGGTGGCTTTACCTTCTGGCAGGATTCCAGGAACTCCTCAATTGTCACCACACCATCCTTGTTCCGGTCCATTTTCTGCAGACAAGCACATCACAGGGGTAATAGCAGGGACAGCCCCAGCCCAGGGAGAGCCCAGTACCCCCTGCCCAGGGTGGACACAGCACACCTCTGTGGCAGCCATCCCCAAGCACCCAGCAGGACCAGCAGAGCTCTGCTTCATCCCCAGTGTGGGGTGTTTTCTGCTGCACCCACTGCAGTCACTGGCTCAGTGCTGGAGCTCTGCTTCCCCAGGATATGCTCAACTCACCTGGAAGAAGTTCTCCACGTGCTCCCGGGGCGCTTCCTCCCGCATGGCCGGGTAGGTATATTTGCCCATCATGTCGTAGATGGACTTCATGATGTCCAACATTTCCTGATGGGAAGGGAAGCAGGGTTGCAGGGTCAACACAGGGCTCTGTCTCCACCCAGTCCCCAACCCACATCTTTTTCATGATGCTTCCAAAAGACCTGTGGGGTGCTCAGATGTGTTTCTGCTGGTTCTGTGCACAGTGTGGGCCATGTGTGTGCCTGCATGTGTGATAGAGCCCTAAAGCAGCACACCCCTCATCTACCCTCCATCCCAGAGACACACCAGTGCCAAGGAGCCAGGAGGGACATGTTTGCAGAGCTAAGCTCTGTTAAATATTGACCCTCTGAGCTTTCCTCCAGGGCTCAGCCAACACTCCCGAGTCCTGCCCTTGTCCCTGACAGGTGCAAACCTGTGCTGGTCCTGGGGACCTGTCTGGACCCCCCATCCCACCTCTTTGGTGATGCAGCCATCTTTGTTCAGGTCATAGAGGTTGAAGGCCCAGTTCAGGCGATCGTCAATGGTGCCTCGCAGGATGGTGGACAGCCCAGACACAAAGTCCTGCAAGGATAGATAAGGCAAGCAAATGGGAGTTACAGCCACAAAGGGCCTCACAGACACAAAGGGTACTGCCCTGCTTGTCCCTCCAGCAGAGGGGAACTCAGCCCAGATGTGGCCTCGGGCTGGGCTGAGAAGGGAAATATTGGTATCGAATAGAGCCTGGGGAGAAACAATTGCTTGACCCCGTATATGTCCCACGGTGGTCCCTTGAGTCACAGCACCCAAGAGGACACTGTGCATCAGGACCTGCTGTTCAGCCAAAGCCTGAACAAGACACAGCCATGGTTGTTTCTGCCAGTCTAGATATCACACAAGACACTAGCCAGAAAATACAGAAAGCCATTTTTTGTTGCTTTTCACTGTTTTTCTACTGCCTCTGGGAATTTAATAAACTCCACCAGCTCCTGCAAAGCTCTTCATCTATCTGCAACAGCAATGCTGCTGATCCCAGCCCACAGTACCTGAAGAGATGCACTCTTCCTGCCCCACTGCCATCCCATCACCCCCTCCTTGGCCACAGCTCACCTCAAAGCTGACAGACCCATCGTGGTCGGTGTCAAAGGCATTGAAGAGGAAGCTGGCGTATGTGCTGGAGTCTGCAGGGAGAAGGGCAGTATGAGGGACTGTTGTGTGACCCCCTGCCTCACAGAGGCACCCATGCAGGGCGTGGGGATGGGGATGGGCACTCACCTCCCTGAGGGAAGAACTGTGAATAGATCTGCTTGAAGTTTTCTTCGTTGACAATGCCACTCGGGCACTCCTGCCAGGGCCAAGCCACAGCGTCACTTCCACATTGCAGGAGGGGGGTGAGCACCACCCTAAATCCCTGTGACTCCCTTGCTTTGCCTTGCTCCCTGCCCTGCACACCTGGTGGGGTGGCTGGTAAGGCTGCTTGGAGCATCTCCCTGATTTTGTGGGCTGCACCCCTCGCTGGAGGGGCTCTGCATTCCAGGCACCCAGGAAGGGGGCTTTCTGCATCCAAGGAAATGGAGCACAGGATCAGATCTCCCCACTGAGCTCACTGGAGGCAGGATTAGGCTGTAGCCTTATATAAACATCAACCTCAAGGTCCCAACAGCCTTCACAAACACTGGGCACTGCCAGGTGCAAAACAACACTGAGGTGGACATGGCAGCAGAGGTGGGGCTATCAAAGCTGGTCAAGGGGTACTCACATTTTTGAAGCCTCGGTACAGGACCTGCAGCTCTTTTCGGGTGAACTTGGTCTGCTCCTGAAGCTGATCCAGCCCCTCGGGGCGGTGGCAGACGGTGGAGAGCTCAAACTCATCCTCAACACTGTCTGCAAGGAACCCAGGGGAAGAGAGGGCAGCTGAGGCCAGCACTGTTCTACTCTACCCTGTCATGCCAGGGGGCAGGACAGCACATCCCATGGTCTCACACCTGCCCAGGGTGACATATTTTTGGGGTGCTCTGCTCAGCCAGAGTTATGTCTATGCCAGCAGGGGACACTCAGAGAGACCCTAGGGGCAGACCAGGGATGGACACTGGGCAACAGCCCCCCCAGCCTCCAGTACAGCCCAGGCTGAGCAGAAAGGGGGTGTGAAACCCCTCCAGTGCTGAAACCCTCCCTACCTGCCCTTCTCCTCCCACCAGCACAAGTGTCTGCCCTGTGGAGCTGAGGCCCTTGATGTCCTGCAGGTCTGTGCTGCACCAGGGTTCATGTCCAGCAGGAGAGTTGCCCCTCCAGAACTCCCAGCCCCAAATGCCCCAACCTTTCAAGATTCCATCCTGCCCACTGTGCCCCCACCTTCATCAATGGCTTCTCCCCACCCATCTGTCAAGCTGCACAACCCCTGCCTGCAGCAACCAGCACCCCCAGACCCCACTTCAGCCAAGAGGAGCTGTGGTCCCATAGCAAGTACCCCCTCTCCGTGGGATGGTTCAGCCCCTGCCCCTCCATACTCACCTTTTCCCAGGGGCGATTGGCTTGCACCGGTGGGCAGAAAGAGACCCTGAGCAGGGGCTTGGACTCACCGAGGAGCCAAGCACACCCAGTGCAGGGGGTTAAGTGGCTCTGTGCTCACTCCTGCTCAGCCTTTTTCATCCCCCCATCACACCTCCATCTCCAAACCGACACTGAACTTTGAGCAACAACCCCCCACCCCTTAAACCAGCGCCAGGAGGGTCCGGCTGCCCTGAGCCGGCTCCCAAGCCGGTCTTGCCGCTGGGAGCTGCTCCGGGGAGCTGGAGAGGAAGAAAACCAGCCCGTCGGCAGGTGAGGACAGAGGCTGGTGCAGAGCCCACGGGATCGGACCCCTCCAAGGCAGGATTGATCCTGATAGTCCCAAACCCAGAGCAGGGGAGAGGCGGAGGCGTCCCCTTCCCGCAGGCAGGGCCAGGGCGGAGAGCAGGCAGCAGCACCGCCGGGGACACACACACACACACAAAGGCAAGAAGAAGCACTTGCTTTCGCTGAGCGAGGGGATGGATTTGGGCCGGCAGCAGGGCAGCAGTTTGAGGAATCGCTGCTTCAGCGCTTTTTTAGTTTGGACTGGCGGATTGCCTGGAAGAAAGAAGGAGTCACCAAGCAGAAGAAGAGTTAACAGAGCATCGGCCCCGGTCCCGGCGGGCAGCAGGGTTGGGCACCCGGCGCGGGGTGAGTGGGGCCAGAGGCAGCACATGCAGCGTGAGGCTGGAGGAGCAGGAAGGCAAAGCCCAGCCGAGGCTCTGCTCAGCCTTCCTGCTTCATCCCAGGACAAACCCGGCACGCAAATTTCCCTCCTTGGGAAGGATGGGGGTGGCAAAGGGGCAACCCTGCTGAGCTACCCACACTCAGCACCTCTGCACCCCCACATCGGAGCATGTCAGGGGGCACTGGAGACACTCAGGCACCCAGAAACCCAGGAGATGGCAGAGCTGGACTCTGCCCTTTAGCCTTGAGGACAAATATCTGCTCCCTGGGGACCCTCCCCATAGGGTTGTGCAGGGAGACAGGGTAGGATGAAGGCCAAGAAATAGCCTTTGGCTGAGCCAGGGCATTGCATCCTCCCCGAGCTCAGGCTGGGTTTGATCCTGTTGGCACCTGAAGGCTGAAGGCAAAGCATGCACTGAACCCCGCCATGCAGTCCAGACTGCAGCATGCACCCCCACCCCAGGACAACACTGGGACTCGAGTCCAGGGACCTGCTTGAGACAGCCAGAAGGGGAACAAGGCTCAGGGCTTTGCCTTGGCCAGGCTATGGGGCAGGGTGAGGGGCTCCCCACACCAGCCTGGCCCATGGCCATCACATTCAAGTGGCCCTGCATAAATAGTAGGTCCCCTCACTGCACTGACCCACCTGCCACACCCTATTCCCCCATTTGGACCCCAATGACTTTGCTAAGCTCTATCTTTCCCACTTGGTATTCCCTCATGGCTGCAGACCCGCTCCCTCCCTTCCCGCAGTGCCTCAAGCCAGCAAACTCAGCACAGGACTAATGCTGCAGGTGGGGAAGGGAGGAAGAGGAGGGGATGAAGGCCATGCTGGGCTCCAGCCCCCAAAGGGAGGCAGACAGCAGCATGGGGCACAAATGATATGAAAGGTGCAAAGTCCCTTTGGGGCTCTGGTGAAACTGCGTTTGGTCCAAGCATCCTGGACATCTGCAAGCAGCAGGTCACAATGCCTGCGCATCCCAAACCCTGGTTTTGGAGTTGTTTCTCTAGGGGGCCAGCAGATGGGGCTTCTCTAGCAGCTTTCTTAGCCTTGGGGGTCTAGGATGAGCCCCAGATGACAGAGAAATGGTGTTGCATGGTACCCAGCACGAGGATAGGGATGTGGGTCTGCATCCAGCAGCTGCAGCTAGGCAGGTAGGCTTCTGAGTGCCCACAGGCAGGACCTGGGACCCTTTGAGATTACACCAATGCAGCAGGCTGGGATAGGGAGATCCATCATTCTGGGGGATGGAGAACAGCTCCAGGAGGTCTTTGTCCTAGCAGGACATCACACAAAGCCACTCAGACAGGGAAAACTCTCCCCAGGGAAGTGGCATCCACAGCAGGGTGCCAGGGATGTGCAAACACATAGGAATGAACAAATGCACCCCCTGGCATTCGTCGGGGGATGACAGGCAAGAGTGAGGACCAGGATCGTGGCACTGGCATAAAAGCACAACCTGGCTCCTGTCTGCCCCAGGGTTTGCAGGCAGGAGAGGAAAGAGGATTTTTCCTTCCTAGAAGTGGGCATAAACCATGATTTTGTCCCAGATATGTTTCCAGGGCCTTATTTTGCAGAGGGAAAGGGAAATTGCACCTTTCAGCTTTCCAAGGATGCTTTGCTGCCAGGTCCCTCCAACAGAGTGGAGCTGTGGGAACAGACCTGGTAGGCAGGAATGTCCTCTTTGCCCAGGAGGAGAAGGAGAAGGGACAGGATGGGCAGAGCAACACCCAACGCCAGGGTCATGGACTGGGGAGGGAGCAGGGCAGAAGGGAAACCACACAGCAAGAGAGATGCAACAGAGAGTAAACTGTGGTTGGACTCACAGGGGCAGCAGGTATAGGCACGTGCAGTAGGTCAGGTCGGGTGCAAGTTACACTTTAGTTTGTTATAAAGAAGGAAAAAGAAAAAAAAATAAAGAACATAGGCATTTGCTTAAGGAGGAAACCAAAGGGGGCCCAATTCCTGGGTCCCCAGGACAGGGGAGGGAACATGTTCAGCACATGCAGCTTAAAAATAGGAGAGGGGTGACCCAGGCTGGGGCTTTGCTGTCCTGGCTTTGGTGTATCCAAGGGCTCTGCTGGGTAGGACACACCATCCCCTTTCTGTCCTCAGCATCCAAACCACAAGCAAATCTGGCGGTTCCCCCTTGCTGGGAAACAGCTCTGCCCAAAGACCAGGAGTGGAGTACAACCATGAGCTGCCACTGGGCACAGGGGACATCTGCAGCACCAAGTCCTGTCCATGTCAGGAACAGCTCCTCTTCCAGATACCGCTCTGCTCTCCATCCTTCTGCAAGGGCCATCCAGCGGCTGGCACAGAACACGCCAACGGAAAGGGCTGGCAGTGTTTTATCTGCGGTGGGAGGTCTGCCAGGTTAAGTGGCTTGTCGCTTCCCATGCATCACTCCACAGCCTGGCAACTTCAAAATACATACACACACAAACTGAGCCTCCATCCTTGGGCAGCACAACAAGGGGAAGGAATTTCCCATTCCCACCTCCACATGCTGTTGAAATGAATCCCAGAGGCTGCTGCACACTGGCTCTTATAGATTACTGAAGTAATCTATAAGAGTGGATCCCTGGTCCCAGCAGTGATCACCAGCAGGACAGCCATGGACCACTTTGTACTGAGCCATCAACAGCTGATGTGTCCTTGGGGGCTGGATCCAGCCAATGCCACCATGCTGGGGGGTTACACAGTGCTGTACATGGCTGACAGCCCTTTCTCAGAGAGAACTCAAGCTTGGGCTGCTCCGTAGTCTCTCCAGATGAAAAGCAGGAGCCAGGGTCAGCCTGATGCATAATGACGTCCCTGTCCTCTCAGAGCCACAGCCACCAGTGCCCTCCGAGGGACAGCTGGCTGAGAAGACTAACAGCAGATCCCTTCCACAGCATCCTCCTACTAGAAAAGACCCTACAATAACAAACCAACAGGCAGTGCCAAAACTCCCCCATCACTCTCAGTAACCTGTCAATAAATGCATTGTCATGATGGGTGGAAAATGTGCATCCCACAGCACCAAGACCCCCTGCAGTGTCCCCAGCTCAGCTCCCAGGCATGCACCATTCCAGGAGGGGAGCAGAGCACCAGCAGCCCACCAGTCATGTAGCTCTCACAAACCCTGCTTGGCTCCATGGGGCAACACCGGGTCAAGTCAGCAGATCAGGAGGAGGTGGTACCCCAAGGCTGATCTGTCACAGCACTCTGCCCTAGGAGCAGTGCTGGGGTGGCACAAGGCTGCTGGGCGAGTGCTGGGCTTTTCAAACAGCCTGGCAGCACAGGGAAGAGGTCAACAGTTCCCAGAACACATTCTTTTCTGTAAAAGAGCCTCTATCCCCTTCCAGAGCATCGCCTTTTCCTTGGAGGCCAGAGGCAAGTCCCCAGGCTCCCCCTGCCAGGCCATGGCACTGGGTCCATCTGGGCAGCAATGTTGAACATAGCTGCCCCTAAAATCTGTGGCTGATGATCATCCCTGTGCAAGGCTCAACTCCAAGCAGGATACCTCAGCCCCCAGCTCTGCCCACCCCTGGCAGTGCCCAGCCTCAGGCAGTGCCACCAACCACAGCTTTCTGGGGTCTGCAATGAAGGCTGGCAGAAGAAAGAGAGAGCGAGTTCCCCCAGCCACCCTAGGGGATGTCAGGATGGGTCCCACCAGCAGCAGCTCTGTAAATGACCCTCATCAGTCAGCAATGACAGAGCCAAGTGTAACCGAGGTGCCTTGCAGCAGCCACTGTGGCTGACATCAGCGGAATGACATCAGAGCTGGCAGGGGCCAGACAGAGAGTCCTTGTCTGGGGGTGGGACAGGGGCAGCCTCAGTCTGGACACCCAGAGCTGGGAGGAGTAAAGCTGCCAAGTTAAACCTATGGTTCGTGGGACTGCAGAGGCTCAGGGGCAGATATTCCCCAGTGGCAGAGGGAGGAGGAGCTGAACGACCCTTGTGCTGAGCAGATCCCAAAAGGAGAAGATAGGGCCATGGGCCAGAAGGGGCTGCAGAGCAGAGCAGGGCTCACAGCAGTGCTGTCCCCATTCCCACCCCCAGCCCATGACAGTGCTCCCAGACAGCCTGGATGTACCCAAAGGAGATGTTGGCAGAATAATAATTTCTTCAGGCCACACCATGTATAAAATTTTGTGAGCAGGGAATGAGTCAGGATGGAGGTGCCAAGGGACTGTGGAGCACAGGCATTCTCCAAATGGAGCAGGTAAGGCTGCAGGACTGGAACATCACCCTGCTGCAAAACCCACACACAGGGACACATCCTGCCCCCATCCCATCACAGGAACCTCTCTAGCGGCAGGAATCAGCAGCACATCCAGAATGCCAGAGGAGCTACCCAAAAAAATGCCCCAGCAGAGCAGTAACTCCTCTTGGCTGCAAAGACCATATTTCATAAGAGAACTGGTGCTCTGCATACCTATTACACAGATGCCATCCATACCTTCCCCAGTAAGGCACAGGGACAAAACCTGGACATGCCCAGCCACAGCCCAGCCAGATCCCAGGCAGCTCAGGGACATCCTCCATGACAAGGGGGTTGAAAGCACCTCACGGGCAAAGTGCCTTCCTCTCCTCCTGTCCCTCTGCTCAGCCTCTGATCACTCCTATCCACGCGTCCTTCTATCACAGCTCCCATTCCAAGATCTGACTACCCAAGGGGATAGGATCTGTAGTCCATTCACCTCACAGCATCCCCAGCGCCAGCAAGGAGGCAGAGGGGATGGAGGCAAAGAAACCCCAAATCACACTCACACAAAGTCTGTTTGCAGTCCTTGTCTGAGCCTGGATTGTCTGTGGCACAGTTGAGGAAGGCAGCCAAAGGAAACAAGGCAGCAGCACCGTGTAGCTCCCTGCACTCCCACCCTCACCTGACACAACCAACAGGTCTTGTATCCATTGCTCTAACATATTTTGGGTCCTCTTCTTTGGCCACATCCAGCCCTGTCCTCAACACCCACCTGGCAATCCAGGAAGCTCAACACCCACAGCAGCCTCTTCCCTCTGCAGTCTTAGCACAGCCCCACAGGGAGGGCAAAGGGGCTCTAGCTTCTTTTACCATGTTCCCCCCACAGCCACTAATTCCTGTAGCAGTGGGAAAGCTTTGCCCTACGTGGTGCTGCACCTCACATCCATTGCTCCTTTCTCCCAGCTCCCATTCATCTCCCCAGTTACCTGCAGCCCTTTTTCCCATCCTCTGACAGAGACCAGCCCTCCGCAACCCATTGCCCCCAGACTCCAATAGTCCAAATAGTCCCCATCCCCCAGCAGCCCACACATCACTCCATCACAGTGCCTCCAGACCCAGAATTCCCCCACCCTATCTTTCCCCAGACATCCTAACTTTCTAGAATCCTGCACCGAACACCACACATTCCAGTGTCCCCAAATATTCCCACCCAACATCCTAACACTAATGCTGCCAGACACCTTAGACACCCTAATGCCCCCCCAAATCACACTAATCCTTCCAAACCTCCCCCAAGCACCCTGCAGCCCTCGGGACAGGAGGAGCACCTCCATCACAATATCCCCATCTCATCGGAACCCCATCCCCATCCCTGTCCCCATCCCATCTTCCCTGGTCAGGTCAGTGATGCCCAGGGCATGGAGTAGCTTGAGGCTGGAGCAGAGCAGCAGCATGATGCCCACTGTTTGTAGCCCCTGCAGGTCCCAGGGAGCCTCAGCAGCCAACATCACCCCAGCACAAAGCCCCAGCAGGCAGCTGGTCTGGCAGCAACAGACCCAGCAAGGGAAGAGAGGGGAGGGCAGGGGAGGAGAGACCTGCCTTGGCCCTCCCTCCTTTTGCCCTGGCACCCTCGGAAGTCCCTTGGGGCACCCAGGCCGCAGGGGAGGAGAGAGCCCATGGGACTGCCCAAGAGACTGAGAAGTCAGCTCTCACCCTGGGCATCCCTGCACTACACAGCATGGCACAGGCACCCCACAGCACAGGAACCCACAAAGAGGTGCAGAACTGGCACAAATGGCTATGTGTAGGAGGCTCAGGTGCACCTGACTCCCACCCTAACAGCAGCTTCTGGTGGCACTGAAGTGTTCCAGGGACCCTCAAGCTCATCACTCACTCCTGGGATAGTGCTGCCTCCCAGCCCAGGGACCAGCCCTGCCTACGACAACCCCTCTGCCCCATTGCAAACCACCAAACCTTCACCCCAACAGTGAGCCTTTCATGGACCCACAGCATGACATGAGTTCTGTGCCGTGGAGCTCAGCCTTGTCTGCTGATATCCTCCATGGACACCTGCCACCCTCATCTCTTCCCTTATCACGTCCTGGGGGGAACACCTGCATCTGGGCACAAGCAAGTCAGTCACAGCCACAGCTGGGGGCTGCCAGCCCTGGATATCTTGCTTGCTGCTGGAAGGAAACGTGCCCCACAGGGTGCTACCTGGAGGGAGGGAAGCAGGTCAGGCAGACAGCCAGGATGGGGGCTCCCTGCAGCCCACCCAAAACCCTGCCTTGTGAGCAGAGCGCAGAGACCCCAGCCTGGCAACAAGGGTAATTAGAAAGTCCTTTTTAGCTCGATGTCTATGCATCTCTCCCAAAAAGCTGCTTCTGATCTGTCCACAGCCTGCCCTAGCAATACAAGCCCCAGGGCAGGCATCCATGGGGAATGAGACATTATCCTGCATCCCTGGGAGGCGATGCTGCAGCCAAGCATGGATGGCACATCAGACCTCCTGCTACCTGCACTCCAGGGACCACAACTTCATACATCCCAGTCCAGTGCACCTCTATTTCCACCTGTGCCCCGTTTGGGGGTCTAGTCTTGCCCTTCACAGATAAGAGGTGAAGGAGACCCCACTGAGCTCCCACAACACTCAATACAACCCTGTGCTAGAGAGCCCCAGCCTCTCTCATTAGACTTCGAGGTTTCACCCTTCACCAACAAGCAGGGCTTCAGAGAAGGGTTGTCCCAATAGACTCCTTTGCTCTCTAGATTTATTGCTTTTTCTCCAGCCTGTGATTTTCTCACCTCCCTGTGGCTGAGTGATCTCCTTACCCGTCTGCCTGCTGGATCAGAGCCCATCTCTGAGGCAGGACACAGCAGAGTGGGGGCCCTGCTCTATGTCCAGCTGGGTCCCCTTGCTTCCCTCTCCAGGCACATCAGCAACAGCAAGAGCAAGCCAGGCCAGAGGGAATTCAGAGGGAAGCAATGTGAAAAGTGATTAACACAAGGCCGGAGGGAGAAGAGATTCAACAAGCTAATTAGATCTGGCTGGGCTGAGCAGGACGTGTCACCATGCAGCAGCAGAGGCACAGGGTGCACCGTGGGTACTTGGGGACCTTGGGGAGCTCAGGGAGAGCTGCCCTGCCCTGGCAGTCACAGCCAAGGAGACCTAGGACCAAGTCCCCTTCTCACTCCCCCTCTAGGTAGGGTGAGACAGTGCATCCCATCCTGTGTTCACAGGGATGACCAGGTATGATGTCCCTCGGTGTGGAGCATGTGGAAGAGGCTCCACAGAGGGGAGATTTTCTTCTCCAGGATCCCAGTGCCGGCAGGATGCAGCCCAGCTACAGCCTGACTTAGAGTGTAAGGCTATGCTGGGATCCAAGCTCAGGGCCTGATCACAGGTACCATACATCCCTGCTGCTTCCCCTCCTTTGCAAGCCCTCACCATGAGCCAGCTCTATCCTGATGCAGCCACCAGACCCTGCCCAGCCCAGGTGAAAAACCTGTTAGCCCTTGGAAAAGGAAAAGCAAGGGTTAAATCCACTGCACATGGGGAAATCTCTGGTGCACTCTCGGGAAGCCAGAACTTCCACCCGGAACACCTGCACCTGTCCCAGGCTAGATTTCAAAGATCTATGGCTCTGCAGCCAGCCTGCCTTGACCTCTGGGGTCTGTCAAACCGACCAGGCTGGATGATGCCCTGAGCCCAGGGACCCCAGCATCACATCCCTAAAGGCCAGTCCCTCCTTCAGCCAAGACGCAACACTCCTATTCAGGGTTCCTGGAAAGCAGGAGGAAAGCAGGGCTTGGCACGGGGCTTTGCTCTCACCAGCACCTCAGGGATGCTCACTTTCTCCCCTCTCTGGAGGAACCCTCACCCTGAGCCAGCCATCAGGAGGTGTCCATACTGCTCACTGCCACCACCCTCCTGCCTGGTATCTTTTGGGGTGCTGATGGCACCCAGGCAGGCTGCCACCCCCTCCAGTTTCTCCCCAGACTCTAGAGGAGTTTGGCACCATCCCCAGTTCTGCTTCCCTCTCCGGATCCTCAGCTCTGCGACAGCAGCAGCACCCCACCAAAGGAAGGCAGAGGCCAGCACACCCCGTGTTGGGGGCTCTCCAAGACACCCCCAATCCTGCCTCCCCCTGCACAGCCCCTGACCAGCTGAGGCAGGAACAGCCCTGGGCAGGCACCAATTATCCTGCCAACAGCAATCTGCAGCTTCATCTAATATTAATCTGAGGCTGGGTGGCTCTCCCGCCTTTTCCCTCCCGCCATCCCCCCTCCCAGCCAGGACCAATTGCTCTGCTCTGAATTATTGATGCTGCACTTCAGAAGCCCAAACTGATAGTGTTTCTCTCCCCCTCCTCTCTCTACCCCATCCCAAGTGCTTGGCCAAAGCAGGCTCTTGGCAGGGGGCTGGAACCCCCCTGCATGGCTCTGCCAGGAGATGCTTGGGGCTGGGGACAGGCACAGTGGCACAGGGCAGAGATGGAGTGACACAGTCCATCATTGATTATCCAGCTGGTAAACAACATCAGTTCCAGCATCGATAGCCCTGGAGATCCTGGAGCACAGTGCACTCAGGGGAGATGCTCCATTGCTGCTGCCAGAAATGGCTGTGCCTGTGCCACCAAGGCTGTGCAGGGTCCAAGAGGACAGAGTGCCAAGCAGACAGGGCAAGGGGGTGCAGCCAGTCAGTGCTTCTGTCCAAGCCCTTGCTCAGAGAAGAGCCAGCTCCAAATGGAGGACAGTCTGCTCAGGGTCTCATCCAGCTGAGTTTGGGAACCCACTAACCCTGAAGTTCCCCCAAGGGCAGACAGAGTCTGTCTGCAAGATACTCCCACTTAACCCATCTCCAGGGCTTGGGTATTTTTCCAGTCCCGTCTGGAGGTGCTCCATTCCTAGCCCATCGCTGTGGTGGCAGGATGCATCCCAGCACAATCTGTCCACAGGACAAAACCAGCACAACCTGGGCAGACAGACAACCGCAGGCAGAGGACCAGCCAGAGCAGGGGAAGCGCAGCAGGCAGCATCAATGGCTCTGGAGCAGGTGGTGGAGCCCTGTGTCCATTAGCAGATCTGACCATTAGTGTTTGGTTTCAGGCTCTTTGTGGTCTCTGGGCTGCCACTGTCGACCGAGCCATGGCTTGTAAACAATCCCTAAAGTGGACACAGCATTTCTCAGCCCCAAACACTGCCTAGGACCTTCCACAGAGAACAAAATCTCCTACCTCCTGCCTCTCAAGTCGACGGGGGGAAGTGACCCATGCAACAGGATCTCAGCCGCATGCCAAAACACTGCCATTCATACACAGAAATCCTCATAGAGTGCCCAGGACTCAGCTCAACCTCAGCAATATGCTTCCCTCTCCTCTGGACACCTTTAGGCAATGGGAGCAGCTGCTGGCAATCCAGGGCACCTGGGTCCCATTCTCACTGCCACAGCTGGGGTGCATCTCGAGCCAGGCCAAAGGGAGCTGCAGCTCCCCACTATGGGAATGTAGGTGATTGGGGACAGGCATGCCACTGCCCCCCTGGAGGGGTGACAGCTGATGGGGACAAGGCTGGACATAGGGCACCCCATCTCCATTCTCCTGCCCTGTCCCAGGCCAGCGAAAAGTCACTTGCAGGTGGATGAGAAGTGCACCCCAGGGAACAGAGGAGCCACACCAGCCAAGGAGTGGCCCCTGCCTTGTCCTGAGCCCCTCAGCAGAGTTGCTGCAGAAGATGGGAGGCTCTCTGTCTCCATGCTTTCCATCACACCTGAGAGATGCAGAACAGCTGCAGTCAATGCCAACTTTAGTCCAAAGCTTCGAGCAGCTACAAGGGGAAACAAAAGCACTGGGAAGGGGGAAACCAGGGTCTGGGGAAGGCAGCCCCCAAATCACCAGAAGAACTGGGGAGGGGGGTCCAAGCTGGGCACAATCAGCATGCCCTCTGCTGGGGTTCACAAGGCAGGATGCTTGCCAGGTCAGCTCCTGCCACAGTTTTCTTCCTGGTATGATCCACCTAGGAGTACTGCTGCTGGAGCTCAGGGACATAGCAAGCAGTTAAGCAGTAACAAAAACTTTCACCCACCAAGCTTTCCTGTCCTGCAAGCAGGTTTGCAAGATCAGAAGAAGACCCCCCATTTGCTCCTTCACTCCCCACCCCTAGGCACAGCCAATCCACAAGTACAGCCCAAGAGTGCTGCCAGGGAGTGCCCTGGCACTGTTTGTGGAGGGGAGCCAGCATTCACCACTACACCCAGCCCGTGTGAGAGTTAGCACTGGAGAACCAGAGCAGAGCATTCCAGGGTACCAGTGGACCAGGGAAACTGTCTGTCACACCCTCACCCAGTGCATGTCCTGATGCCAGGGGCTGGGCAGGCTGCAGCATCCTTCAGGTGGGTGAGTGCTGGCATGGGCAGAGGCTGGGCAGGGTTGGGGGGACCCTTCACACAAACATCACCCTGGGAACCCAGGGAGCACCTAGCCAAACGGTCCTGACCTCCCTCCCACCATGTGTAGAATCCCCCAAGCGGATCCAGATTCCAACAAGTGCGTCCTGTGCACACTGCTCAGCACCTTGTACTGCCCATCCCCAGCTGGACAGCCCCCTCTGTGTCCCTCCATCCTGCCCAAGGGCTACAGGGGGCCCTGGGGAGAGCCAGGAGCAGGGAGCCCAGCAGATACCCATCCTTCCTGAGCCTGGCTGCTCTGCAAGCTGGTGCTAAGTCTGACACCTCATGCGCAGAGTGAGGTGACCATGGTCTCTGATAACATCTGAGTCCTGTAGAGGTGCTGGAAAAAAACCCAGTGCCCACATGCACACTTACACACAGTCCCAGCCCACAACACCCCAGCACACATCAAAGTCACCACCATACAGCAGACACCCTGCCAGCCTTGTCCCCTCCCCACATCCTCAGCCACTGGGACAGGCAGGACACCCCACTCCTTGCATCCTATGCCTCTACAAGCAGCAGACAAACACCACGTCGCAGGACTCTCACTCTCTCATGGATGCAGCACTCTTGGAGCATCCTTAGAGGCAGCTCTGGACACCCACTGCCTGCCCCTCATGTTCCTGGAGGCACCAGCACCACCCACACCCGTTACCTTCCAAGGACACAGGCTCGAAGAGGCCAAATTGCTCCAGCACCTTGACGAAGAGGACCAAGACCACCAGCACCGCGATCATCTCAAGGCCTTCCAGGTTCATGGTGGGGGTGTCTCATGGCCCCTCACTCCCCCACCCCTCCCCACCACAGTCCTGGAGCCCCGTCACCCCAGCACCACAGCCGCCAGGCCACACATCCCCAGGGACACCTGCCCCTGTCCCTGGTAGGGGATCGGCTGTCACCCCTCTACTCTGGGGCACCCGCCATCGGCTGTGGGCAAGCGGGGGGTCAGCGTGAGGCTGTGGCGGGCGGCTCAAGGAGCCACGGCCGAGAGCCCAGGCAAAGCAGGGTTGTGCCTGCGAGTAAGGGTGGAGAGAGGCCAAGTGGAGGGAGGCGTGCGGGGGGGTGGCAAGGATAGGGGGGTTGAGGGGGGAAGGAGGCATGCCCTCCCATTCCAATGACACCACCTCCATCGATTTGCTTAATGCAGTTGCTAAGGAAACGGGCCACAGATATTAAAAGGCACTTGGTTCCCAGGGGGGGACATGGGGAGGGGCAGGACAATGGGCACTGGCTAAACATCCAGGATGGGAATGACTCAGATTTGTCCTCTGTGCCCCAGACACGTGTGCCCCATGGGGACCAACAAGGCTGAGCATCATGGGAGGATGTGGGGTAACAACTCCCTGTGCCCCATTTCCAAGCAGGCAGATGGGTCCAGCTGTTTTGCTGGGAGCACCAAGGGGAGATGGGAAGCAGGGCTGTGAGAACGAGTGGGAGCAGAGGCTGTGATGCAGGATGCCCAAGACACTGCCAGACCCACAGGCAGTGCAGCAATGAGCAGAAGAGGAGAAGATTCAAGGGCTGGGGATGCAGTGGGACTAAGGGACCCAGCCAAGGTCACAGAGCAGCTAGAAACAGAGGGTGAACCCAGACATCAGTGTGCCTCGAGCACACATTCACACACAGCCAAGAGGGCTAAATTTAGTTCCTCTGCTTTTTTTTTAACACAATTCCAGCTCTTGCCTGGCTGCTCAATTACAAGCCACAGGGACCACTGGGGAGCCAGGTGTCCGCTGGTCCCTGCCTATCACCAGGGCTCAGAACCCTTGGGGTGCACAGCTTCCCCCAGGGACACCACTGGCGCTACCCATCTCCAGGTGGACAATTCCCACATGGCACACAAAACAAGATCAGTTTTAACTCCAGCACCAGTGTGGCAGGCAGGGAGCAGGGCTGCCCCCATGCTACCACTGCTCCCCACCTTGCACAGTTCCCCCCAGGTACAAGGCCGGCTGCCCCAGGCAAAGGTGGGGTGGCCTTGCCCAGGCTATGGGGCACACCCCCTGCCCAGCTCTAAGGCCCTATTGCCTCCACAAAGGGCCCTGCAAACAGGACTGCGGCAGAAATCCCCTTTTCTCCCTGTTGTCTTTGTGCTGGGTGGGAAATATGTCACCAGGGGAAGAAACGTCACCCTGGGACACCGGCGGGGAGAAGGAGATGGCAGAGGTGTTGGCTGTTACTGACAAGAGCTCCCAGCAGGGCTGTCCCACACCAATCCCCCAAGAACCCCCATTTCCAGCCCAGAAGGCTGCAGACTTGTCCCTTGGCATGGGACAGAGAGGGCTGGTGCCTCAGTCCCAGGTCACGGCACGGCCAGGCTATCTAGTGGCTTCGTGCCATGAGGCTCAGCATCTCCTGCCCACGTGGGATGGGCTCCCAAGGCTCTAATGCCAGCAGAAGATGCCAGTGATGCATCAGAGGCATCTTGAGGAGAAAGCTGAAAGTTTTCCCTGGGGAAACATCCCTCAGGCTGGAAGTTTTCAGACCTGACATTTCCTTTTCTTGGAAAGAGGCAAGTTTCCAGGCACTGAGCCTGAATTTCATGTGGCTGCCTCCCAGTTTTGCCCCGAGTCAGTCCCTCCAGGCCAGGGTGGCACAGACCTGTTGCACTCTCAGAGGAAGTTTCCCACTGATGCCAACTGCATTTTTCTTGCTAAACCCCAGTTACAACCCATTATCTCCTCAAACCTCCAGCTGCTCCCAGTGCCAATGCCTGTCCTGCACACTGTGGGTCTATTTTTGCAACCTGGTTTAGGCCAGACACAGAGTAAGAGGAGCCCTTCCAGCCTGAGACAGGGCTTGTCCCAGCAAAGAGGGTTTGGGGCAGTTCCTCTGTAAAGCAAACCTGCTGAGCCCCTGAATGGACCATCATTGGTAACAGGTAACAGCTTCCCCTCCTGCTCTTGTGCCTGTCCCATGCCAGCCATCCTCCACAGCAGAGCAGTGATAAATCTCCGACTCACCACATCAGCATTCCACATTTCCATGATGGAGCCATTGATAAAAACCCTCCACTCTTTGCTGCCAGCATGACTGCAAGATCCCACCAGGACTGGCACAGGCACCTGGTGCTGGTCCCATGTTCCAGTGCCACACACCACGCCAGAGCCCAGCTCCCAACACCCCCAAACTCCCCAGGGTTTCTTGCCCAGAACACATTCCCTCCCACTGAGGGCAGATCCAGATGGGCTGGGTTCCCAGGGATGCTACTCTGTCTGGAGCTGCCCCCAGCATGGAGGAGACACATGTAGGACTTTACCAGTAGAGCCAGACCCTCAGCTGCCTGCAAAGGGATGTTTGAAAGTATACACACCCCACCAGAAGTGGGACAGGGATTTTCCCCCCATCCCACCAAGAGGCATCACTCCCAGGGATGTTTCCTCGTCCCTGCAGCCAGCCAGCATTTGGCCATGCCGTAGGAAGAGCCTTAAGGCCATGGCTGAGTTTTGCAGAGAGAGGTCACACGGATGGATGGAGCAATGCACACCCCAGGCAGGAGAGGCTCTGCACGTCCTCAGACACGCGATGCCAGTGCCACCCCTCCTGCCCTGGTCCTTGCCCTGGGGTCTCACCTTGCAAAATCTCTGGCATTCACATCCTACTGCAGCAGGGCTTGGAGAGACCCTTCACCAGGACAACTGGGACCCCTGCCACATCCCAGAGCTCCCAAACACACCAGCTAAGGACCAAAGATGTAGGTCATCCCCAAAGGGACCCAGAGCCCCAAAATGCAGGTTGAGGCCCTGGCATCAGCACTGGGCACCCTACAAGAGCAGGAGGCTCCAGGGAGTCCATCTGTGTCCCCATCTTGCAGTGAGGGGTAGCAGTACCTGGACACCGGCAGCATGGTGGACCCTGAAACAGCCCTGGATACTGCCATGGCTCAGCCTGGTGGCTGCCACCAGTGCAGCAGGACCAGGTCCAGGAGGAACAAATTAAGAGACTGAGGAGGAGATGGAGGTGCCCCAGAGAGGCAAAGAGAGGGTCCCCAATCCACCTTTCCCACATCAAGCATCTGGCTTGCCTCACTACTTGGTTTGTGGAAGCAGATGGGATGGGCCAGCGTCACCCTGTCCCCCAAAGTCCCCAACCCCGTACCTTCAATGCCGCTGATGATTTTGAAGCAGCGAGTGGTGAACCAATAGGAGATGAGGAGGAGGATGGCAATCAGGGAGGCATAGAGCAGGCTGTCGTTGTGCAGGGATGTCTTCTCCATGGCTCCATCCCCTGTGCCCACTTGTGCCCCCCACTCAGTCCCGCCGTGCTATCTGGGGCAGCCCTGTCCCGACAGTCCCCCTGCCAGAGGAGCCGGCCACGGCGGGCAGGGAGGCGGGGGGCTGCACGGGCAGGCAGGCAGGTAATTGGGAGCGTTGTGTGAGAGCCAGGCTCCCAAACCAATTACCTTAATTGTGCTCAGGCAGCACATGGCAAACAGTTAAAAATAACCCTCCTGGCCCCGGGGGGAGAGTGGCACCATCAGCCAGGAGAAGGAAGCAGGGGGCAGAGAACAGACGGGGCTCATTACCCATGTGGGTGCAAGTCAGTGCCACGGGGCCAGCAAGGCATCACCACAGCTCAAGAGCTGCTCCAAGTTCCCTGCTGACCTTGGGATCCTCAGGGCTCGACCCCTTGTTGCCACCCCACAGGAGGAGCTGGGAGTCCTGGAAACGGGGCTCCCGAGGGAATGATGCTGCAGCCTAGGATCAGTGAACATCAGCATCTCTGCTGAGATGCTTGTGTCCGCCCTTGCTCCAGACATGGGGCCTTGAAGGAAGGTGTCTCTGCAGTTCTATCATCCCAGAGAGCTGGGTCTGGCAGAGAGGCTTTGGTATCTTGTCCCCTGTGTACCAGCACAGCACCTCCCCAGGGATGTCCGGGATCATCATCTGCTTTTCTCAGCCTGGAGTCAGAGCCAACTAGCCTGTTTCCTACTCTGTGATGCTGGGTGCACTTGGACAGTGCCACTATGGGCCTGGGCACACTCACAGATCCAAACCCATGTGGGATTAGCTGGACCCATGCCTGAGACACCTCTGGTCCCTGGACTGCACTTGGCCCCATTAGCTGCCCCATGGGATACAGATATATGGCTGAGAAAGACAGACCCAAGTGTTTCACCCCAAAATCTCTTTGCATACAAGATGTTCCATACCCACTCTACAGCTACAGCCAAGGGATGTGGCCACTCAGATGTGGGATCAGGAGTACAGAAATGCTCCAGCTGTGCCTGTTTCAGAGAGCAGAATCCAAGCATCCAGATCCGCCACTCCCTCCCTTCTCTCTCCCCCAAGACCAACTGCTCTGAGCATCCACAGGTGACAGTGGACAGGCTGGCAAAGTGGTTCTGGCATATGCCCATGGTTCAGCCCTGGGGAGGGCGGCAGGCCCTGTAACACTGCCCCAGGCACAGCTATGCCAGGACAGGCAGCACAGGCTGGCACCAAGTGCCGCCTGTCCCACTTTGGGCTGTGATAATAACAGCCATGAAGCATCCCCCCTCCAGCCACCCCCATCCTGGCTGTCTGGCATTGCTGGCACTGCAGCCCTGCCACCCAGCTAAATTTAACCACCCTACCAGCCACCCTCTGTGTGTAGATAGAAGTGCCTGGGAGCGAGGTTTCTTGCCTAGAAAGCAGCTCTGCACACACAGCGTGTCACAAGCACACGTGGGGCAACACCCAGAGCCATCAGGTAGCCAGGTGGCTGGTCCCCATCTCCATCCTCCCAGCACCACCAGCAGCGGGGAATAGGGAACTGTGCCTTGCTGCAGAATGGGAGCAGATGGGGGACAGAACAGAGGAATCATCCATCGTCAAGGGACCTGTCTCTTCAGGAGGGGACCATGCACTTTGACCATGGCCAGGCTCTGCCCTGCTTGAGAGCCATGCCTGTGATTACCCCCAAAGTGCTCTTCACCCAGTGCTGCAGGGTGTTAGGGCACTACCTCCACAAAATGTGTCATAGGACTTGCTGGACCAGAGTGAGGTGATGGTCCCCAGGCACAGCTGGGCAGCAGCTGCTCAGGTACTTTGAGTGATGCTGACCCACTGGGGGGCCAGCCTGATGGATAGGAGTTTCTCCTTTTTTTTGTTCTCGGGGCCATCATCCATTAGGGAGAGTTAAATTTAGGTTAAAGCTGATCCCTTATTACCTTGCTGCTAATCAGAGCGCGAGCAGATTATTAATAAGCACATTAAAATATTGGTGAAATGCTATTTTGGGGAGGTGAAGTCACAGTTTTAATCTGGTTAATTGATTGAGTCATTTCTCTTTCTCCTCTCTGGTGACCCGTCCTTGGTTAGCTCCCTAGGGCACCCAGCCGGGGGCCCCCCACCCTGGGGCACGTCTGGTCGGGCACCCAGTGCCTTCCGTAGCGAGCTCCGTGGGACCTTCCTCACCTATGCAGGGAGAACAGAGGGGCTCATTGCCCCCCAGAAGGAGACCACAGGGTAAGATAGCAGTTGGACAGGGGGGAGCATCTTGGTCACCCATGGACCAGAGCAGCGGCTGGGGAAGAGTGGATGCTGTGGAGTGGAGAAGGTTCTGCAAGCCCCATATCCCACTCCCAACCCTGAGTTAGAGGGACATAGAGCTACCTGGCTTTGGGTTTCACCCAACCTTGGCTTGTCCGAGAATTTGGGAGGACATTGAGAAGAGGGTTCGCAGTGCTAGTCAGTGTCCCATGGCCAGCCATGCCCTCTGTGCCCATCCCAGCCCCGTGCACACCCAGCAGGGCTATAGGGACAGCCCTTGGTGCTGCTCAGTACCACGCATGCCCAGTCCAGAGACCCAGTTGTGGGGGACACCCGCTACAGCCCCAGTGCCATAGTGCCCAGCTGCAAAGCCCAGGACACTGGGATAAAGATCTGCAGGATGTCCTTGCAGGTGGTGGGGGTGGAAACACACAGAAGTCCCATCCCCACTTCGCTTCATCACCTGCAGCTCAGCCCCTCATGCCCAGGGCTGGACTCAGCTGACTCATCCTCTTCCCCCTTCACTCCAGACTAGTTGGCTGGTGCCTGGTGGAGCCAACAAGCGGGGGTGGACCTGGCACTGCCTGCGGCACACCCAGCTTCCAGAGCCTGGCACACTGCTGGGCCTGGGGGACTGTCCCCTGATGCAAGGGGGACCCTCCATCCCAGGGCTCAGATCCCTGTGGGCAGGAAGGTAGCATGCCAGCTGGGCATGGCTCACAGGGTGGATACTGCTCCCATGTCCCAACCTCCAGTGTTGTGCCAAGTGCATCTCCATGCTATCCCTGCCTTTCCCTGGCCCCAGGGATGGGCAAAGGCTGGGGAGACACAGGGGTTTCCCCGGGCAAGGAGGGGCCAGAACTTGCAAGGGGTTTTCAGGCAGGCTGGGTCCTGGCAAAGGCAGTGCAAGTCCCAGCCCTGCTCCAAGGCATGACACTGCCAATAAGGCCTTCCCCGCACTCATGGGAGGAAGTGCATCCCCCCCCAGCACTGTTGTTGCTCAGAGGGGCAGCCCAGTGGTCCTCAGCAGGGCAAGGCCATGGGGGTGGCAGCTTGCCCCCCACACAGGGGCACGGGGATAGGAGCAGGAGTGGCGCAACGGGAGTCCCAGCACACACAGGCACACCCAAGATGTGCCCATTGGGTTTAGGAGGTGGTTCTGGGCTCACACTCAGAAGAGAGGGTCCTGGCCAACTGGCTGGTCTGTGCAGGGGCTGGCATGGGGATGAGGGTCCTGCCACGGCTGTGACAGCAAACCAGGAGCACACAGCATGCAGCTCTGTCCCCAGGACCAAGCATTCCAGGACATAAACAGATGCAGGCATCAGGGTGTGTCCCTGCCTTGGCTTGTGGGGCACACCCAGGGCTTTCCTGGCCAGATGGATGGAGGGCACAGCTGTGGCCCCAGAGGAGTCATATTCCTTGATACGGCAGGGAAGAGTCCGACCAGCTGCCATTTATGTGCACAGCAGTTCTTTCACGCTCCACTCTGCACCAGTCCCCTCCCCAAATAAAACATTCCCATTACCCCAAGTCCACAGGGGGCCTTTAGGGGCTCTCATTGCCTCCTGGAACGATCTTCAGCTTTGCTCCACACGGAGCTCAGTGCAACCCCTCTGCCAGGAGCTGAAGCGTTCAGCACCTGAACAGGATTTCCCCCCTCCCCAAATAACCTCGCAGAACTCATCAGACAGAGACCACTCCCTCAGAACAGAGACCCCGTGTCCTCCAGGGCGGCACCTACCTTGGGAGAGAGTGCCGGTGACAAACTGATAGAAGAAGCGGATCACCCGGCCCAGCTGCCTCTTGCAGCGCTGCTGGCAGTGGCTCATGGCTCCAGCTCCCAGCGCTGGGGAGGGACCCAGCCGCACCCCTTCCCGGCCTCCAAACAGCCCCCCTGCTCCTCCGAGCAGCGGGCGATGCCCGGGGGAGGACAGAGCCTTCCTGCCCGGAGCGAGCCCGCGGGCATGGGCGGCCGGTGCAGCCCGGCGGGGCGGGCAGCGACAGCGCCCGGCAGCGCGGCAGCCGCCGGCCCCGAAACCCGGCGGCGGGCAGCGGCAACTTTTGCGCGGGGATGCTCTGGTTCAGGGGGACGGCGGGACAGAGGGGCTGGCGGCGATGCCCCTCCTGGGGCTCAGGCTCACGAAAGCTGACCGCCGAGAGGGAGCGAGGTGCTCGGGCAAGTTCCCCCGTGCCGTGCCCGCCGCCGGCCCCCTCCGTGCCGCGAAGTTGCGGGGAGAGGTGGGGAGCAGAGTCAGGGTGATGCGGGGAGCCGGGGAGCCCGGCAGTGCCAGCCAGCTCTCCGGCAGAGGCAGATGGACGCTTCCCTGGTTGGCAGAGCCTCGGGTTGCCCCTGGCTCCCGGTCCGCCCCTTGGCACCAGACCGACCCGGCACTTCACGCCCCGGCTGGCTGGGAACCAGAGGCAGGTTGGTATGGCAACCGGCAGACTCCACAGGTCCCGCTGACCAATGAGGCCCTGCTGCATCCCAAGCCGCCTCTCTCCAAGGGATGCTCCTTCCGGAGGGGAGCCGGCACCGAGAGGATCCTGCATCCTTGAGCATCAGCCATCCGTTCCCACTAAGTGCCGTGAGCATCCTGTATCCTCTGACATCAACTATCTTCTCCAGCCAGCTGGTTTTGCAAGTATCCTGCATCCCCACATATCAACCATCCTGTGCTGGAAGTGTCCTGCATCCCTGTTGCCACAGCAATCCAGCACTGCAAGCATCCTGCATCCCTGGGCATCAGCCCCCCAGCACTGCAAGTGTCCTGCATCTCCAGGCATCCACTTCTGCTGTCTCCACACAGGGGAGGAGACAAGGATGGGTGCAAGAATGGGAGGAAAAAAGTCAAACTCCAAGACCATCCAGGCTAAGAGCTGCTCGCTCCAAAGCTCAGGCTGGCAGTGAGTTGCTACCTTGCACAGTATGTCAGAGCCAGAAAGGAGTCTGACATGTGGTGGCAATGGGATTTCCCTGCTCCCAGAGCCAGCCTGAGATGCTCTGTGCAGACTCAAGACAACATCTCTTCCCCAAGTTCCTTTTTCCCAGCTGTAGTTCCATCTCTACACTGCATTCACACCCCACACGAGCAATATCTATCAGTTCTGAATCCATCCAGGCTCTATTATCCATAAGCTTCATCTCTTATTAATAGGGAAGGAAGTGAACAAAAAGGGACCTGATGGAAATTACAGCTTCTTCTCCCTCAGGGATGGAAAAGGAGGTGGAGCCATGGTCCAGCAAGGAACAGCCCAGTCCCTACTAATACCTAAAGAAGGAACCCCAAGGGAAAGTGCAGAAGCACCACCACCTCCCACCAATCCTATACCAGGGTTGGTATAGGGTAACCTCACCTCCTGCTCCCCAAAAGAAAGGCCATCCCCTTCAAACCAAGCTCTCCCTGTCTCTTATTCAGGTCATGCTCCTGCAAAAGACAGGCAGCCCCCCAACAGAGTGTCTCCACACCATGGCAGGACACTGTCCCAGGGTGGGGGGACCTGGACCAGGGGATGCTGCACTGGTCACTGCATAGCTGAGCCAAGTTTGGGGAGATCCTAAAAAGGCACAACACACAGCACAGCAGGGACTGGCAACCCTACAATAGTACATCCACAAAGCCGTGGGCTGGGGAAGTGCTGCAAGGGACATTGACCTCACAAGGGGAAGGGGACAGCCAAGGCAGAGTGGGCAGCTCAGCAGACAGACACAGCTGTAGGGAGAGTCTGTGAATGCAAAGCCCTGACTGAATCTACCTCCATGAACCACCCTCCCCCACCTGAAAGCTCAGAAATTTGGGCTGCTAGCAGTGCCCAGTCCCCTTCTGCCACATTCTGGGGACAGATCTGGGGTTTAGGTCCCTCATTCCTGTCTACAGTATCCAGAAGACCTGTTCCTGGCTTAACCCCACAACACAAATACACTGGGACAGTTTCTTGCAACAATCAGATCCCCTGAGCTGTGTGATACAAGGCCAGATCCTGACAATGCACAGCTCCCCCCACTCTGAGGGAGAGGGGCAGCTCCCAGGACCACCGTGGGGACCAGCCACCACAACTCAGACCAAGGCAGCTGCAGCATCCCAAAAGCCCACGGGATACAGGAGAGGTGGCAGAACAGCCACAGGAGGGTGCCAGAGCCCACAGGACGTAACAGCAAACAAAGTTTGCAGATCGATCCCAAAAACCACCATCTGGCTCCTTGGAAGCCAGTTTCCATTTGACAAAGAAAGTTGCTCCATCTCAGCATGTCCTGGGCAAGTGAGAGATGCAAGTGCCATCCTGCACACCCTGGTCGTGATGGCCATGTGGAACAGGGGACCTCTTGTGTCCCCCCCAGGGCAGCAGATATAGACCACCCCACACCAGCCTGAAGGGACGTGGCAGCAGAGAAGAGCCCAGCACCAATGTCACCCATCCCACCTCCAGGCTTGGCTGCCCACCAGCATCTCCGGGTGCTACAACCAGTCCAGAAGTGTAAAGTGATTTCCAAAGGACCATCACCCCTCTGGGCTGGCCCTTGGCTCTCCGGAAAGGCCCTTATGCACTGACATTGAGACGGAAGTTCATGGGAACCACATGAGCTGAGCCAGGGGACTGTCCTCTCCCTCTGCACCCAGCAATCCACAGCAGGTAGTTTGCAAGGATGGTGTATTGCAGACATGAGCCAGCTTGCTCCCATCCCAGGGCTCTCTTTGAGCACACACTCTCCAGGCTGGCACCAGGGACTGTGTGTCTTGCCCTTGCAGAAAGGCAGCAAAGCCACTTGGTCACTGACCCTGCTCCTCCCTGACAAGATGAGCAGGCATTTAGCGCAAATTAAAAGCAAGACACAAGGCAGGGCAAGCAACCCACCTTTACAGACTCTTTCTTGCTGAAGACATCACCTGGGACACAGCCACCAAGGGTGTCACTGCAGGGTGCATCCTGCCTGCTCTTGCCTCGTAACCCAGCCTGTGGTTCTCCCAGACCTGCTCCTCCCATCAGGAGGCCAGTTGTTCCTCAGCCCCTGCCCCAGCCCCAGGGGAACTCCATTCCCCAGAGTGCCTCACAGGGCAAAGGACATAATTCCCAAAAAGACATTTAGAGCCAGCCCCTGTCCCCAGAGCATCTGCTGGGCTCCCAGAGAGGACATGTCATTGCTGAAGCTGCAGCAATAGGAAGGAGGAAGACTATGGCTGAAGGCTTTGTGTACGCCTCTGCTCCCCCACGTGCTTTGGCTCTGACCAGGGGAGACACTGCCTTGAATCTTCCAGTGCCGAGCCTGCGTTGGGAACCAGCCCAGCTCCCCGCTGTAGGGGATAAAGGGTAAATTCAGGGAGATTGGAGACCAACATTGTCTCCCGCTTCCCTGCCCCAGTCCCCATGCCTGCCTGAGGACTGTACCGGGACACCTCGAGCTTGGAAACACAGAAGCCCGGGGCAGGACATACAGGCGACGGGGCGCGCCTGCGGTGTCACGGGTGCCTGCCCACGCTCCATGCCCCCGCTTCGTGCCCCCCGCTCTGTGCCCCCGCCCCGTGCCCCATTCTCGGTGCCGCCGCGGTGTCACTGCCGCCTCCTGACGCTGAGAGGAGCCCCGGCACAGCGCAGCAGAGCGGCAGGGCGGCAGGAGGTGAGCCGGGGACACGGCTCGTTCAGACGGCTGTGGCGGCTGATGGCACACGGGGGACAGGAGGGGACACGTGCTGTTGTGTCGGAGCGTGGCCCTGCACGCGTGTGAGAGGGGGCAAGGGAGCCGTGAAGGCCATCCCTGCACGGACACGTGGCCACCACGGTCCGCTGGCAGTTCCTTGCAGGTTGAAAGGGCAGTGACAGCACCGCCGGGGATGGGGACACCCAGAGCCATTGCGTCCTTCCCTACTCAAGCCCTCTCCTCCCGAGATGACTTCTTAGCAGACCCATGCTTCCTAAGACACCGACATCTGGATTGGTACCTGTCGCAGGAGTGCGGGAAGCTGCCGGGGGAATTCGCTCTGGTTCCTGGCCATGAAATATTCATTAGCACAGCCGCCGAGAGAAGGGGGGAAATAAAAGACAAACAGAACAGGGGAAGCAGACAGAATGCTTGCAGGCAGCTCAGCATGGCACAGACAAGCCCATGGGGTGGCTAAATCAAGGTCTTCATATGAGTCATCACACTAGTATGTGGGTCCCCTGGTGTCCATGAAAAGCCTGTTTCACTGTCACGGGTGTCGTGGGCACATGAGCATCCCTAGAAAATGCAACCAGGAGATAGTGGTCCTTGCAGGACATACAGCATGGATAGGGATGCCCTGGGACATGAACATCACCAAGGGGCACCATGAGCTGGTGCCCAGGGGCCATTCTTGCCAGCCCTGGATGGTGTCTGGGCTTCAAAGTGTTTCAGCTTGGGCTACACACCCCAGGGACAGTATCAGATCAGTGCTCCAGCCCAGGGCCACCTTGGCCAGGACATCTATGGGCTCTCTGGAGTCATCCCATGGCTGGCAGATACCTGTGACATCATCTGCCAACCTTTCTCTGAAGGAGAAAAAGCAGTCAGGGTGGGAGGCACATTTCCAGTAATGAGGAAGGGCAATCAGGATGAGAAGGAGGCAAATTTCCATTACCAAGGAAGGGCAGTCAGGGTGGAAGGAGTGCAGGACACTGTGCAGCCCTGTGCCAAGCCTCAAGACACCATTCAGGCCCACAGAGACTGGGCAAATGCTCTGTTCTCTCTCTACCTAAATCCAGCACTCACCTTTTTTGGGGATGGAGGTCACATGCATCCCAGCAATGCCAGACCCACAGCTGCTTGGCAGGGACAGAGCAGTTCCTGGCCAGAGGGAGAGCTCAGCAGGACTCATCCCAGAGCCAGGATATGATGAAGGAGGAGAAGGAGGTGGACATCCTGGCAGAAGGGATTACAGACCCACGGCATCGGGGTGGGTGGCTCTGTGGGATCCCAACACCACTGCCACCAGCAGAAGAAAGCTCAGCCAAGCCAGCCCTGTGTGCTGCTGCTCTGCTCCTGCTTCCTCCCAGCTCGGGGAAACCACAGCCTCCGGGACTGGGGGAAGTGCTGAAAACGTGATGCCAGAGAAAATAAATAAGGCAACTAATGAGGTAATTTGCATAGCTATTAGCAGGCAGGATTTGCAGCGGGTCTGACATGGGATGTGCTGTCACAGCGAAGTACAGCCCGCGGGCTTTGCTGGTGCTTGCAGAGGGAAACACACAGCACAGCCGTGCTGCATGGCCACACTGCAGGCACCTACCGCTGGCACCTGCTGCCCCACGCCCAGGGAGGCAAGAGGGGCAGAAGCAAACCCAGGAAGGAGGCGGGAGGAAGGCTCAGAGAGGACAGACAGTCTGGGAGGGGCTGAGTGCTCTAAGGTGAGCTCATACTGCCCTTGGCCACACACCCCGGGGCTTGGCCCTGTGATGTACAGAACATGGGGCAGCACACAGCTCGTACCTTGCCAAGGGACAGAGAGCATCCTTGAAAGGACGAGCTTGCAAAGGCCAAGGGAAAGCTGCCAGTGGCCCAGCCTGCCTTGCGGGGCAGCCCTGCCATGTCAGAGCCAGCTGGCTCCACGTGCTTTCCCATCCGGAGCTGGCCGCAGCTCTCTGCATCCCTTACCTCTGCTTGCTCCCTTGTGAACTTAGCCTGAAACACATCCAGGACAAGCACAAACCCTTTCCTACCCCAGTCTTTGCTGCCAGCAAACCCAGCTCCCCCTGAAGGTGCAATTTCAGGATGTAGGACTGTGCATGAAGCCTGACGGCAGCACCAGCTTTGCATCATGGCTGCCCCCATCCTTAGATATTTGGGTCAGGAATCATTGCTCCACAGCAGGAAGGAGGGCACTGGCCATCCTGGTGCCTTCAGGGATGCAGGGCAACACACCTGCAACCTGTGACACGGCTGGATCCCCAACCTGCTCTGCCCTGTAAATCAGCCTGTGATGGAGAGGAGTGGCACACAAGGCCATCCTTCCCCGGGCTGCCAGGGCATGTCTGGCTTTGATCACAAACGTGCGACGACAGCTCAGCTCGTTCTCAGCCGGTGGATCCTGTTAAAAAATGCATGTGACGTGATCTGTCTGCTCAGGAAGGCACTGCCAGGGAAAGAGCCCAGCCCAACACCACGCACCGGTCCCGCAGCACCAACCTGTCAGCAGCTGGCACACAGCGGGTGGTGGGGCAGGAGCCTGGCTCTCTGACACCAGGGACCAAGACATGCCAAAGCACCCCCACAATGCAGGGAAAGGATGGGGGCATCCCCACCATCTGATAACAGAGACAAGCAGAAAGACCTAATGGATGCGTGGTTGGACAAAGAGACATAAACTCCACAAGCAACTTGGGTGGTGGGTGACAGGCCAAGATCAGGGTCAGAGCTCCACAGGTACCACCCTGGTGTGTCCATCCCCCCCAGCACCTCCATGACAGCCCATCACCATCCAGGTTACACTGAGGCACTGACTGCTCCCAAGCTGAATTTTATTTTTGTCTGTTCTGCTAAATATTTTAGGGATTTACACAGAAAAGCTCTCTGTGCTCGATGGCATGCAGGCTCCACTGGCATCATGCAGGCAGTCACAGACACACCCCTGCCTGCCAGGCCACGAATAATTCATTGCCCCCATGAACAGGGTACAAGCAGCGGGAAGAAGGTGAAAAAACTGGGGCAACAGGTTTCATCACCCCCTGCCCAGGCTCCTGGGGTGCTCCCCAAGACTCTCCATATCTTGCAATGGGAGGGCAAAGAACTGCACCAACAGCTGCAGGGAAACAGAGGCAAAGGGAAGGGGTAAGAGCCAGAACCTGAACCCAGCCCTGGTTATAGGGCTGACACATCAAGGTTGCAGCAGTAAGCAAGGACACCACAGCCTGCCTGGACCATCTGGGGCCATTTCAGAGCTTGCTGGGTTTGCAAAGCACAGCAATGTTGGGGGTACCTAGGTTACATCAGGCAATGAGGCAGCCCAGCCCCCAGGACCTCCAAAGAGCATGGCCTTCACAAGTAGGCACATCACTGGATGGGGGTGCATGGCTCACACTGGGGCACAGCACAGCCACAGAATCTCCTTATCTTGAACTGGCATCATTTTGCCCCTCAGATGCCCACCTTGCTCCATGCACGTGGCATCTGACGAGGACCAGCAGGGGTTTCCATCCCCAGCCCTACCCCCACTCCCACTCTAAGCCTCAGCAGGGTCTCCTGAACTGTGAAGCTGGGAAAAATCTCAGCCTGGCCACAAGTGATGCCAGCCCTGCTCCCAAATCTGCTCCAGGGGAGGACACAGCCCTCAGCATCCCTCCAGACTCTCCACCCTCACCACCACACAACAAGCCACGGTGATGGTGACAAATTAACGAGTTCCATTCAGTCACACACAGGTTGGGCTCCAATAAATGGGAGATGGCACCAGGCTCATTTCCTTGCAATCAGCGCTTGCTTGGCTGCTGACAGATCCAGCTCGGTGGGGTGATGGTGACAGTCAGGAGGAAGTGCAGTGGGGACAGGCTAGGACACGACCTCGGTTTTCACGTGTGCAGGCAGCCTGGGGCTGCCTGTGGGCCAGGCAGCAGGACACCCTCCATCACCCAGGCAGATGCTGCTGGGCTGAGTGACACGGGCTATTAGCACCACCGCTTATCCAGGGCCTCTGGCACACGCTGGCTGCACAGCTGGGAGAGGGAGATAAGATGCCAGAGGGATCCCAGGGAGGGGAAGCATATTTCAAATGGCAGGAATCTCCCCCAAAATGGACTTGTCTTGAAGGCACTGAGAGTGTTCGCTGCTATTAATAACTCCAGAGCTGCAACAAGGCACGTGCCCTCTCTCAGGGAAACAGCAACAAGGCAGGTAGAGAGAGCAAAGCGGTGCTGGAGATGGGGCTGAGGTCCTGACCCATTGCTTCTCACCTGTCCCCATGCCAACAGCACCCCAGCACTGGTCTGGAACCTCTGGATATGTGGCTGGGTAGACCTGGGTGTCTATGGGCAGGGGAGACACACAAGTACTTTCCTTCTGACAGCCCACAGCTCACCTGCACTTTTCTCCAGCCTCAAGCCAAGACACTGCACAGCCCTATGGCTGGGCTGATGGCCCCCGACACCAGCACTCTCCCTCTCCCCATCTCTATACTGAGAGATGGCTCAGCCCTCCAGCCTCTTGCACTCTCTGCCCCACGGGGCAGCAGGGCCACCCACTTGGCATCTCCAGGGCACCTGCTCAGCCCACTGCCAGCCCAGGGGGGCCCCCAGAGACTGCCTTTTAAAAACTGACATTTTGGGGACAGGAAAGCTATTTTCAGTTGTTTCAGAGACAGTGTTTCCGTCGCAGTTTTCCTGGAGGGAGGGAGGGATGCTCCCCCGGGGGTGCCATGGCAGGCAGCTTTGTGATGGGCTGCTCAGCACCAGCTCCATGCCACCCCCTCATCTGCCTATCCAGTTCCTGGAGCCACTGTGCCCAGGAGCAGGTGGGAAAAGACATCCCTGGTTTCCCACCTGGTCATGAGGGTCAGGAGCACCCCATCTGAGAGAGAAGCTAGTGGGAAGCACAGAGCCTGGGAGCTTTGCTCCTGCCCAAGACCTTGCCGGCATCAGCAAGTTATCTTCCACACACCTTGATGAGACAACCCCAAAAATGAGCACACAGAGCAGAAGAAGCCCCCCTCCCTCTGGAGCCCCCCAGCACTCTTGATATGAATAAATGTGCCTAGAAGTGATGGGGGGGGGGGGGAATACAGCCTCCCAGTGCAAGATCTGCTGAGAGGCTCAGAAATAAATATGTTAATAATCAAATATCCATCCTGTGCTTGAGCTCATGGGAGGACTTTCAAGTCTAATTAGCAGAAGATTTGTACCATTGCTGCCAGGGCTCGAGGGACAATTCACCGTGGTTCCCACAAAGCGAGAGGTTCTGCTATAATTAGTCAGCAGCATCCCATCTGCAAGGATTACCTCCAAACCTCCCCTGCTTTCGGGGCTTGGGGTAGGCAGGACCCAGGTAAGCCAAGATGAGAGATGGCCCCAGGCTTTGATCTGTGCAAATTGACTCTGGAACTGCAAATCCAGGGCAGATGGGAGGACAGGCAGCAAGGAAGGCAACACACTAGGAGGAGAGGTACCCTGAGCCTGCAGGTAACCTCATACTCCCCTGCCTGTACACAACCCCTACACAGCTCCTCTTCCCACAACATCTTGCCACAAAGACCCAGAATACTCCCAAAACCTCTCCATACCCCAACTGATCATTTTCAAGCCGGGCCCCTGACACCAAGGGCTGTCCACACTTAGTGAGGGGCATTTCCCAGACTACCCCCATCACTCATGTTGTACATCTCATCACCAACGCAAAGACCTTTCCCCACTCCATCACAGTGGGACAGGCAGTGCCCAGGGGAGCACTCCTATCACCCCTGCCCATGTGTTTTTAAAGAGGGCCACATTCTGTTCCTGAGGATGCCATAACAGACACCGTTCCCACTGCTAAAGCACCTTGTGGGGTGGCTGCGATGGGGAGAAATGGGCACCCAGAGGAGCAAGATACGGGGGCAGCTCCTGGGGAGCTGCACTACTGGCAGTGCCCAAACTGGGACCAGCTTCCTGGCAAAGGTACAAAGGCAGACAGAGCAGAGGGAGCCATGTACGCATTGATGACCAACTGCACAAGTGAGGATGCTCTGCTGAGCAAGAAGTGGGACCCATGCATCTGCTCCCACAGGGAGAGAGCCTGGCAGATACTCAATCAGAGCTCACTGACCCAGCAGCAGCTGCCAGGGATACTCATTAGCACCAATTAATTGTGGGCAGAGGTGACTGGCCTGGCAGCAGACACCCTGCCCACACACTGGCCCTAGCCTGGCAGCAGGCAAGGCTCCAAGCTGAGGGGAGAATTACAGACAGGGTGACAGTGGTCACATTCAGGGCACTTTCTGAGGATTGGCCTGGAAACATTTGTGCCAGACATGCTGTACACATGAACAAAAAAGTCAGCACCTCATCCCTCTCAAGGGCATGGAGGTACCCCAGGTTCAGCTATGTTTTCCAGAACAGGGCACAGCCATCCCCGTCCAAATCCTGTGCCATCCCCAATAGACCTCCCCAGCACCACTGGGTTGTTCATGCTGGCAAACAAGGGGTTACTAGCCCCTCACTTCCCCACAGTTATTTAATTAAGCAGTGATAAAAGGAAAGACCTATTATCTGGAGAGTGGCAGCAGGTTGTAATTACAGCAGGGCAGGCTGAGAAAACAAACAGTGCTGAGGGAGGCACAGGGTGGTGCACCGCACAGGGGAGACACCGCATCCCCTGGGGACTCATGCTCCTGTCCTGGAAATGTAGTCCAGGGCAGAGGTGGGACCCTTGAGTCTGCGAGCAATAGAGGAGGGAAAAGGCTCCTTTGCTGTGACAGATGTGGTCCCAAAAGAACCTCCCTTTGCAGTTCACACTGGGCTGGGGTGTGATCCTGGCCTCTTTCCGGGGATGCTGGGCCTGGACCAGCCCCAGGGAACAGCAGGTTTTCAGTGAGTCACTTTGAAATATTAAACACCATCTCCTTTCTCCAGTTACTGCCTCAGGGCAGCCCTCTGCACCGAGGGGACGCGCTGCCCAGCTGAGAAGAAGGGACAAAGTCGCTGTTGGGACGCGGCACCCCAGAGAGGCTCTGCCTGCCCCTCTCTGAGCTGGGCGGGATGCCTTCCTGCTGGGTTACCCCAGGCTGGAGTTTAAAACTACTGCCTCATGTCCCACACACAGCAAGGGGCAGAGGTGGAACATGGGGCATGGCCATGCTGCAGGCAAGCAGTTTACAGCCCCCTCCTTGCCCAGCCACCCGGCAGCGGTGCTCTCCCTGAGGCGGGGGAAAGCTTCACCCCCATGTTCCCTTCCAGGGGTTGGAGGGTACCACTGGGTAACATCACAGTTGCAATTGGGACACATCGGTGTGGCTTGGGCTTGAGGAGTGCACAGCCACCTCCTGCCCATCCTGTGCCATCGGATGCCATTGTCCCCTGTGCAGCTCCCAACCACTTCCCTTCCCTTCCTTAAATCCTCTTGCCCTCAGCCCAATCCTCTTACGCTCTCCCTCTCCCATTACAGCATCTTTAAATTAATGCCTGGCCGAGTGTGGGATAGAAGGAAATTAACCCTGGGCAGTGGGGCAGCCTCCACAATGACTCTTATCTCCTCAAGCACTATTCCCTGCCCTTCTCCCCCTCAACATGCAGGGGAGAGACTGGATCTGCCATAACTGCAGCAAGTATCACTCAAGCATGGGATCTCAGCACCCACAGTCCTTAGCTGAGGTGACAAGTATCCCCTCCAGCCAGTCCCCTGCTTGGGAGGCTGCAAGGTCCCTGGGAGAGACCCCCAGCCATGCTTGGGTTTTCACCAGCAACAGCTGGCTGGGAATTCACTGGGAATAGTTCCAGAGCTGCCTGCAGCCCTGCTGGGGCACCTCTGGGTCGCCAGCTCTGAAGCAAGAAGCTGGGAGGTATTTGGCTGCTGGTGGAAAGCATTTGTGACCCCATGGCTTGGGGAGCTCATAGAAGCTGGAATGGGTGGGAGGCAGGGACATGGCCAGGACAAAGGGTGCCTCAACACACACCCCCTGATCAATGCAGGGGACACTTCTTGCCCATGTCACGGTGGGGCAGTCAGAACATGCCCCTTTCAGAGGATCTCTGTGAGGGTGAGCAGACACTAAGGCCCCAACAAACAGGTCCATCCTGCTCAGCTGGGGTCCAGGCAGGACTTGATGGTTTTTGGAAAAATGCCTCAGGCAGCCGACACCATTGCTGGGAGCATGATGCAGCTGTGGGACCAGCAAGACCTGGAATGCTCCCATCAAGCTGCCCTCTCCCCGGGTGGTGGTGGCCAGGGCCAGGAATCACTTGCCGGAGCAGCGCTCCCACTGATCCTCTCCGTTATGCAACAAATTATTCCACTCGCATTAATGACTTTGCGGCAAAGGGGGAAATGACATGAATGATTCCCGGTGCCTGGGAGTGACTCACTTCGTACGACAGAGGGGAGGCGAGCAGGGAGGGCGGGCTCCAGAGGAAATTTGTTTGGGTCAGCATGGGCAGCACAGGACTGGGGCTGGGCTCGGAAGATGTGACTTCTAGAAGCAGAATAAGGGGGAAAGAAAGAGATACTTAAGGGCAGATTCCACCAGCCAGGAGAGGGCTGAGATGTCTCCAAGGGATGCTGGCATCAGTCATAACCACAGCATATTATAGCAACCCTCACTGTGCTGCCCAAGCCCCACACCCATTTGCCAACCTGTTCTGCGACCCCAAAACCTCCCACCAGCTGCTGTCCCTCCCTGCTCTGGGGTCACACAAGACCCCATGCAGGTACAACCAGAGCTGGGGGTGCTGTGCCCCACCACTCAACACCCCAACTCCAACATGCCCCTAGGAGTGCAGCAGGATGGGCTGGTGGGCAGCTGCCCACCACGGCCCTCAGGACAGCAGTGGGGGACAAAGGGAATCTGCCACATGTACTGCAGCACAGAGCCTGGCATCTGACCTGCTCTCTTCTCCATCACTTCTAGAGGCTTTGCTAAATCACACCATTAAAAATTAATGCGTATTCCCTCTTGGAATAAATCAAGAACTGTCAAGGGCCAACCCTGTCAACCACCTCCTGGGGACACCAGAGACACGTGGAGACACATTGGGGACTTCAACAACCCACTGCCAAGTAGCCCCAGGGGGACCCTTGCAGTGATGGAGGGCTGGGTGGATTATTGCCTTTAAACCCATTCAGGGCCTTTCTGTAAGCAATGCAATTTAAAAAAATTCAATCTAGGAAGAAGCGATTAACCAAAGGGGCCAGGAGCAATGGCTTGCCTGTCTAATCTCGTTAGTGAGCAGGCCAGCTCTCATTTCACCCCAACACAGCTGGATGGGCTGCAGAAACCGATGAAAGCAGCTGGATGGCTCTTCCCTGGCTCCCGACCCAGGGCTGTGCAAGTTTTCTAGTACCTCCCTGCATCCCACAGCTTCCCCAGCTGGGTCAAGGGAAAAAAAAAAACAGAACCCCCTCTTCCCTGTGACTCAAATCCTGGCCAGACCATCATCAAGGCTCCATCCCTAAAAAGCACTTTTTTTGGTGTCCAAATGCGTTGTTGGTGATGGGAAGAGGGCAGGTAAGGGAGCTGGAGCATCCCAGCTCTGCTGCTCAGGTCAGTGCCTGAAGCCAAGAGCAAGGTCCCACTTTCTGCCCCACAGAGGCTCAGTGACAGAGTCCTGTCAGTCTCTCACAGTAGTGTCTTGCCAAGAAAACTTCCTCTGCTTCAGACGGTCTAGCCCCTTCCCTGCAGGAATGTCACTGCCATGGGACAGGACATGTCTCACAGGCACAGCATGACAGCCCAGGGATGGTCCTATCTTACCCAGTCAGTCCCTAAGCCTTTGCATCAGAGCTGTGGCAGCAGATTTGTACCACCACCCCACCTGCTGAGTTAGTCTCTCCATCATTGTCCCCGATCTGCTCTGTGGAGAGGGGCCAGAGGTGAAGTCATCCATCTCCACTGCCATTCTGGCACCATCCCTCAGGGCTCTGAGTATCCCCTGTCTACCTACAGGCACCGCTGCTACTGCAGTGTGGTCCTTGACAGACCTCTCCACAGATGTCACAAGACAAAGCCACCTGCTTATCCCAGGTACAGCCCAGGGCTCTCTAAGAGGAGCATGGATCAGGTTTGTCTACATGCAGGGGTATGCAGTATCCTTGCCTTGAGCAGGGCACAGCCTCCAAAACGCTCATTGCAGATGGAGCTGGTGCAGGAATCGGATGAGCACCAGTGCTTGGAGCTGGGGCACCTGCTTGTATGTCCTGCAGACCTCAGCATCCCCAGGCCCCCACGTCCCCAGGTGGAGTAAGCAGGAGCAGCACGGATGGGACACTGACCCTCTTGCTGCACCCAGAGTCCCCAGCAGCAATGCCAACACTGGCCCAGGGTTGGGAGGGGTGCCAGCTGCCTGAACAGGAGGGGACCCCAACCCAGCAGGTTCAAAAGCAGAGTGCCTCCTGCCAAAATGGGGCTGGAATCACCTAGAACCAGAAGGAGCTGAGCCTTAGGGGCAGGAGAGGCATGTGAGGCATGCCAACAGCACCCCTGCCCATAGGTTTCTGTAGGTGACTTGCCCTGTCTGGACCAGAGGGGAAACGTTCAAGAAAGCCCAGATTCAGAAGCACTGAAGGTGACACCCTCCTGCATCCCACATCCCCGTCAGCTCCTGTTGAAGGCAGCAATATCCTGCCCCCAGCTCCCCCCTTGCAGGGTTCCCTCTCCAAACAAGCTAATTACTCTCACTGCTCTCCGGGGACTGCACCACCCGTTTTCATTTGAAGCGGAAGACAAATTTACTTAAAAGCCAGAAGCAGCCGGAGCCATAGCAGCTTGGGGACCCCAATAAGAGCCTCCCACCCAGCACAGCCCAACTGCCACATACCATTTGCAAAGCACTCAGTGTGGGGTATCGCTGGGAGCGGGGACATTTATCCTCCGTATCCTGCCACTCACCACTGTGGCATGGTATCCACCCAGCCCCGGCATTCTGGCATGGATGGTGGGTTGAACAGGACCCCTGCACCCACCCACAGCCCCTGCCCCATGGAAAGGGGATCCTCTCCCCCTTTGCTCCCAGGGAAGCCACTTGCAATAGCCCCAGAATTTCACTTGCTCAGCAATAACCACCCTCAGGGCTCTGCAACCTTAGTGAAGGCTTTTGATTCTCTACCCCAAGCCAGAGCTCCTCACCATGGCATTAGCCCACCCAGTTCAGCCCCCCTGGCAAGGGACAGCAGGGAGATTTGTTTCACTAGAGGCTCATTCATCTGCGGCATGATTAAAGCCTAGGGCTGGGATCCATTCCGGCGGCAGGAGAGTGATTTGCCAGCAGATGGATTTATCATCTCCCAAGCACAGCAATTTGGCTTAAACAAAACCAAACCACTTCTCCTAATGAAAACATCACTAATGAGTAGAGCCAGAAAGCAAGGTGGGGGCAGCTCCACTAATGGGGTCTCTCCTGTCCTTCAGGACTGGGGTGACCCACTGCTGCCCTGGTGGTGAGGAGTGCAGCTCAGCTCCAGCTGGGACATATAAACCCAATACAGTCCAGAGGGAAACAGAGTTTGCTCCAGAGACCAAACCTCCTCCTGTCTGGGCTCCCAAAGCTCTAGGGGCAACTGGTTCCAGCACAGCACACAGTACAAGAGCAGCACCACCGAGTCCGGGCACCTCCAGCCGCAACACGGCCAACGGTGGGGAAAAACTCTGCCTGTGATGAAAGAGCCCATGCATGGCCAGCCCCGTGCAGCAGGAGCTGTACCCCTTGGACAAAATTGCAACAGCCTGTGAATTATGCTTCAGCATCTGCAGAAATCAGTTGTATAACTGCCCCACCCAAACCCACAAACTTCTTGTCAATTAATCCCGTGCCGCCAATTCCCTGTGGACTCCGACCTGCCTTTGCTTGCAGGGATGCAGCAGTGGCTGCCAAAACCTCAGTTCCAGCCTTTCCAACTGCAAAAACCTGTCCATGGGCAGTGGTACCCAGCAGTATGACCCACACGCTCCTTGCCCCATGTGAGGCTTTTCCCTGGCACAGGTTTGGAGTAGCATCCCCTCCATCAGGGACCCCCAGGATCTCAGCCTCTGGTCAGGGAGGGCCACAACACCCTGTCAGAGACGATTCATCAGCATCAAAGAGTTGCAGACAAGCCAGGACAGCAAAGAGGGAAGAGAAAGAGGGTACAGATGCCAGAAGACGGAAGACAGCAGACAGAGATGAGGAAGAGTTAGGCAACAGTCCCATCACCCCAGGAAGGTGCAGCAGTCAATGAGGGCAAGGCGCTTTGGCATGAAGAGGACCCATGGGAGCCCTCTGCCCTGGCACACGAGTGGAAGATCCTAACCCCACAGTACCCCACTCTGACAGAGGACTTCCTGGGAGCTTGGGGACCTGGTTTGAGGGTCAGCCCAGGTTCCAGCACAGCCTCACCATCAGGCTGCAGGAGCAGAAGTGGCAAGTGGAAAGGGGGTCGTGTGGGGCAACAGCGGCAGTGCAGAGGAGGCAGATTAACAGGGGAGCAGGGGTATGGGCAACACTCCTGGTTCCCATGGGCTGGAACCCCAGGGGAAGGACACCAGTGCGTGCCACCCCTCCTGGGGGCTGCTTCTAGGAGGAGAGGACAACCGATGCCTGACACTGAGCAGAGGGATGCAGGCAGCTGTCTCTGATAGACCCATGAGGGCAGGGCTGTGCAGCCAGTAGTGTTCCTGTGCTTCTCCAGGAAGCAACTGGGCAAGAGAAGGAGCTTTATTTTGGGCATGGGTGAAGTGGTCTTGGGCACAGTCCTCATTCCAGTCCCTCTCCCTGGGATCCACCCCAGCACACAGGCACACCGCACAACCTGCCATGCACACTTGAAGATGGGCTCCTGGCCAACCCCTGCCTGCCTTATGCCCTTGCTCCCACCCAATGGCCTTGTCACTCCATCCTCCAGTTGCAGATCCCAGTGTTTCCCCCTACACACACTATTATTTGGGACAGGCTAGCACTGACACCTCCTCCACACCCTGGGAAATAAATTATCCCCCTCACAGATGGAAGTCCTACGCTATGGCAAGCTGGTGGATATGTTCCCCCCACCCAGCTGATCACAGGCTGTGAGCAGCCACGATGGAGCTGCTGGGTTTGCCGGCAGCAGAACAAGTCCCTGGTGCAGCCCTAGATCTGCCCATCACCTGGGACCTGCCTGCGGCGGATGCGTTGCCAGGGCGCGGCTCCCCGGCTTTATCCCATGGCAGGGACCAGAACTCTACTCCCACTGTGCTTCCAACAACCCGACTGGCCCATCCTCCCTTTGGTGTGTCTATGGGAGACAGCTCGGCCCCATCTCTCCTTTCTTACTGCCATGGGGAGAAATGCCTCTGAAACACTCTCCCTCCAGGTAGGGAGGAGAGCTCAGTCAGATGCTGTGCTGCCACTACACTGGTACCTAAGGCTTTCATCTCCCAGAGCGGGTTGCTAAAAGTGCTAAGAGGTGGGGAGTCCCCATCCATCAGCCGTGCTTCCAGAAACAGGAGGATCCCAAAGCTCTGCAGATGATCGCTATAGCAATTGCTCAACCTTGCAAATGCTGCGGCTGCCTTTGAGGTGGAGCAAAGTGGTTGTTCAAGTCCCCACATCATGACAACAGAAGGGAGAAAGCAGGGGTGAGAAAGCAGGGGTGAAAAGAGATCCTGCTAACCCTTTTCTGGGAACCCAACAGCCCTGGAGATGAATCCCTTATCTTTCTGAAAGGCAGTTAGGGGGGTTGCCCCAGCCCAAAGAGCCCAGGTATTGACCCCATGCTGACATATGCTGTCCCACTCACAGGACACAGCATGACTGGGATGAGCTTGTCTTGTGGGGTATGATGGGGTCCCAGGGCATCCACCCCTGCTCCCCATCTAAGGCTGGGGCAGCCTTGCTGTCCGCACATCCCTGCAGCGTCAGGTAGGAGCAAAACCCTTCTCCAAGCCCACTCACCTCTCACATTGCCAGCATTTGGGGCCAGGGATGTGGTACCCATGCTTCTTGGGACAAAGCGGCACTGGACTCCCATTTCTTCTGCACGGAGGGCCATGGCCAGAGCAGTCCTGAGACACTGGCTCTGGGCTCTGCTTGCACACTAATCACTTATGTCATTAGAGGCTGAAGGAATAATGTAATTTATGGATGGCTTTTATTTCTCACTAGCGTCATCTAAATATCCCAGAAATGGACCAGTTTAATTTCCTAGTGGCGTAACCTAAACATTTCTCTCCTTAATACCCAGGTGGGAGCCCAGTCACAGACTCAGCAGCCAGGCATGGCTGCTGCCTGCCTTTGCCCCACACCGCCACACCTGGGCCAGCACAGGCAAGGCCCTTTCTAGCTCACCCCAGCGCAGCCAGCCCGTGTTCCCCTGGCACAGGAAGCAGTGCTGTTCTCCCTGCTGCTCACACACAGGCAGTTCTCATTCACTCGGGCCTCTCACACACACATCCACGTGCCCGCACAGCCGGGGCAGCTGGGCACTGCTGGAGATGCCGCAGGGAGGGGGGGCTGTCACTGCACCCTCATTTTCAACAGTTTTTTGAATTTAAAAATGAGTGTGCTGTTGGGTACAGTGTGGAGGGTTTCTCTCCTGAGTGTGGCTGGGGGTCCTGCTTCCCATTAGCCCCTCTCCTTCTTTTCGAAGCAAGTGTTGCAAACCCTACTACGCACTGGGCATGCACAGATGGGAATCACATTGCCTTCACTCCTGTTTTTGGGCAGTGATGGGAGGGAGCAGGACTGACTGCTGTCCCTATGCACAGGAGCAATTGTTGGAACTGCTGTGGGGCTGTCACATCACCTGACACCAAATCATCTCTCGGTTAACAGCTCTTGTATGGAAGATGTTCTCTAGACCCAGACACACCCTGATGGATGGGGGTCTCCAAAGCTGCAGGAACACACCAAACCGCTTATACTTGTCCCCAAGCAGAGCTGTGCTACCAAACAGCAGGTGCCAGCAGGGACACTCCCATCTGCAGGGAGAGACTAAGCCCACACCGGCACTACCAGTTTCAAGTCAGGGTTTCACTATGGCCCCATGGTGGTCCAGACTCCTCACTGCATCTGCAGGGTATCAGGAGAGCCTAGGCCAGATAGAAGGCAGGGGCTCAAGCTAGTAAACCCTCCCTCTCCTGCCTGTATCACTTCCACACTTTCTGTGAGAAAGATAACTTTCTCTCCACTGGGAAGAATGGCTCCAGCACATTCAGCCAATGCAGAGGAAATCAGTGCCACTGGGACCAGCTCCCTCTCCTCCCTGGTGTTACTGTAGGCTCTGCCCTGGCAGGTCATGACCTGACAGCAATGGCAAATGAGTGACATGCCCTGTTGGGGCCTGTTTCCCGCTCCGGGAAATGGGGCAGATGTTTCCAGCCTTGTTCCCCAGAGACTTCCCTGCAGCCCCATTCCTGTGGACAGGGGCTTGTGCGGCGGCACAGCTCCCCTCCACCCAGGCTCCTGCTGCACAACTGGTTCAGAGGTAAGCCCAGGCATAAAAGGTCTCAGTCTCTCTGAGACTGGAATTTATTTTTAACTTTGATTTAATTTAAATCCATATGGACATTTAAAGTTACTGGAGAAACCAAAAGTTGTGTGTGGGTTCCAATTTCCTACACAGCTCAAAAATATCCTCTTTGAAGCACGTTTGGGCAGACAGTAAGCAGTGTTTTCCATGTCTGGGGCTGCTCCACCTATTCGAAATTCCAGAGCAAAGCCTGAAATTCACTCCAGACTGTGGCAGGAAAAGCATCACCAGGAGTCAGAGGAGCTGCCTGTGCACACATCACAGTGCCTGCGGAATGAGGGCACCCAACCCCAACTGGTTATGGACAGGTTCAGCTCCATGATGGGTCCTGGGAGGCAGGTGGAAACTGCTGCCCCACTGCACAGCTGCTGCAACAGGGGCCCTGACTGGGGACAGGATTTGGCCTGATCCGTGGAGAGCACATGGGGAAGGACGGATGTTGCCAGCTCCAGCCCAGCTGTTTCACTATCGGACAGTGGGGGATAAAGTGTGATGGGTGGACAGATGTGGTGGGATGTGGGATGCCCAGCAACTCTCTGGGACAGAGGATAGAGGGGAATGCAATAGCATCACAGACAGGTCATCTTTGTCCTCCCCATCCTGCAGCCAACCCCATCCAGGGCTGGAATATCTCTGGAGATACTCTAGGGAATACCAGGTGATGGGTGAGGACACCAGGCTCTGTGGTACTGCTGGGTTTTTCTGAGCAGAGTGAGTCTCTCCAGTCTTGGGGAACCTACTGCCGGGGTGCTGCTGTGCCACCTCAGGGAGGGTGGCCCAAGACATGGCGGAGAGAGCCAAACGCCAGACACCGGTGTCCCGAGGGGCTTGGGAGTAACAGTGATACTGAGGGAGCGTGAGCTTGGGGGCAGCCAAAAGCGATCCAGGCACCCTACCCCCCGGCCGGGGCCTTTTCCTTGCCTCGGGACAACCGCTGACCGGCTGGGACCAACCCTACCGCCCCCGGAGCATCCCCCTGCGAGGCCGGGACTGTCACCCTGCTCCAGCGCGGGGTCGCGGCCATTCCCCTTCTCCCCGAGCAAGGCGTGAGGCGAAGCGGAGCGGGCAGGGACCGGGGCTCAGCGGGGCTGGAAGCAGGTGCCCGGGGCCGCCCCGCGCCGTGGTCCCAGTGGCTGCTGCACCTTCCCCGGCGGCGGCACTCACCCGTCAGCTGGTCGTAGGAGCCGTCCAGGTCACGAGAGTCGGACAGGCTCTCCTTCCTGCCCTTGCTCCGCATCTTCCCGCCCCGCCGAGCGGCGGGGGGAACGGCGACGGGGCGCACGGGCTGCGCCGGCGGGCAGGGGCTGCCCGCGGCCGCCGCCTCCCCCCGCCCCGCCGCCCGCGCCGCTCAGCGCGGCCGCGGCAAGGGGCCGGCGGTGCCGGGAAGCTCGGCGCGGCTCGGCACGGCTCGGCACGGCAGCAGGAGCGCGCAGCCGCCCCGGTCCCCGCCGCCGCCGGGGCTGGGCACGGCCGCCCCCTCCCTCCCGTCCTTCCCCGCCTCCTCCCGGGAGCCGTCAGCCCGGCACTGCCGCCTCGGGGAAACTGAGGCACGGACGGGGGGCGGAGAGCGGGAGCGCTCCCGTGAGGAGGCAGGGAGAGAGCTGCTCCGGACTGCACCGAGGTGCGGGCTCCGGCGGTTCGGGAGAGCCCCGGGAGTCAGGGACCGCGCAGGGACAGAAAAGGAGATAGAGATGAAGAAGGCGTGGGGCAGGAGGGGCGCAGACCCCCACAGCCCACTGCGGGGGATTAAGGGACCCCTGAGCCCTGTGTGTCGGTGTCCATGTACCACGGCTGCGCCCTGGGACCCACAGGAAGGGGAGATCCCAGTCCCACCCAGCTGCTGCATCCCCGCCTCGGGGGAGAAGATGAATGTAAAATCAGTCCGAGACGGAGGGAATGGGAAGGGGTCAAGAGATGCAAAAGAGGCTTGAGGAGGGCGGCCAGGTCCCCCTCCCCGCAGCCAAGTGCAGAAGCGGGTCCCACTGCCGCCCCCCACGCCGAGCACGGCTTTCCATGCAGGTTGGAGTCTTTAGCAGGATTTTACCCCCATCTCCTGCAGCCCCAGGGAAAGGGTAAAGCAGCAACACGCTTGAAGAGGCTTCCAGAGGCACGGTGCTGCCAAGAGAGGAGCTCACAGCCCACCGGTACATCTGGCACTGGGAACTTGATGTCTCGCTGCTGCCCCTGGTTATTTGTTGCCATCTGTGCAGGATACCATCCCGGGGGATGCAGACTGTGCTGGAGAGTCCCTGCCATGGACAAAGCCAGGGGCTTTTGTTATGCCACTGCCCGAGCACTGACTGCACCATGACATTGGTCCTGGGCACATTTCAGGGGCTGCCCAGCTCCCAGCGCTTCCCAGGACTTCCTCCCTTCATTCTTTGATCCATGCAGAGAGACGTGGGGAACAGGAGCTGCGGGAGGAGGCAAAGCATCCCGTCCCCATCCCTGCGCCCAGTCCAGCCCACAGGAGCTGCAGGGCAGAAGGGAATCCGGAGCAGCAAGCAGGGAGGGCCGTGCTCACGAGGCAGCGTGTTGTCAGCGTGCTTTGGTGTCAAGCCATGAAAGAAGCCGCCTTAGCAAGGCAGCGATGCTTAGCAACTGCCTGGATCTAAAAATAAGAGCCATTTAGCGAGGAAAACGCAGTGGAGAAATGCTTGGAGAACTAAACACATTCCCCCAGCCCTCCCTGTGGCCCGGCCATTGCACAGAGCCTGCATGCACTGACTGGCTGAAGAAAAACTCCTGGGATAGCTCTAGCGGTGCCTGCTCTGCTTAGCCTGACAAGCAAAGCTGGAGCCTGGCCAGCCCTCGATTCACCTGTGCTTCTGGGCTTGTCCATCCTGCTGCTCCTTGGCCTCCTCAACCTCCTTCCTTCAGCCTCTCCACCACATCCTCAGCCACATCGTGGTGGCTCTTGGGGACCAGAAGTGTCCCAGGGAAGTAGCGTGGGGGGCAAAGGGGGGGTGGGCTGTGTGATCCATGCCCAAGCTCATCCACCCTGTCTTCTGCTTTCTGCAGGTCCATCCTGCTGTGGACGTGGCAAGCCCAGCAGAGCTGCACGGGGAAGTTTTCACCTTCTGCCATCACTGGTCCATTGGGAGGCAAACACGGCTATTTTTATCCCAGCTAAGTGCTCCTGTTCCTGCAGGCAAGCAAAAGATGCTTTGCCAGGCTGGGGAGAGGGGGAAAGTTGGGCGGTTTGGTGGGTACCACAGGGTAGGATGGGGCAGCCCCAGGGCCAGGCTGACACAGACTTCCTCCCCACAGTGTAGAAAAAGGGGGACACAACTCACTTGCTCACTGGTTACGGCTCCTTTCCTTAGCAAACACAAGAGCTGGGCATTCTGCCAGGATTCATAGCCTTTGAGCCTTTCTCTTCTTGGGAAAAACACAATATCCTCCCCTAAATGTTCCTCTGGGCACTGGAAGCTGGGGGTCTGTAGGATGCCAGGGTAGGAGAAGCCCTTTCTGCTGCAGGAATGGGTCTGGTCTCTACCCTCCCATCCAGACCCAGACAGGGGTCCTGCTGTGGGTGCACTGGGTGAAGAGACACCTTGGTAAACATGTCTGGCCAGGGATGGGCACGGCAACAAAGTCACCCGGGAGTGCTGAGCATCTTTCGCAGCACATCTCACTGTGACATGCAGCAGATGCAAAAAGGCTGGGCCAGGCTGAGGAAAATCACCTAAGTAGCATCCAAGGCTTTAATCAAAGTGTGCCTTGCACAGTCCTGCTGCTGCTGGCCTCATCCACCACAAAAGCAATCAGCAGGTCCAGGGCAGGCGGGAGCCATCTGAAGGCAGGGCTGGTGGTCTGCACTGCTGCAGATGACACTGGATTAACTGTTTTCAGAGGATGGGAAGAGCTCTGCTGGCTCCCGAGAGCCCAGATCCCAGTTACAAGGAGTAACCAGGAGGGAGGGCCATGCCCTAGACGGCCAAGACATGGCACAGGCTCCACAGGCACAGCTAACCATGAAACCCACATTCTGACACCCAGGGCAGGGAAGTGTGGAGGGCTGGAAGGTGGATGGATCCAGCCTGCTGGGACAGACAGGGGTCCTGTGAAAACACCCTGGCCTCAAACTCATCTCTGGGACAGCAGCAGAGAGACATGAGAGAAACAAGGCCATGTAAACCATCCCCAGAGCTTGGCACAGCCAGCAGTGGGGTGCAGTGGGGATGGAGAACAGGGAGACAGGTGGGAAATGCAAAGAGGGAGGCAAGGTAGGGGTACAAATGGTGCTGCCCCCTGAGGTGCACCCCAGGCTATCTGTCTCTCAGAGGCAGGGTGTCACCAAGACTGCCCATGCACCCTCATCACGATGGAATTCACCCATTTGCATCAGCTGGGGCATGAGGCATGTTTCTTAAGTGGCCTATCTGTCACCCTGTTCGAAGCAGTGCTTTGGTAAGGGACATCTGCATGGGATTAATGCTGCTCGCTGGGCAGCAGAGCTGCAGCCAGGAATGGCTCTGAGTCAGGGAGAGAGGGGCAGGGCAATTCAGTCCGGGGGCCTTGCTTGTCCTCAGCTAAGTGTGCGGCCAGTGCAGCCTTGTCACGAGTAACTGGGGAAGGGGACATGTTTGGGGATGCTCCAGTGTTGTCTGGGGCACTGGATGCAGAGCCTGGCTGCAGGCAGAGCAGTGCCAGCCTGCCACCAGCCTCGTCCAGACCCAGGCTGGACTGAGCTGAGCCCACCCACAACCACCCCTGCTCCTCTCAAGGACACTCACCTGCAATTATGGGGCTGATCCCTTCAGCTCATCCATGCCTCCAGCTCCCTGTTGGGATTCCCTGGCTTTGGGGACACATGCCCCCACACACCCTGCAGAGCCCTGCTGAAAACTCCAGGCTCAACACAAAACCCAAGGCAGTCCCAAACTACTCCCATCCACAGAAGCACGACCCTGGAGAGGAAGCAGGAGTGCTGGGGTCTGCACCCCACCGGGCTGGGGTACAGGAATGTAGGGACCTCTCCCCCAGCCCCTCTGCTCTTTGCAAATAGCCTGCTGTGGGTGTTATAGAGGGACAGGGAGAAGGAAAGACGTAATTTAACACTTCATTAGGTAACCACAAGGCATTGATCTGCCCTACCAGCCCGCGCGTTCTCTAATTGCATATCTCCATTCTTATTAGTTCTATCGGAAAAGCAGAGAGCAGGACTCGGGAGTCTGATCCTATCTTTAGGAAATTTCAAACAGAGATGTAATTGCTGAGTGCTTTAAATCATGGTGCTTTATCCACTGTTAACAGTATTTTAAAGCCACGGTCATCAATAGCAGTCCTCGGGATGTGCTCCCAGCAGATGCCATTAATCCTATTTTGGCTGCAGTCACCTGGTGCCTCAGGGCTCAGATTTACACTCGGAGGCAAGGGACAGCTCTGCTTCCCCAGCAGAGAGAGCTCCCAGGCAGCTTCTGGGCTGGGACATGGGGCTCAGCACCCAGGCACTGGTTCTAGGGGCAGAGGGCAGAAACAGGAGCCCCTTAAACCAGCTCCACCCCTTGCAAACATGCTAGCAAACAGCCACCTTAGATGGAGATGAGCAACTTGACACCAGGGGCTACTCCCCTGCCAGGGCCCACGCAGCCCCCCCAGTCTGGAGCAGGGATATTCATGGCCATGCAAGTGTCTGAGGAGGGCTCCAGGCAGGGCAAATAACCTCACTCAGGAATAAACCACAATATTTACTACATCCGCAAAGGAAATGGATCTGGGTGGCACGAGACCAAGACAAGCCCCTTGGCCTCTGCAGAGAGACAAGTCTGGGGTCTCTGGTGTCCTGGGGACCGGGGGAGCAGCAGGTCCTGGGGAGGTGATGCCTGAGGGAGACATCACCCAGGACATACACAGGGCAAAGCTGCTCCCATCTCCATTAACCCACCCTGCAGAGATACAAGAGCAGATGGGACCCACTGTGAGATTCAAACCTGTGGGGAATTTCAGGTGCTGGAAATCTTGTGAGGCCAGAGGAGGAACAGATTATGCTGCAAGCTGCTGGGAGAGCCTTGCAAGCAGGAATGCTGCAGGAGGAAGGGAACCTCCTCTGTCAAATGCAAACTAGCAGGTGCGAGAAATCTGGCTGTGCAGGAGGGAGAAAAAACTTTGCATCGCACTCTGTATCCTCGAAAGCCAGTCACCTGCCTCTGCCAATGCCTCCAGCAAGGAGGGATTCCCCAGCACAGCCCCACTGCTGGGTGGGCAGTGTGCGACTCTGTGCCCACCCAGAATGTTTCTTTGCCACTTCTACATAACAGATGCAAAATCTGTGCGAAGAAAAACCTTAGTTTAGGGAGCTGAGACTGAATTGGAGCATTCCTCGGCTCAGGATGTACCTCTAGTCTCATGAGCCCTCTCAGCATTACAAAACATGTCATGTTTGTGTGCTCAGTGCCTGTGTGCTCAGCTTTAATTTAAAGAGGAACCAGATACTATTTCCAACCTTCACTTGTGCCATGCTGGATGCCACACCAGGGGCTCTTTCAGCATCTCAGGTCTGCTATGAAAACAGGTGTGCATCTCTGTGAGCCCACACTGCGGACACACGTCCTGCTCTGCCAGGGCCCTGTGCCCAAGCTCACCTCCATGTGAGGGGATGTCCCTGCTGTGACTGTGGTCTCAGCACTCTGCTGCCCATCCCATTCCATTCCATCCTATCCCATCCCACCAGCCTGGCAATGGTCGCAGCAGAGGGGTCAAAAGCGGGGCATGGGGCCAGGGTGCCACAGATGGATTCTGCTGGAGCATCACTTGCTGTAGGGCTGGGAGAACAACCAGATCGGAGCTGCTGAACAGCCACAGGTCATAAAAGCATCCTTGCCCCTGGACACTGCCAGAAGGGCCCAGGTTGAACTCTGGAGCAGGGGAGCTCCAGCTAATTAGTCATTAGTTGCTTCAGAGGGGAAACGAGCCAACCTAACCTCTGCATGCCTGTAGCAGTGACCTGTGGGCCTTGGGACACAGCCAGGCTGCACATCACTGAGAAATGACTGAGGGTTCATCTCCCACAGCAGAGCTGTAGAAGCAGCCCAGCACAGCGGGTGTCCATCTCCCCAGCCCCTTCCTGCCCCCACGGGACTCCTGGGAGCTCCCAGCCTCTGGCAGCAGCCTGGCAAGCCTCTGAGCTGCCCTGCAGTGAGCAGCAAGCCCGACTCATTTAATCTATTCAATTGGATTCAATTTCCAGCCACATGATTCAATTAGCCCTGGAGGGACAGCACGGAGAGCAGAGGCTGCAGAGCATGGCCCAGCCTGTGCTCCAGCAGCTACTGAGCTGGGAAAGGGCAGCGCAGTGTGGAGCCACAGCAGCAGGACCTTGTACTTGTCCTGGCCCTCTGGGGTGTGCTGAGGTGATGGGGGCTGCAGGGGAACCCTCTTCTGTCCAGGAGAGGCAGGGGCTCATCTAGGCACAAGCTGGTCCTGAGTGATGTGTGAGCAGCTGCAGGGCAGAGTCTGGTGGAACCCTGTCCTCAGCATTTACCTTTGCAGTCAGTCAAAACCCAGAGAGGTGACAGCCACTCTGGATCAGATCTGAGGTCTGCATCCCTGAGCACCTGGCAGGGTGGCCTAAAGAAGCTTTAGAAAGACAACAGGAGCATTCAGTGATGCTCCCCCGAGGGTGCTGCCTGTCAGATATATTTGGGATCACCCCTCTGCTTGATCAGTGTTGCACTGAGCTCAACCACACTGTACTCTGATGGGGGAGAACCAGGTCTCTGACCAGCAGAAGGACTCTCAGCAGCCCCAGGGCCCTGCTGGTCCCACAGACCTTGCAACAGCCCTTCTCCAGACTCCTGGTCTAGACTTCCATTCATCACTTACTTCTCTGTCTGCCCTCCTCCTGAAAGCATCAACAAAGGCATTAGTAAGTTCCCACTAGGGGAAAAACACATCTTATCCCGGTCCCTTCGGATTTCTACCCCTCCCAAAGCTGGGCTTTACTTCTTTCCTTTCAGTTTACTGCAATAGCTCATCTCCCAAAAAAACCCATCACCTCCACGGGGACAGACTCCCATCCAGCACAACCCTGCTAATCCCAACAAGTAACAGAGACCAACACTGGCATTGGTGCTGACACCAAGATGGAGAGCTGCTTTCCAGTGCCAAGAGCCGCTGTAAATCTTACCACAGACTGCTGGCCACACACCAGTCCCAACACACATGATGGCACTTGTGACTCCCCCTGCCTGCCCTGTACTGAGCTGGGAAAGACAGCAGCTCCACCCTGGGAGGGAAGTGTGGGGGAGCAAGTGGAGCACACTGGGGCTGATCCCCTGTGCAAGTGCTGTCTAGGCAATAGCTCTCTCCAGGAATTCTCGTCCTGATACCGACCATGCAACAGTCTGGCAGGACCCCAGAGCAGGGAGTGTCCAATTCTTCAAACAGGGAGAGAAAAGCACCCCAACAGGCACCAGGACTCACACGGAGGGCAGCTCAGTCCTGCAGAGGTATGGTCCCTGTGCCACGCAAAGGAAGACAAAGAGGTTTGCAAACCAAACAGAGCAGGTGGGTGAAGTTGCACCCTACCCTCTGGCTGCTGTACACGATCATGGGTTTGGTACTACCTGCTCCTGGCACTCCCAAGGAGCAGACAAAACATCACATGAAGCCGACAGCCCATTCAGGGAAGACTCAGCTCCTGAGGAGCTGCCTCTCTCAAGTCTGCATGAAAAGTGGGACCTGTAAGAGCAAAGAAAGAAGAGACCGAAAATCACAGTGGCACTTACAAACCAATTTTTAGTAACTCCCTCCAAAATTTAGCTCAAATTCAATTCTTCTCTTCCAGAATTTGGTCATTATTTTGTAGAATATTTGTCTCCCTGCAGCAGCTGCCTAATTTAAAGGCTGCAATCTGATATCTCCCAACACTTCCCAAGCCTCAGACACAGATCTTCCAATAACAGATTGAGTTATGAGTTAGATGTAACAAAATACACTCACCTGCTCAGATCAGATACAGCAAAGTTTGAGGCCATCAGCCACATCCTGATGCTGAACGTTAGAGTTAAATGACTCTCTGCTCAGCTCAAGCTGGCCTCAAAACACAAGTAGCAGCAGGGTGTTTAACAAAGCAGGCAAATGTGCAGCAGAATCTGTGAGCAGGAGTTTGCTGACACCAGCAGCAGAGAGCATCACACTGTGCACAGACAGGTCCCTGCATCCCTCGCTCACAGGCTCTCAGCCTGGCTCATGTTTTCCTTACTGGCAGCCCCAGGCACACATAAGAGGAACAGGGATGCTGACTACTGGTTGGTACCTGCAGCCAGAACCAAGGATGCAGCATAGCCGTGCAGCACCACAACCTCCCCCTGCACAGGCAGGAAGAGCCCAAAGGCAGGTGACAGCCCTGCTGCAGCCAGTGTGCCACCAAATGGTGACAGGGCCACCCCCACAGCCACCCCACTCTCCCCCCTGGGAAGGACAAACATTGCACACTCTGGACAGTCAGGGCTCTGCTATTTATTGAGCTCTAGGTTTGTATGTACATCCATTTACAGTGCTTGGTTTGGTGACAGCATGGCAAGAGGATGTGTGTCACAGTCTTCCCCAGCTTAGAGACTTGGATGAGGGCTGAGCTCAGGAGCAGATCTTGGTCACAGCCTGGGCTTCTATAATCATCCCAACAAGGAAGCGTCCTGAGGGAGACAAGACTTCTAATAGCTGAGCCCAGACTGAGAAGCTAAAAATTCCAGAGGTTGCCGAGGCAAAAGCAGACTCATCCCAACTCTCTCAAGGATCTGACTAGGCTCAGCCTAACTGGGATCAGAGAACAGGAGGCATGTAGACAGCTAGATGACTCAATGCTCTGACAGTCGAGATGCTGGGGCTGCACCTCCAGTCCCCTTGAGAAGGAACTCCCACCCTCAGAGGTGAGATCCCCCACACGCAGACAGATAAGCATCATGTGCTGCAAACAACTGTTACTCATTTTTCACTGGAGAAGCTGCCTCCTCTACATGCCCTGGCCTGTTCCCAAGCAGTGATTTTATGGAGCCTGCTTGCTCTCCCAAGCAATGTCCCTCTGACATGTACACACTTCCACACACTCGCATGGCAGAAAGCAAATAAGTGTCTGGCTTAGCTGTTAAAAGCCAGACAATTCCCTGCTGAGGCATAGTATCTTCTGCTGAAAGAAACCAGTGCTCCCAAGGAAAATATAGGGACTTCATAGGGTGTCATGCCCAGTGGGTGGCCAAGGACACAGCTTTCAGTTACCCATGCTCATAGCAGGTAAAGATGAAACATTAACACAATTAACGCACATTAGTGTGAATAAGCCTTGCCTAAAAATGGTAGTAAATGAGCATGACATCCATATTACTCACACTAACCTACAAGGCTAAGAGCAGGACTAGGCACTTTTTAAAAAAAACCTGTTTTCTAGAGGGAGAAAAAAAAAAAAGTGGATCTGGGACGTAAATAACTTCTCTGCTTCAGTCCACCAAGTCAGGCCAGATCCTAACAGCACTGCCGGGAGCAGAAAACACACAAGCAAGGAACGGGTGTATGTGCTGTGTATTCCTGAGCTAGAAGCCTGACACAGCACTCTAAACAGGCTCTGCCAGGCCTAAGCACCTCTGAAACACCGGCTCTGGAGCAGAAAGGTCTGGTGTGCCCCACAGGATCATCCCAGCGCTCTTCCTTAGGAAGTCCTCAGCAGACTGTGGCTGTAAGTCGCTTGGTGAAGACAGGAGGGCAAGTGAGAAAGCGAAGTTACTACTTCTCCAGCTGCATTTTAACTGTGTGTTACACACAAGGGAAAAAATGGGGACTTCTTCGTTCATGAAGGTCACCAGGTACCTGCAAACATGTGCAAGGCAGACGTTCCTGTGAGGGAGAGGAGGATTGTCGCAGTGCGGTCTCTGATGGGCAATAAGGTGAGTGGGGAGAAGGAGTCAGCCTGTCCTCTGCCCCATGAAAACCAAGCATCTAAAAATGTCCCTCAACCTTGGAAACAGCAGATGAGCTGGGACTACTGGAAGCAACAGTGACCCCAAGCAGAGCTAGTTCCAGTAACAAAGTGCTCTGTTTGATGACCCATGTTCTTGCATATTGGCTCAGCCTGGACCGTGTAAGCCAACAGCCTTGGAGGCAAACTTTCCCCTGTTCCAGTAATCCGATGGCTTGGTTGAAGTGAAGGGCCTGCTCCTTGGGGAAATTTTTATACTCCAAAGCCATTGCCAATGGGATGGCAGCAGATTTGACTTACATTACAGGAGGGCAGTTGATTATATCATTACTGTTGATTCCATACAGGCTGATGGAAAAGAACAGCCCACACCTGGGATCAGAGAGCTTTCCCCATAGAGCAGGTGAGCGATCTCAACCCAGAACAGTTTCACACAGCTAGGCTGGTTTTATTATTTTGGTTGTGAGCTCTCCCCAGCTCTTCCAGTGCATCTTCCCTGAGCCTGTGGAGGGAATCTCCCATTGCTGTGTCACAGGAACGGCTCCCCACTCCCATGTCACCTTAAAAAATTGCTTCCTCCTCAACACGCCAATCACCACTCCTCAGCCCAAGTTCTGTTGAAACACATTCCATTGGGATCAAACACACAGCAGCAAGGCTTTCTCCTAAAAGAAACACAATCCCTTCTGCAGGCGGAAGGCAGGGGGTGACCGGCTGCAGAGCTGCAGTGTCCCTGCCCACACAGGCCCATCTCTGCCTGGCACAGCAGCAGCGTCCCCGCCTCAGGAGATTGTAGAGAATTCCTTCAGCAGCAGTTCCTGGCTCAGCGTGTTGAAAGCAAGGTTCTTCCTCACGTTGATGCTGATGGACCGAACCTGACAGAAACAAAACAAGATGTTTTAGCCAAGGGACTCCTCCTGGCTCCTCATGAGCCTGGCAGTTTTGATACCAGTGACCTCCATGCTCAGCATGAAACTGTTCTGCACAGTTACAGCTCCACAGAACTTGCTGCAGTAAGCTCTCGCTGAGACTCCAGGTTAGCAAGAAAACACTGAGATTCAGCAGTTTCCTGGAATAATAGGAATGTCTACAGTGACATCCCAGAAAGAAGAGTAAATTCCCAGTGAGACAGGGGTGGGAGAGGATGCTCTGTTTGGATGCATGAGCTATGATGTGTTTCCTGGTCTGGGGCAGAGATGAGGAAAGTAAGCATTTCCACGTTGCAGCTGGAAGATTATATTGGTAATAGTGCCCACTGGAGTGCCAGCCAGCATTTTCCTGGATTAATGCAGTGCCATGGCCTCTTTCCTGCTCCAGAACCCAGAGCCAAAGATACAGACTCAAGGAAAGTTCAGAGGCCATGCCACTAAGCTGAATACACAGATTATCACCCAAGCTGGCAGAAAACCCTGGGTTCAGAGCCAGCTGTGTGTACTCTGAGTGAGTGCCTTACACTTGCAGCTGGCTCACTGACTGTCTCTGAAGAAGAGACACCTTTATCCCTCAATAACACCCAGACTTCTGGTCACCCACAGAGCACAAAGAAGAGCTGGGCAGCCCTGTTGCGCAGCCACTTCCCTTCCCCCTTCGTGCCTGCAGACTCGTTGGCCGAGCACACAGGCCCCAGACTGGGCTCAGCCTCAGCTGCACTTGGCAACGAGAAAACAAAGTCAAACATCATCTGTGTCAGCGACTGTGCAGCAGTGACAGAAAACAAAACTGACACAAGCTCATCCAAACAACGGGATTACAGTTCCCAGAGACTCGGAGCCTGTGATAATAAGGTTGTTGCTGACCTGGTTAGCATTTTGTGCTTTTTAAAAGCGCTGGGGGAAGAATTATAGAGAAGCAGAATGAGGAATCCAACACTGGGGACAGAAAACTACATAAATATACATATATATACACACACACACACACACACAAATATATATATACTGCTGAGGGTCCCACTTGCTGCCCTGGTGAGAAAAAAAGAAGGGAAGGGCAGAAAGCTCCCCAAAAGGCAAATGTGTAAGACAGGGAAGGAAATCAAAACATGGAAGGTTAACAGGGAAAGCTATAAGATGAATGCCAGTGAGCCCCACTGCATAGATCCTAACAACCTGAGCATGCTAGCAAAGATGTCTATGCTTAAAGACAGAGTATTAGAGTTTCATGTCATCTGCAGAAGCCACAAACTCTCCTTCATCAGGATGCTTGGCACAGACCCCATGTGTTCCTTGGAGGACCCCCTTCTCATCTCTCTTCTCTAGGTGCCTTTTGACTTACTCCATCCTGAAACAGTTTGGAATCATGTCTTTCAAGATTACCACAGGTTACAGCCTATATTAACCATTGCATGTGGTCTCCAGAACACTGTTTTGCACTGGGCTGTCTTCCTGCCAGGAGACAGAAGTCTCACTGACAGGATTTGGTCCCAGTCCTACCAAGTGCTCCCACCTCAGGGATTCAGTCAGTTCTCAGCAGAGGGAAAGAACATGGCTAACCAGATTCACAGAGTCCTCTGCCCTGGGGATCATGACTGCCTGCAGAAAAAGGGTAGGTGCTACATGTAGTGTAAGCCTTATTCTGACCAGAAGCATTTCTATGGGTCCCAGCAACATAAAGAACAAGCAGGAATGTGACCCTGGCCTCAGGAACTGCTGCCAGGGGCAGGTACCAGCAGCAGAAGATTCCCAGCTTGTATATACATCAAGTTCTCCAAGAAGGATGTGTCTCTGCAAGCCCAGGAAGGGAGGCTGGAGTGGCATGATGAGAACACAGGGCTTAGCAGAAATTGTAGCTATGGAGTGGAGCACAAGAAATTAATTAGCCTGATTAGTTTGCAAAGAGAAGGAGGAATAGAGCAAACACTCTCCAATATGTAAAATGAGGTCAGAAAGAGAACAGTGAGTAATATTTATCTGGCTCTCCGGGGATGGGGCAAGAAATACTTAGCCTAATTTAAGACAAAGAAGATTTACACAGGAAAAGAGGAAATACTTCCAAACCTATAGTTTGTGAAGGAGTGGAATAGCTCACCTGTGGCTACTGTGAAGCTGTTTTCACTTAAAGACAGCTTTGGGTTTCAAGAGGAGTTTAGACACAGACTTTGGTCAAGAGCATTCTAGCTGGACTTAGATCTGCTTTTACACAAGTTGGGAAGAAAGGTGGCCATGATAACAACACACAAGACCGATGTTTCTACAAATCTCTGTCCGGCATTTCTTCTGCTGTGAGAAATCAGGCAGCCCTGAGCCAACCCACTTAAATGGTAAGAATAGCTCAGATCAGAGTTAAATCAAGTTATCTCCACCACCAGGACTCAGCACAGGGAACCAGAGCTCATTTCCCTTTTGGGGTTGGAAGACCAGACAGCGACACAGGGAGATATCAGCCTGTAACAAGGATAAACTTTAGAAGCTTCCTGTAGTCTAGCTGAGCTGTTTCATTCATGAGGCTACACTCCAGGACTACTCCTAGCCCACTGGTGCAGCAGGCAGTCCAAGCCTGGCTGCCAGACTGGAAGCTACCAGATCTCTCCAGGGTAACTTACACAAGTGCCCCAAAACCACAGAAAGTAAGGTCAGAGCTTTAACATTCATTCTGCAGGGAAGTAAAAGGAGATTATATGTCCTCTCTTGCTTCTGTATGGAGCACTAGGGCCAGAAGAGCTTTTAAAATTGTTTTCTCCCTATTAGCCCACAACCTTTGAAGAAATGGGAAATGCATGAAATGCTGACATCATCTGGAAGATGATGAGGGAATGAAGGAATGGATGAAGCGATGGCATTAACCATGTGAGGAAAACAGGATTCAGTTCTAGTTTTGTGTCATTATAGCTGGATGTGTGCAAAGCTGCACAGACACTCCTACTTCGCAGCAAGTCTCATCAATTAAACCTGTTTCTAATCAACAAGCAGCTCTTAAGATATTTGTACAATGGGAGGAAGGTTTACACTGACTGCTACATCTAATTAAAAGTCAAATTAATGTAATTTCCTCAGCAGAAATCAATCCCTAATCAGACTATACTGAAGTGACAATGAGACTCTACTGAAATCTATCCAACTGCAAAGACAGGGAACTGCAAAGACAGGGAAAGACGCTGAATCTCTTTCCACACATTTCTTCAGCTGCAATGCAAGGGTCCAAAGGCTCACATCCAAACCATTCATTCTATCAAAGCATCACAGACCTCAAATGACATCCCTGAGGCTTCAAAGGAAAAGATATAAAAAGTGTTAGAAAACTTCCTAACTTCCTTCCTTTAGCCCCTCAAAGGCAGCACAACAGGCCATAAAACCCAGTTGATAAAACAATCTGCACATCACCTTCCACCACAATGTGGCTGCAGTATCACAGCCTTTGAAAGCTTCTTTGTAAAGGGAATGGGAGAAGAAAGTAGATTTTTCTTTGGGATTAGCAAGAAAGAGCAGCACTGAGGCAAAGCCAGAGAAGCGAAGCAGTGCATTAGCAAAGCAGGTCAAAGGAGTGAGAACAAGATTTCTAAGCATAAAGGAGCCCAGAGAATGGCATGGGGAAGCTTCTGCTCACTCACTTAATGGAAGCACAGAGAGATGAAAAGGCGGCTGAAAAGAAAAATGACTCCTGCATGTCATTCCCCACCCAAGAAGGGTTTGCTTTAATGCAATCACATAGATACTGATAAGAAAACCAGGTAGAATCTGGAAATAATTATTTGCAAATAGATTCTGTTCAGGAAGACCTGATGGGACAAGCATGACCTTGGAAACCATAATGGAAATCTTTAGTTCACTATCAGCCCTGCTTATTTAGCACAGTCCACAAAGAGAACTGCAGCAACTTCCCTCTGCCCCCTCCATGAAATCTCTCAAACCTCAGTAGTTAGACACAAAGCATTGCATAGCAGGGCATTATCCAACATCAGACCAGATACAGAAGCCAAGGTAAAGACTCCAAAGCTTCACAAAAAGGAAGCAAAGTACCTGGTTTGAAGAGGCCATGGGGAGGACATGGCAAATTAGGACCTTTCTGATGAGTTATTTGAACAATTAATAAAGCAATCAGTTACTGTGCACCTAGAGAAAAACAGAGTAAGAAGGCCAGGAGGCCAGCTGGGTTTGCTGAAGACAAATCATAACATATCAGGTTGATTTCCCGCTGTGTTGAGGGAATGGCTTAATGGAATGCAGGGGATTTTCTGTAGCTGTGAGTAAAGAACGTTTAATAGGGTCCCAATTCTCAGGGCATCTAGAGATGTGGATTAAACAGATTCACAACTGGGTCAAATCAGCACATTTATACAGTAATTATTCAGGCTTTAATATGCTCTTGAGGAGATGGTCCCAGGGGTACCTGGACAGGCAATTTCAGAAGGGAGTTGACAGGCTGGTTACGCTAAACCTATTCTTAAATGATACAAAATTGGGATTTCGAGAAAAAAAAAATCAGTCTAGGAAGAAAATAATTTTAGCTGAAGTGTTTTGTGGCTGTGATGATCATAGGACTGAGAATGTCATTTTAATCAATTGGCATGATCAGCCTGAGCTTCTGCCAGGCCAAGTGGAAAGTGGGGCATGCAGGAAGCAGAGCAGTCATGTGGCCAAGAGGCTGGGGAAGGAGATGCTGGCTGAGGATGAGAGCCCTTGGGACAGAACAGATGACAACAGAAACAGGAATGTGCCTTATTTCCACAGTACAGTAATAGAGGAAGCCTGTGTCACAATAAGGCTATGGCCAAATTTCTTTGCATGTGTTCCAGAAAAGGTATTAAACAGCAAGCTAGAGAGACAAAAACAGGCACAAAAGAACACAGAAGAATGGCATGGAAGTGATTGCAAGTGGTTTTGCCCATATACTACCCAATGTCTGGAATGGCCCCAAAAGCATTCCATACAAGGAAACAAAACCAATTCAGGTGCTTGCTCTGGAGCAGAGTAGACAGAGGGATGCACAACATTCCCAAACTAATGCAGACTCGTGATGGAGTGGGCAGGCATCAATTACTCATGAATCAGGAAGGACAGAACTGGGAGAGAGAATCAGTTCTCAAACTGGTGGAGAAAGCTGCCACAGTTAGAGATCTCTCCCTTCGCTGAAGCTGTAATGATTCCAGAGTGAGGAAGAACAGGCTCCCCTCAGATACCAGACATTACAAAAACTTTGCCTCCCTGCTGATGTGGCTCTTGGACAAGAAAAGTTGCATCAGGGCTCTCCGGAGCAGGGGAAGCAAGCCAGCTTGCTGAAGAACATAACTACAAACCCAAATTATTTGGACTCAGTTTTGTCTTTGCTCTATTACTTTTGTGGGATTTCCTACCATCAGTGTTCTCCTCTTGCAAGAAGGAGACATTTTTAGGGAATGCCTTCACTATCTTTGCTTGGGAACCCTATTTTGTGAGTGATGGAGGAAAGCAATGAGCAGGAACGTGTTTCACCAGCATCACATACTCTGCTCAGTCCCATACTTTGTTCTCCCCTTAACAACAGCAAAAAAGCAAAGTTGCTCTGTGTGATAAACCCAAAGTGGGAGCACTCAGCTTCTCCTCATGCAAATTTACCACTACAAAACACAGAGGATCGCCATGGCAAAAGGGACAGACACTGACCAACCAGTGCTGGCCTAAGCAGCCTGGAGGTTCCTCTTCAGTCACACAGGGAGCTCCAGGAAGCTCTCAGATCTGTCAAGACACGCAGTGTCTGTCCAGATCCTACTCCTGCCCTGTCTTTTGAGGCAGCCCAATGAAGTGACAAGGTTGCTCAGCTATACCCCAAAAGCCACTGCCCAGGCCATAAGCAAAGGGTCTGAAAGAAGGTTGTTGATTCTGCAGAGTCAAGTCAGCTTACCAGCTCTTTGAAGAAGGCAGCCTCTTTATGCTGCTCTGAGTAGCGCTCATACTGGTCCAGTCCGTCCTGCAGTTTCAGGGTCAGCGTGTCGTAGTTGGACCGCACCACTTCCAAAACCTGCCAAAGACAGCCAAATACAGCAGAAGAGTCAACATCCACAGATACCTCACCACAGGAGGAGCAAGGCTGACACAGATCACAGCTCTGGCACCTATGTTGTTTTTGCACCATAGATGGCTTTAACAGCCAATATTTGGCTCGTAACTGACAACACAGAGATGAGCACTGAATGTTTCCTAATGCCAGTAAGGAAGAGTCCTCAAATTTATGGAATTTCTTCATTCATGAGAATAGTGCATGGAGCCTATATGTATGACAGCAGCAGTTTTGTGTCACCAGAAGTAGACATGATCTCAGTAAATTATGCAGCTAATTACCCCGTTAACACACAAATACAACACAGTAGGCACTATACACACACGGGTTCGCCTGACCCCATGGTCCTTCCAGGGCTAGTTTTGCCAGCACACCTCCCTCCTGGCTTGGGAATCACCATTCACCACCTGCTAAACTACCAGCTTCTACGGCTGCTCAGGTCAGCTTCCATACAGAACACTGCACTTCTCTCCTGATGGGAACAAGCTTCTGATAGGCACTAAGAGAAGACCAACCCTGGTACGGACTCTGGTTTAAGAAAGAGATGAAGACACAAATCCAGGTCTTCCTGCCCAGGAGATACTTTACTATCTGCCTTCACTGCAACAAAAGCACTATAGTTTTTATTACTGCCCTACTCTGCTCCCAGCACTAGGCTATACTTGCAAATTCATAGCTACACATCTCTGTCCTATTGAACTATTCATTTTCCTAGCTAGGGAACACCAAGAGGGACTCCCACGATGATTTTTAGCTTCAAAGCATTGCATGGACTAACATATTCCTCAAAGCATTTGTGAGATGGTTAGTAACAATAATGTTCCTAGAAGGAACCATAGAGCTCAGCACTCCTGGGCAAACATGCTCGAAACAATTTTCTTAAAGACATGAACTTCTTTCTAGGCTGTTACTATTTGCTCTGAGAGCTAAACAGAATATCAGCATCTGAGGCTTGCACTACAGTAGCCCCCACTTATGATAAGGCTCAGCCAGCAGGACATATATGATAAGGTGCAAAGGAAAAGGACTCTGCTCCAAGGCATCACAACTCAGAATAGATCCTAAGAAGAGCATTGCAGAGGATTTAAGACAACAGTGACTAGAACAATGAAGAGCCCTTGTACTTCTTCTTTTGTCCTCTCAACAATGTAAACACTACCCTCAACTGTCCCTTTAGGCAGCTGGCAGCTCCTGCCCCTTTACAGGACTGAATCCCATCCTTACACCCCTTATGCCAGGAAACTTGGACTTGATTAGGGTTCCTTCAAAAGCTTGTTTCCTCCAAACTCTGCATGTGGCAGTGGTCCACAGAGACATTCATGCTAGAGCCTGAGGTGATAGAAGCCACAGGGCATCACCTAATCAAGGATTAGGGGCAAAGAAAGGGTCCCAAAAGCGGTTCCCAGGTGAGATGGTCATACAGCAGTCACTTTGCAGCTCAGCTGTCCTCCAGCACTGCACAGACAAAGTGGGGTAGGAATAAGTATTTGGACTCAGTCTCAGAGGTCTTTTCCAACCTAATTGATTTTAATTCTGATTCTAATTCTGCAGTGTTACTTAAGAACAGCCTGACAGTGTCCTGCTGTTGTGAAAGCACACAGCCTCCTCTCCAGGACTCATTTCCTAATGCTGTTTGTCAGCTCCACTGGCAGAGAGAAAGAACCCTCTGCAATGACAGCCACCTCCAAATTCAGCCTGCCCTTCTTGTCCCTGTGTGCCAAAGCTGCAAGAAGTATCACAGAGCCAAAAGCAGTGATGAAAGAAAGCCACCAGGGCACAGGAATAACTATCCACTAGGGACAGAGCACGGTAGTATAATGCACCTTCTTCTGAGCAATAAAGAATCCAGCATCTTGCTCCTGTCAATTGGAGGAAGCCAAATTGACTAAGATTAATAAGCTACAGGGGAAAAACCTTGTTTGAAAGGTGAGGAATCAAATAGGCTTCTCCAGCAGTAACTCAGGGTGAAGGCATTTTACTCAGGGCTACCCCACTTCCCAGGAACCTTCCCCTGAGCTCCTCTTCACTCTCCTTGTGTCCCCTTATGCAGAGCCATGCACAGTGCCATACAGGTGTGCCCAGACAATGGATGGACATGCTTCTCCACAAAAGAATCAGGATTCCTCCTTGCTAGCTCTGAGCAGAAATCTCTTCAGATATTCAGAGGTATCCTCAACCCATGGTAAAGAGAAATAAACTCTGAGGGCAGCAGTGAGCTCTGTAACCAGTATCCTTTAAATCAGCCCTCCTGCATCCCCTTTGAAAGGCAGCTAAGAACTCAGTTTGATACCTTAAGAGGAAGACAGGAAAGGAACAAGAGGCCCCGAAGTCTCTACTGTGTTACCCACTACTTATCGTAGTCTCTGCAGTGAACTTGAGATCAGCTTATCCCTTTAGCTACGTATTTCATTGGCTTCCACTCCTTAACTCCTTTAATTATGAGATAGAACTTAAAAAGAAAGAGTAAGTTAAAAATAAACAGCTTCTCCCCCCTGCCTGATAATTTCCCTTTCTTGCTGCTGCTGAGAAAAAATGCTACGTGGGATCTGAGATAAACCCACTCACAGATAATTTCACTTCATACCTTGTAATGGATAGAAACTGTTACTGAGATTAGGATCTGCCATCCTTGAGACAATTTCATCTGCTCTTTAAGATGCAGCTGCTAGACAGAGGACAGGTTAAAGAGCAGCAGAAGATACTAAGAGTATCTAACATGAAGGTTTAAAAGCTTTCAACACAGATGACAAGGAACTCAAATTCTCTGTGTAACAGAAGACTGTGTGTTAGCATCCTTTGCTCTCCTTACATGCTGCTTTGACTTTTGCTCAGGAAAACTACGCAGGAAGAACAGCGCTTTTCGTTGAACACACGAGATCTTTATCTGCACCTTTCCATCAAACAAAAAGAACTAGAGGAATTTAATTTTGAGATTAAAGCATTTCTCCTTCAAGGTCATGTCCAACCTGTTCTTCCTAGAAGTCTCTAAACCAGAAAACATGAATTCCAAGATAGTGAAGTATGAATGACTTAAAAGAAGGGACTTTTAGTTGGACTCTCTCAAACAGATTTTAAATAGTCATTCAGATTCTTACGATCTCACGGGCATCTGGAAAAACACCAGTTCTAGTGTCAGGCAAGGATAGAGGAATTTGAACTGTACATTATTTCAAAGGAGCTTGATGTGACTCCTCAGATTGCAAGGGTGAACATGCAGGGCAATCTATTTTTCTTTAAAATGTTTTACTGGATCTTTACAGTGAAAAAAACCCTAATGGAGTCACAATCTAAAACTCTTTTTGTTGGTTACCTTAGGGGGATTGGAGTCTTAAAAAAGCAATATGACGAAGTGAGCAACTCAGACAGTCAATACAAGAAGAGTGAAGGCTGCTAAATTCCCTTTCTGCAGTTACCTGTATCAGCCCCAGAGGCTACATTTGCTCATTTACTCCACTGCAACCAACCTGAAGTCAGTGGAGCTGCACCACTGTAATTTAAAGATAATTTGCCATCAAATTAACCCCCTGCCCCATCGCTCACTCACTGACTGCTTTCCAGAAACTCCAGGGAAACATTAGCTATTCAGGTCCCTGCATTTGTGTCCCCAAACCAACCTTTCAGGAGCTGCTCTCTGAGCAAGTGTTTTCTGTGGCACTCAGATTTCAGCTTCCTCCTGCAGCTACAACTGCCCATGTCCCTGAACTCTCCTTCCCCAGTAACATCGACAACTTGTGAGCAGAGGCATCCCCTGAGCAACACAGTAGGAGGGCTGGCTTCTGACAGAAGGGCTGATGTGGGGCTCAGCTCTCCACAGCATCCCACCCATGCCATGCCCTGCCCTGCCATGCCACTGCACCTAGAGAAACAACATTATTTTGCAGAGTTTTTGCCTCCTTACTTTGCTCCATCCACCAGCTTATCGCTACCTTGCAAACTGGACGGACAACCTCCATTGTTTGGGTCAGTGGGCTCTTGAGGACACAAGCTCTTAAACCAGTTCTCCCAGAACCAATTGTCCCTGCCCTGCAATTTTCAGCATTCGAAACAGACCACAATTTTGCTGTAACACTCACTACACACAGGCTCCTTCCTTACTGCACCAGAGCTGTTCCCTCTGACCGATCCTCAACAAGAGCCGACATACTACACTCTCCCAGGAGAGACCGGACCTTCTGGAAGAGCCTGTCCTGGGGAAACATGGGGATTACACATGGCAGTTTCCTATCCCTATCCTACCCAGCACACGGTCACTGTTAGCAGCAAAGCCAGAGAAGAAGCTGAACTGGCAATGAAATCTAACAGGTAACATGCAACACTAGGGCCCATCTGTCTGAAAGACACCATTTGCTTCATTACTTAACTTTTTAACCTGCAGAATCTTTCATCATCTGCAACTGCAGTCTCTCTGCTTTACTGGAACATAAAATTAGAGAGCACCAGCAATTCACAGCACCCAGCAAAGGACCTGGTGCTGGGTAGATTCTGGGAAGCATGCACAGGTAATGACAGAAAAATAAAAGGAAAAACAGAAGCAAGAAGAAATCAAGGTCTCTACACTGTCTTTTAAATCAGCACAGGAAAGGACAAGAATGCAATCAGTCAGCATCACCAGTACCTCGCTAAAGCCTCTCCATGCCCTTAAGACAGTAATTAGCTACCACGACAGAGCAGTTGGAACAGCACTGATTGAATGATCTCAAATCAAGTAAAAGGCAAAAAACCATCCCAACAACCCCGAGGTTAAAATGCACTTGCCCCACACACCAGCTCCGTGCCACTCACATGGCTAGGATGGGGGGAGGCTCTCCAGATCAAGCCTAGCAAGCCCTCACAGGACAGAAAAGTTAGGTGCTCCATCCCAGCTGTCCCATGCCAGAGGATGGAGCAGCCAGTCTATGGGGCACGTAATGCTGACCTCTCATCAGCGCTACTGCACAGACGTGGCACAGGGGCAGAGGGCAGCCAGGGACAGACAAACAATCCTCCCTGCAGAGGTGTTGGAGTGCCTGTCACTGCCTGTGTATCACACACAGAGGGAATTCTGGCAGTTCCACCTCCCAAACCCAGGCAAAGCCCAAAACACCACAAGCAAACTCAGCAGTCTGTCCCCTCAGTTCAGACCATGGAGGCTGTAGGACATTACGGTTTTCCTATTCCAGTAGAATGCCTAATGTACATTTTACACTGCAGTCCTCAAATTGGCTTGTTTATTCCAGGTTTAGTACAAATGTTCCCCTTTTTCTCCCTCACTAATCTCCACAACTCCTAGTCCCTGAGCATTTCTCTTCATGAACTCAACTGAAGAGCAACATTTCTCATCGTAATGAAAAGGCTGCTGACATCTGGACTACGAAGAGGCTATTGCCTCTCCATAATAATGTGTCAGGTAATTGACATCAATTTTCCAGTACTATCTTCTAATTAATATGGAAAATGATTTTTTTTTTCCAAGTGCCATCACACTTCTCACAGAGCAACTTTAAAGTTGCTGATGCAGGCTGGAGTCTTTGCTGAAATTAATCCCCAGAAGCACCATAGACAAAGAACATAACTAAATAATTAGAAGTTAAATAAAAACACACACACACAGCTGCCACACTTCCCAAAAGACTCTGCCCAAACCCCAGCTGCATGTGTCTCCTTCTCCCTTTTCTCTTCACAGTCTGCAGGAGCCAAGTTCAGAGACACTAAGGCTGCCAGTGCTACGCACGTGTGCTGGAAGCAGCTGCCATTCATACTGGCTTCCAGGAAAGCACCCAACCCAGGACCAGCAGCAGCACAGAGCTTTTGTCTGACCCAACACTACCTTACCTTTGCAGCTGTTCCGGAGTTAATGCAGTGCTGATGCTTTAACACCATTCCTCACCCCATGGTGATCAAGCCATGACTATTAATTCCATGTTCATGAATGCTAAGAGGAAAAGGAGGAGGATGTCCCTAGGATAGCTAAACAACTCAGATTCCCAAGACATGCTTCATGTACTGCACGTCTATGGATCCAGAGGATGTGTAGCGGGTCTGGTGGGAAAGACAAAGATCTGGGCTGGAGATGCAAATGTAGTCAGGCCACATATGTGTCTTTCAAGACATGCAGCACATTGCCATTCCTCTTCTGGTGCCCCAGATCTCCTGCATCCAGCAGCTTGCACTACATGTAGTGAAGGACCTATGGCTCCCTCTTGGTGTTGGATGAGAGCATTTGGCTGCTCAGACAGCCCCCACCGTCTCACACATCTGTCACTTCCAGAGTAGGAAGCATCATCTTGTCTGCCCTGAGTACAGGAAAAAATCCTGGCAGGAAGGTTTTTTCCCAATAGTAAAAAGTTCAGCCAGCCCAAAGGATTAAATGAAAGTAAACAAGGGCAAATGTCTCCTCTGAGGTATGAAACAGGACACCACTGATGCAGGATGTACCAGCACTGCTGGGCAGCAAGGCACAGGAGGTCTGCAGGTCACTGGGGGGCAGAATGGCCTGCAGAGGTGGGCACAGCTGCCCACGAGCCCCAGGGCGGAACTGGGCCATGAGTACATGCTCCAGTCCTGACTGTGGAGAACCAAAGGCTGATGGGACTCATGGGAGTCTTGTTCAGTGCCTGGAGTGGGACACATAGACAAGGCTGAGTAGCATATAGCAAAGACAAGTTAGCCAGGAGATAGGGAGAGGAGGTGCCCCATCTTGCTTTCCACTGCTAAGATTGGTGCAGGGCCTCCTTGCACAGAGTTCCCATCAGGTTTACTCTGACAGTTGCTAGTTTGTGTTTGCCAATCTCCCTCTGTTCAACTCACTGTGCCTTAGCCAGGACTGGGAGTGAACAGTCTTTGCCCATTAGTTTGTCCTTTGTCCCTGCCAGTCACTCCTGGCAGTCCTGCTGTGCTCAGTGAATTACTCTGTGCCTAGCCAAACATGAGGTAAGTCTAACTCTCCATGTCCCAAATCCTTCCTGAGGACCGCTTTTATATATTTGCACTTGAGTGGTATTGAAATCCAGGCCTTGCCAGTTCTCTACGCAAGGCAAAAGGTTTTGATCGTACATGAAAGATTATCATTATTATTATTTTACTTAGCAACATCAAGGAAGGACATTTCACACCCCCTTTTCCTCAGCTCAGCATAGAGCCATTCTGTCAGGCTCAGATGATATACAGTAGCTCAGATGTTTGTTCAATGATCTCACAGGGATCTGTGATCTTTAAAGGAACAAGCCTACAAAGGCGACAGTTTCTATCCATGGAGTGGGAGGGTTTGGTTACAGTCTTTCTACTCTGCCCACAGGTGCCTCTTCTAAAAATAAATAATTTATGAGCTCACTCAGAAAATGACTGTTGTTCTCTGAACTCTGCTAGCAGAGATGGCATCCTGTTTTGAGACAAGAGTTATCTGCTCCAGAAATGTTTTAAACCCATAATCCATTAGAAGCCTCAGGTGTTCGACTCTAATGCTGGGAAAAGACTCATTGATCCAACCAATCTGGAACTCACACAGCTTACAGAACATCCCAAAGCCAAAAGTGTTATCCAGCTCCACCGAGAAGCTGTAAATGCATAAAAACAGTGCCTATTCCAAGCTCTCATTGGACAGGCATTTGCAAGCATCAGAAGTTACTTTAAGAAATAGAAAGGCTGCAAATAAGGACAAAGGCAAAAACTAAGAGAGACTTATGGTCTCTGTGCACAGCTTTCAGGGGACTTAATTTGTAAGAGATATAGACAAACAGAAGAGATGAATGTGGTTGATAACCCTGGACAACTCTGTAGCCATCACTAGGGCTAAGGAGTCTTATGCAATGATACCCTCTGAGCTCCAGCATTCAGGCAGGTGAAAGCCTGCCCACCTCACCGGAGCGCCTATGCCATGAACACTTTTGCTACATAGTAATTACAAGAAGTCACATCTACAGACACATGACAGCTCCCACACACATTAAATACACTTTGCTCAACCCATTCGGGTTTTGGAGCACAAGGAGCAAAAATGCATGTAGCCCCACACTGTTTTTTCTCAAGACCAATTCACTTTTCCAGTTTCAAAGACGGTCAGTGGGTTTATACTGATCTACGTATCCCACTCGGCACAAAGAACCTGGCACTCACTGTGGGACCCCGGGTACCCTTTCCCAGACTGCAGGGACAGGCTCTCCAGAGGAAATACAGGGGGCAATTCTGCATCATTCAAGTAGGAAAACAGGTTCAGTGGATTTCTGCCAAGGGAACAAACATCCATGTACTGCACAACACTGGCACTTTCAAAACCCAGGCAGGGAAAAAGAAGTCAAAGATCTTGAAACAAATGATCTTAAAAATTATCAATTCATAAAATAAGCAGCCTCCAGAGCAGATATTTAGATCTGGAAGGGGATATATGCCAGAAACTAAATGAGGCCCACTAAGCTTGCCTGATTTTAGAAATGTTGTGAGGAAGGCAGGCAGCAAAAGGAAGGCTTGGATGATGGCAGGAGCATAAAACCCTGAGATAGATAGATTTGCTATTTTGGAGTTACAGCCCATTTTGGAATTGTGAACCCTTATCTCCAGCTGGTGGCATTTATGAAAACATTTCTCACCGCTAGGTACATAAGAGCACTTGCAATTCTGCCAAGGCTTGAAATGCACTGCAGATAGCTACGGACTGGACTGTTAATTTTTTTATTTCCCCATTGTGCTTACAATTAACTTAAGTGGTGAAATGTGATGGGCTGTTCCAGGAGAAGCTTTTTATCTACCAGCTGCATTCTAGCAGAGCAGTAAATCAACCGCTGTCACCAAAGTGTCAGACAAGAGGACGAGAGCATCCTTATGCTCACTGTTATCACTCATATTACCCGTTCAGCCTAAGTGGCTAAACCAGCATTCAGCAAATGAATGCTGTGATTTGTGTGCAACCTTTGGTGCAGTTCTCTATTTACAGCAGACCTTGTCCTCCTGAACACAAAGGAAAAAAAATAAGCAGGAGCAGCTCTTTAGCACCATTTAACCGACCAAAGCAAGACCAGTAACCCTGATGTCCAAAACAAGATAAAAGAGTTTCAAGTCATGAACTGCTGCTCCAGATGAACTGAGGAACCAGGACATACAAAACTATTACAGAAATCAAAGACAGCTACAAGAACCTTAAAAAAAGGAGCTGAAGATTTTAAGAAAAGGTTTGAAATAAAATTCTTCCAGGGCCAGTAGTCAGAAAGCATCCTGACAAATGTTGGAACTCAAATACACCGCTTTCAGTTTAGATTGCCTGGATGAAGTGACAACAGGATACCTGATGTACACCAGAGGAAACTCATTCCTAGTAAAGAAATTCAAATTTTCCTAGAAGACAGTTGGCTCAGGAATAAGGCTGTCTAAAGAACAGATTAAGACAGGATATGCAACAAAATCCTTTCTATTCAATCAAACCTGGACAGAAGTGCACTGTTCCAGTTCGAAGAAACCAAAACCTAATTGTGCCCACGGGAAAAACAATGGGGAGGTTTATTCTGGTTATGGTCTAATCAAACACCTGCAGTCACAGGAAGCTTCTGGAACTACATCACCTGGTCAGGTTCATAGAAATCAGTACAGGATCCAAGAGAGCTTGTGCCCCCCACACAGCCACCATGAACTTCTACAAGACATAATGATTACAGACTGACTCAGAAATAAAACCAAACCAGAACTCACCAGGACTCTGACTTGAAGATGAAGAAAAATGAAAGGAGAACACAGACACTCCAAAAAGCTAGAGAGCTCGCCATGCATTTTGATTTTATTTTTTGATCTTTTACAGCAACTAGCAAGCAAATGGCCCCTATGAATGTACAACCCTGGGTCTGATGCTTGCTGAGAAAAAGTAGATGCCAATCTACCTCATGACTTTTTTTTTTTTTATGATCAGAAGTCTTTTTAAACTTGGTTTGCACAGCATGAATAAATTTAATTAAAGGAAGCAGCAGAACTAAATACCAAGATTCTAAAAAACTGGCTACAAACCAAGTGGATGCTGTGTATTTAAAGTAAGTCAAAACAAAATAGGACATGCTAGAGAAACAACCAGCTAGGACTGAGGAAGGAAGGTACGTGTTTGGAGGGGCAAAGGTTAGAAAGATCAGTTCCATAACTCCTACTTACATTTCAGCAATTAGTGGAAGTATAAAAAGCAGTAATTAAGTGACCTGAGGAAATGCAATGAAACTAAGAAAGAGGAAATGCAGAGACCATCTGACTAACTGACCACATGTGGAAAATGAACTCCAGTCTGTTCTAAGATAGGAAAAACAAGAACTTTTGAATACAAGCAAGAAGTCTGGATAGCCAAGAAACACAATGAGCAAATAGCTGTTTGATTATTGCACAATTTTGCAGTTCTACAGTATCTTCTATGAAATAAGGGCACTGGAATCAATATACAAGATTTAATACATGGATTATCAGAGAACTTACACAGAGACAACACAGTACTCCTCCTTTATTTTTGTGTTCTCTCTAATAATTTCTAATTCTCTATTTGCTTTTATGACCACTGTTGAGCCTTGAGACAACATTTCCAGGCTTATCACAATGACTCTGAGAGTCCTTTCCTGCATGGCAATATCTAGCCAACTTTTCTACAGCTTAATGATTCTAAGAGACTTATAAATTCAATCTGCAAAAATGCTTTCTAAAGATAGAGCCCAAAAGAAATAGAAGATCTATAGTCACTTGGTTAGCTACAAATAGCTGTAGCTACAAATAGCTAGAAAGACTGTAGTAGCAGTATGCTAAGGTAGGTAGCTAATAAGGAAAGGTGGGCAGTGCTTATAAGTTTATGTGACTCAACCCATATAAAAGTTCTAGCTCTTAAGGCTTTTGCAAATCTGGAGTGGGAAACGACAGCTATAAGCTGCTGGATGATCTTACAAACAGAAAATCCTGTAGTGAAAAGCTAACTTCAGCTGCAAAATATCTGCTCTAAGGCTGCAGTGCCAAGTGTGGTTTAAGTCAATCTAAGTGCAGGTCACCTAAACTGCAATCCAAAGTCTGGAGTTCCTCCTTCAAAGGTACTTACAGCAGAATAAGACACTCTGCTGTGCAACTGTGAAGTCTCTTTGTTCTATACACAAGCACTGAGGGTGCTGATGACCAGGCAGGATTGACATCAGGAGGGACCGAGAAGGTAAAGAAGGAGCAGAGATGACTGAGATACTGAGAATAAAGTTTGTAAGAATTATGACAGTGATGAAATTCCTTGCAAGACAATGAGATCAAATCAAATCCCCCCAAACTAAGTGACTCCTCACAAACCCCAGACACACTTTTGGATCCTACAGTAATCTTCATGGAAGAAAGGGAAAGGACAAAGTCTGTAATGAGGGCAGAAATAAAGGAACCAAATAATTTCTGATACAACATGCTAAAGGAGTGAAGCTTGTTAACATTTTAATTTGTTGAATTATCCCCTTTTGTGCTGTTGGGATGTGTCATTCTTTTGGAACTTCATCTGGGCAATGACCAGAACTGAAACAGGACGAGACCATTTATGCTTGGAAGCGTTCATGGCCAGCATAGAAAACATTTTCTGCCTGCAAAATCAGAACTGCTTAAACTTGACTGCTAAGTTAATTTAAAAGGAACATTTAAATGGCTATCAGGACAGATGGAAACACAGAGGCTACTATCCAAGATAATCACTAACAAGGGCAGGCCTGACGAGATGCTAAACACTGTGGGCTGAGACACTTTTTGACTGAAATAGAGATGTGCAGGATAGCTGGTCAGCAGACAGCCAACAAGTTGAAGCTGAGTGGGATCAGAGACTTGGGTATGGACCACACACAGAAAACAGCTCAGATGTTTCTGAGAAATCAAATTGTCTGCTGCTTATTACAGCCCTTCTCAGGGAAAGATGTCCATGTGTGTTCTCTGAAATAAATACAGAGACACCAAAGGTTGCTGACATTCAGTTGTTTTCAGTAATTTCTTCTTACACATAACAGAAACTATCAGGGCCCAGGGTAATAGTTATGCCCCTAAAGAAGGATTCCTGGCATGATTAAATGGTATCTTACAATCAAAACAAATTTGGAGAACAAAAAGGGCTTGTGTGCCTTGGAATGTAGTGTTTATCCCTGCAATATTTCTTCCACTTACATCCTTAAAATATTAGACCTACCACCTCTTCAACACCAGTGTTCTCATGATTCAGATGCTCCCAGCAACAACCACAGAACACCAGAGGAGAGAAGTTCCTTAAGAATATATGGCTGAGAGAGACTGAAAAGAGGCATCTGTGACAGTGACACTTCTGTCCACTGAGGTTCAGATGCTGGAAGGACGTGACACAAAGGGGAGGTTTATTGCTTACAGGCCAGATAAGATTACAGTGTTGGCTGTATGCCCACCACTGACAATCAAGGAAAAGGTGACTTGTGCTGGCCCCTGTTCTCTCCAAAGGATGAGGAGAACAGAAGAACAAAACTTATGCTTCCTTTCCAAAGCACCATTAGCTGTTGAATCCTCAAGTTGAGCTAATCAGTACTCAGAACAGCAAGCTGGAGAACTACTTGCCCACAATGCCTGCCCTCTGAATCACAAACATGCACCCTTTGCTGTCACAGCTCTAAACAGAACCTGTTGGCTATAGAGATGGGATATATTAAAGACTCAGGTAAAGATGATGCCGCTCTCCTGGGGATATGGAGCTGATCATCAAGGCTTCCACATTATCTCTATATTTCTCTTTTGCCGTAATTCCTGGATCAGTACCTGCAGCATCTGTAATGGAAATATCATCTCCACGGTAATTTCTGCAGTGCTTGGAGGACACCATTGTTCCACAACCTAAAAATCCCTCTGTGAGGATTTAGTGCTCCCAAGTGCCTCTTGGACATCAAACGTTTTCAAAACTATTAGCTCTGATGGGTTTTTGAATAAGCTCAGTGAAGTCGCTCAGTATTTCTCATGAGAAAAAGGTAGTTCTGACCCAGTAGAATAAAAATTACTGAAAAGGACGAGGAGGAGGGAGAAAGTCCACACAGCCCACGCTGTCTGCAAGCAAGGAAATGAGATTTGATTTACTCCGTGATTCTGAGATGTGTTCAATTTCAGCTTGAATTTTCACTGCATTAATTCAGCTTGGCCGAGCAACATCCCCATTAGAGACTGTCCAAAGCAATATGAGGTGATCCACAAATGATCTTTGAAGCTGAAGGTTCAAAGCCTTGGTGAGGTGGGGGTTTTAGCATATTTTTGCATGTGCAACCCACAAACCCGTGTCTTCCAAGAAGTTTGAGGACAACAATATAAAGAAAACAATTAGATACAGTGCATACACAGCTCCTTATGGGTGCCAGTTAATCAATTTATTTATTTAGCTCACTGGTTAAATTTCCTATTCCTGCACCACAGAGAACAACTCCAGGTCTGTTTTCTATGATTCAAAGGGATTAGATGACAAGCAGAAGTCACTCACTAAAAGGACTTAAGGGCTTCAGTTCAGGGATTAATAACTCAGCAGCTTTTTCTCCAGACTTTAAAACCACTAATTTGTACTGCATTGGCTGGTAGTTTTATTTGCACAACTATTTTTGTTTAAATGGGAATCTTAAACTCTTCCCAAAATGCTGCTGCATTGCCCTCTTGGTATTACTCTCACATCTGAATTTTTGAGTATCTTTAAAGAGGATTTCATGCTTGCTTAGCTAATTTCTTAAGAAACTGCACCTTGTACTAATACACACAAGTTCAATTTCTACTTGGCTTTTCCTAACTAACCAGGCATATCAGCTCAGCAGCCCCCTCAGGAATTCAACAGCACTAGAAGGCAGCTTGGGTGGAAGCTTTGGACCAGGTCTCTCTGCATCAACTCAAGTCTCATATTTCAGAGCAGCTCTACAAAATATTTGCCTGCATTTGACACATAGTAACACACCTTTAAGGTAGGATAAACCACAAGGGTCCACTCTCACCAGGGGTTAACACAAATTGCTACCACACTTATCCTGCTGAGAAACCCAGTGGCAGAAGCTGAATGGGATACACTTCTGCTTACTCTGTAGAGACTCCGATCTTACAGTTCTGAGAATCATTCACATAAGGGAGTTTCAGTGAAATGGTGCTACAATTTAACCCCAACACTTCTACCACTTTGGACTGTATGAATAAAATCCAGAAACAAAGTCTGCAGATTGAAAAATTCAGGTACTTCAAAGGTTTGTTGTAGCCTGAACTGGCCTGAGTCAGAAAAGACTAAATTTCTTCCATATGCCTTTTTAAGGACTGACTTGTGACTGTGCCTAGAGCTTTTATTTGGTGTATTTTCACAAATTGCAATAAGTAGAGCTGTTCACTTGGTTTACTGCTTCTAGACAACAACTGCCAGCTATAATCAACTCAGAAAGGACAGTAGGGAAGGGCGGGCAGCAGCCATAGGATGCATCACAGCAGCAAGCAATGGTTGTGCATTAGGAAAGGTTCATCTTTTTTCCTTCTCACCTCTCTAAAACATGTCAAGGGCACTAATTAACAGGCTACCCAAGGCACAAAAAGGCTACAAAGAAAGATGTCCCTAGTGTCCTGTTAAGGCCCAATCCCAAGATGACTACCAAGATTTTAGAAGTCTGCTGAACTCTCCCAGTCACGAGTCTCCAAAACTGATACCAGAAAGAATTCAAATATCACAAGTACTCCAGAACTAAGAAAAGCAGAAAAGAAATAAAGTGACCTGCTTCATATTCTGTTATCACATGTTGAAAGAGACAGAATTGTAAAATGCCAGAAGAGGCACATGTAAAGGAATCCTCTCAAATGCGTGTGCTGTCAGCAGCATGATGGCACACAGCCACCCCCAGAAAAAAACAAGGGCAGGGAAAAAACTCAAGTCAAATACTGTGCCAGATCAACAATTCAGCATCCAGAGAGAAGGGAACACACAGCGGGAGCCATACAGAACAAGAGAGGCCTGTGATCTGAGATGCCACTTGACCCTACCCTAGCAGGCATTAAAGCCTCTGCCAGGGAGGGGTACCCCAGCATCAGAACCATCTGATCGCCTCTTCCAAGAGCACGTGACAGAGGAGAGCTGTCTTAAATATTCTGTAGATATTTCTTGAGCATCTGTTCTTGACTTAGTAACAAGCAGCAGGGCAGAAGATGCTGCAGTGGTCTGAGAGCACCCAGGTACAACTCCGTAAGATGACCAGAAATAGGTTTAACAGTCCAGAGTCTGGATTCACCTTTTAAACCACATCCCTATTGAGCACTGGAAAGTAAGGGGGTTTGGGAGAGCACCAGTAGGGGATTTTTTCACCCCCTTTTTAAAGACGAATTCTATCAAAATAAAAACCTCCTACTCTCCAGATCTGACTTCTGAGATTTTTGCATCATTCTTTTCTAAAACAAAGATCAGGATCAAACCAATTGTCCATTTTTCTTCAAGCATCCTAACCTAACCTTTTCCAAGCTCATCTCAGAAAAAGCTCTCCCTGATGTACGTAAGCTGAGGTTACATTGAGTTATGATCACATGTATGAAAAGCATGGCAGCTTCAGTCCATGTCTCACAACAGAACAGTTACCTCCATCTTCAAATTATGCTTCACTCAACTGAAGGGTTGCTGGGTGAGGATGAGGGACCAGGCTATGCCTTAAGCTAATAATGCAGCTGACAAGATCACAAGTTAACAACTGACTTCCTGATGAGTGATTGGGACAGGAGTGGTCAGTGACCAACTTCTTTATGCTAAAACATTTGGTACAACATTAATTGCCCAGCCCGAGTACCACTTTGTCCTAGTTCAGAAGCATAACATACTAAAAAGCAACAGAAGCACTTTAGAACTCAAGCAGTCCTGGAATATTATCCCTCTGGGCACTAGTGAGGGTGGAAAGCTCAGCAAAAACTCGATGATGTGGGAAACTGTCATCAGCCAGAGAAATTAAGTTCAGATCATGTTAATATTCTCCCCTGCAAAAAGTGTGTCATGCTCAGGTGTCTGCAAAGAGGTTGAGATGAGGCATTACAGCAGCTTTCCTTTTATTCTTCTGAGGAGTTTAGCCCAGCAACAGATCTAACTTTCCTTTCTATGCCTATAAAGCGACTTGTAGGTGGTACTGTAATTAAATAGGTCCATCACTTAAAATAGAAAATCAAATCTTTATAGCTGAGGTGAGAATTAAGACTCTGTAGTGAAACGCATCCATCAAGTCACTGGCTTTCAGGAGCATTAACGACAGGGTAGAAAATTCCCAGCAAACAGACTGGATGCAAAAAAACAAAGGAGATAATCAGAAAGTCTAGGTTCCAGCATGCCTATCCTCACAAATCCACATTTCTGTTTTCATCAGCTGGAAGACTGTTCCTGTTCTAGTGTTTCAAGATGTTCAACAAAGAGAGCACTTATTGCCAACAAAACACAGCCTTAAAAAGTCTATACTGTAGCTCACAGCTACCTTTTTGAAGAAATGAAAGGGACAAAAATAACTGCAGATACAGTCACGTGAAGCTCCATCTAGATCCTTGTTCTGTATTACATCCTGTTGTACAAAATCACTTATAAACCTTGGGGTGACAGGAACAGCTAATGTTTCCTGCAAGATGGATGGACAGATGCCTGACTCCAGCAAATCACCAATATGACACAGCTGAGCAAAGGCTAGTATCTAGGTTTGGAGAGGGATATATGTATTTCTAGTGCAGAAGAGTACTGGAAAGGAAGATGCAGTCATTAGCCAGCTAAGCAAACTCTTCTTTTATACATTTGGAAAGAGAACTGCTGACAGAATGAGAGACATCTCAGGGCAGGCTCTGACCTCCGGATTCACATATGGATTGATTCATCCTGGGTTTGGAACATTAATTATCACTGAACTAGAAGGCTGCAAAGGACAATGCAATACTTAAATGAAAAGATTGGTGTCTTACTTGCAGGAAGAGCAATGGTTTGATTCACAATGTGCTGAAGAAATATAACCAGGGGGGAGTTGATAGCAATGCCCAGAGAAACAAATTTTCACAGTATCACCATAATACTGTTATTTCCAGCTTTCCACTGTGTTAAACACACTCATGGAGCTCCAGGGCAGCTCAGTTTGCTCTGTAAAAGATATCAGAGACCTCCCTAAAGCCAAAGCACCCCAAGAAGAGTTAGCCAGTCAGATGCCCGATGTTAGCATCTTGTTGCCAGAACGATGCCTTGTCTCTCCCCATCATTACATTTCACTGCAAGCAGCTGTCACTGTCTCAGAGTGACATCAGAATGTCATCAGTCCATTAATGGACAGGAGCTTTGTCATGCCATTGCAAGTGGGAGAAGCACTCCTAAGAACTTCTCCACCTCTATACAGCTTTTACATAGGACCCCAAACCAGTATTTTCTGGGAAGTCAGGAAGCCTTACAGTAAGATTTTAATTGCATTCTGTGTGTGTTTTTACATCCAACTCAAAACCAAATGCAATCTGCTGAATTACAGCTGCTGAGGGAAATACACTTGGGAAACCACGATGGGGTTTGTACACAAATAAGCCTTCGGCGCAATATTTCATTAGCAGGGTTCTGTCACACAGTGACACTTATTGGCAAAGTTTCCAACTAGGAGGCTAAAGCATATGGCAGGGGTCACTGGAAACAATGTTATTAGGTGACAGTCTGCAAGAAATCACCCTGTACTCCAAACGTTCAGGATATACCAGCAGATTTTCCATATACATCCTCTTACTGCCAGAGGTTATCCTAACGAACATCTGTTTTCATGGAAAAGAAAAGCTTCTAGGTTTAACACTGATACAACTGTGACACACTATTTAACGCTGATGCAAGTGATGGTTTCTGGGTCCCATCAGCTTTTTCCAGAAATCCTAGGTACTGTCAGACAATGCTCCAGGACAATTTACCGTTTTCTTGTCTGGGAGGCCAGAAAACACCTTCCCTGTCAGAAATTCCTGCTGTGAAGCACTCATTAGTGGAAAACATAAATCCATGAATTGGAAAAAGGGAAATAGGAACTCCTCCAAACAGGTATTCAGGTGAAAGCAAACACAGGGCTATGAACTAATATCTTTCCGCAGGCCTACACTTCTGCCAGATATAAGGCAGATGCTGCTGCTCAAACAGCATGTGCTGCTAGCAATACTTAGCTCCCCAGGAGCTTATTTGTGCCTTAACTGAGCCATGGGGGAATCCAGGCACCCTCTGACTGAGGCAGTGGAATTGATTTACAGCCTCTGGCACTTGGCTGATGCAGAACCACCTTCCCCAGTTCCATCTCTCTGGGCATCCATCCCCCAAGCTTGCTGTCCTTGAGTGACAGCTCTCTGAGCAATCCCACTGCCTGCCTCAGATCTCCCATGAAGACAGAAAGAAGATCAAGAAGACACATCAGGGATGCTGCCTTCTCCACTGTTAAAAGGTTTGCCTTTGAGGTCCCTACTGTGGACAATAAATTTGAACTTAATGTCTTAACACACAAATGCCAAATGTCAGAGAGCCAGAAAAACTAATCTTCCAGCTGAGCGGAGCTCTGCTCAGGTGTGGCACCTTTTGGCTCAGCAGCATTTACTCCCCTGCTCTGGGAGGGATGGAGACCACAAAGCTCCATTTGTTTCCCACTCAGAAATCAGAGCGATGACCCAATTCGTCACTTTTGGGAAACAGCTGCAGCTCCAGTTAGAGGATCCAGAGAAGGAAGGCAGAAAAATATCATGTTACAGTAGGATACTACTAGAGAGAAGGAAGAGTAGCAGTCTCTGAAGGCAGAAGTTTCAGCCTAAAGAAGCCCCAGAATGAGCAGGGCTGACAGTCACTGCAAAGCCTGTCCCCTTTTTGTCATAGGAGAATGTAACTCCAGGAGTGGTTTCTCACAGCCACATCACTGTCTGTAGCTGACACAGCAGGCTGCAGCCTGTCTGCCTTTAGGACTCCCAAGCAGAGAGATGCCTGAGTGTAAGGAAGCTTAGGGTGGAGTTCAAGCCTAGAGCAACAAAGTGTAGTGCTATAAATCCAGTTTTACAGAGAATGACCAAAGAAGTTTGCACGGTATCTATATGCATTATGGCAACAGCCAGCGTCTGTTCCTGTTTCACAAGGGATTAAAAAACCTTCTCAATCTGAAGTTTTACAAAATGCAAATTGATTTGTGTGTTCACACAAGCCAGCCGTTGACGGCTCCTGCTTTAATCACAGATGTGCAAAGTTGCAATTTAATCTTTATAAATGCAGACTGTTTTGATCATCCTGTTGCAATCCTCTGTGGAGCTTTCCCTGCCCTATACAAGTGCTTAGCAGTGATGGGAATCTGTAACACTGCTTTGCACTTCCACAGGAGCCTTCTCCAGCAGATCACACAGCACTTCAAATGCTGCCTGGCTCCCCAAGGGCTCCTCACTGGCTGCCCTCTCACTCAGGAGGACACAGGGCTCAAGCTTTGCTCAAGGCAGCACAGTGACAGCCAGTTCAGATCCCAGCCTTTAGCCCCTTCCTCTAGCTACCCACAGCCTCTTTTCTAGGATTAGTCAAGTACCACATAAAAAGCAAACCTGCGAGGCATCTCAGAAATGTTTTCTGAAACACTCACTGGGAAGGAGGACACTAGGAACACTAGGAACTAGAGCAACATCAGCTTGTTTCCACAGTATGGACTGGGAGCTTATTACAAAGTTAAACCTATGGCTCTTGCTCAGCACACTCCCAGCTGTGAATCAGGCTAGGGTCATAACTCACACCCCAGGTGTTGCTTCTGCAGCCCCAGCACAGAAACTTATCTTGCTCCAGGAGACTTTACCCAGTTGCAGCCAGCAGCAGCTCTAGAAGGCAGCTCTTCCAAACCAAGTCCCCAGCATTCAGTGGTCACCTGCACTACAGCAGTCTTCAGGCCTTCATATGTTGCCTGTGATACTGGCAACAGCCAGGCAAGGATGTGAAGTTTAATGGACTTATTTTGTTACCAGTTTGTATTTCGAGGCAGTCCCTAATCTGCCCGAGAGGACAGCTCACAGAAGGGGTGGAAGCAAGACATGCCTCAGCATTTGCATTGCACAAAGGGTGGAAAGACTCCTCTGCTCTGGGAGCAACTGAGGTGTTTCAGGGTAACTTTGCCTCCAAGAGGCACAGAGCAGCTAAGTGCAACCCGGGGTAATGGGTAGGATGCTGGGGAACCTTTGTGTCAAGCCTGAAGGAAGGGAACTGAAGGGTTTCTCCCATTTCTTATTGGAGTTTCTGGGATTGAAACAGGAATAGGGTTGTATCTCTCCAGCAGTAGCTGTTTTTAAAATCAAAGTCCTTCTTTTGTCCCTCTAAGGGCCTGCCACAGTTGTTCCCCCTCCTCCAGTGACGCACAGTTTATTGTATTCTGCGTGTTAATAAAAGGCACTACACAGCACAAAGTCACTGCTCCAAAGCTCACCTCCAGCTTCAAATCTCCTTGCTGCAAAGCTGATCAGACCTTGAAGCCTGCTCAGACCCATTCAGTCTGGCACACTGCATAACGCAGTCTGAGGCATTTAGTAAATTGCAGGGATATTTCTCTGATAAAACAAAAAGAAAAAAAAAGAGGAAGATATCTAAACCAGAGAAAACCCCCATAAGCTAAGCAAACCAGCAATTTGCCAACTCCAGAAGACTTTTTATATAGATCCTTTCCAGTTTCACCTGGTGCAGCTCAGCTCTTTCTATTTAAGCAATAAAATCTGTTTCAAGCCATTAGTCATGAGTAGGTGTCTGTAATGAGACCATGAAAGCCAACATCCCTGCCTCATTTGCAAAGATGTGCTGAGTTTAAATTAAGGCCTTGCCTTGGTGATCCCTTTGCTTGAGTTTCACATTCCCACTACTGTGTGCAACAGGGCACTAGCAGGCTTGAGACTTTCTACCCCAAAGCTCACTGCATTTCAGAAGTGAGGTAGCCAAAACCATTTTAAAGTATTTCTGGAGCCCTCACAACACGTTATACCAATGTAAGAGATTAGGGGGATTTATTGTAGTAGTACCTAGCACTGATGGTACTCGGCATTTTAGAAATATCAAACGTGCACATGCCAAGAGGCTTTTAACTCTTAACACCACTGCCAGCAGTGCTAATCATTTGGTGGCTCATCATTTGGTATCTGCTAGGGGTTTTGCTGCTAGTTATGGAAACTAGAACAAGTTGAATAAACTGTGACATCAATGGCTCAGAATTAAAACACTTGAGGACATCGAAACCAACTACACCCTTTTGAGTCTTTCTGTGCGAGTCACTTGTGGACAGTCCCTGAGCTGCACTTCAGGTTAGTCCCTTGAAGCCCCACCAGGTAACAGAAGGCCATGAGGATTGTGGCAGCATGGAGACCATTCAACAGTTGAGGTATGACCAATGAAAGGGAAATGGCTTTGTGAAATTGCCTGACCAAACTGGATTGCAGCTACTGGCAATGTTGGGTTAATGATCGGACTTGATGATTTTAAAGGTCTTTTCTGACCTAAAACAATTCTATGATTCTACCCGAGTTATAAAGGTGTCACAGTGTGAAACAACCTAAGTATTACATTCATTTGTCACAAGTTCAAAAGTGATTCAGTTGTCCTGTTTTTTCCATCACAATCTGTTCTGGCTCCCAGCATTTTCCATCTGCAGTTATCAGACTGCAGGTGTTCACAGCTGTCTCTCACACTGAACTTTACCTCTGTTTTGGAGGTGGCATAATGTCCCCACTGTAGCTGGGAAGAAAGAGGGGCTTCTTTAGAAAAAGCACATAAATGTTATTGACTAGCAAGCATCATTAGTCCCACATGTCTGCCATCTCAATTTTAAGACCCTTAGAGAGGAAATCATTGAGAGAAAAAGTGCCAACAAGAAAATGAGACCTTAGCGAGCAATTTTCTAACTGGTAAAACACTTGCTTGGCACGCAAGGCACCACAAGACATTCCTGCTCAGAGCAGATTTCACCAAAACTATTGGGTTCCTCTTACTTTACCCTCTCTTGAAAATTGTACTACATTGCCATCAGGCAGAGAGCTGCCTTCTTACAAACAGCTGCTTTTTCACATCCAGAAAAGGCAGATGTGAGACCCCATCCAGATCATTCATGCTGTGTTTTTATCCTTTCTGTTTGTCTGCATTTGCCCTCTCATGTTGCTGTTTTCTCACTGCTTTGACCCTGTTCTCTGCAACTGTTTCTGCTAGAAAACATGTTGGGAGCTTCTCAGATCAGATATGGCACAGAGAAAGTCTACTGCCTCCAGTGCATTAAGTAGAAGGCAGTCCAGTCATCTAGAAAGTACAGATAAGCCCGTGAATTCATTTCATAAAAGGCTATTTTGCCATTTGACACAAGAAGGGACCAAAATCTCTTTGAAGACATGGTAATAATCACTTTCATGGAAGAGCCAAAACTACACTGGCAAATGTAATGAATGGCCAAGCCTTCCTTTTCGACTATGCAGCATCCTTTGATCCCTTAAAAGATGAGCAGGCAGGAGCCAAATGTGTTGAGAGGGAGAATACCACAAAACCGCAAATTAACACTAAAGTCAGGTTTAACAAAGAGCAAGTGAGGGAAAGTGCCAATAACTGGCTAAGACAATTCCCTGTTTCATGGTGAGGAACTACAGCAAGGTCTGTAAAACTGCTAATGACTAGGAAGGATTCTGAGTTTGCCTTGGCAAGTAGATGCTTTGCAGAACTGCACTGACAAGGATGCCATGGTGTTGATAGACTGAAGTGGCTCATCATCAAATCCCTGGCATTTGCTTGCCTCCGGGAATCTCCCACTCTTCGTTCAAGAGAATATGAAACAAAAAACATCCCTTCCCAGTATTTCTGATCTGGATATTGGATAAACCCCACAACAGCCAGCAAAGCAGTACCATGAAGTCTTAAAAATATACCTGTCTAGAACAGAGATCTGTATATTCAAACTATGGTTCCTGGAGATCTTTAGTGCTGAGGAGGTACTGTGGTATTAACAGTCTATGCTTAAAACAATCCCATGTCCATCATTTTCAAGGACCTCCTTCAAATCCCCTCAGCACGTAATATTGTTAAAATTAATGCCTGTAAATAAAAAAAAGGAGAAAGGACTGAAATGACAGACTTAGAATGGTAATAAATGGACATTAGTGATTAACAAGGTAATAAAGGCTTCAGTAGGATTAGGAAAAGAAAAAGACAGAGCAAAATCTCTTTCAGCTAATTACTCAGCTTTTTTTAAGGATATTAAAAACACAAAAATAAATTAAAAAAATAATCTAACTCACATGAACAGGGTGTCAGAACTTGGGTTCAAGTGAATCGGACACAAATCAGAGCAGTTGGAAATTCCCCTCCAGAGAGAGCTATGTCAAAGCCACGCCTCCCCGATTAACAGGACAGACACCACAGAGGAGTATAAGCAGCCATATGAGAATCTGGCCAAAGACTAGTATCTAAGAAGGAAATTCTCATTAAAAGAAAAGTTTGATCTTGAAAACTGTAACAATGAGTGTTTCCAATAAAGAAATACCAGTCTCCTGAAACTATTGGAATAACTCAAAGGAAAGAATAACCAGTTACAAATGTAGTATCTATGTGTGGACACACAAGCTAAATGTCAGCATTAAATATTTCAATGTGGTACACTTCAAAAAACAGGGCTATAAAGGATGGTGGATTCTGTGCAGAAAATATTTATGGACAGCAGAGAGATGGTGAATTAAGTGAATACGCGAGTAAAAGCAAAAGATACAGCTGGAAGAAAAAACAAAAAAGTAAAGAGATTGCAGCAGCCAAAGCTTGATCTCCCACAAATCCCCCTCCACATACACTGAACAGCCAACACAACGAAAACAACAAATTCTGTTACTCCACAAAATCCAGACCCTGGGCTTGATCTGGGCCATCTACCATTAACATAGCAGGTGGGATGGCTACTGACAGAGGGGAAAGCACAGTCCAGCACACAGATCTGAGCTCACTGGCATAATTAAAAGTGGAGGCAAGAAGTCTCCATCCCTCTCTTCCTTGTGCAGTGAATTGCAGAGCACTGATTAAACACTCTCACTGAGACCACACAGTCCCTCACCACAGTGACATCTCCCTTATTTCTCTGCAGTTCACCAGGGCCCATTATTGCTTTACTTTGTTTGATGTTCTCCCTATGCTGAGAGAAAGCATGGAGGGAGAAAAGAAAAAAGAAAAATCTGTCTGTCTTTCAACTTCCTAATCATCTTCCTCAAAATGCTCTACGCATCAGCACTGATTTCATTATCTGCCTGCTGCTAGAGATTTTATTTAAAGAATAACACACAAGGAAGAAAGGATTTAACCTGACCTCCCTGAACTGCTGGGGGATGAATACTACACAGAGCTGACAGTGAAAAGCTCATTTCCTTTCTCAGACTAACTCAAAGACTATGCAAAATTCCCCTCTATCCAAGCCTCCAGTTTTAAACTGGGCTATCAAAGGCTTTTCTTTTTTAAGGGGCCTGGGTTGATGCAATCAGTGTATCACCAATGAATGAGGATTGATAACATGAACCATCACAAAGCATAGCTGCGGATACAGTGACTCTCAGAGGCAGAACAATAAGGAAAATTGAGTAAATTAAAACCAGTGTTCTTCTATACAGCTATACAAGGAAGAGAATACAAAGCAGTAAGGTCCACCTTTTTTCCCCCACTGCACCAGGACAGTATTCAGCCCAAGTTTTTGGGATGTTGCATACTACAGATCAAGTAGGTTAATAAATGAAAAGGTTAGTGGGAGTAATCAAGAAATAGTAAAAATATCACAGACAGAAAGAGAAATTAATTGCAGAGCAGGTTACAGTCAAGATCTTTTAACAAGCACAAGTATGGGATCCAGTAGAAGGAGCAATCCAAGGTGACTCCAATGAAGCCTGTCCTAGACTGCATACACAATTTCTTCTCCAGAAAGTCCAGAGGTGTTGACGCAGCTGCGTCTGGAATGATTCCCCCAGCTCACGTGGCAGCTCTGCATTTTGTCCACCACCTGCTCCTGCAGAGTCATTTACCTCTCCAAGAATGATTAATGCATAATCCCAATATTTTATTTTGGGAAATAGGCCAGCTCTTCCCTTCCTGAGACCATACACAGTACCTATTTTCAAAAAGCCACATTTATACATTAATGGAATACAAGCAGGACACTAAGAGACCAAACCAGGCCAAATTAAGGAAGGGAAACCTAACCCTACCACCCTTTTCAGGGAAAACCTTCTCTTTTCAAAATCTAAACCAACTGAACACAATTACCCTAGAAAATTTCCACCGACTGTTGCCAGAGCTCCCTGATATCACCAAAAAAAAAAAAAAAAAAAAAAAAAATCAAGCTATGCCCAACAGTTCCCCAATGACTAAATGTGCTGCTAAAAATTTCCTGTCCCATTCTAAATGCCAGCATCCTCAGTCTCCAACCACACTTGCTGCAAATGCTGCATATTTTCCTTGTTCATACCCATCCTTCTGCATTTGCAGGACCAAAATCTCTGCATCTGATGGTAAAACTGGCTAAAGCAAGCCTTGGTTTTCTTTCGCCCACATCTGAACAAGGAACATGAGAGTTCCACTTCCACCCCTCATACTGCTGCCACATCATCAATCCCAGCGAGCACAAGGTAGTCCTAAAAACCCATATTCCTTCCAGAGGTCAACATGACCAAAGGTCATCACACGCCTGGCTTACCTGATCCTCGGAGAGCTGTGATATGTGATTCACTGCAGCGTAAGACTCGATCTTCGGGTTGAAGTGATTGATGATGGCTCTGAAACAAAGGAGGGAAATTTTCAGAGGCCTCAGGAACAGCTTAGGGATGCAGCAGAAATTCCCTGCCAGTCTAGTAGGTGCACATGGAACCACGGTCCTGCGAGCAGTGGTTCCTCCCTCACTACACAGTGTTGCTTGCTCTGCTGAAGGTACACTCCCTGCCAAGGCCAGTGCAGATTCAGACACAGGCTGGCTGGAAATCACGAGCACAGGCACTGCCCTACACATGGATGCATCTGTACCAGCAGATGCTGGGCTGTCCTTGCTGCTCTAAAAGAGGGAACTGCTGCCTTGCTGGGAACAGGATGCAAATTGTGCTGTCTCTCCACTGGAACATGGGAAACATGGCTATCACTGCCCCATCCTGCTCAGGAACCGCAGCTCCTCATCCCTTCCAAAATCAGTATTGCTCGACATTTTGCTCTGTGGAACTTTGTTGCCTGATATGATGAAGCCGATGGTTTATTGCTTTGGATTTCCACTACGTTTAAAATGCTGTAGCTGGCTCTAACTTGGAGTCATCCATCACTAAAGCCACTACACTTTGACTTCTTACTGTAATGACTTTAGTGCTCAGCCCCAGTTTAGATTGTTAGAGATAACTTATGTCAGTATCCCAAACACAGCAGCAAATGCTGGTCACTTCTGCTTCTCTGCCTCATTTCTCTCAGTACCTGCACCAGCATACTCCCCTTCCCTTCTAGGTAGATCTAGAGGCAGACATAAGAAATCTAAAACTGAAAGTAAAATAACAATTGGGAAAAAAAATCCAGCTGCAGTTTGGTGGTTATATCCTCAGCCTCCCCTCTGCTCGTCAGGTGCAGCTGAGCAGACAAATGGCAAGACAGAAAAGACTCCCTGGGATAGAGTTTGCAACTGCTCTAGTTGGGATATTACTCATGAGACCCACTGCTGAGGTAAATGCTCATCATGGGAACAGGCCATGTCAGTGCTCGGCACAGATGTGTGCTGACTGTGCCTGGAGAACACTTGCTCAGACAGATTACACTGCGGCAGCAGTCAGGGCTTCCACTCATATTCATCAGCATGAAAATTCACTCCAGTTCTCTCTTTTATACTCTAATGGATTCCCTCCTCCCCATACCTCCCCCTGCAGAAGGGCTTTCAGCTGCTGTCTCCAGACCTCATCACAGCTAAGAGCTTGTGCACCAGTCTAGGAATAAGTGGTATTCAGAGGTGCCAATCAGAGCCCATGGATAGAAAACCTGCCTGGAAGCATCCTTACTTCTTTAAGTACACAGATAAAGAAAAACAGTGTGGAAGGGGCAGGCAGTGGGAGCAAAAAAAGAAAAAAAAAACAACTAAACTCCCATCCCCCAAAACAGAATTTGCAGATCGTAGACATATTATAGCATGGTTTAAGTTGTAGAGGGACCTTTAAAGGCCACCTAGTCCAACCCCCCTGCAACAAGCAGAGACATCTTCAACAAGATCAGACTGATCAGGGCCCTGTCCAACCCGACCTTCAATGTCTCCAGAGATGGTGCATCCACCACCTCTCTAGGCAATCTATTGCAATGCCTCACCACCCTCATTGTTTAAAATTTCTTCCTCATATATATAATCTAAATCAACCCTGTTAGTTAAAAACCATCATCCCTTGTCCTGTCACAACAAACTCTGCTAAAAAGTTTTCCCTCAGCTTTCTTATAAGTCCCCTTTAAGTATTGAAAGGCTACACTAAGGTCTCCCCAGAGCCTACTGTTCAGCTAAATGACTCCAACTCTCCCAATCTGTCTTCAGAGGAGAAGTGTTCATCCCTCTGATCACTTTCATGGCTTCCCCTGCACTTGCTCCAGTAAGTCCATGTCTTTCTTGTGCTGAGGACCCCAGGCTGGACACAATATTCCAGGTGGGGCCTCATGAGAGCGGAGCAGAGGGGTAGAATCACCTTCCTCGACCTGTTGGCCACCCTAGATTAACTAAACATTCCCAGCCACACACCCTTCCAACACACCAGGTGCAGTCCTTGCACAGGGTCACTCCAGTAGCTTCTCTTGTAGCATCAGTACACACTTAGCACAGAGAGGCTTCTGCAGTCTCACCAACCTTGACAGTTACATCCATAAAACAAATTCAGCAGGGCACCTATCAGGCTTCCCATAACACTGTTCCCTCTGAGAAGGGCAAGCAGGCAGATAGAGACAGGCCCAGACTCTTCCCATTGCAATCCAATCAGAGAAGCAGCTCCTGTGAGTCACGATCACACTCTCCATTACCCAGCCTCTCCAACACTGTGGCTTTCAAGTCGCATGTTTCATGCCTGGCTGGAGTCATACTTGTAATCCTGCAGGACACACTACAATTATTGAAAGAAAAGGGAGCACAGACTTACAACAACTTAAGTTCTGGCTTGACAGAAGGTTTGGCAGCTCAGAGGGGTTCAGTGCACTCACATGGTTCCAACATTTACCAGGGAACAGATTTAGCATTCGTTTGTACCCACTGCTGTGAAGCATTTCAACATGGGCTGCCTGCTCACAAGTCCCTGCTTGGATCTGAGCTAGTGGAGCGGCACCTGCAATCACAGCTGGGATTCACCCAGAGAAAGCAAAACCACCAACCAGCTGCCACTGCAGTAAGAATCAACAGACATTAAGGAAGGGAAAGAATTCAAGTCTCCTTCCTCATTTCACTCAAGGTGAACGGAGAGCTCCTCAGTTACTAGAGGAAGAAGTTTGCTGTTTAATTTGTTTTAACTACAAAGAATTCCTTCCCAACCTAATCTTCTGCAGAGCTGTTTTCCTGAACTCTCAGGCAGCCTGGGGCAGAGGAGCATGAGGAGGGTGGATTCAACCCTGGCTCTGTGTAGCCAGGTTCTTACTGTCCAGCATACCCACCAAGGCCAGGCTTTGCACATGGTACAGCTCTTCCTCACACATCTGCTACAAAAAATTTCACTGCTACTCAGTCCAACCCGCTGTGCGATAGCGGTGCCTTTCTGCATCATCTGCTCTGATATGCCTCTGCTATTCTTCCATCTCTCAAAATCTATCTTGTCCCTGAGGCATACTTTTAGGCAACTGGCCTCCTGGGCTACTCAACTAAGTAACAGCCAGAATTTCCTTTACCAAAGGTGACACTTCGCTGGCACTTGATCCTGGAGACAACAGGAGACCAGCACTTTTAAGCACAGTCTCCCCCCTACGGACAACAGGCCAGCATTTTTGCCACCATTTGTTCACACACCCGCACGTAACAGCTGAGCCTTGGCAATGGTTTCTCTTTACACTGTGATTGCCTCATCGGCCAGTATCTTTGGGGAGGGGGAAGAGAACAGTTAAAGTGCTTAGAAAAGATTTGTGATGTACTGTTCTCTACTGAGATCTTCATATCGATCATGGGGGGGCAATAAAACCCTTGTGTTTGGTATTCATGAAGCATGAGCATCTTCAATGCATTTGTAAAGCAAGGAAATGGTGAAGTGTCAACTGAAAGACTAAACGCTGCAGTTCCTCACCTTCCTCAGCCTTCCATAGTGTGCATTTAGACATTTCCACACTGCCAAGTCCCTCAGTGGAGCTGGCTGCCATTTGTCATATAAATTTCAGAGCACTTTTGGGACACAATTCTCCAGGGACTGAGAGATGTCTGGAGACATGTCACTTCAGCAACACTGCCTTCTCTGACAGACCCACAGTTCAGCAGTGAACTGGCAAGAGGAGACTGTCGCTGGACAAAGAAAGGATTCTGCTGAATAGGCAGAAGGTTCAGGAACTAAAAAATTGGCTCCTCAAATCTCTCTTTTTGAGGTTAATGCTTCGTCCTCTAAGGAGATCACAGGCCATCTCCACATTCTTTATTCCTCAGTCTCCCAGTGAGAGATGTTGATCTCCCAGTAAATACACACCAGCCATACCAGTGGTCTCTGAAAAACACACATCTCACATTACTTCTTCACTCAGCTCTTCAGAAAGCAAGCTACCTATTCTTATGAGTATTATCACAGAATATTCTAAGTGGAAAGGGATCTACCAGGATCATCGAGTCAAACTCTTAAGTGAATGGCCCAAGCAGGGATTAAACCCACAATCTTGGTGTTACTACCACCATGCTCTAACCAACTGAGCTAATTTCTACCTAGACACCATGATGCCAGAAGCCATGTAGACACACATATAAATGAACCTGCATATTCCCCAGGATGAACAACCTTTATGTAAGTTTGCATTTATTGCATATTTATTACATTTATTTAATTCTTTGTGAAGAAGGGAATGATTGCAGGAAAAAAGTGTGTCACCCTGATTTAAGAACCTGAAAGTGCCAATGAATCATTTATTTGTACAAGCTCTATTAATCATGTTATTAGACAGTAAAAGTGGGTCCCACTGTAACAGGTATTGTATCAATCCAGAAGGGTGCAAAGCTTCTGTCCCAGGGGCTAAGGATCTCAAATGCAAGAGAACAGGGAAACCACAGAAAAGTGCATCAACAACAGAGAACATAACAGTGCTGCTACTTACTAAGCATCATGAAAGACTTCAGTTAGAGATAAACCATGGATAGAAAAAAACACTGATAAAGAATACTGAAGGAAGAAGTAGAGAGAAAGGAAAAAGGAGACAGAAGGGCAGACAGGATCAAGAAAAACAGAGGTGAAAAACTGCAGAACAGAGAAGATCAGAGAAACAGCAAATCGATCCCAGGGCAGTCTGTCCTCTACAAACTGCAAAGCTGTGACTGGCGGAAAGTTTCTACTTTGGCTGTTCTTGAGGCTGCAACAACTGGCCAATCCTGAAGTGACTGTTACTAGCCCTTTGTCCCTCAAATGCACATACACTGGAAGGTGAGAAGCAGAAGAATATCCATGTGGGCCCTGTTAGTGTTTTTTATTCCCCAAATGGGTACAATCCCACTGTGGCTCTCACCTAGAGCTAAGGTGAGAAAAGGAATACCTCCACGTCAGTTGTATTCTGCTCCCCTCACTGTGTTCCCTGCAACAGGGCTTGCTTCTGCAGTGGCTGTAGTAGCTCTGCAGACAGTAACATTTAAAAACTTGTTTTTATAGTCTTTAAAAACTGCCTAGAGTTCCTCCTTGATAAACAGAAACAAGTGCTACCCTGCAGAGGGGCCCAGAGTAAAAGAAATTCTGAAGACTCAGAGTCTGCTGACAGGGAAGGGCTCCTGTGAAAATCGATATGTCATGAACGGAAAGATTTAAGTAATTCCTCAATTTAATTTGCCAATAATTGTAATATCAGATGTGAGAAATGCACCAGCAACATGAAGATACCCATCCCTTAATTCCTAGCATCTTTCAGCCCAGGTGTATCTACTGTGGCAAGGAATGCACCTTGCCCTCCTTAACCTCACAATAAGCTGGTCTGGGTCCAATGTGCAGGGAAAGCAAAATCACTATGCTTAGGCAGGCAGCACTTCTTCAGCACGTTTTCTCTGACCTCCAGACTCTCCCCATCAAGTTATTGCAGATGAGCTGTCTAATACCCACTCTTGCCTGACAGCAGCTACATTTCCAGAGTCCCTTAAGACAACACTGTCCTCTTGTCCTGAGCAGTGAAATGAAGCACTGTGGAGAAGTTGAAAGTAGGCTAAGGAAAGAACAGAAAAGCTGCAAAGTTTGTTGTAGAGATGGTAATGCTGAGCCATCATTCTCTGCATGAACCTGGCCTTTGCACCTACTTCACAGGTCCAGTACACAGTGCCTGGCATAAAACATTCTTATGGATACTCAAACATTTCTTGTACAATAAAAGCAGCACCACAAGTTCACTTCTTCCTACATCCTGTTACAGCGGAACAGAGAAGCAGCAAAACCTGGCTGGTATTTACCCCTTCACAGGAAATCAAGGGTGACTTTATACTTACTACAGACATTCATGCTGTCATCTGCTCATGCCAGCACAGTGCACGGGGCATCAGTGAATGCATCTCAGCTTTCACTGAATAAAGCCAAACGCACGGCAAAGGCAGCCAAGTTCACTTTCCCTCTTCAATAAAAACTGACACTATCTGAGATGGACAAATACTTCAGCACGCACTAAACTTGTAGTACCATGATGAAGGCTAAGAACAGACAAGCAGGAAAGGGCATAGTTGTCTTTCATCACACTCCATAAAGCTGCTTTACTACAAAAAGGAGACCTGAGATAAAGTGGTTACTGTTCAGGAATGGGAATCAATAAGTGACCAATTTCTCCCTGATTTGCTACAGCAGTTTGCTCTTCCTCTCACACACCTTAGCTTCTCCCTCTATGAAATCAAAATAAGATCAATCACCTCCACAAAGTGTTTTAACTCAACAAGGTGATAAGAGATCAGAGTGTTTTACTATGTAGTATGTTGGAAAATGCTCAAGCACAAGGTAGCAAGTAAATTATACATAACACAGAGACTCGAACACAAATCCCCTGTCCCCTTCCCTTGTACATGCCATCACAATCATGGTTGCTGGAGGCCTGTGTAAAACTTCCTGCCACAAGCCAGCCTTCCTGCAGCATGCTGTGTCTCAGCAAGTGCTGCTTGGGGCAAGGAACCTGCTGACATGGCTCTCATAGGCACTCCCAGCACTCCAGACAATAAAACCCCATCTGTTCCATGCCTGCAACAATTAGATTGAGTTACTCCATATGTACAGCCCCGCCTGGCAGGAGGTGAGATTGTTTAGGTTATTTTAACACACGTCCAGGTAGCTTTGCTACAAAGTATATATACCTACCATACCTAAGCTCTGTGCATCAATTAAAAGCAAGCAAACTCCCTGAAATGGTGCACTAAATTCTTTCTTCTATTGTGGTTTAACTCCAGTCTGTTAAATTTCTTCTGCTCCTACGATTTAATGAGTACTGACATTAAGCTGAAAGTCCACAACTCACAGCGGGAGGCATCTTCCAGACACAATAATAAACTGCAGGGAAGAATCCAAGACAAAAGGATATTTTAGTCAAAAGCACTTGCTTTACAGTTCACAGAAAATATCCGAGTCAGCACTGCAGCAATTTCACAGAAGAAATACACCCGCTACACCTGTTCAATTCTGCCATACTGAAACCTATTGATCGGGATGACAGGCTCCACGGCAGAGGGAGATACATGGTCTATTTATTTAATAAGGAGGGGACAAAAGAGTGCGCAGACAGCAACTGAGCTTCTCGCAATTCTCGGCATGGTCTTACCAAGCCCCACTCTGCAAAGGCAGAGGCAGAGGATGAGCTTTCTGAACCACCATGAAGCTTTGCAGTGCATCTTGCCACCTTGCTATTTGCTGGATACTAATCTGGTATCATGACAGCTTGCAGGATACGCTGATTTTCTTTTCGTACAGATTATGTCCACACATTTAAGTCAAGCAAACCAAATACCTCCATCCTCACACTTATACAACTTCTATTTGACTTCTTAACTAGGGAAATCCTCCTGGGTGAGCAGTTAACTCTTTTGAGACAGCTGTACAACCACCTCGCTGGAGGCTACAACTCAGGCTATTTGTCCACTCACCTATTTTCATGCAGCCAGTGCACCACTGGAAACTAAACTAGATCTATTTCTGCTCCCTTTTCTCAATAAGTAGGCATCAAAATTCTTAAGTCCCAGTGGCACTGATAATTTAACTGATGTGAACGACAAAGTAGAAAATATTGCCTAGGCATTGGGAGTGAAAATATCTGTTGAAGCACAGGGCACCAGCCTGATCTATGTTTCAGCTCTTCTGCCAATCTGTAATTGACTGTTGTACAACAAACCTATCACTTGATAACAAATACACTTCTCATCTCAAACATGTAATTTATGAGACATCAAATGACATTTTATGGCACATTTCATTGCTCTGAAACAGCCAGTTAGTACTGGTGAGAGCGTGGCAAGAGTTTACTTTTACCAAAGTAAAAACATTAAAAAGCCAGCCCTCCATTAGACCTCGATTCCAGAGAGCAGCAGTTAACTACACCTGCTCACCTCTAACTACAAACAGAGCTGGTGCTGTGTGACAGAATACAGAAACACCACAGATAGGAAGTCTGCCCTCTGGGCTTGGGCTGTCAGGCATCAAAACCTGCAACCCAGTCTAGCAGGTTCAAGATGTGAGTGCTGATCACGATACACAGCCACATTACCAGTTTTGATTCAGACAACTTTTAGAATGAGAAGCCTTTCTTGGAAAGTTCCTTAATATATACTTTTAGTAAGTACTGCCCTAGGGTTGTGCTCCTAGCTCAATATCTGCACAGAGCCATAACAAATAATATTAATATGAAAGTATCTTTTTCAGAGCCTCACCAACCTTTTCTGCAGCACATATTTCCCAGTCTTCTTACCTCATATACATTCCTTTGTCCAAAGTTCTTCAGATGTATCGAACAAGCAGAAAACACAGGGGCCAGATAAGGTACAGTTCTTTTAGTATCTAAGCACCCTGTGATGCAAACACACAATATTCTCTAGTAGCCAGGTGATTTAGAGCAGTGAAATGGGTTATAGAACACTGTCTAACACCAACTACAGCCCTTCACTACAACTGCTTTTAACTCCCATGTACAAGGCAACCTGCTCTCTAAAACAAACAGCAATGTATGAAGAAACAACTAATCCAGAAGGTGAGGGGAAAAAAAAAACTAAGAAGGGAAAAAAAAGGGGGGAAAGTGCATTTGACAGTGGTCTACCATATAGGTTTGTATGACCACCCTCCCTGAAATAAAGAATTTTTGAAATATTTATTCTCTGCAAGTGCTATAAGTGGGTCAGCATCTACCCTTCACTAATAATTCACATTACAGGCTGCTATCCAAGCTTCCTGAAACACAAGACACACTGCAAAACCTCAAAGAGGATCAAAACCAGAAGTATTTTAAATTACTTTTAGTATCTTCATTAGTATTTAATCACAGGATGTTTAAGGAAAGCAGAAAGCCGAGGTTACTGGATGCCACATCTAGTGCAGAACACCGTACGGACTGTGCACACCAGCTTCCAAACATATCAAGCTAAGAGTGAAACTTGAAAAGTTTATAAACCATCCCCCTGGGACCTTTTAAATCTCTCTGAGAAAGGCAATGAGTAGGCTGTTAGTCTAATTAACTTAGTGAAAACTTGCCATCAACCCCATATTATCTAGAGTGCACTGGAAATGACTCTTACTACCTCATTTTGTCAGGTGTGAGTTGGCAGGTGTTGCATGAGGCCCTGAACACCCTGTTTGTAGACTGTGGCAGCAAGATAGAAACCTCTCTCTTTAGGTCATGTAACACAACCTTATTCCACCAACCCACAGCAAACCCTGTACCACAAACAGAAGTCCCAGAGGGAAAGGAAGACACTGAAGCATCAGCATTTGTCTGTACTGAGTGAGTAAAGGATTAGAATAATGCAATCTAGTCATGAAGTAGCTGGATATTAAATGCCACAGAGAGAGGGGGGGAAGGAAAACTGTCTAAGCAAGAATCAGCTACAGTTAAACTTACTTTGCAAAGGAAATTAAGACGAGTCCCACAATGATATTTAATTAACTTACACCAATATTCAGCTATGGCTCAATTGCACAGCCACATAAATCTGAAAGAGTTCACAATATCAACCTTTCAGACACTACCAGCTACCATACTGACCAAAGCCCATTACTTACAGTCCAATCCTCTGAAAATACAAGATGCTGCAAACCTCACAATATTTTCTTGTCAGACAGGTGCAAATGAGAATCACATTTGTTGAAAAATGCCTGATGGAAGTCAGCTCCTTCCAAAACCCAGGACCAAGACTGAAGCATGGACTCTGATGATACCCCCACATACCCTGAGTGAATACCACATCCTCAATTCAGATGTCATCACACATCACTTGGGACAAGGTGAAGTTGGTTTTCAATGCCAAGGAGAGGTAGAGCCAAACAGCATTGCAGCTGAATGAATGGTTCTTTTTCATGATATTTATTTCACATCTGAAATGCAGGAGGATCTGTAGTTGATTAAGATTCTGTTTTCCTGAGACAGGGTGCCTGGTTTATGGACCAGTGGAGAGCTTCATCTCATCTCCTTTGCTGTATTTCATGTGTACCCATCTTCCCCATTTAACTCCCTTAATCTGACCTGTCTCCCTGAAAGCCAAGCTCCCTCCCTCCCGACATCTGCACATCTCACAAACATCTACTCTATTGAGATCTCTGCTCTTATGATCTAAGGGGCGATGATGAGAAGGAAGTGATTTACTGAAGTTGATCAAGTTATCAGCTGAGTTACCCACAACAAGCACAGAGTAAATGCATTGTGACTGCAGAGTAAAATGCCATACATAAGCTGGCCCGTGCCCGTACACTCGCAGTTCACCAGACAGAAGGAGGATTGGGGTCAACTCATCGCAGCCCAACTGACAAGTGGTAACTTTTTTCAATCATCTGCCTCACTGAGGGCTTCCAGAATCCCTTCAATGGTGTTGGGGTTTTTTGAGTTTTGCTTTTATTTTGCACATCCTTATCCTGCCCCAAATTTCAGGCAGATGTTGACAAAACCCGTTCAGCTGAACCGGCCACTGAAGCACAAATCTCTGGGAACAGACTTTCTCATGCCATGGAAGAGGAGAAATTTATTTTCTTTTCAAATACTCACATTCCCCTCTCACCCACCCATCATCCCTGACATACAAGCCCACACTCACCTCTCCCTCAAAGGTTTGGTTTTGTAATTTAGACATACACTTTTTTCTGCTCTGTTCTTTGTATGGGTGTCAGTGAAAGCAAGGCCAGTAAAGTGAATTTTCTATTTCAAAAGTGAAGTATGGTTCTCCAGTATTAGAAACAGCACTGCACCAAACATTTCAAAGTCAACTGCTGATATTTTCCTACCTATCAAGTCAAACAAAAAGCCCAACTCCTACAGTGTTCTGCTACTGATATGTCTTTCATGCTTTAGAAGCTTTTGAAGTGTTTTTCAAGGCTCTTAAAACATAATGCAAAAAAAGCCATGTTTTTTAATCAGTTACATGTAATACAACACAGGCAGCAGAGGATCTGCAAGCAGTAAAGAAGAAGCCCACACTTTTCTCTGTGGAAAGAGAGCTAAAAGTTTGCCTCTGCTTTTTCCTTTTAATAGCTAATACACAACTACACATCAGAGACATACACCAGTTCTAAACAGGGCAGTAGCTTTAGACAGCTCAAGCTAGTTTCTTTGCAAAGCTTAAGCTGCACAATTCTTACACCAACAGTTATAATTCAGCATTTCAGACCTTGGGCCAACCTCTGAGTTGTGCAACACAAGACTGTGTTTTTTTCCCCTCCCTTCCTTTTCTTTTTGAAACACAAAGCAACCATATTCAGTTGTTGTTGACAAGGTTTGTAGACACTCAGCAGATGGGGAAGACCACACAACTTCCCAATTAAGCAACCACAACTGAGGTCACATTAATAAATGTTACCCATAATCAAATAAAAATACAGGAAAAAAGCAAACTTGATGAAAAGAGACAAATGTGTTGTAGTTATTTGCAAAATAATTTAATATCAAAAAGGCAGTCACCACACTTGGTTGCATTCATTTCTCTAAGCAGTATTTCATTCAGAATTGCTCTATTGAACACCAAAACAATCTAAGCATTAAAAGGCTGTTGAAATCTTGACTTGTCATTTTGCATTGGCAAAAATTGCACATGTATTCAGCTATTTGATTTTTCCTCAGTTCTCTCTAGCTCTTCCATTCAAAGACTGAAGGCAATACTTCTTTCCTGGTCCACTCACTGTAGCAGGTTGATTTCTACTCCTGCACCACCTCACCACTCTTCTGTCCACACACAGGGGGTCAGGATATTTTTCCTGGTGTTGCTTGTGAACCGGCATGAGCAATATCAGCTCAGCACTAGAAACATTTGAGGTAAGTGTGCTGCCATAAACTACAAAGGGAAAGCTGCCCAACTTAAGCACAGAGGAACAGGCATATCTTATAAAAAAGGTATTCACCATATATACAGGTCACTATTACAAAGTTTTAAACTGTCAGTGGTTACTGCATGTTTCTGTGATAGTGCAGATTCCACCACATTTAAAGAGTAAAAAAAAAACCTGCATGGCTTCTTTTCCCTTGGCTAGCATTCCTTCTGAGCATATGCATAATCACTTACTATTGATAGGCACACACTTAGAACTTTCTGACAACTTAACCCAGATCCAACACCGCTCTAGTCTGACTGATACAGTATTTACTGCCTGGTAAAACAGTGTAAAAATCTTGCTCCAAAAACACTACTCAAACTTGCAGCAAAAAACGTGTTAGTGCAACAGAAAGCAATCAGGCTGCTCACTGTTCACTTACCAAATCCTGTTTTCCCTTCACCCACAGTGCTCTTGCTTAAGACATCGTTTTCCTGAGTGCATTTAAAAAGCATTCTTTGCCAGCAGCTCTCCAGTACTGTGTAAGTTAGCTTGCATGGCAAAATTTCCTCATCTGTTCCAAGACTCCTAAAGGAATTAAATCATGCAAGTCATTACAGAACTTTGATTATTATATTAAGTAATAGGTCAGATGATTAAAGAACCCATTCAGTATCAAAGGGATTAATTGCTGCTTTAACTGCTTGGGTGGGTTATCCCTGGCTGATTGCCAGGTGCCCACCAAAACTGCTCTATCATCCCCCTTCTCAGCTGGACAGGGAAGAGAAAACATAATCAAAGGCTTGTGGGTTGAGATAAGGACAGGGAGAGATCACTCAACAGTTACCAACATTGGTAAAACAGGCTCAACTTGGGAGAATTAGTTTAATTCATTACTAATCAAATTAGAGAATGGTACTGAGACTCCTCATACTCTTCCCCTGCTCCAGCATGGGGTCCCTCCCATGAGAGACAGTTCAAACTTCTCCAACATGAGTCCTTCCTATGGGCTGCAGTTCTTCACAAACTGCACCACTACGGCTCCCTTCCACAGGGTTCAGTCCTTCAGGAACAGACTGCTCCACTTTGGGTCCCTTCCACAGGGTCATGATTCCTGCCAGCAAACCTTCTCCAGCATGGGCTACTCTCTCCATGGGGCCATATGTACTGCCAGGAATCTGCTTCACAGCAGGTTTCCCATGGGGTCACAGCCTTCATTGGGGTTCCACTGCTCTGGTGTTGGGTCCTCCATGGGCTGCAGGTGGATCTCTGCTCCACTGTGGACTTCCATAGGTTAAAGGAGCACAGCCTGCCTCTTCATGGGCTGCAGGGGAATCTCTGCTCTGGCTCCTGGAGCACCTCCTTCCCCTCTGGCTCGGGTGTCTGCAGAGTTGTTCCTCTCACACATTCTCTCTTCTCTCTCCAGCTGCTGCTGGTGTTGTGCAGCAACTTTTTCCCTTCTTAAATAAGTTATCTCAGAGGCGCTACCACTGTCACTGATGGGCTCAGCCTTGGCCAGCAGCAGATCTGTCTTGGAGCTGGCTGGCATTGGCTCCATTGGACACAGGAGAACCTTCTGGCAGCTTCTCACAGACGGCACCCCTGTAGACCTCCACTACCAAACACTTGCCACTCAAATCTAATACAATAGCCAACACGTGCTAGCTAAGCAACACAACAAAAATGATTCAGACTGTGGCATTTGATGCTAATGAGCACCAGCACTAACCAGTTTGCAAGAGCCAAGGCTTGGCAGTATACTTATTTGAGAAAGCTAAAACTGCATAAACCTCTTTCTGGAAAAAAAATAAAATGTGAAAAGTGAAAAAGGATAAAAACCCAAACAAATGAAACAAAAACCTGAACACTATCTAAAGGGCAGAAGTGTATTTGGATTCACAGACAAGTCACACAGTGATAACAAGAAATTGACCAAAATTTAGAAGTCTTTCCCCCCCTCCGTATTTGTTCTTAATTTGAGTTGATTGAAAACTTTGGAGAAAATCCAAGATTTCCGTTCAACTTTGAGATACAAGGTTTGTGATAAAAATCGTTACAAACTTACATGTTGAAAGCATCCAACTACCAAAGAAAATGATGTAATGATATTTCAAAATAAGAACTGGCAAATATTGAAAAATGTTTTGATTTCAGCCTTCCACTGGAAAATGATTACATCCAAGTTCTTTCCAAGTTATCTCTAAAATAAACCCACTGGGTCCAGCACAGAGTATTTCCTCGCACAGTACACATATACACACAACAGACCCATCAGGACTAATGGTTTGCCTCCTGTTTCGGGCAGGGCTCCTCTTGCCATGGAGCAGGAAGCTCATCTCAAGATCTATGCATCTCCAATACTTCAGATACAACATCCCACATTTGGAGGAGACGTACAACTGCTCAGTACAAGTCACTTCAAGGCCCCTGGCAGGAGGACAGAGGTGCTGGCAGCAGGACCAAGTTTGGGGAGTATTATCCTGGGCTGGGATGCCTGTTCATTGCTCAGCATGTTCACCGTTCTGTGTTAATAGGAGCCAATATACTTTCCCCGACCTCTACTTCCCACAATTCTCAGAAAGCCTGAAAAATTAATATTCATGTTTCATTCTGCATAGTGATGAACAGGGAGAGATAGCAGAGAAACAAAGAACCTGCTTCAATGCAGGTGGCACAGGAGAGCAAGAGTAAGCAGAGTGCTCAACCTCCTGAACTGCAATGGCAAACCTGAGTGTCAACAAACCATAATGACTTAGTGCCCCAAAACACCTCTGCCATTATTCAGCAAGCAGAATTAGGAGATGGCATGAAAAGACAGACCAGTAGACCTTGCAGATTCTCTGCAGTTACACGCTGGGGCAGCTAATGAAAGCTCCAAAACAGGCTGTCCGGGGCTTTTTTAGATTCTCCCTCAGACCAGCTCTTCATGACACAGCAATAGATCTGCATCAAGTATTGACTGCCTTTCCTGTTTTCTTAAATGGTTTTTAACATATTATTAATCAAATCATCACTTTTAAGTGTTTTCAACCATTCCAGAAAAATTACAGTCAGACAGCTGCTAAAGATCAAGTTCACTTCCAGCTCTAACAGGAGTTGGGATTCACCACAATTCACTACAGCACAGTTTGGCACAGTTGACTTTCCCCTGATGGTTGGGCATCATTAAGATTCAGTTCCTGCCCTATCTTTACACATAAAGCATTGCTATAAGAAGTGCCAGTCGTGTTCAGATCAGTGTCTGGATGCATGGAGATGGAGGCCTGAGTGCCAGGCTGCAGATCCTGAAGCTGATAAGTGGGTCCTCTTGTGTCAAAGGCTACCTTGACATCCTGACCTAAGGACGCCAGCGTCCTCAAGATCAGATCATCTAAGAACACCAACATTACACTAAAGCTTACTCTAGATGTATGCACTTTAAAAAAAAAAAGAAAAAGAAAAAGACTTTGCTGAATAATCAGTAAACTTAACCCTTCCAATTCCCAGCATGATTTACTGGTTCTGTCCATTAATTCTGCAACTAAACATGGAAGATTGAGCAAAACTCATTCAGTAAAATCTTACTTTTAAAATAAGAAACAGGCTCTGCAATCTCTGAAGCACTCTAGCTGTCTTTTGTTTTTACAACTGAGTACAAAACTCTTACTATTCTGAAACACAATGGGCAAAATCCCTGCTCCCATAAAAAACCTGAAAAATGTATAGCTGAAAATATAAATTACAGACATGATATTTTTACCCAGAGGTTAAGCTAGTGAATAATTTCTCCACACTGCCTTGCAACACAAGTCCTCCATCCTGACCCACACTCACTGAGCACAGCAGTCACGGTGACTTGCAAACTGCAGAAGAACAAAAAGCCTGTGGTCCACTGACATCTTCTGGAATCTAACCCCTGTCTTGAGGTCTTAAGAGCAACAATGCCTCAAAATAATTCTCAGGGCAGTCTTTCTGTTTAATTGCTCCATGGATAAATTTCAGTATATCTAAGGCTGACGCACAGGAGAATTCTCTCAATGCAAAAATAAAAGCCCAAAGCACAGGAATCCAGAGTGAATTTGTTAAGTTTTAAATGCTAAATGAGATCTTTGATCCAGTCTGCCTGATTCATGATACTACAAGCCAGTAGATCAGCTTATCTGAACTTCAGCATATCACAGGCTGTTGCATTTTTCAATATTACTCTTGCACTATGTAGTCTCATATCAGTAGCTTGCTAGAGCACATCTCACCAAGGTATTCTGTTTAGATAGGAACAAGAGAAGAAAACCCATTCCTTCAGTCATTTACTACAGTGGTTAACTACCTATTAAAAAATGGGTACTAATTTGTAGTTTCAATTTGGTTTCAGTGTCTAGCCCTATATTTGTTTTCTGCTTTGGTATTTTATCTTCTCAAAGATGTTTGAACACTCTAAAGAGCATACTTCGGGATTTGTTTTAAACAGGTTAAAATCTTGAAAGTCTTCTTACTGGCCTCTCATAACTGAGACTTCTCTGTCCTTTCTCCAACTTCTTAATATACTTTTTGAAACAGACACCAGAAAAAGTTGCAAAATATATACTATCATAAAATCACTTTCCGTCTCCTGCTAATATTTCAAGGGTTAAATAAACCTTTTTAACTGAACATTTCACAAAAGACCTAAAGTTGCCAGTCTATGCTTTTTGAGTCACTGCTTTTCAAGATACAGCCCCTTCTTGCAAACTGGCACTCGCTTTTTCATCAAATGCACCGCCTGAGAGGTTAAAAAGCAACTCAGATCACACTGCCTCATGTATTTCAGGATTTAACCTTCTGCCAGTCTTCCAGTAACTTGCAGCATCCATCAGAAATTCTTTATGTCCTTTCCAATCACTGAAAAACTTATCATGTAGCCCTATTTTCATGCTCATCATGCCTGAGAAAGGCACCCTCAACATCCTTCTGGGGATGCTCTATGACAAGGGATTTGTTACATCACTTACTCTTAGAATCTCCAGCATTGTTATTGATGCCCAACACTAAATCCAAAAGCAACGCCAAGTTTCACCTGTCCCTAGAGCTTCAGTAATCTCTGCTATAACACAGATGTACAAAGGTTCTTAAATACTTCTCTGTCACAAATTTCTGTTGTGCAGATGAGGTACAATGTACACATGTCAGCAAACAATACTTGGAGAGCCAATGTCAAGCCAAGTCTGACCAGCAGCAATCTCAATGACTTCTGAAGCCTCGCCCTGTGCTGACATTCAAGAGCTCTCCAAGTTCCTTTAGGCACGTGGTGTTCCTTTGGTGATGAGTGCTGACATTTGAACCCAAATTCCTAAAAACTCTCGGCCAACGGACAACTATTTGTATGGTTTGTCTGCTTTAGCCAAGACAAAGTGCTTGATGCCAAACAATTTGAAGCAGAATTAGTGAGTCCTGATCTTGTCTTATCTCTGTTGTCTGCAACGTGCTATTCGATCACATCAGCAGTTTTGGGGCCATCAAGTGCAGAAAAGTGACAGGAAGACAAGTGTCAGCTCTGACAATAGGCTGCATCCACGTTTCCTCTCAATTAACAATGCTAACAGCACATAGACGCATTCTTCATCTTGCAACTGTGGTAACTGCCAGGGAAACATTGATTAGAATGAATTTATTAGCATACAAATACATTCTCTCTCCTCCACAGGAACTCCTGTCCATAAGTTGATCTCTCCAATGCAGAGAAGAACTCAAGCTGCCATTACCACAGATCATTTTGAAGAAAAATCAGCCTTGATATGATGAATATTTCCAACAGAACAATCTAACAAATACCACATCCCTCCACCTTTTTGCTTTCTTTACACAGAACTGCACAGAACAAAAATCCAATTAAATTTCTAAAACGAGGTCACCTCTCAAACTCGCATACACTTTCTACAAGACTGCCAAGGAGTTCTCATACAGATCTGGACCTAGTCCAACCTGAAATACATTTTGGTGCCCTAAAGCCCGTGGAATTTCAAAAGGACAAATTATTCATCAATGTCCTCTGCGTACTAAAAAGCATTCTGCAATGTTGCTAGCACAAAATGGCTGTTGGCTATGAGTGGGCAAAATGATTTATTTGTTATATATACATATAGCCTCTGAAGCACTGCAGTCCTTGTGACAAAGAGGCATACAAATGTGAGGATTATGCAGATAAATCACAGGCGCAGGACTGGACTCTACCGTACTTCCACTGTATGTGTATATATATGATCTACAAACACTTTCAGATGAAGTTTTGTAACATTTTAACATTGAAAACTCTTGTTTTTATAAAAGTTGATTTCCACTTCCAAATACCCATCTTCCTGCCCCTGTGTATTGACTAATACATTAAGCTAGAATAAGACAATACAGTTTTTGCTTCACAGCTGTTGAGAAGCTCCTAAGTGTGATTAGATTATCTCAGTTCAACCCAGACCAAAATCGTTTCTGGGATGTTCCTACAGCACATTTCATCTAGTACATCTGCATTATTTATGGCATTTACACAAGGTGAATTGAAGGCTTTTATAAATGAAGACACAAATCAATACAAGCTCTTAGCAGATGGGGCCTTAGTAGGGTTCTATGGCAGCATCGTTCCACACTGAGCAAACTCTTTCAACTGAGCAACTGGTAACACAGAAGAAAGGTTTGCTTAGGAAGTCAGGAATTAGAGACACCTTCAGCACCCATCCTTTCCAGAACTGTACCTACCTCATTCAGAGCCTGAACAGGCAGAGTTAGGTTTGCATGCAGTAGGCAGTGCTTGAAGTGCTTCGTAACATCAGTCTGCAAGCATCATGATGGCTCCGTTTCATCTCCCTCCCCAAGCTAAGATAAAAAGGCTGTAACACAGATGGCTTTCCCTGTCAGAGGTACCATGGGCTGGGGAAGAAACGGATAGGAGGTAAATTCAGTTTGGCACTCAGTCATGTCAGCAGTGTGCTCCAAAGGAGACCCTTCTCAGCTTCCACTGTGTTGGTGCTTGTAGGCAGCACAGGTGGAGGTGCAGAACTGGCCTGAGAGATCAGCACTGGGCGGGAGAACCAGCTGGAGCTACAAAGCCTTAGTTCCTCAGAGAGGGAAAAACCCTCTCCACCTCCATACAGATATGGCCAGCTGGGCCAACATGGGACAGTAGATGACAGTAATATATATATGGTTTCACAAGTGCCTGTTTTTCAGATAATGTTCTTTTAATGCACCTTGGCTGGTCTTCACTGACAAATGCTCATCACAAAGAACAGATCATTATTTGACACACTTAGCACAGCGATCGGATCACCCTGATCCTTCTGTTTTCCTAATGCATCTACTTGTACACTGAAAATTCATAAGAGTTTTTTTTCTTTGGATTTAGTGAAATTGAGAGTTGTCTTCAGAGATTTTGGCAAAAGAACCTTTTAACCATCTATTTATAGAGCAGTGCATTGGGATCTGCAGTAGCCAGAAGGAAAAAGGAATGAATGATAAATTATCCAACACAAACTTCCTTTATAACAGTAACCTGCAAAAGAAAAAAACTGATTTATGTTCCTGTTCAATTCCTTGCTCTACAAATGCTCAGTAAAGGGATTTGGCCCCTTAACCGAATTTAAAAACCTTAGGGCCTTTAATTTTCTTTTTTTTAAATCAAAGAAGTCTCAAAAGGTCCCAGCAACTCAATCTTCAGCTGAAAAACAATAGGCTACTGAACTTATGAAGAGTTTTATATTTTTGTTTGGGGCTGAAAAAATCCTGTTAAGTCTTAATTAAAATCATGCCTTGCTCAGTTGGCACGGGTTTTACTTTCATGAGATTTACGAGTACATGATCCTGACAGCTCTCCATGAGGTCCTTCTGGAGAAAAAAGGAACAGTGAAGATAATGACTGAAATTCTCAAGTAAAATCACATGGGGAGAAAAATCTTCCATGGTTAATCATTCCACTCTTCTCTTCACCAGTGCTCCAGAAAATCACACACTTCTCTACCACTTCCAGAAAAGAGCAAAAGGTTCCTAGACAGGAGACCAGCTCATCATATTCTTCCTCAGACACCCCTCTTCTAAATTACCACAGGCAGTATTTCCTGTGCACACACAAGCAGCAGCAGAAAGCCACAGAAAGACTTGGAGGCCCTCTCTTCTGTATACAATGAGAGTGTGGGTCAAAATGAAGTTGAGACTCCTTCATATAATAATGAACCCTTACAAACACTCAACATGGGAATTCAGCCTTCCCAACTTGAAAGCAGTGACAGATTGAACAAATCACATGTATAACCTAGATGGGTGATTGTAAGTAAACTGCAATCCTTCCATCCTGAAAGCAGTGGGATGGGAATGCTTGGCATGTTGCCTTACCCTTGGGTAAAGGCTTCGTAGCACATAAGTTATTCCTGAGAAACTGCTGACAGATAAAATTTATGTAAACATTAAAAACTGCCATACTGAGTCAGGTAGCAAAGGCCAGCTCTATGTCCCTACTTCAAAACTGTCCAGAAATGGGAGCTCCGGTTACAGCTTAAAAGTAGACAAGAATAAAATGATACTGCCCCAGAAACAACTCTTAATTCCAGCCACATGCAGTTCAAGATAATACAAGAAGCAGAGGTGACTTCTGCATGATTCAGTAACCCCTGATGAAATTCTCTTCGATTAATTTGTATAATCCTTGCTTTAAATTCACATAACCTTTTAGGTATTCCACAGCTTAAAAAAGTATTGTGTGAAGCAGTATCTCTTTGGTTTGAGCTTATCTGATCTTCTGATACACCCTCTTCTTATAGTTCCTCTTCATATTCTCTGACATTTGATATTTTTTACTAAGTCTTTTACATATTCTCTGCCATCTCTTCCAGCCTGAGGACTTGTCATGTATATAAATGTTCCTCACAACACATCTGGTTCCATACCTTCAGTCGTTCTTGCTGCCCCTTTCTGAAACTTCCGTAGTTCTGCTACACTCTTTTGAATTTTCTAAGCTCTGGATACACATGAAAGACTAGGCTAATCAATACAAAAATTTGCCTTGCCTTTGGGAATCAATTCTAATAAAAGATACACTATTTTCTGAGGGAGAGGGGTTAAATTGAGAAGTAGATTTGAAAAAAAAGTTATTATAGCCAGGTAAGTGAGAAGCTCCATTTCAGACCCAGAGATCTGAATGATTTTAAACACCACAGCTAACAGTTTAGTTAATGCACATTAAATATTTTATCTAGAGTGGTATAGCAAAATAAACAGTAAACAAAGTAAAACAAATAAAGAAAACCAATAGCTTTTCAACAGAGCCACTGTACGTTGCTGTGGGAACATGAGGTTATGTGCAAATCCCAGGCTTAGCATTGCAAAAGGATAGGGGTTATTTTCTGTGTGTCTGTGTGTGTGGCAGGTAGTTCCACATACAATCAGGACCCTGACTGAAGAAGGGAGCATGAACCAATATCCTAAAGGCTGGGGCAAGTGTTGTACTGAGAACTTAAAATCGTTTTTTCTTAAATTTTCCCTAATTTTTTTAATGATGGCCTCCTTCAGTAACTGCAGGCTGTTATCACAATCCCATGCTGTTCAGCTTCTTATGTTTCCATTTTGCAGGTTTTCAGAAAAAAAAGGGTCTTGGGTATGGTCACTGAGTACAGAGAACTCCTTCAAGAGCAAGGAAAGCATACTTTGTTCTTCTATACAATCTATAAAAATTTAAAAAAAAAAATAAAAAAACCCTGAGGCATCACCTCCAAATTTGCCCCAAAACATCAGCAGCATAGAGAATACTGAACTGCTCTGGCAATGATTTTCCAGGTAAGACAAAAAGCAAACATCCTGATCACTCAGTGAGCTTTACACTTCTCAGCAGAAGCAGAAAGCTAAACTTTAAGTGCCCAGATAAATTCCTGTTTGGGTGGCAACTCTGGAAATATGCCTCCACAGCTTCAGTTCAGATGTTCCTCGTTCCTCACCCTAGACTGTCACACGATGAACCTGTGCAAGGTTAGCACCACTTCTGTGTTTCAGCAGCACAACAAAAAAAAAAACCCACAGAAAAATCTCAGAATGCATCCTTTACAGTGTGTGATACTTCTCTAAAGGAAACCCAGAATACTTCCGGAAAAAGGGCAGTATGATTATAAAACAGTGGTCAAGAGAAAAATACAAACATCTTTCCTGAGGCTAGAGAAAGCACGCTGTGCTAAACAATTTAATAATTAAATTGAAGAAGAAAACACCACTGTAATTAACATACGAAGAATCAGCATGGCCTAGCTAATCTCATCATGACGAGATCGAATAAAGTAGCATGCGTTTTATGGAGCAATTTAATCTGGCAAGCAATTAATCCTAAAAGCACTAAGTCAAACGAACAGATTTCCCTTTAAGGAGATCACATTCATCATCTGTAATGTATTCTAAAGTGCAATTTGTTAGCCAGCCTCTGAATTTTACCGAAGACATTTACTGTCTTCCTTTAGTGGAAAAGTGATTCCTGACTGACAGGAGGGAGTGGCATCAGTCTTTTTGAACCGGCTACCCTATTAGCACTAACACGTTCTCAATCACTGATGCAGGAAGCAAATAACTTACAAAAAGCAGCTACAAGTTTCTACAAGCGTTATATTGTAGAAAACACTACACACTATTTGAATTATGTCCTAAGCCACAGACCAGCATGATCTGCCCCATGTCTGTAACACCCTGGAACTGATAACATTACTGATGCAGGCAGGAGGAAACAAAAAAAAAAAAAAACCAACCAAAAACACCCAAAACAAACAATCAAACCCACAAAAAACACCCCACACATTCCTTGCTCGTTGAGAACATCAGTAGGCATCCTTCACCTGGGCTCCTCCTGGGACACCTCTGGCATTCTGGTTCTCCCCATCCTCTGATATTCTCAGCCACGAAATAATCCTTCCCTGCTTAGATTGCATCATTTTAACTGGTTACAAGACTGCCCCAGACTCTCAGTGCTTTGAATGTTAGAAAACCTTTCACTTCCAACTTTTATTTATTTATGATACTCCCTGTCCATTTGTTCCCATTACAAACTACCCTTCAGCTTCAGAAGCTGCTCTACATCACTTCTGTTTCCCACCACATTAGCAGTATCCGCTAGTTTTCACTTTGCTGGATGGGGCAAAGCATGAGCCATGTGTCCTTGGGAAAGAAATCATGATTCTTGATGCTTGTCTGAACCTGTCCCCATCCAAGTTAATCCTTCTACAAGATGAATTTGAAGGCCTCCTCTCTTCCCAGGAAAGACTTTCTGTTGACTGTTTTCCTATCTTGCTTTGTAGATGGCATTATTTTAGTTCTGCCTGAATGCACAGTTCAGATCATGAAGATTAGTAGGCTGAAAGCAATCAAAGCTCACGTCCTCCAAGTGTCCTTGGGCCCAAACTGATTCCACTTGGAACACAGAAAATGCTTTAAAAATTAAAAACATATTAGCAGACAAAAAAAAAAGGGCCCTAAGAACCATTCAGTAAAGCTAAGTCTTAACAGGGACCACTAAGCTTTACCGAAAAATATGTGGCAACATTTCATCCAGAAAGCACACAAAATTCACTCAAATGAGGCTATTGGCCATGTGAGAACAAAAGCTTGCAAGAGACATATAGCTTCTGCCAGTGCCTTCCTGCCCCACTGTCACTCCGAATCAATTCAAAAGACAGATTTCTTCACAGTAATGACAGGATGAGACCCATGCCTGGCTGCTTTCAGCCCTCTTCCAGCCTGATAATTTCCCTTATGCTCCACTCAGACTGAAGGCATGAATATAAAGTAGCCCCATGCCAAATCAAAGTTAAATAAGTAGTACTGGAGATAGAGTACAATAAAAAAAAAAATGAAATAAAAATCCCCAAGCTATGCTCAGACCAAGTTCAGTTAGTATCATCTAATTCCAGAAACAGTTAAAACAAAGCTCATATTAAACTGATTATGAGAAAATACTCCTTTACTGCACTGTCAAAGCAGCATGGGGAAAAAACCTTATAAAATTAATCAAAATAAAGACTTTTGTATTCTCAAAAGGGAAGGAAAAAAACCCACACTGCAAAAAGATCGCTACACTAAAGAAGAACTCTAGTTTAAAGGCTAAGCCTCTAAACTCCTCTGACCTGAACTTAAGTGCTCAGTATTGTTTCCTGATGCCTTCCTGCTACATAACATCATACTTAGACCGATACCACATTAAAACGACAGCAAGTGCAGGCACAATTCATTTAACAATTAATCTACCCTAGCTATCATTTTCACTTGTCATTAACTGCCTCTTAAATGCCCTTGATCTCATATAACCATAGACTCTTCCTTTAAACACACACACAGGGGAATATGCCATTATAGGCATTATTCAAAGCAGTGCTTTCTATCCTTGTCATCAACCACAGCATTAATCATACTCAGAATAGTTTCTCCTCACAAATGACTGAGTTGCGTAGTTGGATCTCACTGGTAGGATCCAATTTAATGGTAAGATCACAGACAGCAGACAATACTGGGCATCTGCAACAACATGTACTGTGAGCTCCTCAGATTTTATCCTTTACTGATCTTCCAGGGAAAGAAACTAGATGCCAACCACTACAAGCTCTTCTCATTTAAATAAGTGCTCTACTCTGCATCTCTAGCAGATGGGCCCAGAGTTAACATACAGCACAACACACTCCAGGAAAACAAGCTTTCTTGCTTGTTTAACTATCTGACCATGCAGTGAAGAGACTGCTCCCTAAAATCAAATGGGTTAGGTTGGAAAGGACTTTGGGAGGTTACATGGTCCAGCTCTGCACTCAGCATTGGGCCATTTCACTCACAGCTGTCTTCAGGCAAGATAGGAATAACTCCAAGGATGGAGATTGCACTGAGCTATTTGTTACAGTATGGGATCACTTATGTTGAGAAGAACCTCCCTCACTGCAATCTGACTCACTTTATTTCCCAGCCAAACTTCAGATCCTGGACAGTCTTGTTTTGTGACTCTTCATTTCTGACATTAGTTTATGCTTAGAGTGAAAGTCGCCAAACAAGGAAGAAAAATACATACTACTCAGTGAAAATTGCAGTCTGGTCCTTCAGCATGGCTCAAGATATCACACATGAACTAATTCAATAAAGAATCAAGAACATAGGGCAGACCTGTTGCTTTCTAAGTTTACAAGGGACGTCTGTCTCAGACAAGCTCATCTCAAATGTCCATAAAAGGTTAACTCAGATTCCAAAGCAAACAAACAGAATTGCAAAATTGTAAGAAGGACACTAAATAATTACAAAAAAGTATAAGTAGAAGCAGTCAGCCTTTGTTCACGTACACTGCCCTGCTTAACAATCTCCCTGTAAAGTCCTTTCAAATACCCCATGAAGGACATTATATAAAGTACATCATATTCATACCCTGCTGTCAGCAGCAAGAGCTTTACATTAATTAACACAACATACAACTTTCTGGAAGAAGGATCCAGTTTAAAATTCCTCATCCAAAATGTGGGAAACATCCCAAGTTTGTTTAGAATAAAAGGTATTTATCCTGCCCTCAAAGCACTTACCAGCCACATTTTCTATATTGGGTAAAAGCAATTTTTTTACAGTACCCAAAGCCATCTTTGAAATTCAGTGTTATAAAGTTTGAAATCATCCTTCCCTCGGCCACAGAGGTTGCATTACTTCCCATCCCACACACACTCAAAAACCTTCCATAATCCAACTAATGAGAAGAAAAATGTCACTGTAATTAACACAAAAAGTGATGACCTAATTAATCACTAAAGCAGCAACATGAAAAAGCTTTAGGCTTTCAAAGTCTTCTAGAAAAGTCAGGCAAAAAGATTGCCAGGGAGCTTTTAAGGTCATTCCAGTTTTGGTCATCCTCAAAATAAGACACGTTTGAGACCATGCTTTTATATCCTATCAAACAGGACTCCACTGCAGTGAGATGCCTTCGATGTGTCAGTGGTCTCCTACTTCAGACTCCCAGTTGAGTAACACTCAAGTTCTCATTTTCTGGGCTCATAGTAGTATTTATTGTCTCAAGCCCAATACCTAAGGCAAAGCTTTAGGCAATGGTTATATTGATACTAACAGCAAAAACAGTTTCCATAAACCACCCTACACTATATATCAGCACAGGAAAGAGAACATGTGCTTAGACCCCTGCAAAGAGTCACACTAGTGACCAACTGATGATGCTGGACATAACCAGGAAAACACTTTGCAGCATTTTAGTTTAAAACTGGTTTAACAAGTCAGTGCTGCTAAAAGAGACTGTCCTGTTGTCCCTAACACTGAGCTGTTTGTGCTCACATCCTCTACGGGCTGACACAACCAGTCACATATCTGTATGCAACAAAGGCTTGAGAACTGACCAACACTAAAAGCACATTGCTTTGTTCTTTTTGTTTTCCTGCCTAGAGAGTTTTATCCTGGGTCAAGTCCCCAGCCTCCTCCTTTACATGCAGGCTGCTCCCCACAGAGGAGACAGCAGGAATATGGTGAACCCTCCTGCTCAGCCACACTCAGTTTATACCTGCTCCAAGTGATCACAGCACAAGCTGAGGAAGCACACTGGGGCAGTTTTGCCAGAGGAACATCCTTTAACTAAACCTTTTCCAGCATGAGATATCAGAACCTGGTACCCATCAGATTTGAATTCTTCATGAGATCACTGTTACCTTAACATGGTTGGCTTTGATTGCTGAGAAGCAGGCAAGCACATGGGCATCTGCAACTGCCAAATCTTCACAGCTAGCATCCCTTGGGACAGGCAACAGAAATCTGACCTCAAAGCTAAGGGAGAAATTGCTACTTCTGGAGTATTATGCCATCATTTTCCGAATTTTCACCTAGCTACAAGGGTCAGAGAAAAAATTTAAAGACTAAATAGGGTAACAACAGGTTGCATTCTGGGATTCTGAAACAGTCAATCTAATTCAGGCCACCTGAAACTCTGATGTATCTTATGGCCTCTGTCTGGACTCAGAGATATTAGAGTCCAAAATACTTTGGCATTTTGGAAGGGGGAAAGAAAAAAAAAATTCACACTCACTCAAGCTCTCTTCCCCCCACCCCCTAGCTCCAAGCAGAATTTTACTTTCACCTTAGCTTTGGCTATACCAACTGGTATTTACTGACAGTTGCAGTACCTGTGCTGGTAGGGTGAGACAACCTTCTCTGCCTTTGGTGGGTAGAGCCCCTAAGAAAAAGCATCTTAACTTTAAAAGCTAGGATGCATGTTTTTTTTAATGAACAAAGTCTTACAAACAAGTGTCTTCCTCTCACAGTTCCCTAGGAACTGAGCTACAGATTCTGCTGCAATCTTCAGACTGCAGTTCTGCAGTCATGCTAACAATGTATTATCCTTGCTTTCAATTCAAAATAAGGTAGGTACTTCATTACCTTAATGAGCAGATGTACTTAATGAGTGGGTACTTTGTCAATTTAGTCCTAAAGGAAGAATTAGGAGAACAGGGCATTTACATTTCTAGAGCAAAACCAAATTTTAGGCCCCCCACTATTATAAGATAATAAGAAATACATTTTACTGACTTTTGAAAAGCTTTTTTTTCCAAGTACACATCCCACAGCCCAGATTTTCTGAGGGAATAATAATTCTGGCTGCTGCTGTGAGCAACAGATTTCTTTTAAACAGAAAGAGCAAAACAGCTCTATATTACATCATTTTTCAAGGGAAAAAGGTGCTATTTAAGCTCACAATGATTTTTACATTGTTTGGGTTATGAAGAAAGTTGCTTAATGTTCTTTCTCCATTAAAGCAAATCTTGAAAGCTATATTTGAGACCAGTGGAGATCAGCGTCCCTTATATTTACCCAGAATAAAACCAGCATGGGCAAAGTTTTGACAAGCTACAAACAGCTGTTTCAAACTGTGCTTCAGTCATGTTCCAGTAGAGCCAGTTCTTGGGGCCAAGAGAATCTGGTTGCTTCCTGGCTGCATTAGAGCTACCAACAAAGACACTGACTGTAAGGTTGAAATCTATCAATTAGGAACTGAACTCATGCCAGTCACAGTACCAGAATAATTAAGATTGTTCTTGTAAATAGGACGAAACAATACAATCATTGAAATCCAGAAACAGCAAACCTCTCTGGATTTTGAGCTGTAACAAAAAACCCAAGATGTTTACAAGTCTGCATTCTAGCTTTGCAGTAGATGCTTTAATGTATTACTGAGCTCATCCACAACTTGCCTGTTTCCAGGAACAGGATTCAAGACCAAAATATCTGCAAATGAGATAGAAAAATAACTTCTAACCAATAAATTTTTTATCCACTTCTGAAACAAACCAGAACTACTCCCCATGCAGACATATATTCTCCAGTATTTTTATGTTTCTACAGAGAAAAGTATTTGGCAAGCAAAACAAGACAGAATTTCTTGCCCGGTGCCACACTTCTTCAGACCAGGCAGTGCACAGTCACTCACATAAATCAAACACAACTGCACCAACAAGTCTCTCACCTTTCTACTGCCTCTTCTCACAAAGCTCCAGACCCCAAATTCACTAGCACAAAAGCTGAAATGATGTGCCAACATTACACTTCCAAAGCTGAATACACAGCTTTCAGAAAAAAACTGCTTGCAGCTTAACTAAGTCCATGTTGTAAGCCCACAATCTGCACCCATGAATCCAGTAAACAAGACCCACAGACACAAATTCCCTATTCACAAGGCAGTTGCATTTGACACAGAGCATACGAAATCTGGGTTGCCATACCTCAGTAATGGAAGTAATATTTCTCAGCAAACTTTACTAAGTAGCCTACAGATCCCAGCTAACTTTCCAAAACTTTCAGATCTCAAGGAAGAAATGTTTCCAACAAAACATCCAGAAAGATAAAATTTCACAAGTGGGCAAACTGCAGTGAGATGTTCACCTTACAGGAATCACATGAACTAAGATACTTGCTGAACTTCAGAAGAGACTGCCAAGCAGTGGCTGTGCTGCAGAAAAGTTTCCTTTTGGCCCAGCAAACAATCCTCTCTTATACAGACACCTCACCTCCATAGCAAACCTTACAGAGCACCTGAAATGCACAGGGAGATCCTGCTGCCAGTTCCCTCTTAGAGGCCAGCCTGTTGCCTTTGTGACTCAAGGAAAGGAAATTAAAGTGGCTGATAAAATTGTAGACATTGAAAAGAAGCAAAGAAAGTCAGTTAAGTGAGGCTGCCATCCCAGGAATAAATCACTTCAAGATTGTCCTTACCCCAATCCAAACAGCCTTGCTTGCTTTGAGGATGAAATTTTAGAGCAAAAGTGATCCCTGCAGAATGACATTCAAGTGTACTGAAGAAAGCAAGCTGTGGTTATGGCATCTCAGATAGAGGCATTTCTTTGCCATACAAACAGCTTTGCTCAAAATCAGCATCAGCTCTAGAAATCTTAGAGTCACCACAAAAAAAAAAAAAAAAAAAAAAAAAAAAAAAAAAGAAATCAATCCTTCCAAAAACCTACTGGGAAAAAAAAAGTTCATTAAAAAGAAAACAGGCTTGACATTGTCAGAGTCCCTTCCCAGGCAGTAATGACTGAAATGAAAGTAAATGGCAGAAAGCAGGAAGGTGACCAGGGACGTGCCTGACTTGCTGAACCATGCTGCTATGTTCATGGAACTAGTCCATACAATGCCACTCAACCAACAGATCTGCTATTTGGATTTAGGCCAGTGGTAGAGACAACATTTAATTAAGCCACTGCATGAATGAGAAAGAATGAAAGAAAATTATAGCAGAATGAAATCGGCTATGGCTCTGTAAGAGAAACACACCGAGATGAATCAGCTTGTAAATAAAGAGCAATAACTGAAAACAACACTGTCTCAAGAAGAAATCAGATAATGTACAAGAAATGAAATGCTGAAGTTACAGGACTAGACTAAATGCTAATAAAAATAATGGAAACACGGGTAGACTGCCACGAAAAGACAAAACATTGCAACCGGAGATAGGAGTGCTTCTTTCATTCTTTTTGATTCTTCTGTTAATATGTTGCTGGTCATTAGGTTTTTCCCTTTCAATCCACCTGCTTCCTCTGTTTAAGTGCCAGCTAATGCCAGAATCTGTTCACATCAAGATCTGTTGCTCCTAGTAAAGGAACTTTCCTTACCAGAATACTGCAAGGTCAACTGAAAAACAACCAGAGTTAGCAGGTGAACTCTGAGTAACCCAGCTCTGTTATAACCACTGTGGCATTTCAGAACTGTTCTGCTGTGCCAGAATCCCTGTGCAACCAGAAAAGCATGCAATAAGAAACACATGAAATGACAAGAAGAGTCTATTAGTTTTGCTCGTGCAATGAGGATTGATCACAGATCACTAAAAAAGAACAAATCCAGAATCCTCATCTAGAATCCACTTTCAGTTTTTCAGCATTATCATTTTTTCAGCCTACCATTCAAAGACTGCAATGAACTAATTCTTCAAATAGCTTGGATACATAAAGCTCAGAAGTTTTCTTACAGCATTTTAGCAACAATTTGATCCTTATCTTACCAAATTTATTTTAGACTTTAAAAGTACCAATAAAATACATTTCTGCCTTTTTCTTTGGGTTTTGTTGCTTTCTTCTTATTAAGAAAAGTAATTGTTGACTATCTTGTGCTATTCTGTGATCTGAGCTCAATCAGGCTGATTAGCAGTGACAGCATGTCAGAGGTCATTATCATTAAGCACACCTCAGTGAACAATTCAATGGAGTTGTTATTCCACCAGTGGCAGCCCTCACAAGTGGGTTTAAGAATCCCAGGGAACGAACTCCAGATCGCTCTGGGCTAACCTGCATGCCTGAGCACCCTCTGCTGCTCAGCACTGGCTGGCCCAAACCAGCACTTCCACACGGTCCCCCAAGTCCCAGGGGATCACGGTACACACCCAGTGCAATCGTATTTTATATATATGCACATATATTTTCTTGACCATTTCTTTTCATAAACAGGCTTTAAGCTTGCCCTCCCTTTTTCACTCTCTTACTCATATTGGCAAGAAATGTGTGTGCCCATTACACCCATACAGAGAGGGAAGGAAGAAAGTGTGTGTGTGAGTGTGTATATATATAAATACATATCTTATACAGTTTCAGCTCACTGTAATCCACAGGTCATCACTCCATACTGAAGCCCTTCTCTACCAGCAGGTCCCCATTCACACATCCTGCATAAATGCTAGAGCCATCCATTGCAACATGACTAAGTTAGCAGCATTTGGTTCTTCTCTCCCCATAAATAGATGCTAAATTCCTTGCAGTTTGGTGGAACAATGCTGAAGGTACTACATGGACTGCCTGCAGCTGCTCACTTTCTAACAAATATCTGCAATGGAGCCTCCTTCCCTGTCAAGGTTTTCAATAAAGGCAGTTCTGTGGAGTGCTGGTAATTTAGCATGAGCCATAGCTTCAGGGCCAGGATATCTGTTGTCCTACAAGAAACAACCACAGCCTGATTTGGCTTTCTTTCACCTAGGTAAAATTGCAAGGGCTCCTTCACAACGCTCCTACCTAGACTGGCAGCAAGCACAACCATTTTATACATATCCATGTGATGTTTTAAGTGCTCCTCCCAAATCCCCAGTCTCTCCTTTACAACCCCAAAAGCAGCCCTGGGAGAAGCAGTACCTCCTGTTCAAAGAAAGAGCATCACACAGTGTCTCAAGTGGAATAAAAGTAGCTGCAAGATGGAAGAGTGAATGAAACACTCAAGCAAGGACTGCAGCATATGCTAAAACAGCACATAAAACACCTTAGAAAAAAAATAACCCTATCTAGTTCCATATTACAAACTTACTCTCTGCTTATTAAAAATGTTTCAGTGAGAAAAATAAAATTACTTTAAAAATTATGATGGGATTGAATTTCAGACAATGGAGAAATTCAGTCAAGTAATCATTGAGTTAATCTATTTATTCACCTTGGAAAAATCCTGATCAGGAGAAAGTCTATTAAGAGAACACAGGGATTCAGCTGCTACCCTCCTCACTGAATAGACAATCACGAGATGCCCCTTTGAACCTTGCGTTAATAAAATTCTCATTAAATGCAAACCTGCACAATGTTATCTTGAAGAGGCTCATTAGCTTAATAAAAAATAACTTGTCTCAAAATGTGTTTATTTCCTCATAGGTGAGAAGGTGAGTTTTCAAACCATCAACTGCTGCACCTTCCTATTTCAACCCCACCAGTGCTGCAGCTACATCTTGCAGTCTATCACATCTCAATTACCTATGAAAACTCCAGAGTCAAATCCACAGACCGAAGTTATAATGACTATTATGAGATAGGACAGCAATTGAAATCACTCATTCCAGTGTGGTATGTAAGATTTTCAGATAGATAAGGCTATTATTATTCTGTCTTCTTCAAATTTCATTTTCTTTAGGTTGGACAGAAATTATGAATTATCTATAAAAAAGAGAAGGCAGGAATAGCCTCCCCATCTCTCAATACTAAAAAAGAATATTCGTGACTGCTCTTTTCACTGGAGAAATCAAAGGACATAAGGACAAGAAAAATCAAATAATCAGCAACAACAAAACTCAATCAGACTGCCTAGTGAAGAATAAGGTCCAAGTCAAAAGTAGTGCTCATACCATAATAGGATACACAAAGAGAGATCTCTCTCTGTGGCTGAGTTTAAACAAGAACATGTCAAAGATTCTCTAAGTATTACTCATCCTGACTCTCTATTACAGCAATTAATCAGCCGAGCTCACCAGCTCAGCACTGTGGGTGCAAGCAGGACTGTTTTATGTGTCTCCTCAGGAGTTACTCCTGTAACACAAATGCATTGCGGCCACTCACCACTCCTCTCCTGGCAGAAACACACATAAAATTGTACACTAGGATTTAAGGCACTTGTTAAAGCCCACCACATGCATGCATAGGCAGATGCTTTTACATTTATAAAACCTACTAAAAGCCTTAGGATAAGGAAATGACAAGGTTTATTTCTTTTTAAATAGCTTGTATAATGAGATGGAGATATAAACCAAAGCATGACTCTGCACTGTAGAGTTACAGCAAGAAGAAGGTATTCATTGCTCATAAAAACTTTCCAGAACAACGGAGCAAGGTGAAGGAAAAATCCAATGTGAAGTGGATTTCTCTAAATTCATTCTCTTCATGGCAAAGGCATCCAAATAAGACACCGTGTGCTAAGACCACTCTAAGGGGAAACAAAGGGGCATGAACAAACAGAAAATTCAGATAACAAGGAGCTAAACCAGGTTCTAGTCCCTTTGAAACATCACACTGTCAATCACCTTCACAAAAGCATGGTACCTTTGGATTTTTCTGGCTGCTCTGAAATCTATTTAGTTAAAGAACCCATCAAATGCAGTATTTTTACCATCAGAAGAAAACAAATCAGAAGACAAAATTCTCCCCCACCCCCTCCTTTTCTTTTTTTTGAGAGCAAGGAAATGGGATAAATCAAACAGACCGACTTCTCTGAATTCTAATCTTTCCCTAGGCCTTGAATCATCTCTAATTTAGACCTTTCAAATTTCAGTGAATGAAAAGCAGTCATTCACGAAATTTCAGTACAGATGAGCAGTTGGGTGGAGCAAGGGAAATCTACCAAAAGTCCATCAGAGAAATGTTAGAGACTTCACTGGTTCCAGGCAAAACTGTAATCTGGACATGTCTGACACAGGCTGTCCAGGGAGGGGTATCACAGTGACAATTTTTTGGTTGATTCTTATCTCAGTTGCAAGCTGATCTTCATAAAAGCAGTTGTTAAGCCAAAAGGAAATAAGCCCACACAAAATCTTAGTTTCACAAACCAGGGGTGAGCACAAACCCTCTGTGATCACTTGTTTTTTTAATCTCTTCCCAGTTTAGACTTCTCTCCCTGGGTATACAGAGAATTCCCAGGGCAGACATTTTGTGTCACATTAAGTGACATTAATTTGCCAACAGCTACCTGTTCTGCTGCTTCACTTCAAGTGCATTATCTACCCACAAGAGTTCATTTACATCTGTTTAAAAAACAAAAACAAACAAAAACAAGGATAGGACTAAAATAAATCTGGAATCATACGTGATGTTACCAAGCTTACAGGCTTACTAAGGGAACCTTTAAGGTGATTTACAAACGTGTAAGATGTCCTACACAATGTCTTTTGTAGTGAGGGAAATGACAAGCACTAGCAATGCAACAGTACTGAGCAGCTTGGTGTTGCAGACACCAAGTGTCTGGGATGACCAGGGAAGTGATGGACAGATATTTTTTCAGTATAAATACTTACATCTTTTATGATTTGTTTACAAGCCAGAGTTAAGCAGTAAATACTCTCTCTCAACATTCTTTCATTTTCCAATCAATCAGATCCATGATCCTCTTGCCCAATACTCAGCTTGGTCAGTACTAGCTGCTTCAGGCGCCAGGAAAATAAATTATTGCCATTGTGAAAGAGTACACACCTAGATTTACACTCTTTAGCCTTACAAGTAAAGCATAACTTCTGCCCTTGAACAGGACAAAGAGACTTAAGAGAACACTGAAATGTCCTTAAATAATCACTTTTAAACACACAATATCCTGCAATGTTAACAGGCCTCGAATCTGCTTGTTAGAGCTGATTTATAGTCCCCTCCACAGCTTCACGGAATTGCAATAGAATCACGCTACAGAAATCCATTAGGTCCACAACTGCTCTTTCAGCACAGCATTGTTCCCTACTGTAAAATTTCTCACAAAAATGCTGTGAGAATTAATTCATTACAGTTTGTGCCATGCATTGAAAGCGCTCAGTCAACAGAAGAGCCGAGAGAATTATTAGAGAGGACAATCAAACCCTGGTGATACTCTCTTTATCCCAGTAGACCCTGTTTAGAGGAACAATTTAGCCCAACAAAGAGAATAAATTCAACCCCAAACTTATTAAAACAAATGTGAAAGAATCATGATAAAAATGTAGTTGCACAGGATACAATCTTCAAAATGGTTACTAACTTGTACTCCTTACCTAATATTGACTAATGCATGGGTCACCTTGCTTGCAGGCTCTTTCCACTGACCAGCATTGGTAGACAGCCTTAGAACTGAAAGGAGAAGACAGTTAACAGTGCTGGCACAGGACTGGCAATTTTCTAATTTAAAACAGGAAAAAAAAATCTGCTTTGGCGAGATGGAAGTCCAGGAATCACATCAAAACAAAGGTCTTCTTCAAGATGACCTGTGATCCAGGGCAGATATTCCCTTCAAAGCCCATCTAAGAACATAAGGAACATGGAAGAGGTGAACAGAACAAAATAATGACTCCGAGACAGGAAGCAGAGGGGACAGAAGAACCCAGGTCCTGCTTTCATCACCATATATACAGTTCATTTCCCCCAGAAACAGGGCAGTGACCCATGTCTGAATAACTATTATTCCACATTCTGTTGTCCTCCAGCTTCCATTTATGCAAGATTCCATTGGAGCTAGACTACCTCCTGAAGATTGAACTCTCTCCAGCAATGATGGATTCTTTACATTTCAATTTATCCAGAACTGCAAAGCGGAATTAAACACCAGCCTAGGACAAAACACTCCCTGTAGGAACAAGGGTGGTGTTCTGTTGCACAGATGGCCTCTGACAGACTTAAGAGCAGATCTGAAAACATTCTGCAACAGGAAGAACTTCTGGGAATCCAATTCTTTTCTGCCAGAGTACAAAAAATATTTATTTAGGTCAAAATATGCAGTGTTTCTACGGTGGTAGTTACCTGCACATCTCTTGGTATGCATCAAAACAATAACAGATCTTGTAACAGATGTTCGGATTAATTTCCATATTGCCTGAATAAAGGGGAATTTTCTATGTATTTGTACATACAGAGTTTTCTGGAAATTAGATTCCACAAGAATGGTTCACCATCAACTCAGAAGTGAAGGAACAGCTCATCATCTGAATTTAGGATCATCTAGAAACATGGATGCTACAAGTGAATCCATAAGCTGTGCTAACAAATGCCCCAAGGTCAAGGGACAGAAGGGTCGCTGTAGTCTCAGAGACAGGCCGACAAGCAAAAGGAAGCTGTCAGGACACCTAGTGGCTTTCACCAGCTGGAGACAGTGCTACCTTCTCACTTCCTAGTCTACCATTACACGTCATCTGCAGATAAAAGATGTCAGCTCCAAATAACATGATGCTGTCAAACAGTAGGTACTGTTTTTGAATATCTGAAGTAATGTATTCAGAGAGGGTTTCCATTCAGGTATCTCCAACAGTAATTCAAAAGGGTTTGCTCTAGGTAGCAGGATGGAAACATTCATGTGACAAACTGTTTCAACAAGTTAGGTGTGCCTTCTGCAACCCAACCGAGGAACTATATGAGTATGTTATTCTCCTATCCACTTGCCTTCAGCTTCCACAGGGGATGGGTTTGAAAAAATCTTAATAGCTACAATTCTTGAGAGTAAGAAATGGGTTAGCAAAAAATCTTATGCACTCAGAGGGCATAACAACGGCCAAGTGATCTCTTATGTAATGGCTGAAAACTGTAGGAAATTTATATAAAAGAGCAGTTCATTTCTGCTTGCAGTTACAGGGGGTATTCAGCTACTTTTATATGGGTGAGCATGGTTCTCCCCCATGTCAGAAGAGTGTTGTGGCCAATTGTCTGTCCTTTAACTCCCCTTTTTTGCTTATATTGACTCCTGTTTTTCACTGGGTGATCACACTGAGAAGGAAGCAGGGGGTGAATGGAAAAAAAGTCTTTCTAGAATAAAGCAAACAAAGAATACAGCTATATTCCTTTTCTTCATAGATTCAAGTATGCAGACACTACACCAGTGCTGCTGCAGCTCCCCTGGGCCACAGGCTCCTGTGTTAAGCTGCCTGGTTAAGCTGCCTCGTTAAGCTCCATGCATCCCTTGCTCTTCTTTGTTTGTCTTTTCCCTGCTGGGTGTCACTTGGTAGCATTCCAGCATGTCTGCCTCTCCTTGAAGGATGGCAGTTTCTCCCTGTTTTGCCAGTGGGCACATTCTTCAGTCCACTGATTCACTTGTCACTGCAAGCAGGTTTGTGAGGGCTGTTTTCTTGGTTATTTTGGCAATGAGTGTAGTAGATGTGATTTGCTTAGCACTGCAAGCTTTTTGCTATAAGTTTCTCGAATTCTTTTCCAAATTCTTATTTGCATTGAGTGTTTCTCTGTATTGGCTGGTTTGGCAGCATGACTGGAAATTGTTGAATATAGTATAGGCAAACTACGTGAAAATGCATGACATACCACATACTCTGTTTTGACAACAAATTTATATCTCCAACCACAGTAAGTGACTGATACAGAGGCAAGGAGTCTGCTTCTATTTTTTTCTGACTTAAAAAAAACCTTATCCCTTTAACTAGTTTATCCTTCTCTCAGTTCCTCAATTCTTAATTTACTAAACATGTCCTACTACACAAAACATGTCCAGTCAGTAAGGCACACATCAGAAGCAGGTGGACTGAAAACACCAGACACAAATGTCCCTCCTCCACCACCCTCACTTCCAGTCAGCAGCAGTCCTGACAAGTCAGGAGGTACTCACCCATGGAATAAAGGTTGTCAAAATTCTGATGCATCCGAATGATTTCATAATACAGCTCATCATAGCTGCTGGGAGTGGGGAGGAAGGTGTCTCCGTAAGTGATGAACATGTTGAATAGGTTCACAACCTAGACAAGTGAAAAGAAGTTACAAGAATATTTAGCCCAAATCTATTCTGCAACAGAAACAATACAAACCACGTCCCAAACCTTCAAAGAAATAGCTCACAATTGCAGCAGACAGTATTACACTACTTCATTGCTTTATCTATTATTTTCTTTGTAGTACAGAAGAGACAGACAAGACACTTAAATACTATTTTATCTGGGGCTAGAAAAACATGTTTCTTTTTTGCATACAGAGGGACACAGAAGAAGAAACAGTATTGTCAAATCTGGAAAATTAAATTAGGCCCTTCCTCACATAGATTTCTTTATTTCAGTGAGCAGACCCTACAGTGAGTCCAAGCACTGCCCTTTCCAAACACCTAGCAAAACCAAACACAATAATATCCCTCTGCTTTGTGGTCATCTTCTCATATCTCCTTCATAGGCCAGAAATCCTTTCTGGAATCCTTTCAGCATTATAATTCTTTCTTAAAATTCATTCACTATTAAGTTGTTAAAAATAAGAGGATTTTTGTGTACTCACCATAAGAGCAAGGGTGAAGATGTTGTGCTTGGCCAGTAACACAGTCTCATTAGACATGAGGAACTTTAACAAGTTGATCAAGGCTAGGAGAAAATAAGTAGTTTTAAAATAATATAAAAAAACAAAGCTATTTTCAACAAATCACTTAAATACAGATGCATGTACATTATCAGGTGTAAACTAGCCTAAACGCCAGCTACAGAAATTATCCTCATAATTTATTGGAAATTATCAATTTACTTGTAGGGGTTGGCAGTGGTTTTTGTGGCTAAAATACTCTGCTGGACAGGTAAGTGACAGCTATTTTACCACCCCACCTTTATTCTATTTCACTGACTTCCCAATCAAATCCGCTCAGGCTCAAGCAAAGTCTCTTGTTAGCTTAGTTCATGGAGCTTTCTCTGTCTGCTAGATCCTGGAGTGAGTTCTCAGGTTGGAGAATCTGACTGTCTCGTTTCTGTTTCATATATCGCCACCATGATGTATGCATAGTCAGCCCCAAACTGTCACTCTTGTTGATACATAAGAGTTTTTTAAAAAAGTAACAAAAACCCCACAGCACAGCTTTTCTGTAGCTCTGTGTCAATGCTGCTGCACCGGTAAAAGGAAGAATGTAGTACTTTACTGTGTCAGTTATCTGGGGCTGTGCGGTAGAGACTACAGATCTGGTTCACGCTCATCTTAAATAATGAAACAACAAAACCTCCTGCTGTAACCACCCAAAAGCAGTTAGTAAGACTGATAATTAACAAAAAGGTTCACTAAAAATGCTTTAATCAAGTCGACTTTACAATAAACAATCGCATTCCATGTGCTTGAATAAAAGGCAAAGTTCTTTATCTTCTTGTTTCTAGCTGAAATTTTTAGAAGAGAAAACTATTTTCTCTTCTTCAGCATTATAGCTGCTCAGGACTGAAAGTTGATGCCTGCCTAGAACAGGTTCTTAATGTACTCTCTGCTCTGAAGTCAACAGATTTCAAGACTTGAAATATCTGACTTCAGATGTCCTGCAAAGTCAAGATCGAGTGCTATATACACTTTTTTTAAGAAGTTCTTTATTATCTACTAATTGGTAACTGCATCTAGCAGAACAACACCAGGTATTACTCCAATTTCTTACAGGTATGAGTAGAATTTGTTAATCTGCTTTTTCCCCCACCACTACACAAGTGTCACACACTACCCAGTAACCTGTGAGAAAATCAGTTCTGGTTTGGGAGAACTCCACAGCAAATGCAGAACAGACCATTCCTTTCAGCCCAAAGGTACAGGCTGTGTAAGAGAAGGAGAACACACACAAGGAACAGGAATGAGATTAGGGTAAATTTTAGATATCCGCCCCCTTCAGGATTAGAAAGTATTCACAAAAGGTAAAACCAAAAAACCTACAGTATAAAGACAGATGTGAAGAGAGTGGTCAGATCTTGAATCAAACAAAATTGTAAGATTCTGAATGCAGTCCTGCAACCTCTGTTTTCCAATATTAGAAGTTTACCACGAGTATCAAAAGCTTATACATGCCCCCAAAACAGAAGCCTACAGGTCCAGGGTGGCTATTTACTCATCACAGACAGAATCACCTCAGTTTAATCTACCAGCGGGTGGCTGATGCTGAACTGCAAACCAGAATGAACAAAGTTCTCTGCAAACTCCAGATATGCAAGTGATTTATCTTTCAGAGCTCTTCCATGATTTAACCATCAGCAATAACATCTCTCCCTTCCACAACAGCGGCCCACCACGAAGCAGATATATTAACACCTATTCAATCCAGCCACAGAACTCCCCACACCATTATCACCTCATCATCAGACAAACTCCTGAGACCAAAAGCAGAAACCAGATTCCACAATACACTAGCTCTAGAAATAACTCCTGTCAGTTATTTTTCTGTAAAATAGCTATTTCAAAACAAAGAAGTAGCAGGTACAGATGGGCTCTCCACCGGAGCAGAGATCCAGCTAAAAACAGGTTGCCAAGGTAACCAAGCCTCCACAGCAAAAAAGTAGAGTCTCCTGCAGTCAGTGCCTTGGACTGCAGACAGCTGCCCTGCATCTCTGTCACAGCAGCTCATCGACTGTCTCCCCATTTCACAGTTACAAGCATAACTTTACCTCTCTCCCAGCCCCGCAAGTCCACACGGCCACAGCTTGTGACCAGGTGGGGCTGTTTAACAAACAGCACCTTGGGCTTCTGGAAGCAGAGTAGCAGAGCTCTGGATTTCCTATAACAAGTGGTGTGAAGTCTTTTGTTCGTTTCTTTGCCTCTTGCTCTCCCAACAGAGCCCTGCTGAACGGCCTTTGTAGCAGGTGATTGCACAGTGTGACGAGAAGCCGCTGAACATCCAAACACAGTCAACATGAAAGATGCCCCCGATAGGGAGACACTATTTTTAAAAGAACAAGTGTATTTGTCTAGAGCATAAGCACTGACCAAATGACAAGGAAAAGCACCCTACAACTGCCTATTGCAGTATTTCTGAAGTACTTGCACCGACAACAATAAAAGGAGAAGAATTCTTCTGTTGTGAAGAATTCGCTTATGTTTCATTTTCCTGCTCCAGTTAGAAAGAAGACAAGTGATTACCATAGCTTGAAATAAATCTTTATACCTGAACTGCACTGCTCACAGTTGATCTGTGCTGGTCCTTCCCTAAGAACTAGGAAGGAGAGGGCTGTGCCTTCACATGAAGAGGAAACTCAGTGCTGCACTCAGAGCCTGGTGAGAAGAACTAACCCACCAGGTTTACAGACACTGTGTGCACTATACAGATAAATTTATCCAACTGTTTGGAAACCACACATTCCTAAAAAAGTTGCAGTGTTCCTAATTAGGATATGCACTATATCAATACTAAAAGAGCAACCAATCTGTTTCCACACCAGCACATTCTGCAGCAGCCTGTGCTGAAGTGGCTCTAAGGAACAGGATCACTGTGGAACATGAACCCTTAAATCTCTTTCCTGTGTCTCTGTAGTTTGCTTCTAAGGCAGACTCTATACTGAAAATGAGGACAGCTATGCCCTGGAGTTTTCAGGATCAACAACTTTTAGATCCAGCTTCATGTGCCCAGTGCGTTTCAGCAACAATTACACACATAAAATGAACTATTAGAGAAAAGGTCCAACTGGCTGAAAACCCCTCTGCCCTTGAGCTCCAACAGAGCACTGATGCTACTATTCCTGAGCAACCTGAAGCCAAACCAGATGTGTCACTTTTTCTCTGCTGCAATCAACTGTTTGCCTCTTATAGCCCATCTGCAGGCTACCCTCTCACACCAGCCAGGAAATTATCCTTTTTTTTTTTTTTCCACAACAGAGGAGCCGTTCAGTCTCTCAGCTGCACAGCAGCTGACAGCACTGTGACCCTTGCTTGGGCTCAGCCACCTTATCCCAAATCCAAGATTAACAGTGATGGATAGTTTGGGCATGACATCTATTTCAGCATGAACTGGAAAACAGCACCATTTTTGCAATAGCCTCTAGAGTCTTTTTTTTTTTTCCCCTTATAGATACCTGTCTTTGGTATCTCTCGGTAGGACCCAATAGACCCACTATGGTGAGCCTCGAAACATCCATAATTTCACAATACAACACTGTCACTAGAAATTCTTTGGCAACAAAAGCAGGAGGCTGTATCTAAACTAAACAAGCAGCCACCAGTATTTTCATGCAAGTTCCTCATTTTGAGCACACTGACTATGCTTCTTAAATCAATAAGAAGAGAACACAGCTTTGAACACCTACATTTATAGCCTCAAAACCAAGTAGAAAAGCATGGTGAGTGGACACAGAGTCATGTGACTGGCTGTCTGTGAAAGTGGTGTAAAACATACAGGTTGGTTTTTAGGCAATTTTCTCTCCAAAGGATTATTATAGCCAAAGGATGAAAAGCAACATCACCAGCTTTTACAGATACTCTCTTTGCTTTTTAAATTGAAGTGACTGCAGAGAAAGAGGCTCTTAGCTCCTCCACTGCACAGCTGCTTTTGAAGACAGACACTTTCCCTTATCAGCTCTTGTGGCCAGTCTGTCTGCCAAGGAGCAGCAGTACTTCCGCTCAGTTATTTGCTGCCCTTCTTCAAGCCAATCCTCTGTGAGAAGACTGTGGGTAGCCAGAATCTCCTCTTCTACCAGAAAGGAGGTAATTCCAGTTAAGGACAGATGCCCTTCACTCACTCCTTCCCCTATTCCTATTCCTATAGCAGACTTACCTTCTCGCCCTGTAAACCTTGTTTCAAACAGAAGTATATCCAGCCCCAGCCAAACTGGGATTCATGCAAAGTTTTCATTTAATTTAGTGTCTCAGTATTCACTCTTTGAATCATGTGTAATGCAACAGGACTGTGGAGGTAGATTAAGAATAAAAAAAAGTAGTAGTACCATCCCTTGGGCAAATCAGAATGTAGCACAGATTCTGCCAGGAGCATCAGAAGGCTCTGATGTGTTATTACACAACAGAGCAGAAGAGAACAGCCCTGAGACACACATCAATGAGAGCCTGGATGGGTTCAGCACAGCATGGAGGCCTCTGTCACCGCATCTGCTGCGCTTACAGGTCAAAAATCTTCTAATGGTGCATATAATGGCTCTCAACAAAGGAGAAAGGGAGAAAGAGAGATGCGAGGGTTCCTCAGCTGCAGTATAACATCCATTAGCAGGATCCTGTGTTCTACTAAAATCCTCCAGTTTTCTACCCTTCAACTTGCAGGGTACACTGGGAAGAACAGTGATTTTCCCATTCTCTCTGGAAATTACCATTGTACCAATAGTATATTCAGTGTCCTCCTCTACGTGTCTCAACACCTTTAGGAGGCTCTCCACCCACATGTCACTAAAAGGCAGCTGATAATGACATCTGGGCAACACTTCGATGCCACAAAGAAATCATCTGCCTATGAGTGCCCCAGCAGCACAGTAACCACCCTGGACCTCCCATAGCCAGCCTGTTCACATGTACATACTCTGAAGGCAAGGTCCATTCCACTCATTGTAGCACATGGCAAGCCAGATCTGCTAAGGCTTAGTGCACTAGATTGGAACTGAGAAGAAAGTGGATTCAATTCTTCAGGAAGCAGCACTGGTCTTTCTGTACTTCAATTCCTCCAACATAAAAGAGAAAACCGGACTACTCTGCCTGCAACAGCACTGGAAACATCAAGAGCAACAAGAAGAGCCCTGGCTGTACCTGGCCAGATGAAAGGTTCACCTATGTACAGTGCTCTGTCTCTAACTGGTCAACATCAAATGCCTGTTGAGAAGTAATAGGCCAAACAATTCTTTCTCATAATGCTCTTCCAGATTCCAAAATACAGCATGATTTCCTTACATGAGAGAGACTACAGCACAAAATATGGAAATAACGAATTCTCAAAACAGACCAGTCCACTCTCTTGTTCCACACTGGAAGTCACAAGGGCTAAGCTAGGATAACCATATAGCCCAATGTGCAGCTGTGAGAAGAAACCCCAGCACAGACTAATCACCTGTAGTAAATGCTGTAACTGAAAGGCAATTCAGAATTAGGGCAGCAAAAGGCTCAAATACAACATTCTGAGATGACCAGAGTGTTAAAAGGTGCAGATCTGGCCACATTCAGCACTGGCAGGCACTCAGCAGAACAGTGATCAAAACAAATTCAGCAGGAGATGAGTATCTACAGATTGGGTTTGACAGGAAAGAACCAACAGAGGTAATTTCCAGATAGAGCTGTAGGAATAGGAAGCGTGTCCAAGAAATAGTTACATTGCTGTTACAAACTAATGCACCAGAACTCCCTGAGGCACAAACTATCCCAGCATTCTTGGACAACTGAACCAATTACTCACTGACAGCACTTGCAGCTTCCTGTCAATCAGCCAAAGCGCTAGAAAACAAGACTGTTGCACCAATGCTGCAGTCCCCACTCGGGGGAGCAGAGGAAGCAATGAAAGCTCTGCCAACATCACCAGTCAACATGCTTCAGCTCCTTCCCTCTGCTCTGATCAGGAGGGAGCACCCAGCACCCCCCTGCAACAATTACCTGGCTGGACACTCCTCCAACCACAGCCGCGCTGCCCCCCTGCTTGCTGCCACAGCCACTGCCCCAGGTTCCTCCTCCAGGCTTCTGTGGCAGAAAGCAGCTGGCTACTGGCAGGCTCCCCATCAACAGCACCAGCACTCTGCAGCTGTTCCCTCTTCTCCCCATGACTCTCAGGGTACAAGCATGGAAGCAGCCTGTTTTATAAATGAGAATCAACAGCTTGCCAGAGGGCTGGAGCACATGCTGGCATAACCCACCACTCCCAGGATCAGTCGAGCAGGCCACTTCACTTCCAACCCTTTACTTTCTTTCTATAGCCCCCATCCCCGGTACTCACTGTTCCCACCTAAATGGAGCCAACAGTGTGAAAATTGCAAGCTTAATGGAAATGCTGATTGCTGATGCCAAATGCTGCTTGATGGCAATCCAGCTAGCAATAAGAAAGAATGCAAATTTTCCAACTTAAGCTAAAGCTCAGATGAACAATATGCTTTTTTTATTAAAAATAAAAAATAACACCCACAAACTTCATTCCTCTTTAGAGAAAAGGGGAAGTATTGAGCTCAGTTCTGTTTTGCCTGACAGTGTAGGTTCACACTGTTAGTTAAACAGTAGTCTTGGGAGTTAAGGTTGCACATTTTTGCACAGGGTTTTAAAACAGAAAAGGAGGACAATCGGAAGAAAAAGCAGAAACATTGTGTGAGAACATGGAAAGACAGCAAGGTAAGGAAGCCAGGAGTGCTTCTGTTTGAACACAAAAAGAGGGCAGGGATAAATCACTGCATTCTGAATGCTGCAACCCCTCCATGCATACAAAGAAAGGGCTGCGAACAGCTGACTGTAACACTTTATCATCAATGGGATCGTTTCCCAGGAGAAATTTTCACACTATCTCCTACGATCTGCAAACTGTTAGGGATTCACAATCAAATTCTCCAGCGTTTGCTAACTTTATTTTAAAAGTAATTTGCAGGACAGAGCAATATATCTGGATGAGACCTGCCAGGCTGAGGCAGGATGACCAAAAGCTTGCTAGACTTCTGTCCACGCAAATGACTAAATTCCCTTTGTGCTCATCTGAGCAAGCCTCTGTGGATGAATTCCCATCCTCACTCTTGCCAGGTGACCAATAACAGCCACAAATTCTTGTATTATTCTTTTTCTATCCACCAGCTACCAGGGCAAAGCTCTTTATCATCAGTATTAAAATATGTTAACATTACTAAAGGTAACTAGAATTAAGTAACAGAACACCAAGATTTAAGTAAAAACAGATGCTTCCCAAAAATGACACATGCAGGGAATTTAGAACATTCTCTTTTACAAGAAATTCACTGAGGTTTTGCATTTCTTACACAATCTTCTTCAAGAGATTTATACTGGGACATTTCACCAAATGGCTGTGTGCTCTTACCACAGAAATATTCTAGCTTTGGCTGAAGAAGGTAATGTGGAAAGGTTAACATGAAATTGGCCCATCGGGTGAGAATGGCAGCAGAAGACTACAAGCAGATGTTTGCAGTCTTCCTTCTGACCTTCACATATGCTTCTGTCTGCAAGTGGGCTTTGTAAGATGGGACTGGGGTTTTCTGGGGCAACATGGGAGTGCTGCCAGGAGCACAAATTAAATAAATCGATGAATATCAACCCACAACACACACCACAACTACAAACAAAAATTATTTTAGAAAACTACCTTTCAGTGTCATTCCTTTCCTAAATTCATTGAAATAGGTAACAGGAATAACAGTTGCACCAACCTTGTGCTAACACAGGACCACATGTTCCAAGCATCAGCACTCCTAGGAGTAAAGAAAAAAGGACCCTCTAAGGACTGCTAATTCCCACTACATATTCCATGGCTCATAACAGTTACAGCCTTTAGTTTATGTGAGAAACTATATTCTTTCCAACAGGTTTTCAGAATTAATCCACATCCTCAGAAACTTCACTAAAGTCAACAAGCGCAAGCGTTTGTAAACCTGTTGGGCTTCCTATTAAATAGCTGGTCAACATTATCTATTTTCTTTCAGTTCCAAAGACAAGGAAGAGGATATAAAGCTTGCTGGTCACCCATCTACAAGTAAAGGGCAGGTAAGCTGCCATAGGCAAGGACATTGCATAAAATGCTACTTAATCACAATTTTTATACTGATCTACTGAGGCACTTAAAAAACAAACACTAATTCAAAAACTTCAACTTAATGATTCAGTTCATCAGAATACTAAAAGACCTCGCTGTTTTTTGCAATCCTAGACGTAAGCATCTCTGCCCTCAGGGTGCTAATGAGACCTGTGAAGTCGTGTCTAGTCCTTCTTGACACAGAAAGAAGCCATAAGCACATCTGAAACTGTCAAAACATCATTCTGAGAAGAAAAGATTCTTTCCTCTTTCAAGCATACCATAGATTATAGATACCTAGGATACACAACTAAGCTAGATGCCAGCTCTCATTCCTCAGTTTCCTAAACCAAGGAATGGTCCTAGCAAGTCATTCAAATAAGAGAATAGAAAAAGGATATTAGTTCCATCCCTGAAAGTTAAAAGTGATGAACAACTCCCTCTTTGTATCATGCAATGATTTCTAACACCGAGCTTCTACCCAGTAACACCTGCCAGCCTCCCTAATGCTCTAATCCCAGATCTCACTCTACCCAGTCCCTCCTGTATTCAGGGAGGGACTATTCCTCCTAAGCCACTATAACCTCCCTTTCACCTTAGACTCTCCATCCTCCCAGGTCAAGATCCTTTCCACCTCTAAAGACCTCCCCTTTCCATTAACTCAGAACTCCCATTCCCCTTGCATCTTTAACCAGCCTGAACACTATTCTTGCTTCTTCCTTCCTCAGTTCCTGGTGCTGCCACTACCACTGGGAACAGCAGAGAGAGCCCATCCTTCCCACTTCCAGCCCCATCCCTCAGTCAGGTGGCACTCTAAAAAGCCAGCATCACCTTGTACTCAAAGGGTTCATGAGATCCCAAATCTCCAGCACGGCATATGGCTCATGGCTGGGAGCTCTCAGTCACATGGAGATTCTGATGTGCACTCTGAAAAGTTGGGCCAGCCTCTCACTTCAAAAGGCATGGAGAAATGAGAAGGTGAGCACCAGGTAAAGCCTGAATTAGGTAGAATGTGTTGACCTACAAAGACATTCAAACTCTAGCATTTGTTCCATAGGTCTCTTTACAGTTTACAAGCAGTGCAGTGAAGTCAGAATGCATTTCTGCAGGAAGGTATTTGAAAGGTCAAGTCTCATATATTTACTTCTTTCTCTTTCCAAAGTAGAGAAAGTTCTATTCTTCAAGTAGAACCATTTAACAAACAGATGTTCTTTGTACTCACCCTAGATTTCATTTTATGAAAGCATTTTACACTTAACACACAAGCACCCTATTTCTTCTACGCTATTCCTACGCATGATCTTTATTAGTTACCTTTGAAGATGCTGTGCTGAAGAGACCATTCTCTTATGCTTCAACATCCTTCAAAGCTTAAGGACATTTCTTTCTTTGTTAGAACATTAGAGAATTCCTCATTGCACGGAAATTAACACAGCAGCCTTATCTATACCATCAGCTGAGTCATGACTGCTTCCTCTGAACCTCAAAGACTTCACAAGCATGCACAAGACAGCACTGTTGAATCCTGAACCTTGGCAGCATTTTTTAAAGCCATGAAAGACATTCTGCAAGTTTGTAAGAAGGTCAAATTTTATATTTTTAAGTCTTTTCCCTAAAATCTTTTAAGTCATTGTTAATGATCAAGCTCTACGATCTTGCAAACTCTCACGGCATCTAGTGATCAGGCACTTTACTAGTGAACTAGACTGTCTGGTACATCAGTATATAAATCCTGCCTCCACAAGAGCTGCAAGACAAGCTTCCCTTGCCAGGTAGCTGCTGCAGAATGTGACAGTGACGGCGGTATTAGAGATGAACGTGAGACACATCACCTGATTTCCAGTTCAGCAACATAAATGAAGTAGACCTGATCAACCGCTTAGAACCAGAAATGGCAGAGATAACAATTACTATCAATAATCAATATTGCTTTATTATTTCTGTGACTGAAAAGTGACTAAGCAATACCACTTTAAATATGCACTGCATAAGGGCAAGAGAGTTATATATACTTCAAGTTGTGTGAGGGTGAGGTTCTACTCCCCCCAAAAAATTGCTTATTTTAAAATGTTCTACAGAGGAACCTTTTACCTCTTTAGTATTCACCCAAAAACATTTTGAAAGCAATATTACCCTCATGTTATAAACACAGAACCTGACAGAAAGATCTGAAGAGTCTACAAAAAGGAAAAAGTAATTTTGTATAGTAGCATTGCAAAACTCTACTTTGATAATTCTAAACTGAAAAAGAAGAAAAATTAACTTCTTGATAGTGCTACATATTTGAAGCACCTTTACTAATAGTGCATTCTGCATCTATCAAATTAACTAAGCTAGAAGATAAGGAACTATAACATGTTAAAATGATTTGGATATTCACCTTCAATACTTACTAATGGCAAGCCCACTTTTAATCCTACTTAGCTATTTATTAGGGCAATTGAATGCAATTTCACTATTATTCATCATTATGTTTAAGATTTTTTCTATGCTCTAGTCTTGCTATTATAAGTCTATATTAGAATTGCTTTTCTGTTTCTTTAAACATGGGTTTTGCTTTAAGTGAACCATAGCAACTGCAAAGAAGTTACCTGCACCCCCTAAGCTCAGAGTGAATTGCTCAAGCATTGCTAATTTTGAGGTGGGAGGAGTTGTAGAAATGAGGTCTTTTTATATAAAAAGCTTAAATGACTCATGAAAACTCTTTTGGCATAGCTTATACATGCTTGACAACAACAACAACATATATATAGCACCATCCATCACTCAAGTGCTGTACAAACTAGCCCAAAAACATTGGGCATAACGGGCTATTTCTGAGAGCAGGGAACTGGCTGTTACCAAGTCAAGTTTCCTTATCAGCTATATAAAGTACCTTACACTTGACATGCAGTAAATCAGTGTTTAAAAAGTATAAGGTACCTGGCATAACTGTCCAGGAGATTTCCAATTGGCCAAAATGTCTGCAAGGGAATGGGTCAACACAAACATACCCCCTTAAAGTTTCTGACCTTGGTCAAATTTCCAGGCTAGTCACCAGCAATGGTGCACTGTCACAGATGAAAAACCTGAATGTTTTCTACAGTGCTCATACAGCTGCACACTAATCACAGATGGTGGAACTGAAGTGAATAGTCTGCTGAAAAGGGCTAATAAAGAAGAATCCAAATCAACAGACATGTCTGGATCTAAATGTCTGGTCTACCTATCAGTAAATGCACTTGCCAATCAGTTTCATAGGCTAATCAAAGTACAACTGCTTTTTACTTTCCAGCATTCCTTTTTAGATATTCTGGAATTTAGCTCCACTAGTGATCTGGTATTTATTTTCACACTACTTATAGCTAAAGTCAGCTTATACACACAACTTCTGCCACCCACAGATTTTCCTTTCTGTCAGTCCTGCTTCCAGCTCTCAAATTCCTGCATCTTTCTCTGTCAGCTAAACATTCTTGGTCATCTGGTCTGCACAGCTAGAGACTTCGCTGCTTTAAGTGCCATAGTCCTGGCCCCTTGACTTAATATGAAAAAATTATTCTAATAAAGGAGCTAAGGCTGGATCACATCCAAAGACTAACAATATTGTTCCTCTTTAAGCTCAGATGCTGCAAAAGGAAGTTCAACAGAAATAAGATCATATGTAAACAATATGCCACATAGTGGCATATCCAAAAAAGTATAAAGTATTACAGACTACATAAAAAGCCTTATATGTGTCCTGAGAGATGCCAAACACCTGGCTCTACTGCTTTTCTCTGCCATCACTGCAACTTAATATCAGAAAAGTAAATGCAGAAACTTTCTCGAAGTGCTGCTGGCCTTCCATACTGAAGACAAAGCACTCACAAAGGAAGAGCATCAATCAATCAGATGACACACGAGTGGCTTTCCTTAATTAGAGACTAGCTAACATTAGAATTGGCAAGTGAACAGAAGGCTCCATACATTGCTACCGCTTCCACCTACAACCTTTATCTCAGTTCCTCCGCACCTTATACTGACTACCTACCCCACACTAGTCTCTTTGTCTTCTTCTCCCACTCAATTTTCTGCTTGAAAAAACTCTCCTTCTTTTACGTGCCAGGTAGAACTCCCTGCCTTTCTTTCAATACTTCCTTACACCAGTTCCCTCCAGCTTCTTTGTTCCACTCAGTCCTGTTCGAGGGGCCTCCATTGCTATTATCCAAACTGCACCACAGGGGCATTGCTTCACTCATCACACACCTTGTCATTCTAGAAGACAAGTGTAGGCTTGAAGACCTTCTGTAAAGCACACCTGATGGGGCAACATGAGATCTTAGACCTTAGAGTGAACAGCTGTTCTTTTAGTTGTTCATCCAGTTATAACTAATTCCTCAATCCAAAATAAAAACCCAATGGTCATATAAAGGATAGAAATTAATTCGCAAGTCCCTGTGCTCTGGTTTGAAATTTTCTGTAACTTAGATCAAGACCATAGAAATAGCCATTCTTTCACATCAAAGGCAGCAGCATTCTGGGTAATCAAAGAGCAACCCTGACAAGGATAAGAGTTAATTATGAAATAGATCTCAAGATAGGGCTGGCAATTAGTGTTTACTCTGCAACATACAGCACTCTAGAAGCACATCTGGAGCAGCCAGGATGTGCCCTTTTACAGGTGTATGTACCATTCTGTCCAGGGCCTCCCAGTCTGTATAAACCACCTGGCAGCTACTAAAGAATCTCTCTGTTCACCTCAACTCCCTATAAAAACTTTTTTTGAAATATTCTTATGGTAGTTTACTCCCACATGAGAGGATCTCCCTAAAACACACAGAAATCCATAGTACACACGAAGCTCTTCAGTTACATCAGGTGTGCAGACATTCCAGGTCCTTCACAGAAACCTGATCAACCTGAGTGGTTTTTACATTACTGCTTTGCTTTCAAAGCATGTGCAGTACTCAACACTTCTGAGGCCCTTTACGTTTCCAAAGCACTATACAAACACTATTTAATTAGAGACAGCTAACAAGAATATCCCAAGATACTGAATCTCAGCATGCAGCAAGGATTTTTATTTTTTTCCCCCCATAAATAGGTAAAATTAAGGACTGAAAGATGCCTAAAAGTGTGCTGAACTGTGGAACAATACCTTCAAGCAAAAAGGTGTTATATTTGAAACTTCCATACTGCCAGTGTGTAGGAAAGATCCAGCCCAGCCTGGCCAAACAGAAATGGCTCTGGTTCACTGGTAACTAGAGAGGATATCACACATGCTATCAGATGCAGTTTCTATTCACAAAAGACATCCACACTGTACACACACTTCTCCTTACTGGCACTACACTGCAGCCATGCCTCTAGGGGCTCTGCTCTGATGAAAACAACTGAAAAGAAATTAGTAATCCCTTAATTAGTGGCACCCGTTTCACCTTCTGCAGGAATAATTTAGACAGTCTGAATGGGCCACATGTCACACAAAGTGAAAATTTAATAAATGAAAGTGACTCAGATTGTCCGTTCATTTCTCTGTACCTACAACCTAGCTGGGGAAGGCTACTGAAGGTAAGTACTCAGTGTTAACTTAGAACAGCTTCACAAACCACTCATCACTGTCTTTTTCAAAAGCCTCCTCTCCCAAATTTCTGATGGGAGTTGCGTTACACCAGGCAAGTCACGGATCCTAGGTCTCGAGCACAGCTCCAGGAATACACAATTAGGGCCATGTTCCCCTGAATTTTCATAAAGCTCTTGTTTAAGCCACAACAGCAAGGGGATTAACTGTACTTTCCTAGCTGAGCTACTTCACTGCTTGCTAGATAAGAACAGAAGCACACACCCTAACCACCAAAAACGTCTGTTAGGTCTCATCATCCATTCTGCTACTCCCTTCCTCAGACCTCCCACGCAATAACTGCATCATGTCAGAGTCCTACAAAGCTATGTCCAGTAGATTATGTCAAACCCTGTAATATTTATCTATCTCTGGATACAAGTGGCATGAAACAGACTTACCTACCATCAAATCAAAGGTCAGAGTTAAAAGCCTCTCTTCCCTCACAGTGACATTTCTAAGCTGCTCTCTTCAGAAGGGGCTGCACACACTACTCTATGTGTATGCAGCTCTGACAGTAAAAAGGAAAAGCAAGGTCCATCTCCCTTTACCCAAGAGCCTGTTTTCCTTCTACTCACAAATACCTGAGAGAAACACTACTCCATAAAACATTACTCCCTTTCTCTAATCAGGTGAACAGGGACTCAGGTAATGAAACAGAAAAACAAAGACATTTGGATACCATGGTGATCATGGCCAGACAAGAAAGTAAATTAGCTACCATTATGATAATGAACTGGCTTTCCAAAAGAGGCAATTTGCATGTAGCAACTGAGAAGCAAAATAAAGATGCTTTAACAGAACTGCTGCTTGCTGTTTAACCCTGTAGCAACGGAACAAGCAGTCACAGCCACCAAACAGCCACTGCTCTGGGCTTTTCCTATTTGACTGTCACTGCAGATGCAAAGTACCTGACCAGAGCTCCCTCCAGGTGTAATGAAGTCTCACTCTGCATTTCTTCTGGTAGCACAGCAGCTTGTGCACAATCTGAATGCACCGTCTGGAAAAGAGAGGGTAAAGGATTAATGACATTGCATTTTCCAGGAATTCTACATCAAACCTGGAAATGTCTCCGAAATCAGCAGCAGAGAAACTCAAAGACTATCAGAGGAGGATGGGACTTGTGGCTTTGAGCTCCTAAAGGGAATGAAAAAAGAATCAGACAAAATGAAAGAAAGGGGCCTGTATGTCAGTTTAAGCTCAACAGGATTGGACTGAACACAAATGCATATTCATTGTTTAATTAACACTTTCCACTCTTTGCTACCCTTACCTGAGAGTCTCATAAGCTCTACAAAATGAGTTACTTGTAGGCTCCATATGTATGAGATACTGCATGTTATTGTAAAATCTGGACACAGTGGAGTTTCTCAGTTTCTTTGGCCCAAATGATGAGGCTAAAGGAAGTAAGAGTGTCAAAAAAACTACAGGATTTTTAGTTTGACTGAGGTGTGTGGTTTAATTACATTTTTAAAAAAAAAAGATAGATATTTGTATTCATTTTTCCAGTCTCCTTAAAAAGTAATTTAGGTGGAGCTTTGGAATGATGAAGCACTACACATACAAGCTCTGGAATCCCCCAACACAGCCAGTGTACTTGGCAAGTCTCTAAATAATCCTGTAGGTCTCTATAGCATCTAGCACTCATACAAACTTTCAGGTGCACAAACATTCTTCACAAATAATATCAGAACTAAATATACAGTATAATGAGTAAATTCTCTATCATTAGCTATCATTACAGACAAGACAAAAAATTTATACAAATTTCAATTTCTTAGGTTAGGCTATTTTTAGTTATTAACATTTAGAAAAAATAGAAGGAAGGCTTCTAAAAAGAAAAATTCCTTTTTCCCCAAATTCTTATTTGTCAAAAACATCTCATTAATGTGAACATCTTTCTGAAAAGACATTGATGAAAGACACTACACATCAGATAAACATAGAGAAATCAAATCCTAGAAATTTGCAAGGAATTTATTCAAAATGGTGTGAAGAGTTCAACAGCAGGCTTTAAAAATAAGGCTGTAGAAAAAAATATGCAGAAGGTGTATCTTATTCTTTTCAGACCTTTAGATGATCCCAAAAATACCACAGTGAGGTAAGAACTAAAACTAACTTTGAATGAACAAAAGTAACCCCATCTATAATCGCTGAGCATCACAGTAAGTGCTGTATTTCAAATAGCATTCTCATAAATTCAACCAAGAAAAGGAAGCAAACCAGCTAGGATAGACAGCTGTCTTCAGATCAGGAACAGTAATCACTCTGGGAAGAGACCTCCTATTTCTGATGTTACTGGTACCAGACAATGCCCAGCACCTTTTCACCTACATATTTGCTTGGCTGTAAGTCTAAAATTGGCCTCTACAAGAAAAAAAAAGCAGAACTCTATTTAAGACGCTGACCAGAGAGAATCTGCTAATGGCTAAAACGTTTCTTTATAATAACAATAGCTGTTAATGCAAAATAATCTGCATACACATCTCATCACTGAAACCTTGTGATTGTACACAGTAGCATACAGCTACTGTGAAATCAAGGCACAGACAGAAAGGGATTAGAAGGGGCATAATAGTCCTAGTACCCCTGCCTAGACTCCCAAACTACACTGCTTTAGTTGTGAAACTGCTTTAGTTATGAAGACATCCATCCCGGTGGGGTATTTCTGTTTTTTAGTTTTATGCTGAGGATTCATAATACATATAATGGACAAAAAGCACCCTTACTCTAAGCAATCTGGATTTCTCTTTTAAATATTAATATGCCCGCCCTTGAGCAGCTTTATGTTGTCACCTTTTAAACGTACTGCAGAGAAGTATGACACTACTTGTGCATTCAGAACACCCACTTTGTCTGCAATAACTGTGTCTGCTATGGGATGGTTTCAGACAGGAGCATAGTGAAAGGACTGCACAAACATGCCAAAATGAATGGATACAGATGTCCACTGGTGGTTGCTACTACTCATTGTTTTTAGTCTCATGGAGTTTCTGGATGTGACATTACTTCTGAGCCCAAGCAGTTCACACCTTTGTTGTGAAACTCCAGTGCATTATACCCATCTACAACTAATTCTGAAACTGTCATTAAAAAAAACATTTCTCACAAAGTCAACTGAACTATACAACCTTTGAAAAGGCACTGTAATTGCAGGGTTATGTGGGCAAAATCAGAACATGGTGAAAAGTTACCTTAAGGGAAAACATCCTATGTGTCTTTATCTTTTCTACAGAATATAGTGCTGTTCACGCCTTGGGGAAATTCAGCACTTGTACAAACAGTCAGAGCAAAGCCAACAATCTGCCTAAATCCTATTTCTGCCCTCCGGGCTAAAGCAGCACAAAAGCATTTGAGGGGCCCCCGTGGGACACATGGAATGCTCATGAGTAGCTCTGTCCTCTTGTCTCCTTTTGCCCATTGCTCAGTTTTACCCCTTGTAAGCTATTTCAGGCTTAAACCTCTCTTCCTCTCCACATTGCCTTCCAGGCCTCACATCAGTCATCCTTGGGTTTTTAAAACTGTCTTTTCTGTTTCTAGACCAAGATTCATCTTCTGGGAAGTGGGGATTCTTGCAATGACTTTGTGTTATGAAACTTCTTTTAGACTGAAAAGCTCTTTGTGTTAGATCAAGTAGATTAGGAAAACAGTCTGAAAGGTAGAAATTCATTTCACTTTCAATTTTCTGGCACACAGAGGATTTTAGAAAAAGTTACTGGAAGAGTTCATGAAACGCCATCCTGCTCCCCACCAGCCACAGCGTTATTTCAGCAGGAAGATCGCTCTGTGAGCAGAATTCCACCCGAATTCAAACTTCAAATGAAATCACAGTGAGTTACCCCACAACACTTACACATAGAGATCCATAGGAAATTCTTTCATCATGTGTGTTACAATGAATTCCACCATCAAATCTGACAAAAAAGAAAATGATTAAGTAAGTATTGAGCTGGCTACTGGTAACATCTCGTAGACTATGAGGAAATCAAACTGCCCCACCTACCTACCTCTACCAGACAACAGTCCTGCTTAGATGAGAGGAATTTCACTTGTTTGTTTGTTTGTTTTAAAGAGCATTGGACATCCTCTAGAATTAGAAAAGAAACTACTGCAAACTGACGGTACATACTGTATCCTTTTGCTTTGAGGCACTGCTTCCCCATATACTTTCCCCCACTAAGAGTCAAATAAAGACTATACAATGAATTCTGATGTTTAGAATTGCTCTCGCATTTCAAGCCTTGTCGCTAATGGAAAACTCCATTAAGAAGCAAACTTTAGAAAATTATTCTTGCAAGAAACAATGGACAACCTAGAAGTTTACTTAAAGAGACATTGTAGATAACACCTATTCTTCCTTAAAACAAATTCTGAAGTAAAGCTAGTTTGATCTCAACATAGGCTAGGCTTCTGCTTAAGATTAATTCGGGGGGGGGAAAAAAGAAAAAAGGAGAATGGGCTGCCCATTTAAGGGCTCCCAGTGTGAGGATAAGAGGCAAAGAATATAGAAATACAACTGAAAGAGATAAATTATGATGGTTCAGCTAATAAATGATAATCGAATGTGTGTGTGCTCAACACAACTTCAGCAAAAAATGCTTATCCCATGCCAGTGGTAACAATTGTGAGCTGTAACCTCCCAGGGCACTTATAGCCCAGCAGTATGACTCAACAGTGACTAAAAACAGTCTAGAGAAAGAGTGCATAAGATCTGATAAGTCTAGAAATGCTCTTCATGCAGCTATTGTGTCTTGGCTTCAACAAGCACGTCTTTGAAAATGCTGGAAGTCTAAGACTGCTTCCATACCATCCTGCTTAAGAGTCATTCAGGGATCCAGGCTTCATCCATTTCTGAACGCATTTATTCTTTTGGCCCCCACAGTAACGAGAGCCACAATTTAATCATGTGTTGTATGAAAAGCTTTTAACGATGCCGCCATATCCGCAGGCAAAACCAATCCTAGCTACTGACATCCTATTGGTTTTTTACCCAGAAAAGGCTAAATACCCAGCAAACACATTCACAAATATGTCCTTTCCATAGGTTTGCCATCCTCATATCACCTACAAAGTACTTAGGGCTAATTGTTACCACACTCACCTAAAACTGAATTTATTAATGAGCTGTCCTCCCTGTTGTTACTAGCTCATATCAAAGGGGCCAACTGGCTTCTGGAAAGCTTACTGTGAATATATATAGGATTTCTTGCTACAGAGCTGCAATCTTGGATTTAAATTGTCTGTGAAGCAGCCATGTATGGTATGGAGATGGACATTCCATTGTTGGAAACATCTTTAGTATGTAACTGTCCTCCTTTTAAGTCCATCCACCCCTCCACTTAAGCCACAAACCTCATATTTCTACTGCACAACAAGAGGTGCCTTGGGAACCACAAGCACACAGGTACTGTGACAATACTCACCGAGCACAGCACACACCAGCGGGCGGCAGGGCAGGTTCTTGTCTGCTGCTTTCTTACGATGTCTCATCGGCTTCAAACACACAAAGATGAAAAGAAATCAGCAGAAGCCTGAAGTGACAGTCTGTGTATTACTGTATTTTTCAAGCAAGTAGTATCATCAGCACAGGCTTCCCTTTGTCCTTTTCTCCAACTGCTGTCTTACCTATATTAATCCTAAAGGCCGTGGCTGGAGCAAAATTGCGCCTGCTTTTCCATACTGGGGTTTTGTTTCTCTAGCTGTGTAACTGGAGGGCCCTGTTATACTGGGGGAGGGTGTGAACACCACAAGACAAAAACAAATCACACAGCAATTCCTCCCCCTTGGTTAACATACTGATTTGTTCCTGACCCAGAAGTCTGATTGGCATTCTTAACAGTGTGTGCATTATTCAGTGGCTTTGGTGTTTATTGTAATAGACCAGAAAGGCTAACTAGATGGCAAGTTTGTTGTTAAGTGGTAAGGACTGGCATCCTTGAAGTATGCTCACTATAAAGTAAGATGTTTGTTTCTGTCCTGGATTAGTGACAATTTTAAGTGCTGTTTCACTGTCAGATAAGGTGGAATTTGCCAGTATAACAAAGACAGAATGCATCAAGTTAGCATAACCATTCAAGCTACTTGTAACTACAGAGCTTCATGAGCCAGGTAATGACACTGCCCCCACAGATATCTATAGGAAAAAGCTCTGGAAAAAATACTTTCCTCCCTGAAGGTGAGAAGAAATCACCTTCAGGATGAAGCATAAGCCAAATGAGAGCACTCAGTGTAATTCCAGCTGGCTATTATATATCACATGAGGGCTCATGCTTGCTGAAGATTAAGGCAGAACATTCCCTCTGCCACTGATTTCCTCAGAGATCTCATAATACGCAGCTCCTCCTCAGCTACACAGGCCTCTGAATTCACTGACAGGGCAACCAGCTCTTTGTTCTTTGAAGAGACATTCTGAGAGCAATTTCAAAATCATTCCCCAACTACTGCATTTCTCACAGTATTTCTACATGCCTTAGCAATCTAGGTTAGATGTCTGTGACACAGTTTCCAACATACAGGGTCTCAAATCCTCTCAGTTTGCATCCCAAAGAGAAAACAATCTAGAAGAAAAGACTCACCATTCTATGTAGGTTTACACGAAAATTCATGTTGTCATCATGAAGAAAAGCATTAGCATACTGATCCTATTGAAAAGGGCAAGAAGAGGGAGGAAGTGTGAACAGCCCAGCATCTTACAGTTGCCTCTCAAATCACAGGTGTTTCAGTGTAATACTCCCAACATATAACTATAAAGTTAAAAAGATATCTGTAACTTCTTGCCCCCACCTATGTTTCCAGTCACACAAAAGTAAACCCCTCCTGATCCCAATTCCACTTTAACTAAAGCCTGAACTACTGCTTGTTTTGTTAGCAATTTATTTTCCATTCTCCTCTTCTGCTCATTCAAACTCTGGACTGCACACACCACTATGTCAAGAGTTCAACAAGTGCTCCAGATGTATAATATATGAAGGTGGTTCTCCAGCACACCAGTTTCTGTGACTATGTGGATGAAGGTTTAAATTGGCATTTTAATGGACCCATCATGCCAGAAGTTACTGCAGTACTAGCAGATGTTCCACCTCTCAGGCAAAGCTCATTCCAAGACCATCTCTACATTAAAGAGACTTCTCCAGATAATGCATGGTCAGGATGGGTAATAAATATAACCTCCCTTAATACCAGAACCAAAACATGCCCTTGTTATGGAGAAACAGAATTTCTTATCTTGTGTTATCTATGCATCCACCTGAAGAAAAAGTGCCAAACCCATTTAATTAGAAAAATTTAAAATGTAGATGATTAACTTTCAGGCTGTACCCTGAAGAAACATTACTTCAGAATCCTTGCCCTGCTATCAACATTACACCTTTTCATTCTTTGTTAAGAAGGAAAGGTCTTTATTTGCAAGCAAGCAAAATGCAAATGCCATGCAAACACAATCACCATTCAGGACATCAGTCAGACCATGAGTATATACTTCCCATGAGACAGGACCACATTCTGCCAGGACTGCTGACCTAGCTCTGTGATGCTGCTTTCTCACCCTACTATCACAATTGCTACTTGTTTTCCTTGTAGGGACCTACAGCCATGTGACTTTCTTTCAGACTTCTACCCTTCTTCAGCAGAAGGGATATGGCATAGCCTGTGTTTACCATGAACAGCACAGCGCTGAAAGCCATTAGCACATTACTCATCTAAAAGCCACATCACAAGGTCACTTGACAACTAAGAGAGAAAAGGCTTAGGTTCACTTTTTTCTCTTCATTCTTGGGAGTTGGATAATCTTATTTGGGTTAGCCAATTTTCAAGTTTCGAGTCAACTTTAACAGTACTGTACCAGGTTTATTAGCAAAACATTAAGTGCCTGAGGTCCTAACCACTCAGTTCCATTGTGGATATTAAACTCCTGCTCCACCAGAGGCAGGTAGATAGAGCCCTGTAACACACCATCTGCTGAGCAGCTTCACACAAGAAACTTACCTCTGCTATGCATGTCAGGATGATCAGGCACAGCTTGCCACTGTGCAGCCGGTGCTCATCTGCAAAGAAGAAAAACAAGTCCTCTGTGAGCCACACAAGCCTAGCAAGGCTAAAGAGAGAGCGAGCTGTTGCAGCAAAAGAAAAGCCCAGCTTGGAGATAATTCATACTCCTACTTCCTCTGTGATATTTAATAGTCTATTCCCATTAGGCATTCACCCTCCAGCCTGTCCACTAAATCCCACCCCACAGTCTGCACCAAGAGCAAAAGTTTCAGATTTGAACCTCCAACAGCACTGTAACTATCCGCTGGGCTTCCAACCTCATTCAGTTTTACTTCCACAGATACTCTAAATACTGGGGTTAGTCCCTGTCTTTCTGTCACAGCAGAGACACATTGTTCCCTCTCTTTGACAGGATGGAAAGAAAAACATCACCTTTGCTGTAGGTTATGAAACAAGCGGCAAAGCTTTGTCAGACACACAGCACGGTGTAGCAGAATGACTCCTGACATTATGCTCAAAGTTCCAAGTTTTAACCCCAATACTGAGAGACACGACCTACTTTGCTCTGTGCAAAACTATGAAAGGAGGAAGTCTGCAAAGACTTAGCATTTTAAGCCAAAAGAGTTTCACACTGATCATGTTCCAACAACTTCTTATTCATCCTACACTTTCAAGCAGCTTTGGCCCTGAATGACAATTGGAGGGCTGAAAGACTCACTAATAGAGAGGGACTAAGGCAGAAGAATGCAATTTTTACTTGGATTATTTAAAACTCTCCTCTCTCAATTTTAACCTTGAATATAAAAAACCCTCAAGATACATATAGTCATAGAGGACCACAGGATGGAACAAGCCTCTGGTTCAATCTTTTATAAAAACAGGGCCAGGTAAGACCAGGTTGCTGAAGGCACTGTCCAATCAAGCTCATTTAAAAATCTTTGTTCTAAAAAACAAACCGCTCACACTACACACCCCCAAACCCACAAAAACAAACAGAACCCAACAACAACAACATACCTATAACCAAATCCTGAGGAAGCTTAAAATTGCACATTCCTGAGACCTCCAACAGCTTTTCTAAAGCATAAGACTACTAAACATCCCAGGCATCTGCCTTAAACTTGGAGAAGATGGAAACATGAGACCCACTTTCATATAAACCAGGAGACAGCCAAACTCCTTGCATCTTTGCAGATGACTTCTACAAACACTTTGCTAGCTGGTGTGTATATGGTAATCTATAAAAATAGATAGAATGGGCTTAACTAGCTGCTCTGTCTAGTTTGATGCCTTGTTTTCTTTACTATGCTGCTGAGGGACAGATATTTATAACAAGATATGCCCTGAAGTATGCTGATTTCATCTTGCTGCACTAAGTAAGATGAAGAGGAATTTTGGAATGGAAAAGTTAAATGTCTCTCCTATTTTCTTACCTCAGCTAAAATGTTATAAAGTCTTGTACTCCAGCAAAGCAGGAGAAATGGCCTCAAATAATACTGATGCACAAGAGTCTTATTATATTCATATTGTAAGGCCTCCCTGTATATTTCTGTAGGTGCTGCTACCACTTCTCTCTCTGGGGATTATGCTGTAAAGGCTCGTTTCACACCAAGTACTCTGCCTCCTGCCGACGCTCTGTGAACATCACGCCATTTTCAGCAGCAATGGGGCAACTGCAAGCAGCTCCTTGCACAGACACTTTGTATTTCACAGCATCCTTCACTAAAGGAACAAAGCAAGCCACTTTCTAAGGGGAGGTGTATCACTATAAACCCTGCTTCACCAATGGGAAAAAAATGACACAGAGGTTTTGTTTCTCCCAAGGCGGCTGCCTCTGACTGACACAAAAGAGGAAAACAAGAGGATCTAGGAAAAATAATCTATTAAATTATGCTCTCCAGGACAGGACCAAAACAACTGTCTAGTCCTGGATATGGAACAAACCAGTCTCCCCTCTAAGTGTTCCCAGCTGTCTCAAGACACCTGAAGTAAATTGGAATTATTCATCTTTTTTGCTATATTGGTGTCACATTGAATCATAGAATCGCTTAGGTTAGAGAAGACCTTTTAGATCATGGAGTCCAACTGTCAACCCAGCACTGCCAATCTACCAGTAAACCATGTCCCAAAGTGCCTACATGTCCTCTAAATACCTTCAGGGATTGTGACTCGAGCACTTCCCTGTGCAGTCTGTTCCATGCTTGATCTTATACAAGAAAAAATTAGGCAGGGCTCCATCTAGAATCAAAATATAAGGACAGGAACATACCCACTAGAACTAATAAGTTCAGGTTTGGAGGGCACACTTTAAACGATCGATCAGTGGAGCTCATTGCCACACACTACCATGGTGGGAGGGAGATTAGGTCTATCAGCCAGACCAATTTCAAACGTTACACAAGCTAGAACCAAAGCAAAGAGAGAAACATCAACTCCTGTCTCATAGCATAATAAACTCATCTCTTACTGGCTTGTTTAGTAAGGAATCCCCTCTATCAGATTTCACTCCATCTGAAACTAATCCAGTTTGGCAGTTCCCGAATCCCTGCACAGACTTTTCATGTTACGGTGACTAATAAGTGCAGAAGTTAAATTGAAAAACACAAAATTGTTGCATCAGAGATCTGGATCAGCAAGACAGACCCTGAGAAAAGCAAATGAGAATGATTAGAGAGCTGGTAAGCCCTCCTCATGTGTACAATCTATTGGAAATGACTGAGCAAAGATTGATGTGGTTTAGTTCAAAAGACAAAAGCTAGAGGAAACATGAAAGCAGATTTCAAATACATAAAGGCTGACACAAAGAAAAAAGAAACAATCCATTCTCAATATCTATCTTGGAGAAGATAGACAGTAATTCAAATCATAGCAAAGAATTTAGGAAGCACATGAAGCTTTCTCATAATAAGGATGGTTAAACACCAGAGTGGACAGTCTGGAAATGGTGCTCCACTATCACAGTGTCTTCATCCAACCTGTCAGCAACACCTCTGAGAAAAGATTCAGGTAAATCTGATTCTGCCTTGGTTTTGAGGAGTTGTCAAGATTTAAACCCAGACAGCAACTAAATACCATGCACCTGCTTACTCACTTCCAATGCTTCTCCTCTTCCCCCAGTGTGAAGGAGAATCAGAAAGAAAAGGTAAACCATGCGGGTTGAGGTAAGAACAATTTAATAATTAAAACATCGTCATAATAATAACCATAATAATCATCAGCAGAGTGAGAGAAGGTAACAGAACCCAAGAGAAACAAGTGATGCACAATACAATTCACGATACAATTGCTCACCACCTGTTGACCAATACCCAGCCCATCCCTGAACAGCAAATGGCCCCTTTTGGGTAACTCCCCCAGTTTATCCATTAGGCGTGACATTCTATGGTGTGGAATATCCCCTTGGACAGTTCAGGTCAGCTATCCCAGCCATGCTCCCTCCTTGCTTTTTGTGCACTTCCTCACTGGCAGAGCATGAGAACTGAAAATTTCTTGATTTAGGGTAAGCACTTCTTAGTCAGGGTCAAAATATCAGTGTGGTATCAATATCATTCACATACTGAATCCAAAATAACAGCACTGTATCAGATACTAAGAAGAAAATTAACTGTGTCCCAGCCAAAATCAGGACAGGGGTGCACTAGACATTTTCATAAAGTCCCTTTCAGTCCTAATTTAATTTATTCACTTTTTCCCCAATTAGCTTGCTTGCAGAACAAGGCAGCCAAGTGTAACTTCACTGTAAGCTAGTAGGTAAAAGGAAACTCTCCTGCCTGTTCTCTTATTCAATGCCAAGCAATCACGAAGTTCAATAATTGATGTATCATAGCTCTGCAGCTGTCATCCTATTTTCATTCAGTTGTTACATCTAACTTCACAGCAAAAGTCAGTAATAGGCTGAAACACGGTGCAAAGATCACTTGTTATGTTCACACTATGGTCCTGCCCATAGAACCACTGGGCAAAACAGCACCCTTGGGTACCCTGAGCAGGAGATGAACCAATACTTCAACTCCAGCAAGCTGAAATTAACCACCACACTACTACAGGAGAAACAAAGATGGAAAGATGGAAAGATACTTTCTCAAGCAAATTACTGCCAGTGCAGTCTAAGTTACTGCTGTTCTCTTTACAATTACATAGCTACATGTTTAACCACTAAATATTAAAGGACAAAGGAAATATTTCCTCCCAATGCTGAGTTTTACCTCCTGTGTCAGTTTCTAAGTGTTCTTTAAAGTACAGTTCTCTGGTGCCTGAGACTTCCCCTCTCTGACAGTTGGGAATCATATGCTCACACCTCCTGCATCTGGACAGGCTTGGTTATTAGGTACTATAATCTATTATTAGATTCTTTCCATACTTGACATCTTTCCTGCCAGCATTAGGTCTCTCCTAGTCTCATAACTCTTTATCTCACAATAAGAAATCTCTTAATTTTCCCAAAAGGTGGAATTCCTTTAAAGGGACTCCAGTTCACTTCTATTTCTGGAGTCACTAGACATGTTCTTGTGACCTCCTCACTTCAAGAAGCACTGTTTGCTGCATCCAAAGAATTCATTTACCTTTTGTGTCCTGCATCACAATTGAGCTGTACTTCAAGAAGGTTATCAGCAGGTTGCTGGTTTGCACATCAGCATCCAAAGGTAGCTCTGCAGAGCTTATAACTGGAACAAAGCAGATAAGACACACAAGATATAATGTAACAATTATTGACCAAAGCTGTAGAAAAGGGATGCAGAAAGATCAGCTTTATAAAAATCAAGAAGCAAAAGCAGTCACAGCTTGTGCTAGATACATCACAACCCAGCAGGGAGCAGAAATGTACTTTCCATACCCGCAGCAGTTCATTGGCATTTCTCTGGGACACCAGCTGTACTTTTGACATCTTAACAGTGGACATCATCTGCCTTAGACTTCACAAGAAGCCATCTCAGTTCCTCAGCTAACTGCACAATGTGCCTCCTGCTCGCTCCCCATGCACACCATCTGAAGCACAGAGTTTACGAGCTGCCAAACCCCTATCACGTGACTGAGCCACATTTTTACTGATGACTGTGCCTGAGCTGTCCTAAAGGGCCATTCTCAGCCTTCCCATTCAGAAAGCTTTATGAGAAATATTGAAAGGGAGGAGCAAAAAGGTAAGTGGTAAAAATGCAGCATGCATTTACCTGCAGATCCTGCCAGTCTGATACCATTTAAGGTAAATTAGCTCAGACAAAAGAAACCCCAAACTGATGGAGGTAGTCTAGGAAGACTTCAGTAAAGTACTTAATACAGTTCTGTATGAAAAATTAAGAGTGAAGCAGATAAGTGGGAAGTAATACTTAAATTTAACGTACATCAAAGATCTGGTAAAGGAGAAGCAATTGGAGAAATTATTAGTCTGAGAAGAAACTACCGCTTGAATTCCTTAGGTGTCACTTTAGATAATAGTTCTCGGGTTTGTGAGTAACCTGGGCACAAGAAACAGTTGCTTGCTAATGAATCTAGAGCATGGTGCTAAAAGCATCAAGGCTGTGAAGTTCAGTCCCCATATGGGCCATTCACTCGATGATCCTTGTGGGTCCCTTCCAACTCAGAATATTCTGTGAAATCTGCTAATCGCAGGAAGTTGGGACATGTAAACACAGAGGAGTATCAGACTGTGCACAAAGAATAAAAACAAGAACAGATAATAAATACAACATGAAATTCAACGATGTAAGCCATAGGGTCAGGAATTCAGGGATTTATTTCCATGGCAAACCGAGAGCTCATCAGCTGCCAACAAACTACCTTGATACACTATCAGATCATGAGATGACACGCTACCAACACCAGTGGTTCTACAACATATCCAGAAATGTACTTCCAGCAGAGACAGGAACACTGTAATGCCTGGCACAAGGTGCTGGTGAGACCTTATCTCAAACATTTTCTATAACTATGCAGAACCCATGTTCAAAGAGGATGAGCTTAAACTTGAAGAATATTAGAGAAAGGTTAGCAGGTGGAACATAGGAAAAGAGTACCCTTCTTGTGAGACAGCAAAATACATATTTTAGATAGAAATTACTGGGAAACAAATTAAGTCAGAGTTCAATAAATTTAAGGGATGGATATGCCTGCGAGCACAGGGCACTAATAGTCTAGGGGATCTTTTCCAGCTCTACGTACATGACAATAACATGGCTGTTCTGGCTGCTTAGGAGCTCAAACTCACAGGTTTTCACATGTAGGAGGTCACAGGTGGCTTGAATTACAATTGTCAGAAGGCTCTCTCTCTTCTCAAGCTATAGAGATAGCCTGAGATAGGGCTCCTTTTGCACTGGAAACAGATCTACAGACCACTAGGACACATCTTAAGAACTATATTATCTCTTTTCCATCTATCCTCAGGAACACCCAAGGCTTTTCTCACTCTTGAGGAAAGAAAAAGGTATTTATGATGAGACTGAACCTTGCAAGAAGTGAGGAATTACTTATAAATGATTGTTGGATGTCTAGGTTGGGAACTCTGAAGGGAAGTACTTTGATCCTGTACACAACTGTGTTCTGGTTCAGAGAAAAGTCAGCTTTAACATGCAATGCCTTTCACAATTCAAGGCTTGTATCTCATAACCCTGTAATGAGGCAAGTGAGGCTTATTTACCCCCCTGGAACTGGGGCAAGGACAGGTACAGAAAGATGAAGGAGACGAACCAGCAGTAAAATGCAGTATTCTTTAAACTGAGCACAGAGAGGCCCAGAACACAGTAGAGGTTCTCATGGAACTTAGGATTATACAATCACCTTGAATACAAAATTGTAGCCCTTGGAAACAACAGGTCAAATAGATCAATGTAACTTCACTGTTTGAGCCACATAAAAAAAATCATAATAGGGCTTTGAACTTCTAAAAGTTCAAAGTGTGAGCTGGTTTAGTCCATTCAGGCTTGATGCCCTGGGGCTCCTGACACATTGCAAACATGCCAGGTCTGTTGGCAAAGTCTGTGCAATAAGACTGGAAGCTTTTTCATTCCCAATATTATGAATAGCTCAAAGATTCAGCTAAAAGTCTGAAAAATGTATTTATATCCCCAGTGGGTCCTTCTTGAGCTGTTACAATGAACATAGTGAATGAATATTTAACAACAGTAAGCAAACTGACATTTAGATAACTATGGTGACAGCCACACTTGATTTACATATTATGGATCAACAGTTTCTAGCAAGTCTCATTTTTGGGAAAAAAAAAAAAAAAAAAAAAAAGAAATCACTCTGAAGAACATATCCCTGCTTATCCTGGTTCATGCTACAGACCTTGGTGGTTTTTTTTAAACACACATTTTGAAACTTTATAAGGTCTTAATTCACACTATAGGCTAACAGCGAGAGAAATTCCAAACCAGAATATGAACCCATTTTTAATCCCAGTCAGCATAAAAGAAAAGTGCCTGAAACCCATAGAGGGACTTCTACATGTTATTGTAACTTGAAAACAGTTCAACTACACATTTTTTTAATGCAGGAAAAAGAAAGCAATCTTTTCATTCCAAAGCCAAAAAGCCTCTTGCTAACCTTCAGCCATGGGCAAATTTTACATCTGCGTTGCAAGACCTTAGAAAATGAGGAAAATTCTGACATATTTTTAAAATAACAGCAATACTGAAGCATCGCCAAACTAAACCAAGCTGAGAGTCGTAAAAAAAATTATCACTGAGAGCAGGGATCAGCAAGGTGACAGTAAACAGAAATACAGAATGCCTCCCGATGTAGTTGCTGCACATGAAGATCAGATCCTCTTCTTAAATTTAGTAGCCTTGCAAGCCACAAGAAGCCTTGAACTTTACAAGATCACTGCCTCTGCTTAAAGCAGGATGGAGTTTTTGTTTTGATTTTGGTTTGTCTTTTGGTAAATGAAAAAAAAAAAAAAAAAAGAGTGCAAGCAAGCCATACATGTAGGTAAGCACAAATCCTGTCAGTTGTGTAATACGGTGTGTGGGCGGATACATTTGCAATGAACACGTTGAACACAAGCCCACAAAATGCCCGTCCCTCCACATTTCATGTTACATGCACACAGAGACTTGAGACATAGGGGACTCTTTATCTGAAGCTTCTGTTATCCATGGTAACCAGAGAGAATTCATCCCGAGGAGGATCATCCTTAACTAGGGTATCAAATGACCTGAATAGCTGATGTAACTGAGTAACCCAGGCTGCTTTTCCCCAGAAATATTTCCAAACTGTGCTCTATTCAAATTGACTCTGTTCCTTCATTAAACACTTTCTTCAGCTCTGGAGCGTGCCATTAAAGTACATGACAACAGCCATTTAATTTCTTCTCTTAAACTAGGCTTTATCTATCCATACCTTAAATTGCAAGGGTTTTATTTTAGGAGATTGCAATACATATTTATGTGGACTTGTAACTCTCATTTCAAAGAAAGATCTTGGGGTAAGCAGTCTTTTACAACGCCTATCAGAGAAAAGGCAGTAAGAGGGAGGAATACTTCCACACCCAAACAGAATTCAAATCCCAATTAATTCAAAGCTGAGGATAACTGCATTAATGACAAGCAGGAATCCACTGCAATTCTCTGTAAATCTGTTCCAATGACAAATAATCCCAAGCAAAGGACCTGACACTAGAAATATTCATAAGCCCACATAGAATAACTAATGGGCTGGCTGTATCTTCATGCAGATATTGGAAGAGTACTGTTTTCAGAAGGAATATCAGCATTATTTCATTGACCAATATACAATGAAACAGAAATAAATTTGAGTCAAAAATCTTGCCCATTTTCAGTAAGGCAAGTCGCTTCAGGAGGAGACCATCAGGTTACATCTGCTCCAGACAGATCTCATTAGTTGCCATCTTGAGAAAATACTTTGCTAGTTATTTTACAGTTTTCAATAATTTTTCCCCAGGAGATCATTACATTTCTTACCATCTGAAGAAGGCGGGGTGGTTCCAAGTGGAGTGACGGGTGTCATTGGAATTGGGCTTGTTGGTGTTGTCATCAGGCCCATTTCAGGATGGCTCTAACAGGAAACACACATGCACAGGTCAATAGCTTCCCCAGCCATTGGAAACACAGATCATTACTTGTACTGTTCCATAGTCTCACACAGACATGACTAATGAAGTCTCAACAAACTTCAGCCTCTCTTCCAAAATGCCAGGCCGTGCTTCCTGACCTTGGACATCCAACAGTTAAACAGTACATCAATTTCTTTATTCCCTAAAACACAAAAATATATCAGAAAGTGGTGGCTCTCCCCAGCAGACAGAAAATACTCCCATGTAGAATGGGAAAAGGTTTGCAGAAGCCTATATTGCTTATAGCTTCTGATTTCCCCAAAAACAACCCAAGGATGTGCATTTGAAGTCTTCCTCCAAGATCCTGTCATTTCTCTTTCTAAAAGCAAATTCTCCTCACTCCTGCCCCCCTCACCTGTTCATATTCAAAGATGATGGCAATATATTACTTTTCTGTCTCACTATAAAGCCCAGGCACTGCAGGACAGGAGTGGATAACATAAATAACACTATCATTATCGATGCTCTCAGCTTCCATCAGTCAGTTACTCTCCCCATTTCATCTTTGCTAATAGTTGCCTGCTCAACTGCTTTGACTTTACTCTTTGCAAGCTTCCGGATCTATCCACACACTGGTGAGAGCATAGGCAATCTGCTATTTTTGAGTCTGACTGCCAAGCAAAGTGTCCATTTCATAGGGCAAGTTTTACATAAATGTATCATCTGCTTTAATATATCATCACAATTTCAAAATAAAAGAAAGATATAGAACTGCTGATTTGACATTCGTTCCATAGGATTTTTCACAAGTGGATGTCCTCCACGCTGCCTCTGAATATCTCATTTATGAGCAACTATAAATGCATGTAATTTATGGGAAGCACGGACACACATACTACAACTCAAAGACAATTTTACATCACTATAGGTCTTAACTTAAACTTTAAAACACAATTTTTCACTGTAAGTCTTACATAAGCCAGGTTTGCTTCCACAGATTTTGGGAGTTTTCCTTCTTTATCCCGAACAGTAACTGGTAGTTGAGAGACAAGAGTGCCACCCAGCAGCAAACCCGAGCACCCACGGCTGGTGAACACATGGAAACCTTATTGCTCCGTACATCCACACAATTGAATCCCTGCTCTTCCCATGCGTCACACAGCAGCAGGGAGCCATTCATGCAGTGCCAAGCAATGGGCACCAACTTAGGCAAGAGCATTCATCAGCTTTTATGAGGTTTTTCCAACATGACATGACCTACCTTGCCCTCTCTTAAATGAAGGATTACAGACAATCCACCCAAGAGGCCTCCGCATCAATTAAACCCACTGATCAGTGGCTGCTTCAGCTATTACTTTCACAAATAACTAGTCTATCCTTTTATTTTTAAGAGCTTTTACTCTATGTGATCTTTATCTGCCCTACTCTTTTCCCTACCAAAGGTCTCTCTTCCCTCAGGAATATCTTGACCACAGAAAGGCCTGAGTTGGTACTACACAGAACTGAAAGAGCAGAAATCTCTCACAAGTGGTAGGAATGAATAACCTGGGAAAAGACAGGCAGGGAACCTCAGCAAATTAACCGTCCATGAAACAGCAGCTTTCTTCAGAGGCTGCAGATCTGCTTATCAGACCTCTTCCATCACCACTACTGTCAGGAGTCCTCAAAGGTCTCCTCCATCATGCCAAGTGTCTAGCCTGTGATGTATGGCTGCTCTCTGAGGACCTGAAATAACTGGGGAAAGGTGCTAACTGTTTTGCTGATGTTTTTCTCACAGATTAATACCAATACCTAGAAACCAAAATTAAAAGCCTAAACCTGAAGGTTTACCTAAACACATCACGCTACTTTTGCAGCCAGTCACACCCCGATCACCAGATCAGACAGGCTCATTTTCTGCTTTCCAGCAACAACCACCTTTGCAAACTCACACAGTGTTTAGGAAAGCATCCAGAGCTTTGTGATCAGAGGTATGGAGCAGCCCACTGCTGCTCAGAAGGCTGCCATAGCTGTTTCTCCACCATAAACAGCACAAGGACAAGTGCTATGCTCCGGCAACAAGTTCCCAAGCAAAATGGGTCAGGCAAAACAGACAACATCACACAGTCTGCGCACACCCATACAGGACAATTCATCCAAGCCTGGAGCTGAATCAGTCTCTTTCTCTCAATACTAACTTAACAAAAGTGTGATTTGCTCTAAGAGCTGCAGCTACCTTATCCCTACTAGTTCACTCGTTCCATCTTCCCCCTAAGTCTACTCAATAGAGTACAGAAGGGACTCCATGCAGCCCTTCCCATTTAGTGGGAAAAACAAATAATTCCAGCATGAACTGTGACCTCAAAACTCTACTGATTTTCTGTCAAGGAAGGAAGCATTTCCTAAAATGCTTCTCAGGCCCTGGCCTGAGTCTGATCTTTCATGCTGATCCTATGACAAGTATGCAGGGGCGTACATCTTTTCACCGATTCCATTTCTGACTCTCTAATTTCAAACACATGCACTACAAAGAAATGGGGAAACATTCCACTGAAACTCACCTGTGCCAGAACTGTGATGAAATTCCGGTTTAAGTGAACAGCTTCATAGAGGGCCAGAAGGATTGCTTCATTCGTTCTGTGGGAAGGATACAGACAAAAGGCACAGTCAGTGATCAGAATACCAGAAGCCAAGTTGTTCAGAAGCAAGGTCTATCTGAAAAAAGAAAATTTTTTTTTAACTACAGAAAACTCTGACTCTGCAATCCAGTTGTATTGTATTCCGATTATTAGTAGTATTCAGCAATGCATAAAAATAGCTATTTTTAGAGCTCAACTACAGACTTTGTTCCCTTCCTGCTGAAGGTGTCCCTCATTGCTCAAACAGTGCTTTCCCTTAAAAGTCCTTTGTTTTAAGGGCAGAGGGTCCTGTAGACACCAAAACCCCTCATATTTATCACCTGCCCCCTTGATTTAGAAAATATTTTGGTGGGGACAAGAGTACGTGAATTATCACTTCCCATGTGCCACCTCCAACATGCCTATTATATGTTATAAATGCCCCATAAAAACCACTGCATTTTTTCTTATAAACTTCATTACAAGCAATTCAGCTGTGGCTCCTCCTGCTGCACCCTGCCCACTGAAGGGAGAATCCAGTTTGCAGTGGTGTGGTACTACTTTAGTGACAAGAGAACCTGCCCCTGTTGTTTGCTGTGGGACATTAGAACAGCTCCATGACAGAGTGGGTCACACTGACCAGCTCATTGTGTAACTAACATTTGTGCACTTACTGGACCGAGATCTTCTCATCAGCATCTGCTATGAACATGCTGCCCACCTATGGAAAGAGAGAGCATTGCACAGCAGGAATTCGGGAAAGCTATTAGACAACAAGAGAGAATACATGGATACAAACAGATTTGATTTTGCAGTCCTGTCACTGACCAATTCTTCACCTGTCAAATCACAAAAAAAGGAAAAAAGAAAAAGGACTGGACCTTGGATCCCAGCCTGGATTAGTCTGCCATTCTGTAAGAGGACAACAGAGATTGCTTCCTATCTGCTTGCCCCAGAGTGGTAGCAGTTTCACCCAAGTCACTCCTGACAGACAGCTGTTAACAGTGAACTATCCTTACTTAAAGGAAATTTTCCTGTCAGTTAGATCTCAGACTACAATTAAATGTCAGATGAAAGTAAGGCCAAACTGAACAAGGGTAACAGTGGATACTCTTCACAAGGAAGAAATTCACAATTGTCTTTGAAGGGTACCCCTCCAAAAATGCAGACAGTGCCCACTGCGGAATCCAAGCTTACCCCATGGTCACTCAGTACACCCAGACTTGAGAAACAAGACAGTAAAGAAACAGAAACTCTAAAGCTAGTGACAGCCCAGACTGTGCCACTCTGTTCTAGGTCACATCAGCAGAGTAGTAACTTTTTTTAAAAAACAAGTAGCCATTTAAAAGTGATTAAGAAGTTTAACAAACTGATTAAAAGGTTTTTTCAAGTGATTTTTAAAATAAAGTCAACTAGAATAACAATGATGCAGGAAAACAATTTCAATTATCAACACCAGAATAGAGATCTTGTCCTTTGAAAGAGCTTTCCCAGCCAGATAACAACACAGTCCTCAGAATACAGCCATTTCAGTTGTATTTGGTTTGGATACATTCAACCCATGCCTGCAGAACCCACATCCCAAACTCACAGTTTACAGAAATGCCCTCCTGCTGAACTTGCATGAAGACAGCTATTTTAAGAGTAGAAAAAACGCTGCTTCCTTGCTTACCATATTAGTTAGGGCTGAGAAGAAACCAGTCTGATGCTCCTCTTCCTTATCTTTGTATTGCCTGAACAAAAAGAAATAAGGATGAAGTTTCAGGGTTATACATGGAACTAGGGTTATTTTACCTAAATCACTGTAAGATAGTCTTATCTGATAAGTATACAGGATGGAAGAAGCTTCAACATTCACAAGCCTTTTTCAAGAATTCACAAAAGATGCAAAGGGTATTAAAATATTTGTAAATTGTGTAGAGTTGAGGTGGGGTTGCTGAAAGATGTGAGAGTTGAACAATGCTTGTGCTGTTACAGAGGACATGGGCAGCCTGGGCTAACACAGAAGGAAAGGACTCAAGTGACTTAGGAAATTTTGTCCTGCACTGGAAAAACAGTAATAAACCACATGAAGCAACAGAGTCAGTAACCACAGAACAGTTTCATTTCAATTATCTGCTACAGACCAAATCAGAGTTGGCCACCCTAGGGCCAGCAGAAACCACGCAGACCATTATAGTTCATGGCCTGGTCTTGCCTGATCCCACATTCCTGGAGCAAGTGAAGAGACTGGAACTGAAGTCAAGGTATAGGTTGGGTACCTCAGGTTTAAGCTACGTTGCTACATTTGGCATTCAAACGCACTAGAAAAGCTCACGTGGCCATTTATGGTGTCTGTCATACAGCAATCTCATCATACACGATGTAATATGCAAAGTAAGCAATTCTAAATATTTGGAAAAGGGGGAAAGAAAGCACTGAGCTACGCAAAACAGGCCATGGTCTGAGACAGCTTTTGTCACAATGAAGGAAGTTGGGTGGGTGAGCTTTTTCTGCTTTACTGTGATAATTTACTCTGTTACATACATGATTTGCTGATTTTGCAAGTCACTTGCATAACTGCAACAGCAGACTTCCAAAGGAATTAAAACATTTTTCTGGATACTTTGAGAATCCTACTGCACAAAAAAATGTCACGTGTTCCTCCGGTAAAATTGCTGTAAGTTCTAAATTCTTCTGAAGCACTTTCCTCTTGGGAAAATGTACACATTTTGAGCTGTTGCATATGAAGCTGAGAACATGCTACCCTGCTGCTGACTTTCTGGCTCTTTCTTCAGCAGCAGTTACTGCTTTCCACCATGTGGAAGCACATGCATGCCCTAATCACCTCTGATCTGGCATGTGGACAGGCCTGGATACATTTGTTAGTTTGTCTGTTTGTTTTAGATAGCATTTCAGTTAAATCCATTTTCTAACAGAGAAGTTCTCAGCAAATCATTGATCTTTTCCTTTGGAACAAAGATTTTCCACAAGGTTCATAGAGAGGTAAAATCCATGACAATAAAAACATACAACAGATATCTTCCCCTAGAGCAAGATCTCTCCTGAAGCACATCAGCCCAGCTGGTAGAGATGGATTCACTCTTGCAATGACAGCAACAACTGAGTCAAAGTATCCTAAAGCATAGGACTATTCCCTGCCTCTCTGGGTGCATCAAGCCTATTAAGTGATAAACAAGTGCTTCAACACACAAAAAAATGTTTGTGAAAATGTACAGCAACTATCCTGTACTGAAAAATAAGACACAATTAGGTTTTACCTGTTATATTCCGATAAAGCCTGGGCAATTACAAGTCCCATTCCCTGAAAAAAGTGTTAAAAAAACTTCACATTACAAATCTCAAGGGAGGAAATCACACACTGAACACACATAGCAATGCTGTCCCCCAGATAACCTAGCATGCTATGAAGAATTTCCCTTGTAGATGTCTGAACTATTAAGACATGCTATGATACAACAAAATTACAAACCAAAAATCAAGACACCAAAATTTAAAGTTATATATTTAATTACTAAGTTCAACAGAGAACATTTACTCTCCTTGGATCTCCAGACAGCTTACTCACTCAAGAAGCTTCATTAAAACACCAAGTGCTTCAGAAGGAAGATGGTGTCAGAGGAAAGACATCCAAAAATTCAAAACAAGAGCCATAAACACTAGTAACCTTTAACTTCTTGCAAACAGCCTCCACCATTCCACAACTACTGAACATCCTTTCTGTCAAGCCAATTGAATTAACTCAGAATCACCCTTTAGTTAGCACGGAGCTTGCTTTTTACTTCATGCCTAAGGAACAGCTTCCAAGTCCAGACCTCCATAGCTCAGTGTGCTGTCACTTTTTATCCAGGCCAGGCTACAAAACTTAAGACTGTGGCTACAACCCAAAATATGTTGCAGGACTTTTGACTCAAATACAAGCTTCCACTGAGCTACAAGAATTGACTTGTGGACTGGTAAAATCGGGTGACATAGCACTGGAAATGAGATCTCTGGCATACGCCATCGTGTGCCTTTGGCATGTGACAGCAAATAGTGTATAGATAGTTCATAAATGTATAGCAGATCAACTTTAAGCATGTTTCTTGCTACCTAGCTTTTTAACCACCCCCACCATTTATTGGTGATCAAACTGTCCAAATCATGAGCGCCCTAACCCATTGCAAGAGTACAGTCAGGGCTGAACAACTCCTGTACTGGTGTTTCTCAGAGCAGCACTGTTCCTAGATCTGATTTCTACAATACACTGTGCTTGCATTCATTCCACTAACACCACACATGAAAGAGCATCCCCAGCAGCACAGAGGAATCAAGTCAAGTACTCACATTGAGCGTGGCCTCATCATCCACGATGGAGAGCTTCACAATGTAGGGATTCACTGACTGCTCAGCGTGAGGGGGGGAAGGAAGAAAGAAAATTGCTTGTAAGTTCAGCCTTCAGGAAAAAAACCACTATTATCTTTTCAAGTTTACCCAACCACCTGGGAAGAATCTGTCTCCTGTCCCGTAAAGTAGAATACGCACAAAGAAACAGGAGTCGCAGCACATGCTAAGGCTGCTGCCTGGGACACCTTCTCCTACTGGCTCAGCCAGGCAGTCTCCCGATTTTATTGAGAACGGGAGTTTCTGCTCCTCTGCAAGCTCATCTGTCAGTCTTGAAAGTGGAGCAGCTGTCCTGCAAGCTTGTTATCTGTGACACACACACTGTTATGCAGCAGGAACAGGCAGTGAAGCTGCGATGGAACATCAGCGTTCTGCTATCTCCCTTCTGCAACACCTTGCAAAGATTGCTTAAAGGAAGGAGGACCCAGGAAGGCAATGTTAGAGACTCATCTGCTGCTGGGTTAGAGATCAACACTTTGTTTACACCACTGAGAGCTGGAAGTCTCTGGAGAATATAAATTCCTTGAACTTAGCTGAACAAAGCATGCAGACTCCATCTATAAAGATAAATGCTAATAATTTAGGAAGCATTTTACATTAGCAACGCACATTTGTTTTTCCTGGTTTATATGTGTCAGTACAAAACTAGAAAAAGTTGATTTCAAACCAAGACACGGAAGAAAAGTCTCAGTCTGTGTAGTAAGCCCAAAGTGATGGGAAGAATAAAACACAAAACACGCATCAGTTGCTTGACAGCAAGTTAAAAATAAGGCTGATCAGAAAACACCACTCTCAGCTATCTGGTGCTTTGGGAGGATCAGTCTTTCTCTTTGGATCAGAAAAGAAATTGATCAGAACAGTTCAAAGCTCAGCCAGCCTCTGAGCTGCCTCCAGCAGCATCCAGCCCTGCCACTGTCTCAGAAAAAGACACAAAACTCACACAGAACCCAGCCGTGCATGAACCATGCAAAGACATTTCCTTGAGGCTGGAGTAAAGGCTCCTATGGAGTAACAATATGGGGTCCTCTCTGTACAACCATGCTCCCTTTCAGAAATTAAATTTAGTCAATGTCTGTGGAGCAGAAGCAAACATCACAAAGTCATAATTAAATATGGATTAAAATCCATCCTTGTAAATATACCTTAGTTTTGCTGATTTCAGTCATTCAACAGGGAGAAACTTCCCACACAACAGCTCATGCACAGAAGAGGCCAGCCTGTGACTCATGACCAATAAAAGTGATGAGGCTTTTCCAGGCAATGGCCCCTGGCTACCCTGGATTAGAGGCTGCAGAGTTACCCAAATTCCCAGATGTGGGAATAAGCGAACTGGGAGATACTACACTGACCAACACCATCAGGCTGACCTGACACCTACTCATACACTCAGTCCCATCAACAGAGAGGGAGGGAGAGTAGGTTGTTCCTTGTCATCTCCAGCCTGTGAACAATTTTTCACACTCCCACTGTCCTTGATTTTCCAAGATGCATGCTCCATGTCTCCCGTCTCTTGACAGCAAGATGCCAGCAGTGCACGGCTGAGAGGGTCATGAAGCTGGCCCAGCTTGCTACGGATCTCTGCCCTCTGTCTTTTCAGTTGTCACTTCCACACCTGCAGAAGTCTTTTTAACAATTCCTCTCTGAAGTATTCCATTCCCCTGACACATTCCATGCCTCCTTCTAGGCTTCCCTAACTCCTCAAGCAGCAGGCAGATTTCAGTGTATTTCACACACCGTATGGGGTGTGTGGGACAAGGCAGTCTCTACTGCACTGGTATGCAAGTCTGTATCAGTGTGATGGGAACCTTTCCCATGCTGCCCACAGGACATGCAGTTTGCTCGTGCTCCTCCTTGAGAGCCCACAGCTCCAGGTACTGTCCATGAGCACCGGTCTGCACATCTATGATGAGCGTCAGCAACCTGCAAGTTGTACAAGCACCACAACCAAACCCACCCCATACTCCCTGCCTGCTTTCCTGCTGTTTCGGAGTTCAGTTCCCCTCTCACCAGGAATCATAGCAGAAATGTGAAAAGTCTAAATTACACCTGCCACTCCACAACATGCACAGACATGCAACAGCCTTGGAAAGCAGTTAATAGCATTTTGAAAGCTTCCAATTGTCAGTTTCTGCCTCTACCTGCAGACAGAAAGAACTCAAAAATATGATTCTGAGCAATTCAGACAGCACAGGTCTTTTCCTATCACTGCCATCAGGTAACAAACAAAAAATAGCATAGAGATCTTCTTGTCAGGCATGACATACAGACACAAACTCCTGGAATCTGCGAATACTTGAGATGTCCTCCATGAACTACCCATCACTAGATGCCAACAATCTCATAGAAATAAAGCTGCAGAGGGATCATTACCAGGTCATTTTTAAAGTAATCCTCAGGTGAGACATGCCATACAAAGTGAGCATTGTATGGGAAAGTACACAAGTCTGGCAGAGAGAGAGATATCTCCTCCATGCCCCCAAACACATCTCTGAGACCTTTAACACAAATCCATGAGAAGTAATTTTTTAGGTAGGTAGAGAAAGCAGAAAAAACCCAAGCTAATCATGTATAATCCCTACTTGGGTGCTTAACTTATCTTCACATCTGTAACAGAAACGAAGGCCAGAGTCCACCCAATCACTCCTCACAAGAGCTTTCGCTGAACACTCATTAGAGATGATTCAGCAGGTCATTCTGCAGGGAACTGAAGCTTGAGTAATTACTCTTTTTGTTAAAGAGATTTGTTTAAAATAATTTCAGTTATGCATGATCTTTTTTTTTAATAAAAACAAAAAAACCCATGAACTTTCCAACTCTCCAGTGTTGTGTCTCTTCAGCACCCACAGTTGTCTATACCAAGGAGAGGCAAGTGCACATAACCAGACACAAAGAGCTGTTGGATACACTCCATGCTGCCAGACAATTTGAGAGAAGACTACAAAACTCACATCCCAAAAATATGAAAGAACATTCTGATGCAAAACACACTGGTATTCACACTAAAAACACACACGAAATCAGTTGGCTAATTAGCAACCAATGGAGTTCAGACAAAAAGAGAACCTATCAGCTGCAGCACAGTTAGCTAAAAAGAAAATTTCAAAGCATTTGAGGCATAAATGTATGCTACAATACATTGACAACCAGGCAACCACCAGAATGATTCTAAATGTCAAATAACAGCAAATGAAAGCAGCTACTGTACTTAAGGAGAAAGAGTCTGACTGCATTACTACAGGCTTTGCTTGTAGCACTGCTACAAAGGGCAGTGTTGGGCAATTGTCACATAAAACCTTTCTGGGAGTTGCTTTCAACCTTGCCAGATAAACTGCTCAAACTGAAGTTTCCCTTGCCACACATCTGCTTCAGCTGAATTGTACTTTTTAAGGATCACAATTTCTTTTGAGTGCCAAATTTCAAGACATCTAGGACAGTGTTCTCCAAAGCACTCAACTCCAACTCAATACTCCACAGAAAGCTACGGCAAAGAGCAGAGGACAAGTCTCATGTACTCACTGCATTCTACCTTACAAAGGACATAAGATGAATTCCACAGGGATCCATACCTCAGGGATGGGACTACACAGCTCTCCACCTTTTGGTCTGAACTTTGCAAGGAGACCTCTGGTCTTTCCAGTCTGCCCCCATCAGTACCCTTAGTCATGTTATCGCCAACAGTCTTCCCTCATAGCCATAAAATGAAATCAAACTCCTGTTCCACGCTACCACGGCACAGATTGCTGTACAGAACCTGTCATTCACGATTCTGACAACATTGACAGGAATGAGAAATTGACAGGCATTACTTTCACACCAAGTATAGCTCCTGTCTTTGCATATTCTCTAGATCTATTCATAATTCAAAACAAGATCCATTATAAAAACAGGTAGGTTTTGAAGCCTGTCCCTCCTAGTAATTCAGTTCAAGAAGGGGCATTCCAGAACTTTCCCATTTGTATATTAAGGTATTCCTGCTTGGGAAAACAAAAAACAATTGACCATTAAAGCACCATGCCTCATGCAAAGAAAAGCCAACAGCAGGTGTTTTTCCAACAGTCAAAATGTTTCTTTTTCAAGGTGATGAATAGCAGGAAAAAATGGGAATAGACCACGAAGTAGTACAACTGGTTTAGAAAAAGGAAGATGAATAAAGTTCCTCAAAGAGGAATCTGTCAAAGAGACAGAGAGAGACTTCTCTTGGAAATACTAGCTGTGATGTTTCAGTTCATTCTTTGGTCACAGCTTCACCATCTCTTCTGGGAATCTGTGCTCTTTCAGTCTGCTAGTCAGGTTCTGAATCACAAATTCAGTCTGAAGCCCAAGATGACTGACAGCCCATTTAACTTTGGAGAATATGTATAACTGCACACTCACACGCACAGAGGCAAACACGGTGGTTTGGCACAACAGTAACTCTTCCAAAAGAACTTTCCTCAGAATGCTTCTACGAAGGAAATGCAAATTCCCTAGGTAGTTTCTTTCATGCTGGTGCATAATGAGCTGTAGGAATATCATACACATTTGATTATAGATGTACATCAGAGACAAATACAGCATAACAGGACCGCCTTGCAAAGCTTCTGCAGCTCCGTGCTGATGTCCTGATAAATGTTACAGCGTGCAGTGCTAAAGCTGTACTGTGTGCTGCCTTAATAATAATCCAGCCTAAATTAATAAAGTTGAGAGAAGTAATGTTTCTGTTATCCAGAAGGCACCTACCTCATACTTTCTGTAGTTGACCAGCAAGGCCAGAAGGACAACAGCATCATAGCCATGTTCCCTGCGACTCAGTGGGCTGGACAGGATCTAGAATAAACAATCACACTGGTCTGTTCAGGCCTGCTTCAGGAAGCTTGCAGTGACTCTCAGAAAGTGCATACCCATGAAATGTATGTGTAAGAGCAAATTATGTCCTATCTGGAAAAGGGTACTTAAGGTCAAGGGACTGTCAGCATCTCCAGGAAGTTATGCACACAGAGAAGCTTATTTATCACAGAAAGAATGAACATACGCTTTCAGGACATAAAGGGCAAATATATTTCTCAACAGCACTGAACAGTATCTCACTGAATCACCAACATTACTTGTGCAAGTTTTCTGGATTTCCCCAAGCTCAGTTCCACTTCTAAAAACTATATTTTATCAAAGAGCAGAAAAAACCTTGATATATCCCCACTGCCTTTTGAAAGAAAGTTTCTCTGATACAGAAATTCTCTGCTAAATTAGCCCAGAAATCTGTTCGGTTTCTATCTGTGCAGAAATGTCTCAAGTGAAAATAAATACTCAGTAGTGACTAAAAACAGCAGACTAGAGTACAGAGGAGACAGCATTAAAAGAAATATATATGACTGACTTATGAATGGAAGTAACAACAGTGCCAGTGAGCTGTGTTGCTTAAAGCTGAAAAGCAAATACATCACTGAAAGCTCTCACTATGGAAGAAGAGCTCCTGCAGTGAAGGAAGAACCCTTACCTGTAAAATAGCTTCAAATATGCTGTTAATCATCACATACTCCAGGATGGTGTTCTGACTAATGTTATCCGTCACCTGAGAACAAACAAAAGGTTTAAAATCCCACACGAAGCCTCCACTGATGCTGCAGTTGCCTCTGGCACACACTGGGAGCACAAGAGTTCTACTCCCAGATGGACACATTTATCCAGAATCTCACACTTAGTCAGCAAGTCAAGGTGTGACCACCAGTAGAGTTAGACATGAAATAAAAGAAATATGCCCTGCCTCCCACCCCTCCCTCTGGCAAGAAGCACGACCCACATTCTAAGAGCTCCCCCTTTCCTCCACACATTGGTATCCTACACAGCTGCATGACAACAGCCATCAGCTCTTGCACATTCTACACAGGAGGCAGAAAATGAAAAACAGGTCATATATGTTCCACTGAGAACTCTCCCCCTCATGAAGAGGGCAGTGAAGACCTCCTCCACACTCAATTATCTCTTATCACAGTCAAAATAGTTCACGTTTGACCACGTCCAAGAGCTGATGAGTGGCCATTTACTACAACTTCCTCATTCTTCACATTCTCACCATTCTTGTCTACTCCACACTTTCTGTCTTTCCTCAAGCCCTCTCCCATTATTTCCATTTATCTGAGACTTCTTAAATATCTTTTTCCCTAGAACAACCCACACCTGTGAATCCAATTGACACTTCCTCCTGCCTCTCCCCTTTTGCCCCAGGCACCTCTCTTACAGGATTCTAGTCTGCACTGGCATTGTGGTTAGAGCCATGATGCATATTCTGGACTGACCCTTGTTCTCATTCACAATTTCTTTGCCCTTCTTAAGCTTCACACTGCAGCCTTCTGCTCAAGTTTTGAGACAGTTCCATCCCTCAAGATGTGGCTCACATAATCCCTGAAGTTATTATACAGCTGGTATTTACTTACAGTCACCAAGCAGAGAAGTAGCTTCAGACACAAGCTTTTGAGACTTTCAGAACCTTCAGCACAAAGGAGTGAGTCCAAGCTCTCCATCAGATTCTGAAGAACAACAGTCGCATTATTTAAAAGCAGTATTTTAAATTATTTGAAATATTTTTTTATAAACAACTTTTTGAAAGATTCAAATACAAGAGCACCAATATAAAGCCATGTTATTCCACAATCAGTAATTGAGCCATTATTACTGCTACACAGGCCATATTCACACTATTGTTTCTCAACACTGTTTTGTGTTAACTACATTTTAATGACTACAGGCATAACATCATGATCATTTTCCAAGAGTTTTCTCTAGATACATGAGATTTTTGTATACACAGAACAAATTATTTTATTCACAACGTAATTCTGAGCTCTACAAAATATGATTTTCGTTTTTGTTTGCAAGACAGTAATATCACTGCTTTATTTTTTCTATATTCCATTTTACTTATAGGAATAAAGACTTTTTTGTAAGCAGCATACCTCCAATTAACAGTACATATATAAGTTATGATTAAAAATAGATCCTATATAACTGTTTTACAGATATTCATCAACACTGTTTTCCAAATACTAAGTTTCAGGTAATACAGTTTTCTTAATGGAAAAATGTATTTCTGATAGGTAAATTACTACTTAATATTTTCCGCAATGTACTGCAATTTGTATAGAGCAGAAAAATTGCCACTGTTGTAGAGAGATGAAAGAGACAAAAAGGATTCAGCTTCATCACTGATTACTTCGTCAGTTCCCAAACTCAACATCTTTACAGTGAAGAGCATCAAATAATTTTAAAGCAGTACATGTGCTGACGGAATGTGAGAACACAGGATATGACTCAGATAAAAACTAAGTACAAGGTATGAGGTTCAATACTAGGTACTAATGGCCTGTGGCAGCCTTTTCTGGCTTTAAGATTTCTTAATTTCTGTGTGACTGCACGGTGTAGAACTAAAGGAAAAGAATATTTATTCTATTATATTACTAACAAACCGAGGGAGCCCAAGTGTCTTTGTGCCACTAGCAGGTAAAGAACTTCAGGACAGCTGGTTTTAGTAAGTGGCTGGAATACCTCCCCCCAAAGCTGCACCTTGGTAGGCACATGTGTCTATAAATCACTGCCCCTGCAACACAGCTGCTGTGCAAACTGTTCCTCTACATTGCCAGGGCCTCACCTTCATACATAGCTCTGCCTTATCAAAACCCACAAGCATGTTGATGATGTCAAAGCCAGAAGTGGATTTGTTCTTCTGATGGACACCCCGAATTAATGCACACAAAGTCTGCAAAGGGAAAAAACAGAAGGTAAGATGTAAGGCAACAGCTCCAACTCAGTAGCAACACCTGCAGCATGATGCTCTCCTAGCACTGGCAAAGCCCAGATATTGAAATTAATACCAGCAGCCTGGAAGCCATACATTTTGTCTGACCTCTCCTTCACCTCTATTGCTTCTAAGGAAGATCTTGGATGCTGAAGACTCAAAAAAATTGGAGAAGAATGCATTTGATCATAGTTTTTGAGTATAAATTTCTGTTTGGTTACCACAGTGCTATAACCAAGCCTGACCAGTAAACTGTCTCTTTGTCAACAGCAACAAAAAAGCAAACAAACACACCAAAAGAAATGTCTCCAAGGTTATTAGGCAGCTTAAGCTTTCCTAACTCCCTCCTTCACGTTTCTTGTTGCAGGCACTGGATTACTGCATCATACCAAGTTCTTGGAGATCGCTGGCAACACAAAGGTATCAGCACACCATGCTTCCAACAGACCCCCTGGAAAATTTATGGACATGACTAATTTGCCCCAAGAGAGGGAAATGTCTGTGGTGACTTTTGTCATCAGGCACCTCTCAGGCCTGCAAAGAGGGGAATGAGCAGCAATATAGCCACTGCAGTTTTAGATCCCAGCTTAAATTCACCTGTGAGAAGTAACTAGTTTCAGAAGATGTAAAGCTGGAGACAAGCAGACCTGAAGGAATTAGCACACATCTGGAACTATACAGAAGAAAAAGGATAAGGTAGACATCCTTTTTTTTGTTACTGTGAGAGACAGGATATTGGGCTAAACAAGCCCTTGGTCACCAAAATCATTCTCAAGAAATGATTGCTTAAATAAGTTTTGGCTTCAGGATCACTTTCCACATCAAAGTGATTAAAGGATAAGTCTCCTAACTCAAGCTCAGGACATGTTGCCTCACTCCAGTTTACACACACACAGCAGTATTCTAGACTTAGCCCTGCCCTAACTTTTTCCAAGAGTCTGGATAAAAGTTGGGGAATTCAAGGCTGGGCTAAGCTGTCTGTGTAGCTATAACTACAATATTTAACAGCATCCTTTCAAACTAATTCTGAAAATTATAATAAAACAATGCAAGATTGTATGTCAGAGGTGTAAATATTCTGTTTCAAACCAACTTTTCCCAGCTCACTGTCCGTCCAGTGTCTACTACAGATAACTTCTTCAAACCTGACATTCATATCCTGTACTCCTATAGCTGAGAGAAGCAAATGCATCCATCAGACTGTAAGAATGAGCTTGTGAACTAATAACATCAAACATCAAGACTGAGGAGGGGAGTCTCCCATATGAGACATGGGACAGCAGAACTTTGGTAAGGAAAAACCTGCAGGAAAATGGCTGTTAATTCTGGGTGACAATTGTTCACAGTTTCCAATTAGGAAGTGTCCAGCTGGGACAGTTTCCTGTATAAATTTCACACTAACTTCTCCAGAGGTTTATTTATTTTTCGACCCATACGGAAATTCAAAAATGCAGCTGAAATGAGTGAGAACAGGTGAAAGTAGAATAACAAAGCTACACAGAGTAAGCACTCTTGAGATGTCAAACTGACAGCCTGCAGTGTGCACAAGCCCCCTTGTCTCTTCACCAGATCCTCCTGAATTCTGAAACAAGCTATTGCTCTGCAAAGAGTAAAGAGACTATGAATGTTTGTAACCTCCACAGGCAGTAAGTAGCAACTGTTCTGTAGACATCACTTCTCCTCAGAAGCAAAGAAATGAGCAGCAAATATATTGCCTCATCAGAAGGAAAAGACAGCATTGCCTGTCTCCCAGCAGTACCTGTAATGCATTGACCACTCTGATTGGGTGCTCCTCACCCAGGGCCTGGATGCAGTGCTGAAACAAGCAGTTGATGTTATCTTTTATCTTCATTAACTCTTCCCCATCCAAAGCCTCCAGCTTGCCTTCCAGATACTCCAGGTTGACCTGTCAGGTTAAGAAGCAGTTCATGCATGTTACACCCTCACTGACACCTTAGAAACACAAGTCCTTGCCACTGGCAGAACAGCAGCAGTACATCAGAGGATGTTCAAATTTGGTTACCTTCATGAGAAATAGCTCCTCCCAAAACCGAGGGTTGCATTTACTGGGGTCCTCTGTCTGAAAGGAAAAGGAACAGCCATGAAGGCAAATAAGAAAAAATCATTCAGACAGAATTTAAAGAAAATCATTATCATGGGTAGCTCAGAGTCAACATCACCCTACTGGATGAACAAGCAGTCTCACAGTGCAGAATTCTGGCTACAGGGATTCCCAGAAACAGAAGGACCAACGGAAGTAGCTCTCAATTGGGATGCCTCTGTTTATTTACTGAGATGTTTTTTGAGAAATACTGGAAAAGCCACGGCTTCCCACAGATCACAAATGGTTCTGGTAAACAACAGGACAAAGTGACCTTAAGAGAGCAGAATACAGAGCTCTGCATGACAGCAGGAGAGCCTGAAGCGTGTGCCTACACTGTGCAGGCCTTACCTTGGGAAACAAATCTCACATAAAGAACCCTCAGCACAAACTAAACCAAGAAAACAACACAGCATTTTCAAAGAAGAGATGCTCAACTCCTTACCGTAAAAATCTCATCATACATCAACACAACTTTCTCTTTCAATGGCTTCTTGGAGGCTGAAGATTTCCGGAGCAGTCCACCTTTCTTCTCTGTTTGGGCCATGCTGTATACCCTGAAGGTAAGAACAGACAAAAAGGGCTCAGAAAACTTGAACTTTTCTTCAAGGCATATCTGGCCTGCCTTAACCATGAGACTTTTTGACAAGCTGCAAGTAGGGGCTTTTAACTATACCAGATAAGAAATCAGATCAAAGGACCCATCTAGTCCTATATCCCATTTCAAAGACATATGCAAAAGTCCAGACACAGGCAGAAACAGAATAAGCTCCTTATGGATAAATTTTCTTAATTCTTCTCTGCTAGAAACTGATTCATGATCCAGACCAATGCAGTTTACATCTAAAAAATTACATATTTTTTAATATCTTTGGAGGAATTGTGATACTTGATATCAAATGGATACCCAGTCCTTTTTGATGCTGTTCAAGCCTCAAGGGCATCTGGTGACTAAAAGCTCCTGAAACTGTTTGAAAAAGTCTTCTCTTACCTGTTCAATTTGCTTCCTACCAAAGCACTTCAAATTCGGCTTTTGCACTCTGAGGTGGCATCCAACACTAGGAAAGCCTCCCTAAAGCACTCCTGCCACCCTTATTCATCCCTACCTCTGCATCTTGGCATCTCTTCTGCGGCAGCTGCTCTGCAAATCAAGCCAGAGAGGAACCCCAGCCTCTAAAGCATCCCATGTGGTTCAGGTTTCGGAAGAGAATGGAAGAACACTGGGGAGAAGCTTTGCAGGGATTTTTTTTTTTTAAACCAGATGAATTTCATTATTTATTTGACAGTAAAGGGTTTTCTAAAAACAGAAGGAGGTTTTACTGTCATTAATTGGTGTCTTACAGATTATACTATTAAAAAAAAGGAAAAAAGGAAGTACCATTATTACAAAATGAGCCGTTACACAAAGTAACACCCATAGCTGTGGTCCTGAGCCTTCTATGACAGACAACCCTCTCCAGGGGCTGAGAGTCAGAACACATGACTTGCCACGTATTCTCAACCTTGTGTCTGATGTTACGAAGCACAGCACCACTCTGACCCTGCAAATATATATTTATCTGCAATCACAGATTTTCCTTGCAAGCACCACACCTCTGGCACAGTCCTAACCTCCTCTATCACTGCAGGATGTCAGAGGTACTTAGCAGAAAGGGAATGCCATCCCTTCTCATATCCCTGAGCTCCCAACCTTTCTCCCATCCCTCCAAAGGTAATTACACACATGGCAGCAGCATACCACACACGGAGGCTTGACTTCAGTCATGCTCCTGAAAAACATGGGCAGGGTCTTGTGGCAGTTGCACTCAGCCATGACAAATTACGCATAGCGAGGTAAGTTCACTGCTGTCGAATCTAAGACCCCAGAGCTGGCAGCCATGGAGACAGCTTGGGATGTAGGCTCAATCCCAGACTGCCTGAACCCCTTCCACAACTGCAGTGGATTTAGATCTGTCTTTCCCTCAAAGACCAAGTTCCAGCAACTACTGAATACCAGTTCCAGATCTCATTCATGTTCTTTCCACTGCAGACAGCTTTTATTTGACTTAAGCTACAAGTATGTTCTCAACTAGGTCTCTCAGGCTCCCCGAGTCAGTTATTCAAACTTCCATCCTTTGAGGCATAAATCTTGGCTCAAAGTGGCAGAAAAACATTTTTAGGAGAAACAATGCTGCTGCAAAAGACACTACCTCAGGTGTGAAGGGAAGGAGCTTTGCCTGGATGGGAAAGGGTAAGACAGAACAGCAGACCTCACACCTGAAAAGTCAACATTTACACAGAAAGGCGGAGAGGTGTTCTGTCTTCCCACTAGAAAGGGAATATGCACAGCTGGCTGGTTATGGGCTGGTGTGTGTGCTGGGGTGAGAATGGAAACAGCCCCGAGACACATTGACAGAAGAAAGCAACTACTGCATCATAACATCCTGTAAACACCAAAATTACTCCTGTAGCCTGGTAGGTCTGTGTATCCAACTAAGATGGAAAAAGGTTTCCAACCAACAAACAAAAAGGAAAACATTTTTCAATCATCTTGATAGCTTCTCTTTTACAGACTTTGCCTTATTTTTAAACTGTCATGGGAAATAAGACATTATTCTAATTAGAAACATAATTGGAAACAGAGAGAAACCTATTAAAAACCAAATCAAGTACGATGTCACTTTTAGCCTAGCAATACGAATCCTACCCAAGACTGCACAAAACAATTTTCCTACTAGAATTCTAAGTTTCTGAACCTAGAGCAGCTGCCAGCCCCAGCATACAAACACATCCATCAGTGTGCTTCTAATTGAATTACAGCTAACGAATCCCAATGTCAAAACTAATAAACTAACTCTCAGTGCTTCTAGGTCAGCATTCTCACATGAAATGTGTACGTGAATGGGAGGGGATCAATATGCTCTGCTTAGTCCCTGGACTTTCAGAGCTGTGTTTTAACCCTTCTCCTACATTTCCAGAAAGACAGAAAAATCTAAGTCCCTCAGGACACAAAGGCTTGATGCTGAGTGAGCATCAGAGGGATCGCATGATCGTGTGAAAATTCTAGTCTGTCAGCACAGGACTTGGGACTCACATTCTCTCAACCAAAGCTGCACAGAGCACATATAAAGACAATGCTAGAGGCAAGGATTAAATAATGTTCTTGTTTTTAATTTGCTATTCTACAAATGAGCATATGAAGGAGCAAGGAGAGAAAAGTAGAAGTTGCCTTCCATGCCAATGCTTTATTAGGCTGTGCTTGTTTCATGACCTATGATGATCAGGCCATACAAATGGCTTTTTCTTTTCACTTTATGCAATTACATTTTCTAGATGTCATAAAGACAAACAGAAAACTGCATTTTGCTAATGGAGACCTTCCAGGCAGCTGCAGAAACCAACAGTGAAATGCACAAAACATTTATAAATATGTTGTAGAGGTGTCAAATTATCCGGATGCTGGGATGCTTATGAAAACGTTATGACACTGAATACAGTTAACAATTTTCCTTTAAACATCACATTTAAAAAGCATCAGTGCATTTTCCACATTTTAGGTTCAAACATAATTTATTCTGTCAATAGGTCATTCCCATTAACACATGCTGCTAAGTGAATCCTGCTGTATTCACTGACTACATAGGAGAACTACCCCTCAGGGCCAAGAAAAGCACACACATGGGGATTTTTAGAACAACAAGTACTTTGCTGTGAAGCAGAAGATACAAGATGCTTCATCTGAACTAAAAGAAAACTCAACAAAGCACAAGTCTTGGCAGCTCAAAAGGCAGGAAGATAAAAGCCATGGCAGACAGAAGTTCAGGCAGACTCTTGCTTTATCTCTCATCAACCCTGAGATCAGCTGATGAAGTCAGGAAGGGATGAGCACATCCAACCATCCACCTCCTTTCTGTTTCATTCCAGAACTCGTAACGGAGATTCCAACCAAACATATGACATTCCAATGAACACAACTGTGTTAGCTTTTCATTAGAGTAGCCACAGGAAAAATGAAGCTGACATTTTGAGTCTGAGATTTACTCACACTTATGCACATTGAAGGCTGTGGATGCTCCACAGTTTTTTTCATTCAGCTCCTGTACAGACTTATTAGTATTCTATAGACCATCTTCTAATAGCAAAAAATGCCGTAGAAAGGATAGCACTAACGCACATCTACACCATAATGACATCAGGATCCAAAACTTGTAACTTGTGTAGTCTTGCATGCAGCCCATCAAGCACAGCACTTTGCATTTAATTGCCTCGGCTAACAAACCTATAAGTTTTCAAGATTAGAGATGCACATACGCAACACTCACATACAATAAAACGTGAATAAGTTTTTTTTTCAGTGTGACTCCTCAAAAAATATATTGTAACACTTCTTGGCTAGGCAAAAAGAATACAGATGACAGAAAATGGTATTTTCACACACTGACTTACTTGGCAAATCCTATCTGAAAAAGGCTGTGCAAATGATGTGATCTGTATTAGTTTGTCACTGTCAAAGCCCCAAACCTCAATCAATATTTATAAAGACTCTGAATAAGAACTGAGATACTTGTCCTTTTAGAATCCAATATCTCTTGACTTGCCAGAGCTACTAAGATTGGACTCATTTTTTCAAATATTTCAAGGCTGGTAATTGCCTCCTCCCTCCCTGAGTGTATGCTCTTGGGACTCAGTGTGACGATGCTTTGCCTTTCGAGATGTTCTGCAGGTACGTCACTCAAGTATAAAGTTGTTGTTCAAAAAATATCTCAATCATGCAAGAGGCTGGGATAAACCCCTGTCTCAAAGTTAACGTACGGCTTTCAAAGCAATGTGTTATAAGCCATATACTCAATAAATTCTTCACTGAAGTACCAGGAAAAGCTTGCACTTAATCCACGTGATGAATCTGCAGAGTAAATACCAGACATAAACAACAGGCAGTTAAAACACAGGTTCCAGCACTCGTTCATCCCTGGAAGCAATAGACGACCTGTACCCAGCGCAAAAGTTCATGAATCCTGATTCACAGAGAGTGCCTGGACCCAGTTCAAGCTCCTGTATTAAACCCCTCAGGACCACCCAACAGCAGCCTGGAAGACCACAAGTGAAAACAGAGAGAAGAAGAACACATTGGATTAGATTTCGTCAAGGCTTTAGCAACCATCGTGGCCAAATTTCTGCTATAAGCCGTTTTGCAGCTTATTCTCCACCAATTCTTCAACTCTTGCGTTGGCGGTTACGGTTTGTGCTAGTACATCCACACTGCTTTTGTATTGCATCCATTCTTTACAACTTCATTTGTATATTGTTCACTGCAATGAAAACTGCTTTGACTGTGCTCTCCTTTACAACTGAAAGGTGCTCAACCCACCAACAAGGGAAACAGTAACACAGCATACAAGCCTTGGATCCATGTGGCAAAATTCCCAGGTGCCTTCAGGCAGTATGTAATGAGAAATATATTCTGAGGGTGTGCTGATGACAAAAGCCCACATAGATCCTACTTCTTTTTCTGCAGTACCAAGCAACAACCTCCAGCACAGTCACATACATTTTTACTGGAAAGTCCTTCCATCCTGCTTAGAGCAGAGCGATGTATGTGCTTCTACACAGTACACGCTAAAGTTATACCACGACTGACCTATTTTTGCCCCCTTGAAAAACAGGAAAAGCAGCTTCCTAATGCAGATACAGACTAGCTACCATTACACCTGCTTTAGCAGTAATGTAAAAGAATAACATTTCATCCATAATTGCATCTCATTTCTATCTGTCCAGTCAAAATAACACCCAATCCATCAACTTCACACCACCAACTAGTTACACTTCTTCCTGTCAAGTCCATCCAGATAAGCGTCGCATGCTTCCACCAGCATATATTCACACCATTTTTTCTAATTCATTTTCTCATTTCACCACTCTTTCTCTCTATATACCTGGCTACAACACCCAGCTTTCCCATGTCAGAAAGTCTCTTCGGGTTTTCACTTTTTGAGCCCTTTAGAATCCATCCCACATAATTTAGCCTGAAATATTCCGCACTGCCTTTACACTCCCACCTAAATGCTCACATTGCTTGCAGGCCTTTTCAGATGCCTTCCTTCTGAAGAAAAACACTCTCTCTGTAACCTTCCCCTGCCCTTTTTCCATGGATTCAGCCAGCGGTGTGGATCCAAGGCCCATGCGGAACACAGTGCAGCTACATGACCTTGCCTCCAACTTCTGAGGTAGCTGCTATGTTCTAAGAAGCTGCACAGTAAAGTCATGCCAAGATAAGAACGGCAGAGCTGAAGAGTGGGTAACATCTTTGAGATATGGACCATTAGCAGCACAAGTACTCAGAAGTTAAAATACAAACATAATAAGGTCTCAGTTCTAAAAAAAAAAAAAAAAATCAAAAAAGCAACCAAACAACAACAACAAAAAAAAAAAAAAAAACTAGGAAGCCAGAATATAGCAACTCAGCAACTCTGAGCAGCAGAGGCTGACCCTTCCCCTCCTGAGGGATGGCTGCCTGGTGTGTTAGCAGGGGGGGGTGAGCAGATGAATGCTTAGCCTAGTAGCTCATTAAAGCCTCGCTGTTGCTTTTGTGCATGCCTGCCAATAACTGTTAAACGTTTTTACACTGTATATACTACCCTACCCACAGACTCCCTTTGTACACAGCAAAAAGTACCCCAAATGACACAGAGGAACAGGTATTATTACTGGAAAACCAAACTGATGTCCTTTTCCCCACTCGAAATTCCTCTTAAACATTTTTGTCACACTTCCTGATAGAGCTCAAACAGCTGGTGAACTGCAATCACCGCGCATCGTTGCAATGATCCAAATTACCTCACTGCTTTGCATATTCCACCCACCTGCTCACCCTAATTGGCTCTCATCATATATTCAGATTACGGTCTCTGCTAAAGAGCAAACTTTCCTACAGTGACATATGCAACAGGGTTTGACCGCAGCTTGCTCATGTAGCAAGTACCTCTGCCTTCAGCAGAGTAAACATTGCAAGCTCCCACTGCTTTGCCACTGTTTACCACTTCCTTTTGCTCTGCCCATGCAAGTGCTTGTAGGACCGTGAGGCAAACCGGATAACCGGAATGATCAGCGAACGCTTATCGTTTTCCTAGAAAGAGTTATCCTGAGCCCAAAGTCCCCCGCAGCCGGGGGACAGCGCGGCCCGCAGGCACCTCCAGGGCTGCGCTGCCGCAGGCCCCGCGGCCTCCTCGGGGCCGGCACCCGAGGCACGCACCGGGGCACCGCGGCGGCACCGGCGGGAGCGGAGCGGCACCTCCCGCTGCACGGGCAGCGCGCGGCCGCTCCCGGAGCCGCCCGGGGCCGGCAGCGCAGCGGCCCTGCCACCGGCTGCCGGTGCCCGGCGAGGCCCCTGGCGGCGGGGAGCGCGCCCGCCCCGCGGAGCCCCCGGCGCAGCGGAGCCCCCGGTGCCGGAGGGGCGGCGGGGCGGGGGCGCGCCCGGCCCCGCGGGTGGGGGAGTCCCGCGTCCCCCCCGCCGCTCCCGCACTCACCTGCGGGCAGCCGCTCCCCGCACACCGCGCACGCGCCGCGCGTGCGCCCGCCGGTCCCGCCGCGCGGCCGCGGCTCCCGTGGGCGGGGGTGGCGGGGGGGAGGCTCCTCTCCGGGCCGGCCGGGGCTCTCGGCTCGCCCCGCGGGGACTGGCGCGCCCGCCCCGCCGCAACAAATGGCCTCTCAGCCAACGGCACAACCCCGGGACGTGACCCCGCCGCCCTCCCCGTACCGGCGGCGGAAGTAGGCGAGGGGCGGCCCGGGGCGGCGCGGCCCCGCCCGGAAACCCGCGGCCCCGTGACTGCGCAGCACTGAGCGGAGCCGCCGCCAGCCCGGCCCCGGCCAGGGGCACCCCGGCCCCGGTAGGCAGCCGCCGCCGCGGCAGGTGGGTCCCGGCGGGAGGGGGTCCCCCGGGTGCCCGGGGGATCGGTGGGTGTCCGGGGAGCTGAGGGCGCGGCCGGTCCCCGGGGGGTTGGCGCCCGCAGAACCGGCTCGCCGCGGGGGGAAGGTGCCCGAGGGGTCCTTGGGGGCCTGCAGGGATCCTGGGGAGTGGAGCTGCGGGTGGGCTCCGTGCGGGGACCGGGCGGCAGCAGGGGTTCCGTGCCCCGGCTCGCCCTGGTGTACGCTCTCGGTGACAGGGCGGGCGCCCCAGGATGAAGCGCGCCGGGACGCTGCGGCAGGTCTCCGACTTGAGCGACTTCAGCCGAGGCCACCGGCTGCGGGAGCTGCTGTGCCGCGGAGAAGAGCCTTGCCATGTCCAGCCCAGCCCCGACGGGCAGCACCTCCTGGTCCTGCAGAAGAGCGGGCCGCCCCCCACGCCCCGGGTGGTGGCCTTCCAGCGCCACAGCATCGCTGGAACCGACCTGGAGAGGAACTGGCAGCCGCCCCAGCCAGCCCTTGTAGGACTGCTCTTCCTGCAGAGCCCTGTGGTACCGGACTCCTGGGTACTGGCCATGGTGTGGGAACACGGCCGGACCGAGGTCTGGCACTTTGTGGTGGCCGTGGGCTGGCAGCTGCTGCAGACACTGGAGCTCTGCCAGGGTGCCCGGGCACGAATTGTCTCCGTGTGCAGCCAGGGAGCCAGCCTGGTGTGGTGTGAGGAGAGGCCGCCCCTGGGTGCCCACTCGGACATGAGCAAGTGTGCCTTCAGATTCTGTGTCTGTGCCCGTGCTCTGGAGGTGGGGGAGCAAGGTGTGAGGCTGGGCACCGTGAGGATGGTCCTGCACAACAGCCCTGAGTACCAGGTCCTGGCCTCCCCTCAGCACATCTTCCTGGTGCCTGCTGCTGCCAGCTTTGCCACCACTTCCAAATTCCTCCTCATCTGGCATCCTGAGACAGCAAAGCTCACCATCACAGCCCCCTCTGCAGGTTTCATCCACAGCAAGGTGCTGCACTCCAGCAGCGAGTCAGACTTCAGAAAACTCCTGCTGGGTTCTGTGGGCCTTCTCTCAGGTTTTACACCCCTGGACATTCACACATCTGCTGTGTCTAACAGTGGGGGTCTGCTGCTGGTGAGCACAAAGGGTGCTGTGAACATGGTGGAGCCAGATGGGACACAGAGGCATGTCTTTGACCTGGAGGTGGGCTCCCTGGCCCAGGGGAGTCCTGTCCGGCTAAAGACCTTTGGCAGCATCCTGGCCTGTGTGCTGGCTGGAGTCCTCTACCTTGTCGACCAGAACAATGGAAGGCTCATAGAAAAAGAAGTACTGAGCATGAAAGAGGTGCATTTCCTGGAGTCCTCAGGAGAGGAGGATGGTATCCAGCTCCTCACTCAAGCTGGCATCTATAGCTTTTGTTTCTCCAAACCTGAAGATAGCAGCAGACCTGAACCATGCCTGGTGGAGATGGTGTTTGAGGAGGCCTGCAGATACTACCAGAGGAGAAGCCTCAGCAGCTCCAAGCTGACAGTGGAGAAGTTGAAGAAAGGTGGTGCATTCCAGGCTCCTGTGGCCCTGGCTGCCATCCTGCAGCACAGCCTCCACCAGAAACAGAAGCCAGCCCAAGGCCTACAAGACACTTATGCCAAGCTGTTGAGCACAATGAGCCTGGAGCTGCAGAGCTACATGAGCCTGGAGCTCCTCAAGACCTGTGTGGTGTGTGCCCCAGAGAGTGAGGTGGAAAGCTACTGCAAGGAACTGGTGGAGCAGGAGGTCAGCCGCATTCTGCACTCTGACATGGACAAGGACAATTTGGCCTACCTCAATTCTGTCTTTGCCTCTTTCCCCAAGGCTGCCTGGAAGGCCACAAGGAGCTGCCTGCAGCTGCAGCAGAATGGGGACGGCCTCTTGGTAGCCAGGGCCACCCCAGAGGTGTGGAAGAAGGTTCTGGGAGGGCCACAGCTGGACGACATGGGTCAGAATGGGATGGTCCCACTCTTTGAGCTCATCTGCACTTCCTTCCTGAGGTTCAAACCCAAGTGGTTGCCCAGTTTTGTGGAGCTGACCCAGCAGTACATTAGCATGTCTTGGGCATACAGCAGCAAGGAGGGCCCAGAGGGCCGGGTGCCGCTGTACAAGAGAGCACTGGGAGTACTGGCCCGGAAGAACAAACACAGCGAGGGAGACAATGAGATGGAGCTGGAACTGCTGCTCTGCAGCAAGAGGCCTAAGGCTGTGTTGCAAGCTCTGCACCTTCTTATCCATCTGAAGCGGTGGCAGCGGGTGGTGGAGGTGGCAGAGAAGTTCTCCAAACTCAGCCCCTTGCTTAACAAGGAGATATTCACCACACTGCTGGCTGAGTTTGCCCAGCACCGGGAGCTGGACCCATATCTGGACAGGCTGTGGCCACTGTGCCCTGCTGAGCTCACTGCCTCAGACATCCTCACCGTGGTCCTGCAGCACCTCCCTCACTCCCAGGAGGACCCAGTGCCTTTCTCCAGCGAGGGGAACCAGCTGACCGTGGGCTTGCTTAAGCCACTGCTGCAAAGGGTTGCGCAGCATCCCAGTGTCCACGAGATGTACTTGGATGCCTTGCAGAGTCCCACCTTCCCCCCTCCTACCCCACCCCGAGAGCACAAAGTCCCCTCAAAAGCAGCAGCCGATGATGTCCCTCAGCCACCGATAGCAAGGACTTCCTCACCCTCAGCACTGGTACAGGATGACAGTGTGTGATGGGGGGAAGGACAGCGTATCCCAAGCCTTGGGTGCACGAGGAAGGGAAAGCCACGTGCACCCCAGGAAATCCTACCCTGTGTGGCGGTATGGAAGCCTGCTCCTTTCTGAAGCCTCCCTGTAGCAGCATCTCGAAGAGCCTGTTGGGTGGCTGGGGATGGGGGATCTCCTTTGAGCCAGGGCAGGCTTTCTGGCTATTCCTATCAAGTGCAATTGTGTGTGCCCAGTGGAGGAGCAAATGCCAGGTGCATTTGCAGATGAAAATGCTGGTTGCGCTACAGGACTACAGAACTGCTCCCTGCCCAAAGCACTTTGTTTTCAGTTTGCTTGGCTCCTTTATATATCCACTTCTACTTCCCTGATCCTGTAGGACTGGTGGTGGAGTGATGGACAGGGACACACACAGTCTTCCCTCCCCATTCTCTGCTCAGTGAGTTGGGTGGTGCCTCTAAGTTGTGCGTGTGAGAAACGGGGCATGTTTCTTGCAGTGAGGTCACCAAGTCCTGCTTCTTTGGGCTCAGTCAGATGCTAAATGCCAGTGTGGCACTGGAGGTCCCAGCACACGTGCTGGCAGCTGCAGCACTCTGCACGCTGTCTCACCACAGTTCCTCTGGGATCAATCCTGTAGCTGTGACTGATTGCAGCTACTTAGCTGAAGAGAGCAGCCTAATTCCCTTATCTCTCTATCCCAGACAGTACCCAAACTCTTCTGAGCTGAGAAGCTGGCAGCAGCCTGTGTGAGCTTGGGGCTGGCCCTGCCTCTCCCTTTCCTTTATGGAAGCTTAGATTATGCTGCAGGACACCCAGGCCCTCTGTTCCCATCTCCTCTACCTTTGCCCTTTGCACACAAAGGGGCTTTGTCAGGGTTGTCTGGCTCATATTGTGCCTCTGTTTGCAAAGTCGGTGTAACTTGAGAGCAGTTGTGCAGGAAGATCCAGGTTCCAGCCTCACTCTGATACCCTCTGCCTGGCCCCCTCCACCAGGAGGGAGACTCTAGCTATGGCTTTGCCCCTGCGTTCTGGGCTGTGGTGTAAAGGAGCTGTCTCTTGCCTTGTTGGGCCGGGGGAGATTCACCTCCCATTAGTCCTCTTGAGAGTGGTCTGAAGTGTGGAAGACAGACTCCTTTTAAAAATAAAGGTTTCTAAAGCAGTGCTGAGGTGGTGGTGGATGTTGTGAGGGTGCACACCCTCGGGAGGAAGGCAGTTGTGTTTTGCTTCTGGTGAAAAGTGGACAACCTCAGCTCACTGGTACTGCCCAGCATGGCTCACTGTTGGTACAGCCGCGTTCAGAGAGTGTGCCCAGACAGCCCATTCCCTCAGCTACTTACCACTATGAAGCCATGGAGGCAGGAGTCTGCACAGGCAGGTAGAAGTGTGTATGCTGCAGAGAAGGCCCATCCATGCAGTGCACAGCTGTGGCTGGGCCCAAGACAGAGTTGAGGATGGGGGATTTTTTCCTCAAGAGCTGCAACTTGTACATTTTTTGGAAAACTAGCAGTGGGAAGTATTTGTCTGGCCCAGCAGGAGCCTGCTGCCAGGCACTCAGTGTCAGAGCTGCTGTTGGAGAGATCCTGTTTTGTGAAACCGCTGTAAAGATGCGGCAGGGCCTCCCCCAGACAAGGGCTTGGCTGCAGAAAGTCCCTGTGGTGGAAAAAGGTCTGGCAAAGAGGAAGAGGAACTGCTGCAACGGTTGCCTAGAGGCTGGCTGGCTATTGATGAGACCTTCCTTGTTGGGAAGGGGGTGCTGTGGCTGTGGGATGCTGCTGGTTTCCTTCCCACACAAGGAAGCCACCTGATTCTGGCAGCTGCTGCTCACATGAGCAAGGGAGCCGGGCCTGAAAGGAGAGCTGGCAGCAGCCACTGTGGGCTGTCCCTGCCTCCTCTCCAAGCAGCTGCTGGCTCTGCCTGACGCTGCTCTCACCCACCTCCCAGGGCTGCTCAGAAGGAGGATGATGGACGGACCCAGAGCCCTTTTGGAGCCATTGCTCCAAGGACAAGGATGCTGCCCTGGGGCAGCACTGAATGGAGAGCTGCTGAGAGCAAGCCCCACACCTTGGCAAAGGCTGTGCAGTAATTGGTGGAGATCTTCATTGCCAAGGCTGGGTTTGGATGCAGGTGGTCACAGTAGCACAGCGAATGAGGGTCAAGCTCCCTGCCTTCCAGCACTAGTTCTGCAGAGAAGAAAAGGCAGATCAGGGAAGGAGCAATGCCTGTAAAGCCAGCAAGAGGAAACTGAAGCCAGCAGCCATCCTGTGTGGGCTGATGTCCCCAAGGCACAGCAAGGGAAGAGGAAGCGGGGAACGCTGTGTGGTAGGGACACCCTGAGGCTTGGGGAAAGAGACCTTCACATGCGGGCCCTAGACAGGCAGGAAGCAGTCAGAACTTGGGAGCCTGAGGGTTCAGGGTAGGGGAGAGCAAGAGACAAAACTGAGCTGAATGCTTTCCAAGAAATGCTGGAAATCCCCAAGGACCAGAAAGAGTAGACATCCCTATGGGGAGCAGTGACCAAACCACTCCAAAGAACAAGATTCAGCTGAGTAATAGGCAAGCACAGGGCTCTCTCTGCGGTCAGATGGGTGCTGAGGGGAGATAGCAGGAGGTAAGGCCGGTGCAGCTTCAGATAACACCCAAAGGAAAAACCAGCGATTAGGAGATCTGAAGGCAAATAGAAAAAGCAATAAAGCAGATGCATGTAGCAGAGGGTGAGCTGGCCAGCCTGGCCCTCTCACTCTGCTCCAGAGAGACTTAGACTTTACAACAAAGGAAATGAGTCAAGCTGCTCACGCATATTCCCTGTGCCTGACATGGCTTTTGGGATGGTCCCTGTGCTTGCACGAAGGAGCAGCACAAAGCAACACCTGCACTCACCCCAAGGCTGCAGACCAAGTCACCCTTGGCTTATCTGTGCATGCAGCTCGCGACGTGCAGGAGTGGACATGGGAAGTCCCCGTGCCACCATATCTAACAGAAGGATATGTGGGCTGCAGGTACCCCATAAACTGGAAACGCACAGATGACACATACCAGGGTTGCCAGAGGGAAGTGCTTCATGTCTTGGGGACACCTTGGGGTGGCACCTCATGGACAGGAGGCTCTTGGTGTGGCTTTTCCCAGGAAAGGACCTGACACCCAGCCAGCCACAAGTGAAAAGGGCTGCCCGGTGAGGGGAATGTCATCCAGCCCTGGTGATGCTGAGCAGTGGTTCTGTATCAACCCATGGGCTGGCTGTGGGCAGAGCGCGCTTGGGAACCCCAGAAAGAGGCCTCTGGTCCCAGGCACAGCCCCAGCTTGTGCCAGCAGTGGGGAACCCTCCCTGTCCCTACCCCTGTGTCCTTCACAGCCAGACCTGAGGAGTGCAGCCACATCCTACAGTGCACACAAACATCCCATTTATTGTTTGACACCAAAAATCACAGCCTTGAAAAGAAGCGGGCTCCCTGTAAAAATAAATAGTCACATTTTTCAAGTCAGGGGGGCCTTTCCATTTCTTCCTCCATCTGTGGGCGACGGGGGCTAATGCCTTGTGGATGGCCTGGGGATTATGTAGTAGTTGAACGCAGGTGGCCTGCAAAACCAAGGTCACTTACATCACCCCCAGCCACAAAGGGAGCAAGGGACAGCCCAGGATGCACTAGGATGGCCAAATATCATCCCACTCCTATCACCCAGTCCCACAGGAAAGAGGCTATGGGGACAGCCTCCCCAAACCCACCAGCCTGGGAGACTGGGAGCAGCAGCACCTCCAAACTTAGGAGTATGGGAAGATGATGGGGGAACCCCAGAACTGTGTGCACTGCAAAGGTCCCACCCTCAAAGCCTTCCCCTGGTACCAGCACCCTCCTTGACCTGCACTCACTCACCCTGTTCCCCACCTCACCCACCTCTCTTTGTGCCCTGTCCCCCTTCATACCACAGGATCTGCCCCCCATCCCACACAGGGACCTGGCAATGCAAATAGCTTACATCTCAAATTCTTCATTCCTGGAGGGGAGAAAAAAGAGAGGACAGTGTCAGTGGAGCAAGACTCTTGGGACAACCTAGCATCTCCTGGTGGGACAAGGTCTCCCCCAGGTCACAGAAGAACATGGAGAGTTCAGGGTGCTCTGGTCCCCTCCATCCTGGATGCCTGACCTGAAGACAGAGCATGGGCTCCTACAGCCCCCCTGAATGTTGCTGCCCCCAGAGCCTCCCTGCTCCTTCCCTGGGCAGGCAGAGTGGGGCCCACACTCACCAGTTCAGCAGCACACAGTTCCCCCATGCCAGAATTTCAGTTCCCCCAAGTTTCCCAGGCAGCTGAGCCTGTGTCTCCAGCCAGCTCAGTACAGGACCAGGGCTGGGGAGCCCCAAGCACACTGGCTGCACTGCAGGGCCAAGATGTAGCCCTCAGGAGTTGGAAAGCCAACAGGAAACTGCTCACTACCTTCAGGGTTCAGCAGTGGAGTGGCAGTGGAGCTGCTGGTCAGAGGGTCCCAGAGGGCTGGGGGGCAGCCCTGGGACACCGGTGGCCACAGGTGTGTGAGCAAGCACTGCACCCTCGTGGCAAGGACACCATCCATGCAGCACATTGCATTCTGCACAGCATGAAGCTGAGCTCCTGTTTGGGGGCCCCAGGACAAAAATAGTGCAAAACAGAGCCAGGCAGGTGATGGACCCTGAACCAGGCTGGGGCTGCAGCCCTACCAGCTCCTTCCTCCGAGGGGAGCTGGATGCACTTTCATCTGCCCAAAGAAGAGGTTCAGAGCTGGCAGGGCCAGGCTCTTCTCCAGAACATCTCCACCCTCAGAGGCTGAGAGTCCCAAGTCAGCCCATGTTACTTTAGGATCAGCCCCACAGGCTACCATGAGGCACATGAAGGGACAGCTGGCAGTGCACGAGGGGACCCCAGACCCAGTCTGGCCATAGGGAGTGGGGCTGCTCCTCACCTGTACACATCAGCAATGTCCATGCGGCGGTAAAACTTGGCAAGTCTGACAGACAGGATGATGCTGGGCAGCAGGAACAATGTGCACCAGCCCAGGCTGAACCAGAAGGCATTCTGGGGGGTTGGGAGGAGAGCCATTAGGGGTAGACAGCAGCTGTGAGAATATCTTTTGCTCTCAGAGCTCCCCGATGACCACCCACTCCTTCTCACAGCTTGCTCTTAGCCACAGCAATCCGCTGGGGAGAAGCTGAGCCCTGCTTCTCGGGATGCTTCCTGTGCATCCCTCATCCTTCCCTGCATCCCTCATCCTATGCATGATGGAAACAAGGGGACCTCACAGCCACCCCACACACACGTTTCACTCCACACACCGCTACCCCACTCACCACAGAGTCCATGATGTAGTCGCAGCCAATGACCTCCACATTATCCAGGGTCTGAGCTACAGGTTTGCAGCGTGCCACATCTTCTGTCAGCTGGACACATGGGTGGGGACAGGACATGTCAGCACCCTGCAGCTCATCCTCCCCTTCCCTCCACCCCACCAAGGAAGGCTCAACTCACCCTGCTCTTGGCCCATGAGATGTAGGTCTCAAAGAAATGCAACAGCTGCTCCAGGAAGGCCCGCGTCTCCTGGTGGGGGGAAGCACAGAGTGGAGATGCTGCACCACCAGCCCTCTCCATGCCCCATGTCCCCTCTGTGTCAGGATGAGGGCTCTCAGACCACCTCAACTGCATGCTTCACCCCACCCCAGCCCCTTGCTGGGGGTGCCATAAGGGGCAGGGGCACCCAGGGGTGCAGGAAACCCCCAGGGAAGACAGCAGGGCAGGACAAGCAGCCAGACATTGCTTGGCATCCCTGTGCAGAGGGAAGTCTTGATATGGGGGTGCAATCACATCCCCACAGTGTGGCCCAGGAGCAGGACAAGGCAAGCTCACATTCTTGATGATGTTAGGAGTCTCCCTCTCCAGGAACTTCTGGGTTTTGTTGGCTTTGTCCAGCGCAGTTCTTGTCTGTCCCTGGGGTGAAAGGTGCTCTCAGCAGTGTGATGAAAGTGGGGTCCCTACCCTGCACAGCAGCACTCCTTGGGGCACAGCCTCTCTCAGCTGTAGTGTTCCCAGCAGTCACACACTGGTAGTGCCCAAGTACTTCAGGTGAAGGGAGCCTGTACCTGGCAGGGTCCATGACATGGGCCCCCTCCCTTTGCCCCATGAGCAGCCCCTGCAGAGAATGCCTGGGGAGTCCCACAGCAGCCACCAGCCCCCTAGACTGCAGGTTACCCCCACCATCTCTGCTGCAGGACCTCAAGGGCGCTTTGCAGGGTGCCCTGGACTGGGGTGCACTCAGGAAGTCCCCTTGTGCAGCTTACCTCGAGCTGGGCAGCCCCGCTCTGCACTGAGTAGATGTTCTTCTTCAGGCTTTGCTGAGGACCAAGAGAGGGAGGTCAGAGGTGTGGACCTCACAACTCAGACAAGACCATGCCAGCAGGCTCCAAGCTCTAGGGAAGCCCAAGCCAGCACCCCCAGGACCTCCCTCAGCTTCGCTCACCAGTGGTCCAGAGAAGTCCACCTGCATCTCCTTGTCCACCTCCCTCAGTTTACGAGCCTCATCTTCCAGGTCCGTTTTCACATCTATGTCCTGGAGAAGCTACAGTCAGCAGTGCCCCAGGCACAAGGTCCAGGCCCCACCATAGCCAGCTGATGGGCCTGGCTGGGGAAAAGAGCTGGACAAGGGTGAAGGGCATCGCCTCCTCTCAACACCCAGGCAGGGACAGAGGAGCCCTGCAGCCAGTGGCTTTGAGGACAGGGTGGCCATGGCCCTGGAGTGCCATGGTCTCTCACCGTTTTTTCTGCCAGCTGCTCCAACTCTGTGGCCAGATCCAGGAGGCTTCCCTGGGTTATGTTCTGATCCAGCTGGAAAAGGCAGAGAAAGCCATGAGAATGGGGCTCCTGTATGCCATCCTTGTGGGGCAGAGTGGAGTCAAGGCCTTCTGGGTGGAGGATGAGCTTGGTTGCCAAATGGGGTGACATGGATGAGAGCCTGCAGTAGGATTACCACAGCAGCAAAGGGTAGGTGACAGTGGACATCCTCAACACACATCCAAACACCCCCATCCCAACACCAGGCTGCCTTCAGCCCACCTGCTCCAGGGTGAGGGTGAAGTCGGGGGGCTGCCCAGCCTGACTGGCATGCAGCAGCATGTCTTCCTGTGTCTGGTTGAGCAGGGAGACGGGGCTCAGGGTGATGTTCATCTCCTTGAAAGCCATGGAGATCTCTCCTGTGTACTACCAGAGCAAAGGGGGCCATATGGAGCATGTGCTGGCCCCTCACTGTCCCCTCAGCTCTGTGCCCCCATCCCTGCCTTCCAGACCTGGCACCCCCAGGCTCACCTGGCTGATATTCAAGAGCTCATCCAGGGACACACGCTGGTCCAAGTGCAGAGTTTTCCACAGAGAAGCATCTTGCCGGCATTGCCTGCGGGATGGGGGCGTGGGCTGAAAACAGGGCAGGCAAAGGCTACCCCCTCCCAGGAGTATGTCCTCACCTGTGCAGGTAGGTCGCACCTTGGTCCTTCCCTGGCATCAGTGCCTGCCCACAGCCACAGCAGGTAGGGCAAGCTGCCCCCCTCCTGGAGAGCATCTGAGGACATTGAGCAGGTGTACCCTTCCCCAAAGACACAGTGCCAGGGCTGGGACCCACCTGTATATCTCTGAGAAGTTTGTCGTGTCACCCTCCTGGCCCAGCAGCTCTGAGAGGTTGAAGCCAGGGATCAGGCCGGGAGTGTCCAGGAGCTAAGAGCAAGAGAAGAGATGGAAAAACTAGACACAGTGCAGGGCAGAACACCTCAGAAGGATATCCCAAATGGCCAGTGCTGCTACAGCTCCAACAGCAGCCCTCGGAAAGGCAGCAGTGGCTCTGGGCAGGAGTGTCTCCCCACAGGGAGCTCACCTGGAAGAGCTGCTGGTTGCGCCAGGACTCGCAGAATAACATGTAGACATTCCCCCCCACCACGAAGATGATCATCACCAGCAGCATCAGCAGCCAGGAGAAGATGAAGCTGAAGCCAACCCCTCTGCCGGGACAGAAATGCTGTCAGCACCTGTTGGCCCTGTGCCCCAGTGCTGATGTTGGCATTGCCCCCAGCTCACAAAGCCCAGGGGCTGCACAACCCTTGCCCTCCACAATTCCAGGAACACCATCATTCCTCCAAGCACATCTCCATTCTGCCTTCAGCCCCCAGAGTACGACCTGGAGCTTGGATTCCAGAATAGCTTCCCACAGCTTTGCAAGCCAGCACTCCCCTGCAGAGCTGCAGGACCACACACACAGTCAGCCCCCACCAGCACAGGGCAAACGGGCTCCCCTCGAACGCCTCTCACCAGCACCATGTTTTACCTTCACATTTACCGCTGCATGGGGAGTTGCCATGGGGTGGGCTATTAATATAATGGGACTGCAGTAACATGATTATTTAGGAGCTTGAGCAGCCCTGCCCACCCAACCCACTGCTCCCACACACATCCTCAGCAACAAAGGGAGCCTCACGCCATGAAGAAGTTCCCGCCAGCGTTGGAGAGGCCACTGCGTTTTGTGGGCAGCACACCTTCCTTCAGCCCCAGGGGCCCCAGTAGCAGCCCAAAAACGTTGCAGAGGACCACCAGCAGCACTGTGCAGCACAGGAGGGCACACACAATCAACCTGGGGCAAGACAAAGAGCAGGAGTCAGACAGAAGGATCGGGGACCCTGAACAGCACCCAACAGTCCACTGGCTGCTTTCCCGGGGATGAAAAAGGCCCCAGGCACTCTAGCAGTGAAGGGGCACAAGCAGCTGCAAGGTACAGCTCTGACTACCCTGCATCCTCAGCTCCACCACCCAGTGAGCTCCCACCTCCAGGAGGTCCCGATCAGGATCAGGAACCTGAGCCTCTCTGGACAACAGAGCTGGGGATGCAGCAGCCCCTCACCTACCTGAGCCCATCCCAGGTGATGATCGGCCCCCTGTACTCCTCCAGCACCAACGTGGTGTTGCCCACAAAGGCCCCAACTTTCTCCTCCACATCCGGGAATGGCAGCTGTTCCTGCAAGCTTCTGATCTCCTGCCTGATGAAGCCCAGCTGGTCCTGTGTTTCTGCAGGGGACAGGTTGGCACTGCAAGCTGCTGCCCAGGTCCTGCAGGGCAGCGGAGACCAGGAGAGGATGGGATAGGGACAATCATGGCCAAAGATGGCATTGGCACAATGGCACCTGGGGACAGCCAGGGTTGCAAGCAGTAGGTTGGCAGCAGGTAAAGTCCACCAGGCAGGGGTGGGTTGAAAAGGGAGGAGGGAGTCTTGGGAGAGAAGAAGTTGGCACACTGCACACAAAGCCCTGCTTACTTGCCACCACATCCTGGGCCTGCTCTTGCACCTTCTCAGAGATCATGTTCAGTGTTCTGTTAACCTGCAGCAAGGGAGCACAGCATACAGTTCACACCCTTGCCCTCAACCCAGGGCTGAGCAGCACATCCTCTTGGCCTCAGATCCCAGTGCACAGGATAGCCGGGACCCCCAGAGCACCCAGTCCACCCCACCAGTGCACAGGGGTGGTGGAGACAGTGAACAGACCTCTAGCCAGCCCTTCCCTTCATGTCACAGCAATGAACTCCCCACAGGGCTTTTCCCAAGCCACCCCTGTCAGCACACCCCAGCAGTGCTGCGAGCACCCAGTCCATAGCCTGTCTCTAAGGGACACCTCTCACCTTCTCTAAATCAGTCGCTATGCTGGAGCGAGAGACATCACGCAGTGCCTCCAGCTGCTGCTGCACACTGGGGATCTGCAGGGAAGAGCCTGGGGTGAGAGTGCAACAGGGGGCTGGAGAAGGGGCTGCGAGGCCCCTCACCCCGCCCCCCGCCCCTCCTCACCGTGCTGAAGTTGGCGGTGAAGGCGAGGCCATTGAGAGACACGCTGTTGCAGGGGGAGCCACAGCGCTGCAGGGTCTGGTTGAGGCTGTCCCGCAGGCTGTCCAGCCGCTGCCCGAACTTGCTCTGCAGCTCCTCAAGGTCTGAGCGACTGGTGGTGATGTTGTAGAAGGTGGCCTCCAGCTTCTCCATCCCTGGGGAGACAGCAGGGGGCTCAGGGCCTTATCCTGCCAGTGTGGCAGGGACTTATTCTCACCAAGCTGAACCTCAGGGACCCTGAGGTTGCATGACCCCATGCAACATAGGGGCACCCCCAAAGCCCCAGCACTTGCCCCAGGGTGCGACTGGGAGGCCAGATGGATCCCACTCCCTGGGAGCCTTACCCAAACATGCACCTACCCCAGCTCTCAGCCCCAGCATCCCTGAGTCCCCTGTCAGCCTCCCAGGGGTGGGGCCATTACCTTGCAAGAGGCTCTGGAGAGATCCCAGAGCCCCGTCCGTGCTGTTCCTGATGCGTGAGGTGATCATGCTGCCCAGGTTGGGCCCAATGTCTGCAGAGATGGGAGAGGTGGTGTCACTCACAGAACCTCCGCTTGCAGGAAAGCTGGTGAAAACACTGATGCCTCCCAGCACCCCAGCCCTCACCCACCCCTCAGGTGGGGGTCAGAGGGGGCACCCCCACCCTGCCACCACCTGCATCACCCTTCCCAGAGAGGAGCCTGAACGGGGAAAAGCAGCTGCTGGAGCAGAGCTGAAGCCTGAAGGAGCCCCCAGATTTAATCCCTTTGGACACCCCCATAAGAACCAGCCCAGTGACCCCCAGGGTCAGCAACCATCCATAGGGCAGCAAGGCAAACCCACACAATACCCCCACTGCCCAAGCATCCCCAGCCCTGGATCAGCTCACCACAGGGGCACCTCCAGCCCCGCCCACCACACACACTCACCCTGGAGGCTGCTGTTGACATGGCCCAGTGGCACGTCGCTGCTGTCAATGATAAAATCAACTTGCTGTAGGGATAGAGATTTGGTGTCAGTGTGGGTGGGAACCCTTCCCTCACTCCAGCCCTATTGTTGCCCCTCCCCAGGAGGCTATTTAGGCTGCCCCCTACATCTGGCCCCTTGCCCCCCATCAGGCACCCCAGGCGTGGCAGGGGGACCAGGCATGCCTGGGGAATGGAGGCCAGGTAGGTGGTGATGTTGTCCAGCGTGTTGTTCACATTAGGGAAGGTGCTGTTCACGGCCTGGGAGAAGCGGGCGTTGCTGATGAAGGCACAGACACCACCAGCCCTAAAGGGAAGGGCGGCAGGGTCAGTGCACGGGGAACTTAATCCTGATGCTCTCCTCCCAGTACCTTCCAAATCCACCCACACCGAGCCCAGCCTGCAGGGTCTGGAGCACGCCAGTGACCCCCCCCTTCCAGTGCATCCCAGCAAGTGCCCTGCACAGAGCTAAGGGACCAGAGAAGAGGGACGCAGGAAACTGAGGCACGGGGGAGCCCAGTACCCAGTGCACCTCCAGTTCCCCGTGGAGAAGCTGTCTGGAAAGGTTTGTGCCCTGCAAATGAGCAGGCCCCCGGGGCCAGCTTCCCACCGCCGCCGCTTCCTCTCCTTTGTCCCACCGTGCCGGGATCTACTCATGTGAACAATGGCAGTTTCCTGGCACGGCCGCCTAGCGCCGGCGTTTCCACCCACCCCTGGGTCCCATCCGGAGCGTCCCGGCCAGAGTACTCACAGGAGGAAAGCCGTGACCAGCAGGACGGAGACCCAGAGCGCCCAGCGCCGGCAGCCCATCCCTGGCTCCTGCTTCTGGTACATGCGGCCCCCGCAGTTCCCGCAGCAGCGGCAGCAGCAGAAGCAGCATCCCACCAGCGGCACGAATATGATGAAGAGGACTCCAATGGCCACACAGACCAGAAAACCCAGCTCATACTGCAGCAGCTGGGATAAGAAGAATGAGAGGCAGCATAACACTGGTGCCCCTGAAGACTCCTCAGCTCTGAGGGTCCTGTCCAAACCCACACAGGGCAGAATGGGTCCCCTCAGGAGGCTGCATATCTCCCCTTGCTGCTGTATGGCATCCAGGGCTCAGCCTCAGAGCAGCACCTGCTAGCATCCCCCAGTCCATGGTGGTCTGGGGCTGCCAGATCTCTGCCCTGGCTGCCTGCTCACCTCCTTGATATCCTCCTGGTTGAATTCGATCTGGGACTGCCCAAAATCAATAATTTCTGGGGAATAAGAAGCAGAGAGGGCTGTGAGCAGGTGCTAGGGCCTGGGGGGCTCTCCAGGCAGGCCCCACACTCTGCTCATTTCAGAGATGGACTCCCAGTCCCAGGCATCACCTGTGGCTCAGACCAGCTGTGAGTGCCTGGCATGTTTCTCCTTTCCAGTTGCCCTCCCCAGCCCACATGCTGCACAGCATTTTTGCATCTGGGAAAAGTGCTGCCAGCCCCAGACTCTCAGGGTTCCACAGAACAAGGGGGTCCTCAGCCCACTGGACATCAGAGGCACTGCCCTGGGGCTGTTCTCCTGCAACCCAGCCCCAGGGAAATGCCTGAGGGCACTGCCTGCGTGGGATGGCTGCAGGGGCAAAGTCCCCCTGACGTGCTGTCTCTTTCATCCCCGGGGCTTGCCCTGCCCATGGCCCACGGACTCATTACAAGCCATGATGACACAGGGTGCCATTTATTGCACCCTGGTATCTGTGTGACATGAACAAGGCCACAAGGCCACAAGGCCATTGAGGAGTTTGCCAGCCGCACCTTTGCCTGCAAGTTGATAGTGGCAAGTTCAGGGCAGAGCTGTGCCAGCGACACATCCCTGTCCCCTCAGATGTGGAGGAGCAAGAGCAAGCTCTGGCAAGCTGGGCAGTGTGCAGGGAGTGCCCGCAGAGCTGCTGTGCGGGCACTGGCACTGGGACACGCTGCTCTTGGTGGCCAGCAAGCACAGAGAACTGCACGCCAGACAAGGACTCTGCAGGCAGAGTGGGGTGAGGATAGGGCAGGAGTCTGCAAGGTGAGACTACCACCAATGCCTGTCTTGAGGTCCAGCTGAGAAAGCCCCCGTGACAGTTGTGATGGGATATGCGCAGGACGCAGATAGCAATCCTTGGGGACCCCACTCTGATTCCCCCAGCCATACCCCTCCTTACCCAGTACCCCAGTGTTAAAATGCTGAATGGACAGTCAGCAGTGCAGGAAGGCTCAGGCTCAGCTGGGACCGGGAAGCTCAAAGCAGCCCCCCCCACCCCCTTGCCAGCCCCTCCACTGTCGTGTACCCACCTACGGGCAGGGGATTGGGCTGCACCAGCCTCAGGAAGCCGTGTGCCATTGCCAGCAGCCCCGGTGTGTTGCTCCCTGGCCCCTCAAGGCCAGGGCCGTAAGTAGGCTGTGGGATGTTCCCCAGCTCCATTGCAGCAGCTCCGGTAGACACCTGGGCACAGAGAGGAGCTGTCGGTGTCGTCGGGGCAGAGGACCACCCAGCCTGCCCTGCCTCCAACCAGGAAATACAGAGAGAAAAATCAGGCACCTGCCAGCTCCTGCCCGGAAGGAATAAGCTGTGGGAGAGCACCAAGTAGTGATGGGGAGTCCTGGGAACAGGGGGGTGGGAAGCCAGGCAGGAGGTGCCCACGAGGGACCAGAGGGGCTGTGGGGGATGAAGAGGAGCACTCACCCTGTCCTCTGGCACCACTGTGCGTCCACAGCTGCTGCAGGGTCCAGCCACACAGTGCCAGCGCCCAGGTTTGTGGTTTGTTTAAGTTTCAGAGGTGATTGCTGACAAGGTGTTTGCCGGGAAAGGCGGCGATACCGGGATCGCCCCACCCTGCCCACTATACGTCTTGGCACCCGGCCACCTCGGGCGCCTCTCCGTAGCGGGTCACCACCGACGCGTCCCGACCCAGGCACCGGAGAGAGCCCATCTCCTCACCCTGCGCAGAGGTCCCGTGCTCTTGCTGGTTTCCTCCTGCCCCAACCCATGAGCTAGGTGGCCCGGGGTGATCCATCCCATACCATGCCCTCACCACCGGCATCCCTTCGGGATGGAGTGCATTGAGCCGGCCACAGTTTCGGCACAAACCAGCTCTAGCCACAGAACCAGGTTTCGCATCTAAAAATCTTCCGAAGCGGGGCACTGCGGCAAACCTGGCGTTTTCCAAACGCGCCCCGGTCCCCCTAAGCGGGGGACAAGTCTCAGAGGCCCCCTAACGGGGTTCTTCCTCCAAGGCTGGGAGCCTGCCTGGCTCCATCCACGCTCCCCGCAGAGCTTTCCCACGCCGCGGGGGCCACGGGTGACTCTACCCCTGCCCCCGCCCCGTGGTTCTCAGCCCCCGCCCCGTGGTTCTCAACCCCCGCTCCGCCGCCGGGACTCCGGGAGCCGCAAATGGGGTCAGGAGCGGGGAGGGGCGGGGGGCGCTCCCGGTTGTGCCGCGGACGCACCAGGCAGGTGCCCCGGAGGTCGCGTCCCGGCGGGGGGCGGTGGCGGGCGGAGGTCCCCGGCTCGGTACAGCTCGGCACAGTTCCGCACCGAGCCCGCAGCGCGGGCGGCCCCGGCACGGGCGAGCAGGGCTGGACAGAGCCGCCCCTTCCGCCCCGACCCCCCGGGGCGTGCGGCCGCCTCGGCCCCCACCTCTGCCGGGGAGGGGCCCCCCGCCCCGCCTCGCCCCGCCCCGTCGCGCCGCACCTTGGCACCCCTCCTGAACCCCGCTCCTGGCCCCATTCCACCCTGACATTCTGCATCTGCCCTGGAGACCCCTGTCCCTGTCCCATCTGGGAGAGCCCGCCACCGCCAGGCCAATGCCTGTGCCCAGGTGATGCTCCCTCCTTGCCCAAGAGACCCAGCGCTCGCCCCACACTGTCAGACCCAGTGCTGGCCCCTCTGGCAGCCCACCCTGCCACAACCCCCTTGACCAGAGCTGCTCTTCTTGCTGCCCAGCTTTTTCCTATGCTAGCCCTCAGCTGTGCCTGTACCCCTCACCTCCCACCCCCGAGCAGCTGGAGCCCCCAGCATGGTCTTTGGCCCCTGCTCCGTGTCCCTGCATGGGGCACCATGAGCTTTTGGACTGGCACCAGTGGGGAGTCAGGGTGAACTGTGCCCGAATGTCCTTTGCATAGTGGGCTTCCTGTCCCCTCAAGCACCCATGGCTTGCTCACTGTCATCTCCTAGTTACTGCTTAACTTTCCTTGGCACTAGCAGGCATCACTGCACTTTGCCACCTGAGGCAAAAGTGTCATGGGGAGGAGGGCAGTCTTGCTTCAGGGTTTCTTCCTGGTCTGGTCCATACCAGGTGCTGGGGTGCCATTCGGAACTCTCTGGCTCAGTACTGGCACAGGGGCAGGGCAGCAGAGGACACAGATGCATCCTGCCAAAGAAGATAAAAAGCAGGAGCTAGCAAGTTTCTCACAGGATCTGATGTGGGGAGGGAGGTTTGGGGGCTTCATAGGTAGACTTGGGCTTTCCAGCTCAGACTTCAAGTGTTGCCTTGGGGCCCTCCACCAGTTCCCAGGTGCACGTGCAGGATCCAAACAGGTTAGATCTGCAGGATCCTTCACAGATGGCAGGATCTGCTTCTGTAGAGCATTGCTCCCTTCCAGCCCAGGGCATCCCACTGAGGCTGCCAGAGCTCAATGCACATCAGGAGCAAGGGTGTTGACATCTCAGCTCTGGGTGCCACCGCACCATGGGCTCATTGGGGCCACCCTGTACACACCTGCCCGGCCACAAGCTCCCACCACAGCACCTGTATCCTGCAGCCCCGCTGACCTCAGTCCCTCAGGGGTAAGGATGGCAAGGTAGTATCCCTCACTGCAGGTGTAAATCCAAGCCCTGCCCCTGCTCTGAAGTCATGGGCCCATCCTGCCCTCACCCTCCACTGCATCAGCCCTGTTTTAAGAGCCATTTTCCCCCACATCCCTTTTTTTCCTCCCCATTACTGCCAGATCTGCCCTCATCCCACCATTAATCACAGCCACAGGCTCCTTGCCCTACACTTTTGGCCACAGTGGGGTGTGTGCGTTGGATGAGGCACCCACAGTTTAAGCCTAGTGTCCACATGGCTGGGGGTTGGACCCAGCTACCCCCAGACATCTCCCCCAGTGGGGACAGTAAGATGCCATCTCTGGGGACAGCTATCTGCCCTGGTCTGGGGGAACCGGTGGCCTGCATCTTGCCCATAGTGCTGGCATAGGGCACCCCAGCTTCTGGAAGGAGACTGGGGTAGTCCCCATACAGGCTGGCACTCTGGGGGGCCCTTGTCCCTCCTTTGTCCCCCTTTTGTCCCTCCAGGACACCTCTATGCTACTCAGCTGCTGCTGCCCCGTTCCCACAGCAGGACTGCACTGCCCCCATTGCTCCCCAGGGAATATGCCCATCACCTTGGTGTCCAGACAGGCCCTGAGCTGCCTGTTTGCTCTGGCTTGGGGACAGGGCCATTTCCCAGTTGCCCTGTACCTTGTGCTTGCTGAGATTTCTACTTTCCATGGTGTGGCAAGGAGCTGGCCATGCTCTGGCTGGGAACCAGCAGCCTGAGGCGAGCCAGCATCATCCCGGGAGCACAACAAGCCCTGTGCATTCACCCTCTGCCAGGGCACCAGGGACATGAGGAGACCCCTCTCTGTCTTGCCCACATTGGCCAGGTCCCATGCTCAGAAATAAGTGCTCGGGACAGCCTCAAACCGAAAAGTCATTTTATTGGTACCATACATGACTCATAAATGGCACAAACTATGGAGGGGAGGAAGAAAAAAAAACCAAAAAAACAAAAGCAAAAAAAAAACCCCAAAAACCAACCAACCAAAAAAACAAACAAACAAAAAAAAGAAACAAAAAGGCATTACAGTGTGCCTGGGGCAGCGAGGGCTCCACACCCTCCACGGCAGCCCTGTGGCATGGCGCGGAGAATTGTACCTTAATTGCAACTCATTCAGAGCCCCGCTCCCTTCCTGCCACACCAGGCTCCCACCCTGGGATCCTACCCCCACCTGCAAAGGGGCTGTGGGGACCCCTGTGCCTGCAGCTGTGGGTCTGACCGGCCAAGCCCTCTGCCTCCGGTCTGCCCATGGAAGGGCCCAGGAGCCGACACAGGCATCTCTCCAGGTATTTTCAGCTTGACCAGGGCTGACTCAAAGGACTCTCATCTCCCTGCCCAGCCCCAGGGACAGCAGAAGGAGGGGGCACACAGGTTGGCCCCCACCCTGTCTCAGCAACCCCCTGCACTCTCAGCTGTGAGCAGGCAAGGTACAGGGTCCCACAGCACCCCTGCTGCAGCCAGAGCACCCGGGCAGGGACAGCCCCTCAGCGACACCTGCCAACCCCCCGCCCCACGGGGCAGTGGGACATGGACTGTGGGATCCCTGGCAGGGAGCTGGGGGGGCCAGTGGAGACAATGAGGTGCACCACCCTATCCCCCAAACTTCAGGGCTGCTATGCCTGCCCTGGGCTTCCTTACACATGCAGACAGACACACAAACCTCTCGCACACACACTCTCACACACACATACCCCCCCCCACTAGGGCAGTCCCCCCACCCTGGCCACCCCCATGGCAGCACTTGCTGCAACCCCACCTTGGGACATGCCAGGGGGCCCCCACGGGCAGCCCAGACTCCCATCTCACCCCAAAACCTCCCTCCAAGGCTGCTGGGGTGAACTGGTTAGCACAAACACCCTCCCCCGGCACCTCCCATCTTCTCCTTGGAAGAAGCCTTGGAAGGGTTTATTTTTTTTCTTTTTTTTTTTTTTTAAACCAAAAAAAACCCCCAAAATTATTATTTTTCTCATCGTTTCCCCTAACATCAATGGAGGCACCTGCTCTAGTGATAACACATTGAAAGAACAGTATCGTACACACTGTCTACAGCGCGGAAATGTACAAGCACGAGGTACACGAACCCGAGGGGGGGAGTGGGAACAACAGCACACAAGATTTACATTGAGGAGGGAGGCGGGGGGCTGATCCCCCCGACCCCTGGAGGGATTAGAAAGGAAGTCTGCAAAGTCTCTCCTTGGTTTGAAGCTCTCTGAACTGGATATAAAATGAGACTTCCAAGAGAAGAAGCCTGTACAAAAGTCAGGACAGGGTGAGAGGGCTCAGGATAGGGAGGGGGGAACCGGCAAGGGGGCTGAGGGGGGCTTTTCCCATTTTTTTTCTTTTTTTTTAAACTTACAATTTTAATAATATTATTTTTTTTCTTAAAAAAAGACAAAAGTAGGAGGTACCAGGAGCCAGAGTTTGCAAAGGGGCCCCAGGCAGACTCACGCAGGGTGGAGGGAAACACAGGGGCTGCAGGCAGGGAGCAGAGGCTCCAGCAGAGCTGCAGGTCCTCTGTGTCCCCCTAGGCCCCCCACCACACATTTGCTATATACAGAGTCCCCCCATGGCCACACTGCGCTTTCGCTCCGGGGAGCGAGGGGAAGGGGAGGGTGCAGGAGAGCGGGGAAATATGATGGGGCCCTATCCTCAACACCACCCCAGCGCTGCAGGATCTGACCCCAGCTGGAGGAGGCTCTGTGGCAGAACCTGAGGTATGAGGACAGCTTTCCATCACTGTCTCCCCCACCCAGCCCCAGTTTGGACTGGACTGGGGATATGCAACCCTGCTGCAGGTGGCTGCTCAGGAAACACCAGCCATAGGACCCAGGGAGGAGGAGGGTCTCGGAGCTGTGCCAAACCCCAACACATCTGGTAACGCCAGCTGCTGCCAACACCTCCCTCCTAATTCCCCCCACTCAGCAGGGAGGGGTTGGGCACATCGGGGCGGGGATGAGAAGCTCTCTGGGCAAGAAGCAGGGAGGAAGAGAGAAGGGGGAATAACGAAGCTATGGCCCCGGAATCCCACCCCTGCCCTGGGGTCCATTGCAGAGGCAGGCATGGGGGTGCGGGGAGGTGGCGGGGGGAGAGGGCTGGGGGCTGCCTGCCTGGCATGCGTCCCAGGCCATGCACCCCATCATCCGCATGGCGCCGGTGTGCCCCCGGGACCTTGCCGCTTCCCAGTCACTCTCCGTTGCAAATGTACAGGTAGATTGGTTGGGACTGAGTCCACGGGGCGGTGGGGGAGCCGTTACTGCGACGCCTGTGACGTGGGGTTCTCTGACTTGCTCTCCTGGCTGGAGGGCGGTTTGCTGTTCCAGGGGCTGTTGGCCCCCAGCGCCGGTGAGTTGTTGAAGCTGTCCTCGTCGTCGATGCCGTTGGCGGCGTCAAACTGTGTGTTCTCCAGCCGGGTGATGAGCCGCTCGTCCTCGTCCCCAAACTCCCCCCCCATCAGCGTGGGCTCGCCTACCACCATCACATCCTGAAAGGGGAGACGGTCCCGAAACATAATCGAGGTGGGGGGAGCCTGGGCCGCCAATCTCACCCTCAACACTGCAGCCCCTTTCCCCAGCTGCAGGGCCACTTCCTCGTCTCCACCACAGGTCCCAAGCTCGGGCACTGTGTGGAACAACACATCCTCACTCCCTTGCAGGAGCACAAAGGAGCTAAGGAAGGCTGCTGGGACACCCATTGCTTCTTCTTCCCATCACATGGAAAGAGCCGGGGGTGCTTGGACAGGCAGTCCCTGGGGGTCTCCCCTTAGCAACTCCCAGGGGCTGGGGCAGAGAACCCTCCCCTCCATCCCCGGGGGGGAAGAGAGAATGGAAACGGGATGCTTACAGGTACCTGACTGGACAGGGCAAAGGTGCTGGCTGGGCTCTTCTTTTTGCTGTTGCTGTTGTTGGTGTTTCCCCCGCCGGAGCTCATGGTGCTGCCCCCTGACATCTTCCTTTTCCGGCGCTTGCTGGGCTGCTGCCGTGCTGGCTCCGCTGGTGGAGGATGGAGACATACATGGTCAGTACCAAACCCTTTTCTGCAAACCCCACCTCTGCAAGGACCACATTACCCTCCCAGGCAGCATCACCACCCTACTCGCCTCCACAGCTCTGCTGTCCCCCTGGTGCAGGGGACAGGAGAGGCAACAGGAAAATTACCATCCCTGCTTTGCTTTCCACAAACAGCTGGCAGCCCCCAGGCAGGAAGCACTGGCTGCCCGCAGCCCTGCTCTGCCCCAGTGGGAAGGCAGGCTAACTAAGAAGGAAGCCAGCTGCCTGGCTTACCACCCCCAGCCTCACAAAATGAGGCCAAGAACAGCTCTGGGGCTGGGAGAAGTCTGTGCCAAGGGCAGGGCCTGAGCAGGAAGCCCCAGAGACCCAAAGGCAGCACAGCAGGCAGTGTGAGACTCACCAGGTGGAGCGACCATCCGCTGCCACTTCTGGAAGAGGCAAGTCTTGAGGCAGTCCCGGGGACTGAGACTGTAGGTCTTGTGCCGTGACATGAGCTCCTGCATTGGTTCTAGGATTACACAGAGCTGCAGGGAGCAGACAGACATGGGGTTAGATCGCAATGCTCTAAGCCCCAGCAAAAACCCCTCTGTTAGGCAGCCATCTGCACTGCACCAACCCAAGCCGTGAGCTTGTGGGATCCGGCAGACCCACTGCCCCACAATTCTCTGCAGCCCCCCTGCAAGACCCCTTTTTCAAAGTCTGCCTCGCTGTCTCCCCATAGCCCGGGGCAGCCAAGAGCTGCAGCCCCTCCTCTTCTGGCATGCTTACTCGGAGGTAGTTGAGTGTGGAGTTTGAGAGCCCACAGCGTGTGATGTTCTTGGATAACTGGTCCAGCATCTGGGGATCCTGTGCCTAGGAGCAAGAGAGACAGATGGCTCAGCTGCATCCAGACTGGGAAGGGCCCTCATGTGCCCTGATCTGCAATGGAGGGACTGGGTTGAGGTCCCTCCAACCTGCACAGCACCCTGAGTAGCTCAGCAGCCCTGCGTCACTCGTGCCTGGGGGAGCTCCTGGAGCTGTACTCACATGCATGGCAAGGATGCTGCGGGGGATGAGCTCTCGATGCTGGCGGATGCTGAAATGCCACGTCTTTATCCTCATCATGTCATCAAACATGAACTCCAGGTAGAGCCGCCCCTCCACACACACCTGAGCAGGGCACAGGGTCAGGCACAGGCTGCTCCAGTCTCCCCCAGCCCAGATCCCCTGGGCGCCCATTGCTGCATACTGGACACCCTCCCAGTGGCTTGCCTCTGCCTCCCAGGAGACTCAGCACAAGCCAAACCCATGAGCCCACAACGCATGGCCCTGTGGGACCACAGCCACCAAGAGGGCACACAAAAGAAAGATGTGAGGGGCAGCAGAAGCTGTAGGCACAGCCAGTACCTGGGTGAACATGGGCTTGCCGTGCTGAGTGACCATGGTGCACTGATCACAGTCCAGTGAAACGAAGTTGTTGTGGAAGGACTCCTTGGGGTGCTTGAGCACGTAGTAGAGCTCTGTGGCCCCTCCTTCAAAGATGCTGCGGAAGTAACGGGGAATCAAAGTCCGGCCGATCGCTGGAGCAGAAGGAAAATAAGGTCAGTAAACCTGGCTCACCCAGATGTGCCTTGGGACATACATGAAGAGGTTCCTCTCGTCCCTGCTGGCTGAAGACCGCCAACCTCCAACACCCTGCCCACATCCCCCTGAGCACACAACTCTCTCCTGCCAGAGGGCAATGCCCTGAGGAAGGAGGGCTCAAGCTGGTACTCACTGTATCTCTTTGGTCCATCCTCCAAGCAGAAAGTGATTGTTAACATGGCGTCATCCTCAAAGAACTCCGTGGTGAAGGCGTCCCACCACAGATTGTCACATTCCTGAGGATAGTGGAGAGACACTTAGTTTATGGGGAGGAGAGACAGACAGACAGACAGACAGCCATTGGCTGCCAGGCACAGTAGCAACGCACTCAGCCCGTGGAGGGCTGCGCTCCGATCTGAGTGCTTGGAGATGGGGTTAATAAGTCCTTATGGGACAAGGTGCTTGGGGACCTCCACAGTGGGACAGGACCCTGCGGCCAAGGGGATTCCTCCTATTGCCAACGCAGCTCATGAGGGCAGGCAGCACAGAGGACCCCACCCTCAAAACACACCTAGAAGCATCCTCCAACTCCTGTCTCCCCCTTGCTGCCCCAGTTCTCTACCTCTGTCCAGTTCTGCAGCCGCTTGTTGAGCTCAAATATCCTGTAGTCGGTCTGGTTCCCGTACGGCGTGTGCCTCCTGCCCAGAGAGCACAGAAAGCCATCAGAGGGGAAGGCAGCCACAGGGTGGGGAGGGGTCCTGAGCCATGGTGGGGGTACGCACAGCCTCTCCAGGGCTGGCAAGAGTCTGAGCAATCCCCCTACAAGTCCCAGTCAGCAGCGTGCTGGCCCTGCTCAGGCACACCCACCATGGGCACAAGTTCCCCTCCCAGCTGGCTCCCCGTCAGCTCCCCATGCTTACCCGATTCCAGGCTCCAGGTACGTCGGTGGGTACATAGGAGTAGGTCTAGGGGTGGAAAGAGATGCAGGCAGGTCAGTCCTAGTGGGGATCTCAGGGAAGCTCCCTCTTCCCTGGCTACAGCAGCAGGTGGTCAGGCTCGCTGGAGGTGAGACCTCACACGCGGTGCAGGCTGCACCCTGGCTACCCACATGTGACAACCCCATGGCGCATCCCGTACCCCAAAACTGGGCTCTGATCTCACATCACTGGCTGCTTCACCCCTGGGACCTGGCCCACTGCTCCCTGGGGGTGTGCCCAACTCCTCTGCAACTGGGACTGGTGCCAGGCAGGAGAAATTGGAGAAGAGGTTGCTGTGGGAGGAGCTGGGAGTGCTCCCTGTCCAGAGTCACCCCAGGGGCTTGGCCTGGAAAAGGGCTTGGAGAGCCCAGAGCTCAGGACCTAGGGGCTTCCTTCATTCCAAATATCACTCTTTTACAACCCAGTATCACCTGTGCCTGCTCCGACCCCTTCTCTGCCCCTGTGCTAACTGAACTCCAGCACCCCACTTTCTGCATGCTGCTGGGAAGCATAACAGAGATCCTGGGGTGCAGACTGCAGAGCATTCCTAACCTTGCAGACCCCTCCCAGGGCCCCAGCTCACCCCACATCTCGATCCAGCATGGTGCCCGGGTGGAAAGGGGGAAAGGCGTTGCCGTTTGGGGGCTCCTTTGGCGAGTACAGCTTGAATGACTTAGAGGAGCAGCCTGTAAAGAGAGGGGACACCAGTCATTCAGGAGCACCCTGTGAGGAGAGACACCATGCTGCTGCTGTGAGGAGGAAGAAGGATGCAGGACCAGCCAAGACCCCGTTACCACAGTCCCATCCCTCCACTGCTCCCCCCAATGTCAGCCAAGCACTTTCACTCCACACACAGCTCCAGGCCTCCCCTGTGCAGGATGTGACTCACAGGGTCAGGGCTGAACTCAGGATCAGCAGCCAGAAGGGCCCGGCCCCATGCAAGGGGTTCGCCACTGGTGCCCAGAGTTTCTCAGTTCTCAGCTGGCCGGGCTCTGGGGATGTGCCCAAGGCGGACAATCCAGCTGGTAAGCCAGAGGAGGGGCTAGCTGGACCCTATCCTCCCCATAGCCCTCCCTCGCACGCTGCTCCTAATCCCACCAACCGACCCGGGAATCACACGGGATCTTTTCGCTGACCTTTCTATCGTCATGGTGACGGGTGAATAATCACCCGGAGGCATGGATGGCAGGTCCCCAGGCAGCCACCATCTGCCGCTCAGGCAGACCAGTGGCCACCCAGCTCCAGGCGGACAGAGATTCCACACGCCAGCCCCCAGCTGTGATCAAAACACCCCAAAGCCTCATGCCCACTGCAACACCAGGGCGAAGGACAAGGAGCCCATGGAGGGCCGTGGGGTGTGATGGGGTCTGCAATGGAGCACACGTGTGCAAAGCAGCACACATCCCTGAAAGCAACCTGGAGACACCTCTCCCCCAGCCTGCCAATGGGATAGGGATGCCTGTTGAATCCAGCCATGCTGGGCACAGCCAGACCCATCCAGGCTCCCAAGAGGCAGCAGGGGGCTCCCACACTCACTAGCCCCCTCCCACTGCAGGGGCAGGTTCCTGGGAGCTGCAGCTGCCAGCACCCCTCCCGAGGCCCGCGGGAGCCCCGGCACACCCCACGGCTGGCAGGACCCAGCACGCTGTGCCCAGGCGCTGCCGAGGCACGCGGCTCCCTCCCGGCAGGCAGGCGGGCAGACAGGCTGACCTGGATGGGGCGCAGCAGTGGGCGAGCTGCCAGGCAGCTCCAGCTCCACCGGCTCAGCCGGCCCCGCTGCACACGGGCACGTCTCCCCCCGCCCCGCTGCAGGCAGGGGCCCCGAAGCCAGCCACATCAGGGCCAAGGCGGGATCCCCATCGGTGCCCGCCCACACACAGCCCTGGGACGGGCACTTCCCAACGCCCACAAACTGCCAGGATTGCCAGCCGGTACTGGAGAAAGCAAGCCCAGCAGTGGAGGGAAGTGTCCTGGAGGCACCAGGCACACTGCTGCCCATCTGGGCTCTGACGCACAGCTAGGCTGTGGGGAACAGTGCAGGGACAGGATCAGAGCAGCAGTTCAATTGTGATGGATACAGGAGGGGAGCAAAAAGCACCAAGGTCAAGGAAAGCGATGCCATCAGCACCAGAACCCAAGATGTCCACCTTGTTGCAATCCATTAGCCAACACAGAAGAATGACCAGGGCATCACCTTCACCCTTGTAAAGCCTCCTGGGACCCCAAGTCAGCAGTCACAGGGATTGCACACACTGCTGAGCAAGCAAGGGCTGGTCAAAAATAGAGGGAGTCACCTCCTCGGCATTAAATCCAACTTGCAACAGGGGAAAGCTGCGTTTTACTCCTTGATTCTTGTTTTCTTGGGGCCTTTTCACCATGTTTCCCCGTAGCAGCTGAATCCAGCCTCTCTCCAGCACCCACCAGGATGCACCAGTCCCACGGGGCTGGAGCCAGCCCAGCCGCTCAGACACGGCTCACAGCTCCAGCTCCTGCCCGCCTGCAGTGAAGATAAGTGGGGCACGGCACAATTTCTCATACAGCTGCTAACAGTGTCGGCCCCTTGCTCTTACCTAATGTTTTCATAGATATGAAAATTTTTTAAAGGGAGGTCAGTGCTGGTTGGTCGGTGCTGTGAGAAAATTTTTACTTTCTGCTTTATCCACATCACCTCGTACCTAATGGAAATGATAATTCAACCCAAACTGCACTAGAAACAGAACATTTCCATTTCCTCCACATTTTTGTTAAACAACGCAACATCGACGTTACTCGATGCTTAGGAAACTACCCAAAAGTGTGTCTTCTGTTGAAAACGAACCAATTCATTAGGCAGGGACAGCAGTGGCTGGAGAACTGTTTGTTTCTGGTCGCCCTGTCCTTGGGGAGGAGAAAAAAATTGGACCCAGCAGGTCTCATCCTTCAATTCTTTGTTTTTATTCACCGATGAGAGATGGGAGGATTAAGTCCCTGAGGCTTCTTGCTGTCCTCAGTCCCCACCTTTTTTCTCAGGGTGCAGGAAGGTCTCCTGGGGTGGGGAGACTAGGGAGACACATTTCCATTCGTTCTGTTTCTCCTGCTCTTCCCTAGCTCCCTGCTCCTGGAGTGGGACACTAGATAAGCCAAACCACCACTCCTACTCAAGCATCCATTTCCATCCTGGGCCTTCCCCAGCAGGTTAATATGGACATGACCTGCTTTTGGAGCTCCTCTGAGTGACCTATCTCAGGATCTAGAGGAATGGAGTCTGTGACCTCAGCACCACTGGCATCTTGATCAAGTGTTATTTTTAATGCAGTGTAAAATATGTCACTGGATTCGGTGGTTTAAAACAATGCTAACAATAGCCTTAGGATTTGATACAGGCTGTCCAAATTCTACATTTACTGTAGACACACTATACACTTTACATGAAATAACATAATTACTTTAAAGCAGCAGCAAAACAACTTTTACTCACACAAGGGTCATGCCACCTGGTCTGGGAGATCCCTCCATCACCACCTCTCCCCTTTATGCTGCTCCAGCTGCCTGTAAGCCCTGTCCAGCTGGATGAAATGACCCAGAGCTCCACGATGTGGCCCTTCCCAAGTCAAGCCCAGTGTTTGACCCCAGCTGGCGTTTCTGCATGACCCTGCTCTGCCTCCTACTTTGAGCACAGAGGATTTGGGCAGGCTTGATGCAAACAGGGATGCTGCCCGGTGGCTGAGCACGCGATGCCCCTGTGGACTCTGAACCAACAGGAGATGCTTCCCGTGGCTATCCCTCAGTGCTAGCCCAGCACTGCAAAAACATTCAGCAAGGGGAAAAATCACGCTAACGCTGCAGCTGGTGAGCTACTGGCCCAGGCAGGTCTGGGCAAACAGCACAGTGCCTGTGGCCAGGTGGGCGGCCTCACGGCTCCTCCTCAGCGTGGAGGTGCGGGAGAACTCCGTGAAGGGATGTCCTGCCTCAGCATCCTCTGATAAGGCCAGGTCCACGGCCATGGGCAGGATGGACCTGCCACAAAAGCTTGGGCAAGTAAACAGCTCCAGGCAGGCGGGCGCCCAGGGAAGGGAAGGCAGGTGCTCTACCCATGACTCACATACAGCCCAGCACTGCCCAACCCTCCACATGCCTTCTCCTCTGTGTTCCCTGCCTGTGAGCTATCAGCCCCACGGGGAAAGCTCTTCTAGTGCGCTGTCTGGTGGGTTTGCTGGAGCAGGAATGACTGAAACCCTAACCAAGCTCCCAGAGCTGGGGAACATCAGGGCACCAGAAGCACAGTGGGCACCTTGCAGAGCCAACATAGACAGGAGACAGTAGGACACGATAAGCTGAGACCAGCGCCAGCTGCCTGCCTGGGCAGGGGACATGCAGAGCAGGAAGAAAAGCCCCTGCTTGGACTCTCCTCACTTCAGCTCGCCTGTAAAGAGCAAAGAACTGCTGAGGACAAAGGCAAAGCAGCATCAACATCTCACTCCTACACCTGTGGTCATTGGTAGGAATCAGTGCGCCCCATCCCAGAGAGGAGCCATCCCCAGCCGGGCAGCCAGTGCTGCTCTGTGCAAGCAGAAAAGCTCAGCAACAAGGCAGAGGCTAAAAACGTAAATGATAAAAATAAATGAAGAAGCAGGGCTTGAAAGGGGCCACAGGGTTACAGCTCAGCCAGGAAGCATCCTGCTCCTCCCAGCAGTCCGGGAAGAAGAGAGGCCAGCCTTCGCTAAAGGCAGCCAGTGCTTCCCAGCATGCTCTGTGCCTGCTTCCTGGCTGCCTAACGAGGCTTTAAAGTGTAAATAGCGGCATTGTTTCACAGGGCTGCCTCGCTGGGGTGTGGGAGCTGTGATAGTGGCAAGAAACATCTTCCCAGCCCAGTCCCGCTGGCATGGCTGGTGGGAGGGTGCTATCCAGGAAGCTGCTATCTGGGGCTGGGTGCAGGGCAGCAACTCAAATAATTCACATGGTTCACCTGGTGACAGTGCCCGGTGTCCAGGAAGTTGGCAAGGCCGGGAGGCAAACACGGAGAAGTATTCAGAGTGACTGGGACAGGCAGAGGCACATGGAGCAGTCCCTGGTCTGCCCCCACAAGCCTGCCTTCATCTCTTCTTTCTCCTCTTCTCTGGAGCAGAGGGAATGGAGCAAAGCCAATTGCAAATCCCAATGTTGTTATTAAACACACAGGAACCCAGGCAGCACACACAGAGGCATGACCTGAGACATTATCAGCGACAATCTCAACTTGCAGCAACCCCATTTGCTTTGAAATGCAGAACTGATGCAGCTGAAGCTCCCAGGAGGCCGGGCTGCATAGGGAAGAGGAGATGCCACTTTTGGAGAAGATCATGTGCCATGGACTCAGCGGCATCCAGAGTTTGAACCCAGCCAGCACATCGCCTGGCCCTGACCCGTACAGAGGCAAAACCTGCATCGCCACCTGCCCTGCTGTGTGCAGGGATTACCCTCTCACTTTTCCCAAGCTACATATCTGAGTCAGCCATGGAGCTTATCTGGACCACAAGCTGCCTCCCCGCCCGTACCACATGGCCGTGCACAGTGTCCTAGCTCCAGGTCACATCCTACAGTGTTAGTGCAAAAGTCCCCCACGGCAGCACACAAAGCACCTGGACTCAATGGTGTTCCTCTCTGTAGGCTGCCTCACAAACTCGGGGGGACAGCCAGAGAAGGGATAATTACCTGCAACTAGTTATTACAAAGTGGCAATCTTGATGCAGGCTGCGAGGCAGCACTATCTGAAAAGCACCAGTTGAGAAGAACCTGGCCAGGATGTGGATTTATAGGTCAAAGCTCAGAGTAGTCCCACAGCCCCAGCTCTGCTGGAGTCCAGGGTCTCCTAGGAAGGCATCCTGCAGAGCTGGGTACTCAGCCAGGGCCCTGGAGGACCGCACTGCCCTGCAGCACACTAGGGATGGCAGGAGTCTCCCCTTTCCCATTTTGTCCCTCAGATGATTCAGACATGTAGACGGGGAATTCTCCAGGAGGGAAAAAGGGAGAAGAGCACGCCCTGCCAATTGCAAAACAGCCAGAAAATTGAATCACGTCCAAGGCTGCAAGCCCCAGATGCAATCCCACAGATAACCCAGTTTCAGCTCCTCTACTATCAACTTACCACGAGGCAGTCATTTCCTGCAACTCTCAGGGAAATATCCCACTGTCCCTAATTACTCCTTTCGGTTCACTGTCTCAAAGACGATCCATAATCAAACGCTGCCAGTTTCAGCCTCAGGAACGCACCTTTCACATTTTCGGCCACTTTCCCTCTCACTCAGACCCCTGCACCCTGGGGCCCTGCCATCAAGCAGTGACGGGGCTCCCATCCCTCACTGCGCATCGGCACAGCATCGGCACACAAACGAACAACATGGTGTGGGAACCATGGGGCTGGAAAAAAATCCTGTTAGCATCCCATGAATAAAAGCCTCCAGACAAACTAGGGTTTTCATCATCCAAGGTTTTCTAGGCTCTGCAGCAGCACAGAAAAATTCAGAGTCATAGGTAACCATGCCAATGGCCTCACAGAACATCTCTGCTCCCAGCTCCTTGCCCACCATGCACACGGTGGAGCAAAACTACACAGCTCTACATGGGATTCTGGGCTTGCTGCTCAGGGCAGCCCTCTACAGGGACAGAATCTGCCCAGGAGAGCTGGAGCCAAGAGCCACCGTGTGGGGAAGTGGCAGCAAGAGGCTGAGGTCTGCCCTATGCCGACAGAGGGGGCTCCATACTGATCCCCCAGACAGGCAAGACTGCCAAGTGCCGCTGCCTCGGAGCGCAGGAGGCTGTCAGCCCCCACGTGGCACATGGAGATTTGCGATCCCGGGATGCAACACTCCACCTCTCTCTCCGCCGCTGCCATCGGCGCCGAACGCTGCACGCTGGGACGCGTAGTCTCCGGAGACAGCAGCCCCGCCGCCGACAGCCGCCTTGCTCCATGTTGCCTCCTAGGTGGAGCCCCGCAGCCCTGGCAGCCGGCCAGGAGCCCGCTCCGGAGGGGGTAAAAAAGCAGGATAACTCCTGCCGCGAGGATCCAGCTGGCCACGCTGGGGTGGCGTGAGCCCGGGGGCAAACCACGACGCTGGGGTTGCAGCGGCTGCCCCAAGGTCTGTATCACTCACAGATGCCCAGGGAGGGAAGGCACAGTGAGAGTACGGTGGGAACCTGCTCAGTGCAGCTCCCAAGGCACTTCCATTGCCTCTTCGAGCTGCCAGGGCAAGCCTCTGCCCCCTGCTGAGGCAGAACTCTCTCCTCAGGAGCAACGTGGGAGCGGCTGAGCAAGGGACTGGCCGGCTGCTGGCAGCGCTGGGGACAGAGCAAATGCTGTGGTTGCTGGACTTGCACCGCGCCGCTGCACTGGCAGCACGTGCTGCCACTGGCATCAGGGCTTTGGACAACCAGTGCAGGATGGGGCCAAAACCCCAGGGAGCGAAAGGACAGGGTTTGGCCAAGCACACCTTCTTGGTGCTCCTGAGGCACGAGCAACCCAGTCCCAGCACCACAATGCTGTAGAAACAATCTTTACCACTGCAGCACAGCCCCGGGGAAACCCTCTCACCCAAGCAACCTGGTTACAACTCCACCCGAAACAACAACCCACGGGGCAGCAAACCTCATCACAGCAAGCATCACAACCCACAAACACACATGCACACGGAGCAAACAACAGCAGGAGCATTCTGTCCCCAGGTCACTCAGAAGACAGGAGGTTTCCAAGAGAGAGGACCAGGAGAAGTGCTGTTCTGCTCTGCCACCACACCAGACCTGGAGTTCATATTGTTTATGCAGACCTCAAGCTCACACGAGTGCAGAGCTGCAAGCATGCAGAAGACTGGCACACTGAGAGAGACCACAAGGGTTGCTGCCACCCTGACAGCCATGGGACAGGGAAGGAGCCATAGGCCTGGGCTGGTCCACATCACCCTCTGTTGCTGCATATCAAGGGTCTGGGCAAGCTGGAGAATGCCAGCTATCACTCCTCTCTGAAAAAAAGCCGAAAGAGGCTCCAGGTTCCCAGCCCAGAGCACCTTTGCTCCAAGTGAACTTCTAGGGCTTTTCACTGTCTTTTTTCTATTTCACATGGATTGTGACCCGCTGCTGGTGAGCGGAAAAGTCCCCATCAAAAGATACCAAACCCTTTGTATCACCAAACTTTCCAGCACCAGCCTGTCCCCCTTGGATCACAACTTTTTCTCTATGAAGTAACAAAACCTGCATGTTGTTCTGCTCAGCACTTCTCTCCTCAGTCTTTAAGGGTTGTTCAGATCACAGACCTGGGATTTCTACAAAATCAGGAGCAGAAAGACCACGTTCTGTTCTACTTCAGTGAAAACTACAATCCCCCAACAACGAAAACACTCCAAAACCTGAGGCTTTAAAGAAGGAACAAGGACACTGACGTTTACTCATACTTAAAACAGAAGCAGTAAGAGCCGATACCTGACCAGCACTAGAGGAGTCGCTGCAAAACTGCTTGGACAAGGTGCTACTGAAAGCATGCAGAGAAAAACTGGGAAGACCCTGGGAAGGGGTGTTTGCTCCCACACCTACCTGGCCCACTGGGCACCCTCAAGCAGGCTCAGACTCTCCTGGTGAGAAGGAAGCAGCTGAAGGTTTGCAGTGTGGGATGGGAGCACGCTCCATGCCCCAGAAGGTGACTCCCAGTGGGACACCACTGCCTTGGAACTTTTTGCTCACACCTCACCCCAGGACCAGCTGACACCTCCAGGCTGGGCTCCTGCTGCAGCAGAGGCAGGTTCCTGCCATGGTGCCTGGCCTCTGCCAGCCAGGGCTGCAGCGAGGTGATCGGGGGTTGCCCGAGCCAAGGGAGCCCCAGTAGTGCCAACCCTGGGTACTTATCACTCATCCCAGGCAGGCTGGCAGGGACCACTGGAGGTCAGCACCTAGGCAGCCACCAGAGATCAGGGTAGCCTATCACAGCAACTCTGCCGAGGGGGCTCCAGGGAAACACCCTGCTGGTGAAGACACCCCTCCACAGCGCTGGCATGCATGCTGATTCCTAAGCTGGAGCTGCTGAGTTTTCCCCATTCCCAAAGATGCTGCTCCCACCCCTAGCCTGGCCCCTGGCCTCCAGCTCTGGCTGCCCGGGGCTGAGCCAATGCTTTGTCTGCCAGGGAGGATGAGCCCCCTGTGCCCATGGCCCCCTGAGTCTGGACTGCCTGGGAGGGCAGCTCCTGTGAGAAGGTACGTGGCCCGCAGGCATTTGCACCCCTTGGACCTTTTATTCCCTTTGAGGCACCCATGGGAGGTTGGCGGGATCCTCTGAGCTGCGAGCAAGGATGAAGTTGCAGCAGGCAGCGAGGTGCGGCGGGTGAGCAGCCTGTGGAGCCAGGCACCGTACCCGCAGCCCCCGTGACAGCCCACGCAGGGGGATGCGGGAGGACGTGGGGCAGCTGTCAAGGGGCTCGGGCAGGGGAAGGAGCCGAGGGAAGAACAAAGGGAGCTGCAGGCTGGGATGGAGCAGGGCACGGCGGGGCATGGGGGCTGCCAGCAGCACCCCACCGGGCTGGGGGTGCTGCTCTGAAAGCCAAGACCTGGTGGATGGAGAGGGGAGCCGGGTGGGGAGGGCACAGGCAGGCAGGGGGGGCACAGGTAGGGGAGCTGGTGGGGAGGGAACGAGCTGGGGACGGCCAAAGATGCACAGAGCAGCTGGGGAGGGGTGAGAGACCGGAGAGCTGGGTAAGGATGGAGAGGGGAGCCGGGGAGGGAGAGGGAAACCGGGGACAGGGAGAGCCAGGCGGGGGGAGCAGAGGGCGGGCAAGAGGCTGCCGCGGGGACCCCGGGCCGTACGGGGGCCGGGCGGAGAGCGGCGGCGCGGTGCGGCCGCGCACAACTTCGCAGGCGCGGGGGCGGCGCGGGCGGGACCCCGGCCCTCACCTCCGCCGCCCGAGCGGGGCCGCCACCCGGGGGGGGGGAACCGGGAAACTTCCGCGGGGGGGAAGGGGGGCGCGGGGGGGCGGGGTGACTCACGGCGCGGCGGCGGGCGGGGGTCCGGCGGCGGCGCGGCGGCGGCGGGCGGGCGGCGCGGGGCCGCCGCGGGGCGGGGCGGGCGGGGCGCGGGGCGGGGCGGGGGCGCTTCCTTTGTCTGCGCCGCGGCCGGGACCACAATGGCTGCGGCGGCGGCGGCGGGGCCCGCTCCCCCCGCGCCGCGCCGCCCCGGGGCCCGAGGGTGACGCCCGAAAGGGGGTCCCCCGGGAGCTGCCCCCCGCCTGCCCAGCGCCGGTACTGGCGGTCCCCGGAACGGGGGGATGCGGGAGCCGCGTCCCGCTGAGGAGCTCGGTACCGGCCGGGGCAAGGATTCCTTCCCCACCGCGAAAGTTTCAATAAAAAAATAGACCTTCTCCCTAGCTTAGTTTGGGGGTGTCTGAAGTTTATCGGGATTTTCTTTCTTTCCCAAACTTGTTCTCCTTTCCCCCAGTTTCGGGAGAGAAAAAAAAAATACAACCATTTTAATTGGGGGGGGGGAATGAAAAATAAAATGTGCCGGTTTGCAATTGCCTTCAGACTCCACGGATCTCCTTTCCTTAACAAAACTCCAAGCTCTTCCAATTAGGAATTTTTACAAAAATTTCCATTTTTGTAAAAAATTTTCATAATGAAAATCTCCATTATGAAAAATCCCATTTTTCCCATTTCCTTCCTGCCTCACATCTGCCCCTTGCAGCTCCTGCCCTGGCAAGTCATACTGCCACAGACTTCTGCTGCCAGCCCAGCTGGCAAGCTTATGGGCAGCAGGAACATGAACTGGGACCCTCGAGCCCAGCTTGCGTCCCCCAAAGCCCCAAGAGCCCCCAGCTCCGGGCCATAGAGCAGGCTCAGCACACACACACGCACATGCCGGTGCATCTCGCCCTGCACACGTGGGCTGGTGTGCACCCCAATGGGCTGGCATGCACTTGCACGTCTTCCCAAATGCCTCCCGGCACAGCCCTGGCCAGGTGTGCACCCATGCCTGGGGCACGCACACCTTCCCACACTCCCTTGCTTGCAGGGCCAGGCCCACACCTCATCTCCTCCCCAACAGCAGCCTTGGGGTAATGCAGGCACAACCGGTCGGGTCCTGCCAAGCATGTTTGCCCCCCTGACAGAGCAGACATGGCGGGTGCAAAACCTCAGCCGTGAAGTTTTGGGGGTGTCCTCCCCTCTGTGCTTGTGTACCCCCAGAGCCCTGCACCTGAGGACTGGGGGGAGCCCCCTGCCCCACAACCACGTTGCTGGCTGGGACCAGCACCGAAGATGGACAGGCAACATCCCCCAACTCCTGACCCCCACGCCCCCTCAGCCAAGTGAGGATCCATCCCCATGCTGGTGCCCATCATACCACTGTGATCTCCCCTCACAGGCTACCCTGCAGTGAGCACCACTTTCCATGGGCACGTGGCTAAATAGAGCAAAAGTCATTGTAAACCCCAGATAAAGAGAGAGAAAAGCTCACCCTAAACCCAAAAACCTTTATGACACCCTGCTCTGTGAAAGGTATGTGCAGCTGGAGGTGCCCATGCTGTCGGTGCCCTGAGAACTGGGCATGGGGATGCTGCAAGTGCCCCAGCATGCTGCCTCTCCACTGCCTGGCCCCCTGCCAGCCCAAATCTATGTGGCACCAGGTGAGATGGGGCTGCTGCACGCTGACCCCGCCATCATTAGGCCAAAAAATTGCTCTGGTTGCAATGCCAGCGACAGGTACAGGATGGCACATCCCTCCTGGTCAAGACAAGTCAGTAAATACAGTCTGCCTGCACCCCGTTCCCACTCCAGGGCTCAAGGATGCACAAGGCACAGCCAGCCACCAGCACTCAACACCACTACTGCAAAATACTGAAAAACAGTGAAAAAACAGGCGTTTTGTCTCTGTACTAGAGATTCCTGGCACCAGTTTCATGGCCAGGGGGATCAGAGAAGAGCCCCCACTGCCCGTCCCGTTGCATCCACAGCAAACATGCCCTGAGCAATTTATCCCGGGGCTCAGCAGCCCTTCGGGACTGCTCACGTGTCCCTGCTCGGCTCTGACGACAGTGCTGGACTGGTCCACGTGGCTGCAGCAGCCCCAGCTGTTTATGGTTATAGCCGAGTTAATAATTAAATAGATGCTGGATGGAGAGCAGAAGGGCTGGGATGCAGCTGGGAAGTGTGTGTGGCAGTGACTGTGTGTGGGGAGCCCCTTCCTCACGATGTGCTCACGCCCGCAGTGCGGGGGGAGCAGAGGGTGACACAGGTTTTTGCAACAGGGCACTGCATCCTCCAGATCCCAGCTTCCCCTCTCCCCTTAGCAAGGGCCCCATGCCTGCCTTGTCTCCCCAAAGTCCAGCCCTGATCCTACACCTGGTGCAGGTCTCAGGCAGGGAACCAGCAGCAGCTCAGGAGAAGGAGTGAGTACAGGGATACATCCCAGACAGGCAGATGGGAAGAGCCTGGCAGGGACTACAGTAGCCACAGGATGCCCAGGTCTCTCCGATCCCTGTGGCTGCAGCTTGGTGTGCCTGCAGAGCATGCATGAGGGATCCCAGGCAAGCAGGGCAGGAGGCAGGGCATGCTCACACCAACACCTGGCCGGGGCCCCGGCAGGCGCAGGCGTAGAAGAGGGATACGGACGCGCGCTTACATAAAAAATAATAATAAAAATCTGCTAGCTCTGCAAAGAGCACAGCTTGTACTGGGGGACGGACTGGCCTGGCACTTCCAAACCTCACGGACTTGCCCAAATAGCAGCCAGACCTGGGTGCCGTCGCACACACGCAGATGCAGCCTGCAGCAGTGCAGCACGGCACACACCCCAGAGCCCCCCCTTTCAGGAACACAACAGCCATCCCCCCCAAATCCTACCACCTTTCAAGCAGAAATACGCTTTGCTTCCCTGTTTCTCAAGAAGGGGCTTCTCTCCCCCCTAAAGCTATGCATGCCCAGATCGAGGGGGAGTTCTGGGGCAGGAGGGGCCCCCTTTTTTGGCTAGAGAAGGTACAGCTCTATCTCTCCAGAGAGGAGGTTTGGGGGAGGTTGGAAACCACACAGTGAGTCATGCCGGGCAGGCAGCAGATCCTGGGGACTCCTGGGATTAACCCTTCAAAATCAGAACCACTTCCAGACACCCAGAGGCAGGAGGAAAGCCCAGGGGCTGGGCGGAAAGTTGGCTGCCAGGGCAGGGTGGGAAGTTACAGGGTCACATCTTGAGCATCCCACAGGGGACGGGGAAAATAACCTGAGTATGTGAGCCCTGGACAAGTAGCAACCAAGTGCATGCATCACTGCCCACCCCCTCCAGAACAAGAGGAGGTAGAGAAAGATTACAGCAGGGTGCAGGACACCAAAGCACATGCGGTCCAAAGCATATGGGATGTCCACCCTCACATCACACCTTGTTCTGGTGTGGTGGGTTGGCCACATCACCACTGGGCTGGCCACAGGCTCCAAGGGGAAGGTGCAGTAAACTCTGGCAGGTCCTTCCAGCAAGAGGTTTCCCCATGGCACCAGCACCAGAGAAAATGCCCCACAATGTTCCTATGCTGTCCTGCAAGAGCTCGGCCCCAGCACAGCCACCTGCAGCAGTGAGCCCCAGCCCCTCTGGCAGCAGCCTGGGGCCAGCCTGCCAGAGCCACAGGGTTTTAAGGCTCCTCGGGAGGCTCCAGGTGGATTCTCTCATGTTACAAGAATGGTTCATTTTACAGCCCCTTTCCTGGCCTGGGATCTCACAGCGGGGAGGGGGTGACACACAGCACGGCTGCACAGCCCCAGCATCCTGCGCCTGCCCTCTGTCCTGCAAAAACACCATCACCCCTCCAAGGGGCAGGCAATGCTGCTTCCAAGGGAAATCACAACACAGTCCTCAACACCTAGTACTGCAACTCCAGGGACTCCTGGTACCCACACGTCACTGTGCTCTCCCATGTTGGAAGCCCCTCTGGGAGAAGGTAGGGGACATCTCCTGGGGCCAGGGCTGCACATGGCTGACTCGAAGCAGGTAACTCTCCACCAGCAGAGCCCACTCCCCTGCTACCCCAAACATGGTGCTGCTGAACGCTCTGGAGCAGCTCTCCGAATATAGCAGCATCAAATAGCTCCATCAATAATGCATTGCTTCTGCTTCCTCTCGCTGCTGTGTTTTCGTTGCTAACATGCATGTCCTTCCTGTTAGTGGCTGCCTCCTCCCCACGAGCTAGGCCAAGCAGGGACACGGCCACCATAGGATGGGGATGGCAGCTCCCACATCTCCAGGTCCAATTCCTGTCGAGACTGACATACAGCCCCATCCACTCCACTCGGGGGCAGCCTGGGATTTTGAGGGGGAGACTTTTCCATGGTCCAAGCCTCCTGCTGTGCACGTGCTGGCAGCAGGCAGGGCGCCTCGGTATGCCGTGGCTGCCCAGAGGATTTGGCAGGGGCACTGAGTTGGGAGGAGCATCAACAACATCTCCCCAGCCTCGGCGGGGAAATGCCCCTCTGCAAGGACTGTTGGCAGCCTGGCACTCCCCATGCCCAAATGGCACGCCCATTCCTGACTCCATGCACTGTTGCCCCATGCCAGGCTCCTCCAGCAGCTCTGCACTGCCGTCCCCTGTGGGGAGAGAGCTCCCGCTGCCATGCTCCTGCCTGCTCCTGCCCACAGCTGCCCCAGGCTCATCCTGGGCCGGTTGGAGCAGGCAGGTCGGGGCGCCTGGACCCGCCCCATGCCCGGCAGAGCTGTGTGCCTGCAATGCCATGAGCTGCCTTGGGCTCCCACCAACGGGGAGGCAGGAGCTGGGGTGGGCAAGAGCTGGCACCCACTACCCTGTAGCTGCCCACAGTAGGCAGAGGCAAGCCCTGCCCTCGAGGGGAGCCCCCCAGGCTGCACAGGACCCCAGCTGGAGGAGGATGCAAGTAGCAGAGCAGAGGTTGGAGCAACCGGCTGCTGCAGAAAAGGGTGGTGGGAGATGCCACCCCTCTAGGCTCGTCAAGCAGTATCCAAGCACTGCCAGTGTCCCAGCCTGGCTTGGGCTGCAAGCACTATGTCCCATATGCACCTGGGCTGCACTGCAGAAACCTGGCTGCGTTCGCAACACCAGCCCCTTGGTGTGTAGTAGGGGGGCCGAGGCTTCTGCTCCCGCAGAAAGCAGGGGCCCCACCCACCCCTTGCCTGCCACCCCCTCACCGCAGGGCCATCCTGGTCACAGGAACTGTCACCTTAGTGTATGGGAACCTCTGGGACCTAATTGTGGGTTCCACAAAGCCAGAGGCAGAGCAAGACCCTGCAAAGTGGGGACAGGAGCTACACCCCACAGGGCCCCCTAGGAAAGCAGCAGAAGAGGGGTGCAGGCAGGCCGTTATCGGCCACCCTGGAGGCAGGGTGGGGCAGGGCTGGGCAGGGGCCAGTGCCTGCCACAGGGGAGATTACACCCTGGGTTTAACGTTCACCCCGATCCGCGACCTGCCTGGGAGGAAAGGGGGCAAGCTGCAACAAGGGGACAGTCTGACAGCTCTTGGGAGGTCCTGGTCCCTCACCAGCACCCCTGCTTAAGGGAGACACCCCATGCTGCTGCACAGCCCATTCTCCCACACCCCTATGAGCACGCTGCAGTGAATCGTCCCAAAATCTGCCAGCATCACCCCTGCTGCAGCTACCTCAACCCTGCCCAGCAGAGACCCCAAGAGAGGGGCAGACAGTGGCCACCACCCCCTCTCCAGGTGGGGCCTGGCAGCCCTGCCTGCTCCCCAGCACCCTCCCCCAGGCACCGGCAGGAAACCACAGCTGCAGCCTGCGGGCAGGCTGATAACGGTCACCCAGCCCCATCCTGTCTGCACCCACCGCCCGGGGAGCTGCCCCCATACCCGCTGCTCCCACACCCAGGGGTGCACCCACACCATGCACAACGGCGGCCCCACAGGTCCAGTGTCACCCCACATGGAGCCAGGGGCTCTCGCAGGCTGTGCCGGTGGTGCAGCGCGTGCCCCAGGACGCACCGATGGTTGTTGTGCACGGGTATGCGCGCTCCAGAGTGCTCCCAGCATGCTACTGGCACGCCATGCAGACCCATGCCTCGTGTGTACAATCAACATGCATGTGGCTGGGCAACCCTATAGCTGAGCAGGGGGAGGAGAGGCTGGCATCAAATCGAGTGAGCTGATAGGCAAGAGAAGGACAGGGGACACTGTGCTGTGGCTCCTGCCCTGCCTGGGGGCATGCAGTCACCTGGCCAGTGCATTCCTGGCCACAAGTCCTCCCTGCCCTGGGGGTCCCATCTCCTGCTGAGGCACTCACTCCCCAGGGAATAGCTTTTACAGCAGTTTGGGCTGAGCAGATAACATTTCTGGAATAAACTCGGGGCCCTGCACAGACACACAGTGCTGAGACCACTGGTACAGAGCTAACCCATCCACATTTGTCCAGGCAAATCTTGGGTGAGCTTGCACCAGCCCTAAGAAAAGCTGTGATGGCACAACCTCACATCAGCAACCAGACCCCTGAGGAATCACTTTGCTGAGCACCAGATAGCCACAACCCCATCCTGACTTTGCTGGAGTGTGCCAGGCGCGGGAAGGAAACGTGGCACAGACAGCATCTACCATGTGGGCACTTTGCTGCAGAGGGGGACAGGGCTAACGACGTGTTCCATCCAAACATCGCTGGTAACATGAAGAGAGCCTGGACAAGAGCACATAAACGTGTACAATGAAGCCTTGGAACGCCCGCTGCTCCTGCCCCCAGCAGGCCCAGGTGCACCCCAAGGTGCTAGGTAGTCCCAGGGGCGTTGGGGAGGCAGAGCCAACACAGGTCAGGGCTGCCTGACCCCCCCGCCACGGCACTCAGCCCGCTCGCCGCTGTCCCTCTCCCAGCGCATCTGTCGCAGAAGGCATGTGGCACAGCTCGGCCTCGTGACGGTGGGGGACGCATGGCGCCAGCTTGGCAGAAGGGAGGGATACGGCAATGGGCCCTGCCCCGGCCAGGCACGTCCATGCTGGGACCCGAAGCATGTGGGCTGGGAAGCTCTCCCTCCTGACGAGGGGTGCACAGGCTGGCTCCTTGCAAGGTATCCCTGGGAAGGTGCTGACCTTGGGAAAGTTGCTTCCCTGCCATGAAGCTGGAGCCAGCCCTGCAGGGAGAGAGAACAGCTCCGCTTCGCTCTGCTCCCCTCCTCCCTCTCTGCACTGACACCATCACTACAGGGGGAAAAATAATGATAATAATAAAAATAATTAAGAAAGAAAGTGCAGAGCATGCTGGGAGAGCGAGCGGTGCCCCCAGGGGTCAGGGCCCTGCTGAGGTCTGGATGCCAAGCCCTCCCCTGTGAGAAGGGCTGAGCAGAGCGGTCAGGCTGATGGCCCTGCTCCGAGCAGCCCAGGGCACAGCACCACCGGCACCAGCACCCAGCAGCTGCTGCCCCGGCCTCCGCCACCTCCTCTTTGAGCCTGCCACACTCTCCCTGTTCACCTCTCCACATCTGGGGTGGGGGCCAAAACGCCCCTAGCCCTCCACTGGCCCCAGCAGCTCCCCACCATTCTCAGGCACAAGGACTGCGTCAGGTTTCCAGCTGCACAGCCTCCCAGCCCCAAAGCTCTTGGAGAGGGAGGAAAGGAGAAAGGAAACATCCCTAGAGGAGTGCAAGTAGAGGTACACTGGGGCAGGATGCACCCCCAGGGATGGCAAGGAATACGCAGCCCCCCTGAGAAGGCACAACTTCGAAGGGGGGCAGCCAACCCCCCCGCAGCAGCAGTTCCCAAGCAGGAAACTCCTCCAAGTTAATGCAGCCCTGAAGAGCAGCCTGGGCAGAGCGGCTCATTAAATGTTTCTGGCTGGCGGGAGGCCAGCGGCAGAGCTTGTTTTTTCTATATTCCGATAAACAGTCCGGGGAGGGGAAGGGGGAGGGGGCGCAGGCTCTGGATGTGCCACCCAGCCCCAGCGGGGGAGCGGGGGGAAAGGCGGGGGGCACACGCACGTTGCACGCACCCGCGTGTCTTCCCCACTGCGGGGGAGTGGGCAGCAGCAGCAGCAGCGTGGGGGGGACCACAGCAAAGGAAGCCATCCACAGTGATGCTGCCAGGTGCGGGGTGACCCCATGGCCCCCCATCACCGCACTGAGGGAAGACCCCCCCTCTTTGCGCCCACCAACATGGCGATGACATTCCCGGTGGCACGGGGCCAGCTCCCGGGGGACGTGACAGGGCCCCACCGTCAGCTGTGGCTTGGCCTTCACCCCGCTGAGGCAGGACCCCTGCCAAGGCTGGGGGTGTCAAGAGGGGTGTCGTGCCCCCGGTGCGGGGTGCTTGCGGGGCGGGTGCTGTGGCTGCTCGGCCTGGCTCGCAGGGAGGTTCACGTGACTTTCTGCTTGAGGAAGCAGCGCTCTGGCAGCTTCCAGTGGGAGATGGAGGAGGAGGAGGATGGGGGAAGGGGCCGCCTGCCTTCATGGAAACACGGCGGCAAGGCGCAGGCAGCGCAGGGGCGGGGGGCTGCCACGCAGGGGCACCCTCTTCCCCACCCCGAGGATCCAGCCACAAACCCCTCAGCAGAGGTGGCCCCAGGGGATGCATGGGGACCGTGTGCTGCCACAGCGTCCCACTGCCCACGGCAGCCCCCCAGCACGGGGGTCCTGACCGGGCAGAAGGCTCTCTCGGGACCACAGGGATGCTGTCACAGAAGCTGGGGTGAGGAGCATCCCCACTGTCCCCCCGCAGGGACCCCAAGTGCCAGATGCCTAGGGAAATGGCAGAGCCCCTTTCCCAGGGCCCCCCGGACTTGGCTCCCCCTGTCCACCGCCCAGCGCCAAGGGGACCTGGTGCGGGAGAAGGCTCCGGCACCCCCTTGGGACCCCTGCCCTGCCTTGTTCCTGGCACAATGACATCCTGCATGCAGCAGCAGGCGATGCAGCTGGGCCAGCTGCCCCAAACCTGCCCCTGAGCCCAGGCGTCCAGACGAGCATCCCTGTGGGAGCACCCCGCTGGGTGCTGAGACCTCACCAACTCATCACACCTCCCATGTACTCCAGCAGCCTCACCAGCCCACAGGGGCCAGGATCGGGAAGAAGCCCCTCAGCAGGCACCCCACAATGGCCACGGTGGCAGGGCATGCAGCACCCTTTCCACCAGCAGCATGGCCAAGCTCCTCCAGGGATACTGTGCACATGGGGAGCTGGGGCACCCCACAGAGCTCCAGCCACAGGGGGCTGCTTCGGGGTCACCCCTCACAGTGCCATCTGCATGCCTACCCAACACCCCTGCAGCACCCTGCCTGTGGGGTCCCAGCCCCAGGGCTGGTACCAGCACCCATGTGCTCTTGGGTCCCAGACCTCTTGGTCCAACAGACCTCAGCATCCATACACAGCCTCATGCCATGGGGTCCCAGCCTCACAACTAGACCCCAGTGTCCATGCCCTAGGGACTCCAGCCTACAGCTAGACTGTAACAACCCATACGATGGGGAATCCATTCCCATGGCCGGACCCAATGGCCACACCATAGTGCTGGGACTCCAGTGCCCACACTTTGTTGACTCCCATAGCTGGTCCCCACTACCAGTGCTGTGAAGACCCCAGCCCCACGGCCAAAGCTCAGCACCCACATGGAAGTGTTCCCTGACTCACAGTCATCTCCCAGCAGCCATGCCCCAGAGACCCCAACCCCATTGCCAGGTCCCAGAATCAGTGCCATGCAAACTCCAGCCCCACAGCCAGATCCCACCACCAATGCCATGGAGATCCCAGCCCCACAGCGAGATTCCAGCTGCAATACCATGGGAACCCCAGCACCACTGCCACGGGGATCGCAGCCCCACAGCCAGATCCCAGCACCAATGCCATGGAGACCCCAGTTCCATAGCAGGACACCAGCATCAACGCAGTGAGGACCGCAGCCCCATAACCGGACCGCAGCCCCTATTCTTTGTGGAGCCAGACCCAAACACCGACACCATAGCGGCCCCCGCCCCACAAGTGGCCCCAGACCCCCATCCAGCCCCAGTGCCGCAGGGACTCCAGCCCCGGGGACAGCCCCCGCGCCGCGCCACTCACCAGGGCATGCACAGCCCACTGACATCTTCACATGCCTGGCCCGACCGGGGGTCGCTGCGCGCTGCCCGGGCCGCGGGGGTCTCGCATGGGCGGCGCGCCGCGGGCTCCGGCGCGGCGGGCGGCGGGCAGCGCCGCGGCCAGCGGCGGGCGGGCGGGCGCGCCGCGAACCGGCGGAGCAGCAGCAGCGGCGGCGTCAGGAGCGGCGGGGGCGGCCGGGGCGCTCGGGGCGGGGGCCGCGGCGGCGGAGCGGGAGCGGTGGCGGGGGCGGCTGCGCCGGCGGCGGGCGGGCGGGGGCGCCTCTGCGCGTGCGCGGGGCGTCCCGTTCTCCCCCCCGCTTCCCCCCACCCCCCGCAAGCGCGTGCGTGCTGCGTGCGTGCGCGCCCCCCCGCGGGCTCGCCGCCGCTGCCCGCGCGCGTGCGCCCCCCCCCCTCCTCAGCCACCGTGAGGGGCCGGGGGGGGGTGGACCGGTGTGTGAGGGGATCACTGGTGGGGGAGAGAAGGAAGGGGCAAAGGGGTAAGGGGCCCCCTCTCAGCTCTGAGGGCGCTGCCCATGGGGTTTGCAGCTTCGGAGCGGGGAGCGCTGCCCCCAGACCCCCATGGGTGGGTGAGGGTCCTCAAGGCTGGGGGGAGCGGCGCGGAGCTGAGGCGGCCATCCTGCCCCCCTCGCCCTTGGGTGAGCGCAGAGGGGGGGTGCTCATGGGGATTTCCAGCCGGGGGACGAGAGGACACCACGGGTGTTCTGCATAGAACAGCCTGCATGGGGCCGGTGCTTTTTGGTACCTCGTGAGTCTCCCAGCCCGGGGCACCGGGAGGAGACAGCCCCGAGGCAGCTGTGGGTGGGAGGGAAGGGGCCAGGCAGGGCCAGGGGGCAGGAAGGAAGAGGGTTCGTAGCAGTGCTTGGCACGTGCAGGACATGGTGGCTGGCATTTTCTGCACCTTGTGCAGGGGTGGCAGGAGCTGCCAGGCAGGAGGCCTGGAGCTGCTCGGGTCTGTGCCGCACTCTGTGCCGGGCAGGGACATGATGGCATCCCTAGAGAGGCCTGGGGCTGGAGAGATGCCAGGGCAGAAGGAGCAGAGTGCCATCCGGACGGGGTCTCCCTGGGTGCAGCCACCCCAAGAGGATCCCACCAGGGATCCTGCCGGAGCCCCACGTGGTTCTTGCAGGACCCTGCACAACGCCTGTGGGGACAGAGCCTGGCATGGCCCCAGTGAGGGCAGGTGCTGTGCCTCTGCTGCCTGCAAAGATGCAGCCCCAGCCCCATGGTGGGAGCAGCAGCCCTGGCTGACCAAACTGCCCGGTGGAGCCTGAGCCCCCTCTCCTCCTCCCCGAAGAGCCAATACCAGCCCATCTGCTCTTGCCTGGGTGGGACTCACATTTCTGTTTGCTGAGTGTCCTTCAAGCATCACAAGGGTTTGAGCTTTCTTTTGCAAGCTGTGCCCATTAGCCCCAAGCAAGCTGCCCACCCTGGGTGCTGCACAGGCTGAGCCTGGGTGGCCTCAGGCAGCATCAAGCTGTGCCTGGCCAGGGAGTGGTGACAACACAGGGAGGGGAGCCAGGGATGTAATATGCGCATTTTCCTTTCTGCCTGTTGTTTATTTTCCCTTATAAACCAGCAGGAATGCCTGGTGTTGGCCTGTGCTGGGAAAGCATCTGGGCTGGGGCTTGTGCCAGGTAAGGGAGGTACCTCCACATGGGACTCCCTCTGATCACACCCCAGGGACCCCATGTGTAGGGAATATGGTCCCATGGGCAGGCTAGGCTAGGCTAGGCTTGCTCTGTGAGAAATTGGCCTTGTTGTGCCACAGAGTCCTGCCACACACAGGGACAGAGGGATTAGGCAGGTCACTGCATGCCCTGGATGTGCCCCAGGGATCAGACAGGGAGGGAGAGGAGGTGCAGAGCAGGAGGAGGAAAGCTGTGGGGCTCCAAAGGGGAAGGTTGTTCCACACCCCTGTTGGCAGGTCCCTGGGTGCTTGGTCATGGATGGCCTCTCCTCAGGCCAGTGGAGACATAGGCATTTCCAAAGTGATTTGTTCCTTGCTTTAGATTTGTTGTGCTCAGGGAGCAGCAGCGTCTTCCAGAGGGGCAGCCCCTCCTGGGCCACAGTAAGCCTAGAGCGCTTGCCCAGGCTCCCCTGATTCCTCCACAGTGCCAGGGGCAAGTGCTGGCCTGAGGAGCCTGTTATAACTATCTCAGTCCCCTGTGCTCCAGGGGTGCACTCATGTCCCCCTGTGCTCTGTGTTCTCCAGAGCTCACACATGGACCCCAGCCCTGGAGGAGGACATGGCTGCCTGGCTGCTGCATTTTGGCCAGAGAAGAGCGCCAGTGAGAGGCTTGAAGGTGCTATGGGCTTGTTGGAGGAGGAGGTGGGCAGCTCTCCTGGATGAAAGCAGGGAGGAGCAGCCTCTGCCAGGCAAGAGTTGAGGTGGGACAAGGTGAAAGTCCCTTGTGACACAGGTGGAAGGAAGTAGAGCAGCAGGATGAGCCTCTGTGTGTCAGACATAGGCCAGCTTAATGACCAGGCACACAAGGCTGAACAAAGGAGCTCTATCCTGTGGATCCCCAAGGGAATCTGGCCTGGGCAGGTCTGTGCCCCAGAGGCCAAGACAATTAGCTCCTGCCAGGCAAACCCTGCACCGCAGAGCTCCTGCCACATGTCCGTGCTGCACCTGTGCTACTGTAAGCACATCCCTCAGCTCCGCGAGATGATCCTGCCGTCTGGGAGCCAGAGAAAAAGCCACAGGAGGTGACATTCCCAAAGGGACTCTGGGCTTACTGAACAGAGGGTACCGAACAGAGGCAGGCCAAGCGCTGTGCACACTGTCCTCCCCTGCCCCTCCTGGGGAGCCGGGCTGGACCGCAGCTGTGTCCAGTGTGCCCTCCCATACCTCACGTCCTCCAGGCGATTTTCTCTGTGCCACCTCTGCACGGCAGCACAAGCCCAGGCAGTGACTTAGTATCCGGTCCTGCTCCACAGCCGTGCCAGGAGGCTGCAGGTCAGCTCACGGTGCCCATCCCGCCTTTCACTTCCGATAGTTCTTTTTCATTCCCCCGTGCCCGGCACGCGTGCGTGTCACCCCCAGCAGTCCCGCGCGAGGCTGGGCTCAGCGGAGCACCATTGGTGCTGCCGCACAGGCACCTCCGGCAAGGGGCAGGCTCGCAGCCGTGGGACGAGCGGCGGACGGGAACAGCGCTGTCGCTGGTTCCCGGCAGTCCCCCGGGATTAGCGGGGACCTGCGCGCCGGCCGTGCCCACGTGTGCTGCGGCGCCGCGGGAAAACGCGCGCCCGCCCCGCCCCCAGGGGGCGCCTCCCGCCAGTGACGGCCGCCCCGCCCACCGCGCGCCGCGTGGCGGGGCCAACCCTCCTCTCCCCCGCCCGCCACAGAGATGGCGGCGAAGCCCGAGTCCCTGCCCGCGCTCAAGATGGCCGCCCGCCCCACCGCGGTCCGGCGCCCCCTCAGGCCCGCGTCCGCCGCTAAGCGCGCGGCCGGCGGCGAAGGGGTGCGCTCCCGGCGTGCCGTGCGCGGGGCGGGGCGACGCGGAGGCCGCCGGGAGCTGTAGTGAGGGGCGGGCGGCGGTCACGTGCCGCGCCCGGCAGTGGCCGCGCTGGGAGCGGAGGCTCCAAGATGGCGGCGCGGCGGGGCGGAGCGGCGCCCGCATCCAGCGGGGCCAGGGCCGGCGGCGCTGCCGCCGCGGTCGCTCCGCGCGGTGTGGCGGGCGGCGGAGCCCTGCGCGAGCCGCCTCTCCGCGCTGGCAGCCCCCTGCAGGTGAGTGGCGGCCGCGCGCGCCGGGCCGCGCCGTGACACGTGGAGGCCGGGGCGGCTCCCGCGGCGGCAGCACCACGTGTGCCGGGAGCGGGCCCGGCGCGCTGGTGGCGGGCGGGGGGTCAGCGCGGGCCGGGGGCGCCTCCGCTGCACCCGGAGTGGGGCGCCCCTTCTGTGGGCCGAGGAGTGGGGCGTCCAGGGCTCTCCCACCGGGTGGGGCGGTGGCGGCGCCTGGAGACCCCGGGGAGGGGGGGCAGCACCGCGGCCCCGGGACCCGACGGGGCGGGGGGGCCCGGTGCCCGCCGCGGGAGGTGACGCCTCGGCCTTGAGGAGTGTGAACCGGGGGGACGCCGGGCCAGCCATACCCCCGCGGTCCCCCCATCCCGGCGCCGTCCTGTGTCACCTGCGGCTGCGGGGAGGGGGCGGTTTGGGACACCCATACCTGCTGGTTTCGGTGGAGGAACCGAAGGTGCAGGACGTGGTGGGCTCCGGGAAGGGGAAGGTTCCCCGAACCGCACCAGGGGGTTATCCCCGGGAAGCGGGGCTTTATCCCGCGGTAAGTGGCTCTGGCGCCGGGGCAGGTCTGGGGCGCGGCGCTGTCGCCGCCACCGCTGTCAGTGGCCTCGGTGGGACCTGGCGGCGCCGGACTGGGCGCTGGGTGCCGGTGCGCTGCTGTGTGGACGGGGATGCAGCATCCCTGGACGGGACCTGGGGGTGCCTGCGTTGTGCATTTGTTGGGATTTCAAGGAGCCCCGCGCCTCTGCCCCCCTCCAGGGTGCTCCTACGTGGCCGGGGGACTGCGGGGGAGACACCCCCTCATCCCGACCCCGCACAGCGGGATGCCGAGCCCGTCTTGCCCTCCCCGACGCGGGCAAAGTGGTCGGCGTGTGGGGAAGGGAGGTGTGTTCCCGCTTGATGCTTCCTGAAAGAAGCTGAGGAATCCAGGGAGCAACCTCTGGCTGTGCCGCGCCAGCCGGGCGGAGCCCCCCGAGTTCCCGGGCTCCCCCCGCGCCCTTGCCGGCAGCTCAGGCCCGGTGAGAGCGGTGCTGGCAGCCGGCCCGGGGCATGGCCGCCCTGTGCTCGGGGCGTAGCCGTCGCACGCCGGGCACACGTGTCACCAGCAGGAGCCTCGGTTGTCTCTCCCGGGGACCAGAACAGCGGGCCGCAGTGTCCCCTGCACAGGGTGGATGCCGCAGGAGCTGGTGGCCTTGCTCAGGGCTCAGGCCATGTCCATTGCAAGCTGTTGGCTGAAATCCCAGTGCCCCACGTGTCCAAAATCTGCTCTGGGGCTGTGGGTATCTCCCTTCTCCCTGGCAGTGCTGGCTGCTTGGGCAGAGTGTGGCCAGAGCTGAAGCCCGTCCTTGAACGTTCCTGTGACCCTCTTCCCTGCTGTAAAGCAAACAGAGGGAGCATGGGGGATGCCTCTCCTCAGTTAGGGGTCACAGAGATGTCTGGCAGGGAGGAGAGCGAGCAAGGGCACAGGAGCAGGCTGGGCTGGTTCGTACCCCCGCCCTGACGCACAAGTGATGCTCAAGCGACGAGAGCTGCAGGAGGTGCCTGGCCCCAGGTGGATCAAAGGGAGTCCTGGGGGAACACAGCCTGGCTCGCTGGTGACTCACGGCTGTGGGACTCCTTCTTGCAAAGCGCTGAGTCAAGGAAGTGGAAGAAGGCTTGGGAGATTTCCCTCCCCTCCCAGGCTGTGGGCAGGAGCTGCGGGAAGAGGCCATTTGAATGGGAGGATTTTGCTTCCCTCCCTCCAAATGTCCAGTGCTGGTCATGGCTGGAAACCTCTTATTAGACGCTGCCTCTGGGGAGAGCCAGCCCTGTGACCGGATGGGTAGGGCCATGCAACCCTGGGGGTATCCCCAAGACCCCCTTGCAGTCAGCAGGCAGGGGTCAGCTGGCCCCCGTGTCCCTGGGCTGCTGGGGCTCCATCCTGCTGGCTCCTCCGGTGGCCCGGGTGCCTCTGCCTGCCGGTCACCGCTGACTCAGGGCTGCACGCCGGCGCTTGAGCTGGGCGTGCGAGCCTGGATGTACTTCCCCGCTCCTCCCAGTATCTGCGTAAGGATTGGCCAGGAATCACAGACAGGCTGCGCCTAGAGGGCTGCCAGTGGGCTCTGCGCCGGGCTCTGACCGGCAGCCAGCACTGGCTGAGGGAGGGGACTGGAGATGCTGAGCGGTAAAACTGCTTTGTAGCCTGATCTGCACAGTGGGGTGGTGTCCTGGTGTCACTGGTGGACTCCGCTTCCAGGCAGAGGGTCCTGGGACAGGCTGGCCCAGGCTGCCGAACTGGCTGCGGAGCCCCAAACCACTGCAGGCTCCTGGTCTTTAAGGCTGCCGTGTCACAGGCTGGGAAGATCTGGGATGGGTGTCTACGGGGCATTGCTGTGGATTTTCGGGCTTTGATTCCCAGCCTGTTCCTGGGATGCCTGTGTTCTGGGGTCACATGGTGCTCCTGGCTGTGCTGCAGCCAGAGGTGCCTGCTCTGTCTGATTGGAACAAGTCTCTGAAGAGCCCCAGGAACCAGGGGTTTGGGCATGTGATTTTAGTGCTGCCATATTCTAGGAAACACCTATTTAGTGAAATGCCTGCTCTCCCTCCATTGCAGTTTCCTGCTTGCTAGGCACGTCCTATACAGGGACGGGGCACATTTTGTCCTATGTGGGATCAGGCTCATGCGAGCAGCAGAACCTGCATAAAACGTGGGTGAGCTGCATCAGATGAGTATCCCCCAAGGTCTGGCCAGATTCTCCCAGTGCTGCTCCAAGGGGAGGAAGACAGCTTGCTGCCTGATCCCAGCCAGCTTTGGGAGGGAGGTGCTGGTGACATGCCTATGCTGCTGCTTTGCTCTGTATGTCTAGCAGCTCTGCTTAGCCAGGGGCTGCAGCTTCTGCCCTCACCTGGCATCTGGCTTTTCATGCCTTTTCCTGGCCTTCCTGCAGCACTGGACTGTATGGCACCATGAAGTGTAGTGCAAAGACCTTTCTGAAGTTACTTAGCATTACCCAAACATCCCTGGAGGTGGCTGAGGGACAAGAAAGGATGTGGGGTGGGGAATTTGAAGGAAGAAGAATAACAAAGCTGTTTTGGTCCTGAATTGCAAGCACAGAGCGTGTCCTCTTGTAGCCTGCAACAGAGGTGTTGGGGTAGGGCACCAGCAGTGGCAGCTGGCTACATCCCTGTTGCTGACTCCTGCGATTTGTTATGAATTTCGTAATGGTTTTGGGCTTATCTGAAGCGCCAAGAGCCGGAGCTGGGGGAGCGCGTGACAGTCCATGGGATGGCGGGAGCCTGCCTGTCCCCTCCCTGTCCCACATGAGCAGTGTGTGGTGTTGAGCAGAGGCTGCAGTTTTATCAGTTCATCTTTTCCAGTCACGCAGCTGCAGAGTGATTCAGGCAGAAATTTTTGGTTGGAGGCATCCTGGTAACCGGACAGGTCTCGGGCTGAAAGTGGCACACTACATTGTGCAGTGGGGTGGATACTCCCAAAAGCAAGAGGGAATAATCCCTGTGCCAGCTTCTGACCTGCAGCTGTGTCTCACCTGCCTCCCCTGCATGTTTGGGGTTGGGGGTGCTCAGCCACGGTTTGCAGCACAGGCTATCAGGAGCCCGTGTGTGCTGTGGAGGAGATCAGCAATGGTAGTGGGGCTGTGCAAAGTGTTTACCTGGCTCCCCATGCTCCTCAACAGTGCTTTTCCCTCGAGGATGACTTGAACTTAACGTCGTTGGATGCAGAAACCATCTTGGAGGCTGAAGAGATCCTCGGGACAATGCAGAACTATCTCGACTCCTCTGTGATCTCCATCATTGAGGATCTCTCTCTGTGCGAGGTGGGAGCTCACACACGGGTGCGGGATGTGGTGGCCGGGATGGCTCTGGCTGTGACATGGGTGGCAGTGGCAGCAGTGTCCCCCAGGGCCAGGTCTTGTGGCTGTGCCCTATCACCCTCTGAGACTGCCCCTGCTCTTTAGCAGAGCAAGGTCTGCCTGGATGTGCAGAACGAGCTGTCCTTGCTGACTGCCATCACGGAGATCCTGGACAGCACGGATGATGAGACCCTGTCCCCCTTCGACACCATCATGGATGCAGAGCTGCTGACCTCGCCTCGTGAGCGGGAGAATCCCTCGGTGAGTTGCAGGGCAGAGCCAGCCTGACCCCAGAACCTGTGGGAAGATGCTCAGGCAGGGCTCTGCTAGGTCCTGGCATGAGGGTGTCCTGAGGTGGTAGGACCCTTGTTCCCAGTAACCTGGGATGGTTCCTCTGACTAGTAACATGAGAGAAGGGCTGAACCAGACCTGGACACCCCCAGGACTCCAGGGTACCCCTGGGGGGCCATGCCTTCGCTTTGAGTCTTGGTGTAGAGCCAGAGATGTGCCAGAGGCTTTGGGGGAGCAGCACATCCCCAACCAGAGCTGCACATGCTGAGGGTGAAACAGGGCTGAGTTTGCTTCCAGGCTCTGTGGGGTGAAGTGCGTGGTCACTGTGGGGCTGCGGGTGGCCTGTCCCTTCCAGCAGCATAAACCTGCCATTGTCTCATCATCTGTCCATCTCCTCTCCAGTTTCAGAAGTTTCTCACCTTGTCCCGTCCGTTACTGGAATGTGAGAGCCCTGCCTTGGAGCAGCCCAAGGCTCTCAGGCCTCTCAGCAGCAGCAGCAGTGTCTCTGTGATTGGAAAGGTGAGCACCTGAGCAGGGGAATCTGAAGGAGCAGTGTTGGGATGGTGCTGGGATAACTGTCCCTGCTGCTGCCCCCAGCCCCAGCCTTCCCACCTTGCACAGGCATTCTTTTTCCCAGAAGCAATGCTTTTGCAAGGCACCAGTGGCAGTAGGAGCAGGGTCTGCCCCAGGTGGTGGGTGCCGGCAACTGGGGATGCTCCCATAGGGGTGGCAGGTTTCCAGCTCTGTTGTGTCATACTGGGAAGGTCAAATGCATCCCAGCTTTTTGTCTGCCCAGGGGTTTGCTGTAGAGTTCCAGCAGACCCACAGTTGTCTGTGCCTGGGAGAGCTCTGGTGAAAGCCCAGGAGCTGATGCTTGCTGTGGTCCCCCTTCCCAGACTGATGCAGACCTGGCCTGGGACTGTGCTGCTCACGGCCTTGAGGACCCAGTGCTGCCAAAGAAGCAAGTCTGCAGCACCCCGAGACTGGAGAGGAAGGTGGGCTGGCACCGGGCCCGAGAACAGCCCCTGCCACAGCGCAGTGATGGGGAGGAAGAAGAGGAGGAAGCTGCCTTGGGTGTGGAGCTAGACAGCAGCGTGAAGGCTGTGGATTTCTGTGTGAGCGAGGCTGGGGCAGCAGTGGAGGAGCACGAAGACCCCTGCATCATCAACACGGGTGATGTGTCTCTGAGTGAGCTGGTGAAGTCCATGCACCCGTACTGCCTGCCCACCTTCACTGTGTGCCTGGACCCTGAGACTGAGCCTGTGGCCAAGGAGCTTCTGAGCAGTCCGGTCTTGCTGGAAATTGTGCCTGGCGAGGGAGAGAGTGTGGAGATCCCTGTGGTCCTGCAGTCCTTGGCTCCCAGCTCCCTCGATCTGGAGCTCCAGCTCCTGGGAGCCGAGGAGGGTACCAGGGCATCAATCCCAGAGGATAGAGAGGAGCTGCCAGGAGCTCCAACCCAGGAAACTGGGGTGGAGGAGAAGAAGGAGGAAAAACTGCCTGGGAAGGAGCCCTCTTGCACTACCCCAGAGGGCACCTCCCCACCAGAGGCAGCAGCACCTGGAGCCTGGAGTCCCAACAGCAGCTCCTGGCACAGCACGGAAGCCACAGTGGGTGGGAAACGCGAGTGCTCTGAGAAGGGACGGGGCCGTGAGAGAGCAAGGAAGAGTCGGAAAAAGAAAGCAGAGCTGGACCAAAGCAAGCAGGCCAGGCCTGGCAGGGACTGTGTGGCCCACCAGCTTCGCTCTGCTGGCTCTGGGCAGCCCCTGGGCCAGCTGGCCACCAGCCGTCAGCGGGCAGCATGTCCTTCTGTCCAGGTCTCAGACTTCCTGGCACAGCAACTGGAACGAGCCCGGAAGGAGGGGCAGATGGAGCTGAATGCTGAGCGGGCACCACAACCCCGGGGCAGGCCCCGGAGCACATCAGGGGCCTTCCTGCCCAAGAAAGTGCAGCAGGAGCTGCAGAAGGTGCCATCACCAGAAATGGTGAGTGTGGCCCCAGAGAAGAACAAGACCATGGTGCCTCTGGAGAAGACCACACCAAGCATGGAGGGGCAGCCAGCAGCTGCATGTCCCAGCCCGACAGACCAGGCTGAGGGCCAGGGAGATTCACAGACGTCTGCTGGACAGAGCAGTGGGGTCTCGGAGGCTGCCTCTCAGCTCCTGGAGCAAGGTGTGCAGTTGGAGCCGCCCCAGAGCCTGCCAGCAGCAGAGTCGAGTGAGGGCCTGCCCAAGGAAGCCAAACCCAAGGCACTGAGCCTGCGGGAATACCGCATCCGCATGCTGCACCGCCAGTCCAGCCTGGGCAGCAGCCAGGAAGGCAAGAAGCAAGTCGCCAGCAAGTGGCCCAGCGTCCCCGAGCCTCCAGCGGAGCTGGCAGAGATCCCCTGCCTGGTGTCACCCAAGCGCTCTGCCACCGATGCAGACAGTGCTCAAGAGGGCCTGGAGAAACCCCCCAGCCCCACTGCTGGCCCTGCTGCTGGCAAAGCTCCCACTGCTCTGGCTTCAGCTACGGCACCTGCCACGGCTCCACCACCCCCATCAACACCAATGCCTTTTGCTGCACCAAACGTGCCCCCAGCCGCTGGGATGGCCCCTGCCGGGATGCCACCAGCCTCTGTCGGTGCTTACACCCTTTACCCACCAGTGCCTTCCTGGCCCTGTTTCAGCCCCCAGCCCATGGGCTGCCATGGTTTGCCCCCACCTCCTGTTGCCAACTCCTCCAGTGCTTTTCACATGGTGACTGGCCACCCACCTCCAGCCATGGCCTGGCCCCCACCAGCTGTGCCACCCCCACCTCCATTTGGCCCTGGTGGACCCTATGCCCCAGTGGGGTGGGCACCGCCATCCTACTGGCCAGGAATCCCCCTGCCACCTCCGGTGCCTGCCCTGGCATACAGGGACCCCAGAACAGCAGCGCAGGCTGCCACTGCCTTCCCAGCTGGCAGCCACCCCAGCACAGCCCTCCTGCATGGGCAGCTTCCCGCTGCCCCTGCGCTCAGCTGCCCGGAGCCACCGGCCTTCCCTGCCCAGCCACCTGGCCTGGCCAGCGAGATGGGGGCTGCAGGTGGCCCAGCCAGGCCAGCGACCAGCAGGGTACTGGACTCCAAGAGGCAGGCACGGCTGGCAGGGGAGAGCTCTCTCCCCAAGGCCCCTCCGGCTCCTGCCTCAGCCCAGCTTCTGCCAGCCCCCTCGGTTGCCACTGCCCAGCCCAGCAGGGTCCCTCCTGCAGCACCAGCCCCCCAGGCTGCCCCTACTCAGCCTCCAGAAGAGCTTCAGGCTGTAACCCCCACCCAGCTCCCAAAGGCCCCCCCAGCTGCCATCCACTGCCCTGTGGAGGTGTCCCCTGCCGCTGGCCCTGTTGAGGAGTCCCCTGGCACCTGCCCCACGGAGAAGGCTGTAGGGCCGGGCAAGGGGACAGTGGAGAGAGCTGTGCTGGAGCCTAAGGCAGCTGCTGGGCAGGAGCTGCCTGGCCAAACATCCACCTCCCAGGCTGTGGCACCACCACCGAAAGCATGTCGAGAGAGCAGCCTGCCCAGCAAGGCGCCCGCTGTGCGGCCGTGGAGGCACCAGCCGCTCCTCAGCCCGGCACAGCCCAGTGACAGCAGCAAGGACATTGTGCAAGCCTTCATCAGCGAGATCGGTGAGTGGGAAGGTTGTGGGGCCATGGGTTGAGTGTCACCAGCCAGTGAGGCTGCAGTGCTGCTGGCAGCCCGCGCAGCAGAACCAATTCCTTCCACTTCTGGTGGTGAGGGTGGCAAAGCTATGCCCATGGACTTGCAGTCTCTTCCCAGTGCTCTGCTAGGATGTTGCCTCCAGCGGATGGTCTGGGCTGGCTGTGCCCAAACTGGACCCTCCTGGGTTTGCAGAACTGCACGTTCCTGTCCTTGCTGCAGGAGGCACAGAGCTGCTGCAGGCTCTGCCACTGCTTCTCCTCCCAAGCGCTTGCCCCATCATCCAGGGAGGCTGCTGCTGGGGGAGGATGGGTTTGGGATGCACCCCTGTGGTGCCAGGAGGATTTTGGCTGACCTGACTTGCTGTGCTTTCTCCCTGGCCCAGGGATTGAAGCCACCGACCTGTCCAGCCTGCTGGAGCAGTTTGAGAAGTCTGAAGGTGCGGATGCAGCGTGCCGTCCCTTGTGGGGCTCCCTCTATGCCGTGCTGGCCTTTCTGGGCTGCCCATGCTCCCTATAGTGGGGTGGGAGTGGAGGGGCTGTGATGCTGCTGCCTGTGGGCTCGTATTACTCTGGCCAGGTGCCTTGTCCTGGGAGTGTCTCTGCCTCCACCTCTTTCTTGGCCTGTGAAAGTGGCCAGGGGTCCCCACGGTGACCAAGGGGGTGGTGAAGAGTCTGTGAATGAAAGGGGATGTGCAGCTCCTCTCTGCAGGGAGCTGGGTTTGGGATTCTGTGAAACTCTTCCCTGTCTATGCCTGGGGTGTTCTGTGTGTCCCCTGTCCTCCAGTCCTGGCCTCTCACCATCCTCACCTACCTGCTCTTTTTTTAGCCAAGAAGGAGGAGACTCCTGTGCAGCCCCCTGAGGACAGGAAGCCGACAGGGAGCTCCGGGTGAGTACCAAGACGTGGGCAGCTGGTGCCCCAGTGTGGAGCCTGGCAGAGTGCTGAGTCTTGCCTTTGGTGGGGGCATGGGACAGCTCTAAGTCCTGGCAGGGTGTGAACTGTGCTGTGTGTATCAGCCCAGGAGGGGATGAGCTCGTTGCTGGACTGGGGCCAGAGCTGGCACTGAGTGGGAGAAGCAATGATGAGCGTGACCAGGCTGTGCAAATTCTGTCCTTGAAGCTCTCTTGGATCCTCTGTCCCTCTGGACTGGCCATTGGTGCAGCTTGAATGGGTGCCCCAGGTATGGGGACTGGGGCTGGGCTTTGCCTGCCGCATTTGACAAAGCTCCTTTCCCTTTCTCAGGCCTGAGATCCAGCAAGATGGACAGACTCAGCAGGACAGGAAGCCCCCGGATGGCTTGCATGCCTCTGAGCTGGCCAATGTGGCAGGTAATGAATACCTGGGATAAAGCAGGGGAGCCCATGGTGTCTTGGCAGAGCTGTTGTGGGGCTGGGAGACAGCCTGGGGAGTGAGGGAGGCCTGGCCATGAGGGAGCCCAGCTGGGCAGGTTGCATCAAGGGGCTGCTCTTGAAAGCCTTCTGGTACTCTCACAGGCCTCACTCCCCCAGCGACGCCCCCCCATCAGCTCTGGAAGCCTTTGCCTGCTGTCTCGCTGCTGGCCAAGGCCAAGTCGCCTGGGTCCACATCCCAGGAAGGGTCCCAGAAGACAGCCAAGCCGATGAAAGCCAAGCCACTTCCCTCAAACAAGATCCAGGGGAAGAGTGTGGTGCTGGCCCCCACTGGCCCAGCCCCCAACCACGTGTGCTCGGGAGACCATGACTACTGCATCCCAGCTGTGGCACGGCCGGAGAGCAACAGTATCACTGGCACACAGCCCCCTGCCAAGGGTGGCTCCCGCTGGAATGTCAAACGCCACCGGGACATAACTATCAAACCCATCTCCTCCTTAACCAAACGGACGCTGGACCAACCTGAGCCCACCCCGCCGGCCCCCCCCACCACTGTGAGGCCCATCCAGGAGCCGGTGGGGACGGCCTGCCTAGCCCCCCTGGATTATCGGACTACCATCCCCAACAAGGCCGCCACCAGGTGCAGCAGTCCCCCCACCTCGGTGCTCCTGTCTCCAGCTGCATCCCCGTGCCGGGACCAGGAGGTGCGGACTCCCAGTGCCCAGCCCAGCCATGCTGCTGCCAAGAGGTCCCTGCGCTGCTACCGGAGACCCCAGGACTCACCCAGCCCCTCTACTGACAGCTGGAGGGCTGGCCGGAGCCGTGCCAGCCGCTCCTTCAGCTCCAGTTCGGATGGAGCTAGTGAGTCCTCGTCTTCATCTTCATCCTCGTCCTCCCGATCCCGGTCACGGTCATTCTCCCCACCCCCCAAGCGGTGGCGAAGGTAAACTGTGCGTTGTTTGTCGCTTCTCTTGGGGCAGTTGTCTGGTGGCTGGTCTTTTGCAGGTGCCCAGGCACCTCTTTATGGTCCTACTTGATGGCTGTGACCTTTTTGTCATTGTGGCCCTTCTGAAGGGGTGCCTGGCTCACAGAGACTGTGGGAGCTGCTGTGACACCCTGCCTGTGGGTGTCTGGCTGAACCCCATATCTGGGCAGGTGCGCCTGCAAAGCTACCACTGAGCCAGGATTCCTTATTCCTCCTGGAACATGGGTTCTTGGCTGCATCTTGGCTCTTGGATGCTTTTTCTGGGGTATTACTGCAGGTGTTTGTGTTTGTGCTATGAGGCTGCTGCAGTCCTAGGTGTAAAAATGAGAGGAGCTGCAGCAGAGCTCTCCAGGGAGCTGCTGGAGGCAAGCAGGGAAAAACCCGTCTGGCTTGGCTGCCTCAGGGGCTCCCTGCGCTCCTTATGGAGGTGGTTATGTAGGGAAATGGGACAGCTTGGTCTCTGTGGGACGCACTTGTTTTGGAGTCCTTGTGCATCTGAGTGAAGCCTGTCCCAGCTGGGCTGGGAAACACTGGAGCTGGCAAAGGGATTCTCTTGTCCTTTCCTGGGTGTTCAGCCAGTTCTGGAGACATCTCTGGGCCCAGAGACAACTAAGACCCCTCCATTGATGACCAGTAAACGTAGAGGCTGGAGCTGGAAAAGAGGTATATAGTACCATGTCCCAGGGCTGTGCAGCTTGGGGACTGTCAAGTGACACATCTGGTTTGGCTTTCCAGCAAATGCAGCTGGCCTAGTGCTGAGAAATGTCCCCGTGGACTGTGCCATCCTGACTTGCTGTGCTCCAGGAGAACTTGTGGCAGTACCAGGCATCATGCCTCGCCAGGCCTGGGTTTGCCTATGGCAGGGGCCACCATTGGGCAGCATGGCTGGAGATGGACTGTACTCCTGACTGGAGGCAGCACAGCTTGATCCCAGAGAGGTTTTGGTCCTGCTGCCCTTAAGCTGTACCTGACCCTGCCAGGGAAGCTCTTGCAGTCTCCATTCACCCAGCTATTGCATGGGACACGGATGTGATGGCTCCAGTGTCATCCTGTGCATGGTGTAGGGCTCAGCACAGCAGTCCCAACCCCTCCTGGGCCATCCTGGTTGCAATCCTGTGCTTCACAGTTCCCATGGGACTGTTTCTTGCTCTTCAGGGGCTGTACCTGCTGTGAGCCTGCTCCCTTCTCTCTGAGGTGTTGGAAGCCAAGTGGAGCAATATCTCTGTAGTGTTGTTACTGCTCTGGCTATCTTGGGCAGAGGTTTCCACAGTCCAGTTCATCCTGGGGACAGGTCCTGTCTGAATGGGGTGCTGGATTCTGTGGGGAGGATGGAGGTGTTTTTCATCTCTGGAGCCTCGTGGTGCTGGCCATGGGGAGAGCTCAGCTGTGTCTCTCCTTCCCCCAGATACCGCTCAAGATGTTCCCGCAGCTCCTCCTCTCGCTCCAGCTGTGGGTCATGTGGCAGGTCCCGTGACAGGTCCTCATCCTCATCATCAACATCCTCCTACTCGTCCAGGTCCACATCCCACAGCCAATCCCGCTCCCCCTCACCCCGCAGGAGGAGTAACAGGCGGAGAAGGTGAGCATGGCCACCCTGCAGGGCTGTGAGTTCTTCCCAACCCCTCTCCCAGCGTCCTGTGTCCTGGGCAGGAATGGACCCATTCCTTCAGTATCTCCCTTGTGTTTGGGATCACTCTCTTCTGACACTCCCATGATCCGGTAGCTCATGTGTTTGGTTTCTGCTCTGCCAGATACAGTTGCGATGCACAGGACCACTACCAAAGGCAGAGGATCCTCCAGAAGGAACGTGCAATAGTGAGTGCTGGAGGGCTGGGAAAATGGGGCTAAAGATTTGGGGGTCCACACTCTCTGTCAATTCAGAAAGCCACAGTGATGCAGCATTCAGGCAGCATTGCTGGGAGGCCCTGCCTGGCCAGGGCATGGTGTGGTGGGTGGCTATGCAGGGAGGGTGCTCTGTGGGAGAGGTCCTGCTCATGGATGGGCCATCCCTGCCCGCAGGAGGAGCGTCGAGTTGTGTTTATTGGCAAGATCCCCAGCAGGATGACACGGTCAGAGCTGCAGCACCGCTTCTCTGTGTTTGGGGACATCGAGGAGTGCACCCTGCACTTCCGGTCTGAGGGGTAAGAGCTATGGGGATGTGGGTCAGCCCCTTCCCAGGGATGGCTCCTCTTGGCCCTTTTCCCATTACTCAGGGGGGCGGTGCAAACCAAGGGGGGACAAATGTGTTTGTAACTGTGTTGCTGCTGATTTCCATCCTCCTTCTTCTCCGGTGTCAGGGATAACTATGGCTTTGTCACCTATCGCTATGCCGAGGAAGCCTTTGCTGCCATCGAGAGTGGGCACAAGCTGCGGCGCCCAGATGAGCAGCCCTTTGACCTGTGCTTTGGCGGCCGCCGGCAGTTCTGCAGGAGGAACTACGCCGACTTGGGTGAGTCGTGCAGCCTCCATGTTGAAGGATTGGCACCTCCTTCCCCAAGTTATAGGGGTTCCCCATCCTTGGTGTCATTCAGGTTTGGCGGCAGGGCCACATACAGGCCTGTACTGAAGAGAAGTTGAATGGGGGCCCACTGTCTCTCCAGCACTGTGATGGAGGCCGGCCCAACTCTGGGTCTAGACGCTGTCACGTGAAGCAAGATGAGAAGAAGTTTGCTGTGGGGATGGGCAGAATTGTGTCAGTGGCTCAAGGCAGCCTCTCTCCGTCTCTTCCAGATTCAAACCGGGAGGATTTTGACCCGGCTCCCGTCAAGAGCAAGTTTGACTCCCTGGACTTCGACACGCTGCTGCGGCAGGCACAGCGCAGCCTGCGGAGGTAGCGGCAGGCAAGGTGGAGCACCTGCCCCTGCTTTTATACTCAAATACAAAAGGCAAAAAAAGTGGAGAGAGAGAGAGAGAGATACGGGGTTTTTAAAAAAAATAAAAAGGAAAAAAAGAAATTTGTTTTATAACCAATATTTAAGGAGGATGGGTCACTGGCCTTCGATTGGAGGGGCCCAGGCGAGTGGTAGTCCTGGGCTTGCCCCAGACATATAATAAATGTGGATACCCAAACAGCAGCACCGCTTTGTCTCCTCCTTTGCATGGGCCATTCCCAGGCATGGACTCAGGCTGTGACCCCTCAGGACCCCGAGGACTCTGCTGTGGTCTGGCCCCATAAGGCATAGAACAGGTCGGGGGCTGGGCACAGGAGTGGGGTGTCTGTGGAGAGTGGGGCAGGACTGCGGTCATCGAGCCTGCGACTGTCACTGTGACAGCCTGCAATGGCCTGGCACGGGGTGAGCGCCTCTCTGAGGACCCCTCCGACCGTCTCTTGGGCTCTGCTGGCTGGAGGCCTTGGCGCCCCGTGCCTCCCAGGCGTCTCGGGTCCACCTGCACCTCCCGCCATGGCCACGGGGGGGCAGTGCAAGATCCTCCACCGCCGCTCCCTGGCGTGGGCCGGGAACAGCGGCTGGAGCCCTTGGCCGGAGCTCGGGCAGGGCTCTGCTCTCTCCGAGGGCAGTGCGCCCCCTGCCATGTCTGCCTGGCCCTTTCGAGCCCGCTCCTTGGCTTTGCTCCAGCTTGCCAGGAGAGGGATGTCTGATATCTCTGGGTTTCTCCTGAGGGAGAGATGTTGGTGTGACTGCAGAGAGGTTACAGGCATCTGCAATGGGATGGTGCTTGGCAGAAAGGAATGGACAGTGATAGGGATGGATAGCTGATACCTGTCCAGGCTCTCCCAGTGCACTGCAGCTCATGGAGGGAGAAGATTGATTGAAGGCAGCCCCCAAAGGCATGTGCTTGGGCCTACTGCCAAGCATCTTCCCTGCAGCTTGCCAAGAGCCAGCAGTACCAAGGCCCTGCATCCTGCTCTTGTGCTGGCAACAAGGGAAAGCCATGCTTTGGGCTGCTCCTGGGTTGGGATAAGCCCGGGATCCCCTGCAGGTGGGGCTGAGCTGGCAGTGCTAACTGGGAGCCCTGAGATGGCACTGTGGCTTCAGGACTGGGTCAGGCTTGGGCAGGGTGCAGTGGTGCCCATTTGGGCCCCCTCTCACACACCTGGGGTAGGGGAGCTTGCAGCTGCCCAGCTGGGCTCTGCAGAGCTGGGAGTATGTGGAGGGAAGGGATAGGCAGGTGATGGACCCTGCACCAGGGTTCCTCACAGTGCCTGGGGTGGGAGGGGGCTATGCCCACTCCTCTAGTGGGAGAGCAGGAAAGGGAAAGGGGGCAGTAAACCCAGGGTGGGGTGTCCAGTGGTGTGATGCAGGATGGGGGTTCAGCCAAGCTGATGCTACCACTTGGATTATGCTCAGGGCTCTGAGGCCCCTGGGGTTGTGCCTGGGGTGTGCTGCACCAGTCTTATGGTCTGGGATTAGCACAGGGGTTGGTGCACATCCGTGCCCTTGCTGCTTACCTAGATGGAGGAAGGTGCTCCTGCCTGCACACTGGGTGACTCATGCTGCTCCATAGCTCAGCCCAGGAAGGCCTCTGCAGTACCCAGGGATGTGGGGTGCAGTGAGGCTGTCTCCAGGTGACCCTGAGCGAGCTCCCACTCTGTCCTCTCCTGCTTGGCCCTGGACTTTGTACAAGGGAGGGTCCAAGGAGGCAGCTGCAGGCAAAGGTATGAGCAGGATGGTGGGGAGGTGGGCAGGGGGCTGTTAATGAATAATGCAGCTCTTCCCAGGGACATCAGCTTGGCAGGAGGGGGTGACAGCCAGGGCCTAGTGGGGACTTGGGAGGAGCGTGTGTCCCCCTTTCTGGGAGTTCATGCAAAGCCCTGTGGCTGCAGCACACCTGCAGCCCCTCTCCTGCCCAGAGCAGTTGGGCCAGTGGTGGTGCTGACCAGCATCTTCCTGGTCTCACAGCTGCCACAGCAGTGCTGAGGCATGTGGATCCAAGCAAGCATTACAGGGAGAAGCCTGTAATGCAAAAACACCCTCAAACTGTAGGCTGATTCTAGCCCGAGGAAGGGCTTGTGTGCCCTAGAGCTGGGCTTGTTTGTACAACAGCTTTAGGGGGTCTGAAAGTTTCTTTACAGCCTTTCCTCAAACCTGTGGTGTAGCTGTGGAGGCAGGCAGGAGCATCACAGCAAAGGCAGAGTTTGGCACAGGATGTATCTGCTTTCAGAGCACACCCTTGACCCCTCGGGATGTGCTACCCCATGGACCTGAGGTGTGTGCACTCAGGCAGCCCCGTGAGCAGGCCATCACCCCAAATATGTGTGCCGCTGGCTGTGGTATGAACAAGGCTGTGTCCTTGCATTCCTGGGGCTGGGCTGCACATGGTCCTCTCTCTTTGCTTCTGAGAGTGAGGAAAGGCAGGGCGTGTGAAAGCGTTTGTGTTGCCAAAAGAATTAACACCCTGCTGTTGTGCCCTATAAATCTTCAAGTGTTAGAGGCTGACTTTATCCCTCCGTGTTACAGTTTAATGGTTTCCGTTAGCAATAACCTGGCTGTGTGTTCTGGGTTATTGATTTAAGGTCTGTTGTGGAGGGTGTGAGAGTTGCAGAAAGGTGTTTTCCTGCTACCCAGCCAGCAGCAAAGGCACTGTTGCAAAGAGGAGGCAGGAGTGCAGGAAGTGGTGCACAGCCAGCTCTCTGGAAACATGGGTGCTGGCGGGAGCTATCTGGAGAGTACTGGGGACAATGGCAAGGTGCAGCACTTGGAGCACATCTCTCAGTTGTCCCAGCAGCCAGCAGGCATGGCTGCAGCTGTTGGGGTGACCGTAGCTGCCATGGTAGCACCCCCTGAGTTCTAAGAGAGATGGGACACGCTTGCCTTTGGCACTTGTTGGAGTTGCTGCCTGCACAGGTGGCCCCTGGCTCGATGGCAGGCAGCTCCATGTGCCTCCCGGTGCCAGGCAGAGCACCCTGCTGCACTGCAGACAGCCCAGTTTGGTAGTTTGGACCTGGAGGTCCCAAGGCACAGCCATGTCTCAGCTCTCCTCTGTGCACACTGAGAGGTAAGTCCTGCTGGTGGCCACACCACTGGCCCAGAATAGTCCCACTCACCTCGCAAATGCCCTTTGGAAGAGACTGTGGTGCAGCTCAAGCACGGCCTTTGCCCAGCTGGTAGCAGCAGTACCTGTGGGGGTTTCCTAGGCCAGAGGCAAGCCAGAGATGAGGAGCAGAACTGGGGTTTCATAGGAACCCCAGCTCCTGGGAGGAGTCTCTTGAAAACAAATCCACTTCACCCAAGGCACATGGTGTGTGTAGGACAGCCAACCTTCCTTCTACAAGCAGCAGCATCCTTCGTTGCCCACATGCGAGGCTCTGCCCAGAGCTGCAGCAGCCTGTGACTGGAGGCTACACAGAGGGTGTTTTCTGAGAGGTCACTAAGAAGAGCTGGGATTTTCACTCTGCTTCTCTTCAAGGCACTCTCAGCCTTTCCCCTTCAGTTCCTGCTGCAGACTCCAATCTCCTGCAGTTGTCCCTCCCTGCCATCTACACTTTTCTGCTGGAACAAAATTCTAACGTATTGATGCCGATTTCACACCTTCCTTCTTCCTTTCCCTTTTCATTCCCTATTGCATTAGTATGTCCTGAATGTGATGTCCAAGCTAGAAAGCAGCTAAAAGGGCATCCAGATTGGTCTTTCATAGTGGGTAAAACCTGGAAGATGAGGGGCCTGTGTTCTGTGCATAAGCTGGTTTGGACCCCATGTGCAAGAGGCAGTGGGGCAGCAGGAGAGTCTGGCAGCAGCACTCCTTGTGCATCTCTGCCTGGGGCTGAAGGCTGCATGGCCCTTGTCCCCATTTTTTTGCAGAACTCAACATTTCCCCGGCAACAGCAGAGTCCCTTATCCTAAGGAAAGGTTATTCTGGGACCTTGGAGTTGGATGCTGTCAGGTGCGAAGCACCCACATTGCCGTGAGGTGGGTGTGCTTTTCCACACTTATGGTGTTCACCCTTAAGATGTTCAGCATACTCATCCTGAAAGCTGACAGGGACCCCTGTGGGGAGAGGTGCCAGGCAAGAACCTGGCTCTGCAATGGTCCTTGTTCTTGGCACCCATTCCCTTCCTTGGAGCCAGCAGTCCTTGAGATTCAGATTGACTCAGCACACCCGAGAGCTCAGAGCTCCTGACCCAAAGCAGAGGCTGCTGCTGTGGCATGTCTGTGCCTCCCCAGTCTGGATTCTCTCACAGGGGTACCCAGCTTCAGGGTGCCTGCTGAGAGTGGCCATGGCAGTTTGGTGCTGGGATTGCTGAAAAGCTGGGCTCAGAGGAGCCCACAGAGCCGGGAGAGGTGCTCATCCCCCTAAGGCATACAGCACCTTCAGGTTTGGAGCTCCCTCACTCCCACCACACCTTCTCTGCTCTCTTACACACCCCTCATCCCAAATCCCCACCTGCCTGAAAGCAAGCCCTACAGGCCAGACAGTTGTTGTGTGTCCTTTAAATCTGTGCTTGTACAGCTGAGAGCGTGTGTTAATGCCTATGTTCCCTCTCACAGCTACTGTTGCTGTTACCATGTGTGCTTGTGTTCACACTGGGGCAGTCCTCCAGGGTCACCCTGTAGTCCGGGGTCCTCCAGCTGTGAGTAAACATGCAATGAAGGTCCTGCTGGTGCCTCTAGACTGGACACTTGCTTCACTCACCCCAAAACCAGGTGCTGCAAATGCTTCCAGACTTCTCTCAGCAAAAAAAGCTGCAGCTGTAACAAGGCACTGGAAGCAAGCAAGGAGATTAAGGGACCATCAGTCTTCAGCCTGGCGACAGCAGAGAATTTATGAAAAAAAATTATGTAGGATCTAGAAAATAGATGTGCGCTTGGAGAAATAAAAACTCAAAACAAAAGAAAACAAAAAGGCCCCAACCAAATCCACACAAAAAATGCAACCACAGTTTTTCTGTCAATCCAGGAAAATTCCATCCTGACCCTAATCTGGCAATAGCATTAAGCCTAATGTGTGAGCAGACCTCTGGGACTGTAATGCTGGGAGCACCAATGCATCAGGCCCAGAGCTTGTATTTAGTGCTCCAGAAGAAGGAAAACCTCAGTACCTTTAGAAGCAAGTTAAGAAGAAAATTGGTTATTCTTCATGGTCACAGTGACCAGCAGAAACCTGAAAGCCTGAAGTGAAGCAGCACCTGTTCCAAATAACCTTAGCACTGCTGACTCCTTTGCCAGACAGCAGCTGTGTCCCAGGCTGAACTGTCCATTTCCAGGCCACCTTCACTTAGAAAATAATGAAGGGAGTTCTATCAAACTGTATGTTAAATTGATCCAGGTTCTTCTGCCTCGTTACCATTTTTGGAAGGCTGCTCCAGAACATCAATCCTAGCAGGGGTATAAACTCTCAAATTCACCATCTAAGCTTAATATGTTTTTTTTCATTATTGTACATCTTACATACTTTCTTAACATTTTTAATTTTCTTCTAGTGGTTTTTCAGAAATACATTTGTCTCCTCTCAGCCTCTGTCTGTCCAGAACAAGCCAAACTCTTTTAGCAGATTCTTAATCAGCTTGTGCTTGTTTGCCTGAGTATCCAAATAGTTTTTCTCTGTGCAGTGGAAATTTATCCTTTCTGGATGCAGAGCTGCAAGGATATTCTGGAGGAAGTCTTACAGCGCCTTGCGCAATGGCAATAATGTTTCTGTCTCTGCTAAAAATAACTTGTCTGATGCATCCTAGGATCATGCCATTCCTTTTTCACAGAAGCATCATGCTGCTGCTTCATATTCATCCTTCAGCGCTGTAAGGTCTTTTTATTCCTTCAGAGCCTACATTTCATCAGTTTATAGCAAATGTCCTTGCTGCTGGGCCCCAAGTATTTAATTTGCCCTTTCTGCCATTAAATTTCACCCTACTTCTCTCATCCCTTGACAAGGTCAAGGTCTCCTTCTTCCTCTGTGAGGAACTACTACTCTCAGCACTTGCAATCACTCTAAACCCTGTGCTGCCTCTGCATTTTGGAAGCTTGCACTTGGCTCCTCTGAAATTACCAATGGATATACTAGCTTGAGTTTATTCTCAGGATACGTGGTTAATATCTGTACCACAGCCTGGTCATGCTCATGTCTGATGCAGCCTGGGCAGTATCTCCTGTATCTCCTTACCAACCCTGGGGCTCATCTTCACTTTTAGCAGCTGTTTTTTCTTGGTTTGTAGCGCATCGTCCTTAACTCTGAATTGAGTGCCTTAGTCTAAGAAACTGGCAGCCTCATGTAAGGATGATTTCTATTGTGCTTTTCCTGTTTTGTTAGGTATCTCATCACTTCCTGTGTTCCCCTAATCACCTTCACTGAAACAGAGTTAAACCCACTTCTGGGATTTGGCTGCAGCTGTCTTGTGTCTCCTCTCTTCCCACACCTCTCCTCATATCTCTGCCTGCACTAGGTGTCTGTTCTTCCCTGAAGGTCTGATCCCTGACTGATGGAGCAGGCTCACCATCCACCGAACCCGTGTCTGAAATGATGTTGTGTTTTATGTTACACTGAATTGATAAGGAAGTTTGCTTTCTGTCTTGTCAGATGATACCTGAGTGCTGCTATTATGGTGCTGTTTACCGCCTGTCATTCACTGTGAAATTAAAGATTCCTGTAACTGCACGATTCCTACTCTTTATTCTTCTTGTAGCCTTGAAGACAGTACAGTTTATTCTCAAGGCTACGTCAGGTGTGTCTGCTGCCAGCCCCGGAGAACATCTGCTCAGGGCCCTTTCTACCACCCTTTCACACACCTCCTCAGGACATGTCTTATCCATGTCATCCCCTTTTATGTCCTTACAATGACCTGATTTACTAACAGTGCTTCACAACTTCCTGCTCTCCTCCTACTGACCAGGTTCTCCCAGTCAGTTTCCGCTCTTGCTTATCTCTGTGGCATCATTCCAGGCGGCACGCTCTGCCTACACCAAGCATTCCCACGAGAGCTGCAATGCACCATCCTCTGGCTCAACACCTTTCCAGTATGCCAAGATTCTGGCTTGCCTGATGTGACCACAGCAAATAGCAAAACTTGTGGAGAAGCCCAAAAAATCAGTGGCCGCAGGCTGTCATAAAATCTTAGAAGGAGAAGAACTTGTACCAGGAATGGATGAGGGAGATAAAGGACATAGTATTTCTAGTTTAACCTCAAAAGATTCTGGTTAGGTGATGACAGAGCCTTAGGAGATAACGCTACTAGGACAAATGGATTTAACACCCCAAGCTTAATGCAAGGGAGACCCAGAAGCCCATGTGAAAACATTAAGCAAGGTAAATTGAGTGAGGCTGGTAGGCTTAGTCAATGGGTGAGTTACAAGGTTGTGAAATCATGTACGATATCAATATTGTGTACAAGCTCTGTTCCCAGGTGAACTGGTGAGTATTAGAAACTGCATCTTCAAATAGCTTATTTTTAGATCCAGGAAGTATGTAGAGGAGCAGCAGAAAATACACTTTCTCAGTTACTTAGAGACAGTTGGAGCTTGTCCCTAAATAAAGCAGCTCTCCTTCAAGCACCTGGGGGCAAAGGGATTCCTGAATACCACTTGCTCACTAGAGCAATGCTGCACAAGCTCAGGAAACGGGGCTTTACCAGCTCCACCCTTGCAGTCTGGGGTGGACGTGCATGACAGAGTCATTAAAATAGCCTGATAAGGCTAAAGAGCACTGTGTCTATAGCCCATCAAAAGTCTTGCAAAGTGCACGTGGGACGTTGACAATGTGGTGCAATGAAAATGTGCAGACTGGACAATGTCTGTGTATCAGAAATTCCAAGACCTAGGATTGCACTTAGCTTATAGTCAAAGTACTTAATTTATTACAAAAATGCACATTAAGTGTATAAGAGATGATCATAATGTTTGAGGAAACAACTGGTACAACACATGAGGAACTATTTCAGGCTAAATTTGTGGTTTTATAGGCTTTGAAGCGTGGCTAAGGGACAGTTAAGCACCACTACGGTCCATTTTCACCAGTGGACAAGAGTGAGTGTTATCTACAATCTCGCGTGAGTGAAGAGACCTGCAGGATGTATTTGCTCATGAACTGTAGCTGCCACTGGAGGAAAATGAATAAGTCAGACTTCTCCGGATGCTGGTGGAGGCAGACTCCAGAGAAGGCAGTGCTATTAATGGCCTGGATAAAAGGAATAGGTCAGAGCAGGACAGGATCTCTGGAGTGCCATTAGCAACCAGGGAAAGAGGGGACAGCAGCCAACACCACACTGCTATGGACAGCTGTTCTCCTAATCCCCATCTCTATCAACATCTCTAAACATCTCCATAAGAGAGCAAGGTTGGTGAATCAGTAACCCCTCCCAGATCCACAAGCTGGGCTCAGTTTTGTCTTTGTTGTCTCTCTCTCCTGGTGCTTTGACTAGTGGCTAATTCCTCAGACCTCAGTGCTTCCCATTTGACTATTCACTTCAGAGCCATCTATTAACAAAATGTCTGTAAGTTAACAGGGCCTGAAATCTGGTCTGGAACCCTCAGCCACCACCTTATTATTTCAGCAATATTTCCTTCAGCCTGCTGGGAGCCACATGATGGAGTGAGGCAATTACAAGGCTGGACCCAAACTTCAGTAGAACTTTTACACGTACCTATTCCTTTAAAAATGCAGCTGCCTGGGAGGTGGTGCAGGATACTCAGGGCCAAGCAAAAAAAGTTTGGATGTGCACAGCTGTGTTTGATGACAGTAGCCTCTAGTCAAGGTCATTTTTCTGCACTGTGCTTCCCTTAAAGCTCGCTGTTGGGTCCCTGAGTCCCTGTAGGCTTCTCCCTACTGTGTAAAACATGTTTTTATTAGTAATCTTCATGTTTTTAGAAAGTTGCTCTTCAAAACCAAATGTGGCTGGCTTAAATGTGTTGGGTTGTAGGGTTTTATTACTTATTTATTGAACTTGGCAGAATTGAACTGTTCCAGACTTCGTTTTTTTATTATTTTTGGTTTTTAGAATACTTTGAGTGATAGCATATTTAAAGCTTTAAATGCAGGGTCTCAATGTCATTGCAAGCAATTTGTCCTTTCATTAGCTACTTAAAAATTCTTAATTACACTCCTGACTTTTATAATTATTCCCTTTGGAAGGAGAATATGCTCATCTCCCTTCTAAGTTACATTGCACTGCAGTGTACTTTTTTTGTTGCTTTTTCCTCTCTTGCAGTAATATTTGAGTACATTGTGTTTGTAACAGCAAGGTGACTGTTCACTATTACATTTCAAACTCCCTCCTGTGTACTACTTGTGACTAAATCAAGAGTTCATCCTCCACTTGGCTCCTCTGAGTGGTCATTCTAAGAACAATCCATTTATGAGGGCTAAAAATACAGTCTCTGCATCATTCTTTGACATGGTATTTACCCAGACTATATGGGGGCAATTAATGTCTCCCATTGTCATTATGTTTTCTCCCCTGACAACCTCTTAAAGTCCTTCGGCTGTTTTTTCATTCCACTGTCCTAATCAGGTGGTCAATAGTGCATGTTCAGTATCACTCACATGTCAATGTAAAACTGTTCTCTAGTAGTTTAAACAACATCCCAGGTGCACTTGCCTCCCCTTTTTTCTTTTATTTTTTCCTCTTTTTTTTTTTTCTTTTTTTTCTTTTCTTTCTGGAACCTGGACAAATACTGTGCTAGTAAACTGAATCATCTTCTGTGGCTTCACATCTTGAACTGCTTCTCTGGAAATCGTCTTGCTACTGAAACGAGACAAGATCTTACATTGGCTTGGGGTTTGTTGCTGTTTTTGTTGTTGTTACTTTTTAAAACAAAATTCACATGTGTCTAACTCTGGGCTTTGCTCTATGAAAATGTCTTTCTTCACCAGCTCCTTATTCAGTTTGCTGAATGTACAGTTGTAACCTGAAAGAAAACTTTTGTCACCTTGGAGAAGGGCAGATATTTTTTCTACTTGCATGTGCTCCCTCCCATCTTCTATAATGGCAAGAAGCATTTTATGGTCATTGCTGGTTAAGGTCAGCTTACTGTGTATAAAGACAGTAAGTTTTTTATACCCATACTGGAGTTCTCCCCAGGGTGATGGGTATGATAATCATTCCCTAATTTCCTCAATCTCCATTCAGAAACTGTGGCGTGTTTCCCTCTTTTCACTTCTTGATTACCAGAGCCAGCTTAAGCAGAACATTGTACACTGCATAAAATAATTCAGTGGTTTCATATCTGAAGGGCTTTAAAGTTCTCTGGCAAGTGCCTTCATGATTAGACACTTGTCACTGAGCCTCCAGCACCTCTCTCACACCTTCACAGGGACCACAAACACATTTAACATTGAGCAGAGTTTTGAGCATGGCTGTGAGTGCGGGACACCAACATCTGAAGCCATTCTTGAGAGCTGCCTTTATTCTTGTAGTATATCAGGTTTGGGGCTTTTTGGTGAGTAACTCAGAGTTTTCAAATTCTTTGCACCCTTCATTTTGTGGACACTGCACACGCCGGGTTGCTGGAAGGCTTGTAAGGTGCAACTGCTTGTTCCTCTTGTTTCTCTCTGAGGATGCACCAAACTTTCAATGAGTTATCCGCATGCTTGGGTGAGTTAACATGTTGTTGTTTCCTCTTTCCATAGCATTCCTAGTTTTGACCAAGCTCCTTAATGACACCCACAGAGACCTTGTTGTCTGCTAATCACTCTGCTAAGAGCTTTGGAACTATATTGAGATTTGCCACCATTCTTGCAAATTTTGTAGAATCAGACCAAAGCTGATTAAATTCCTCTGAATTTCCTGACAGTCAGCAGTGACACAGAGAAAACACACCTGACCCTCTCCCCTCAAGTGGAGAAAAGTAGAACTCAGCAGTTACCTGTTCCTTCAGCAGCAAAATGGCTCATCCATCACACACGTGTGACCAATTGTGCTGCCTTGTGTGCATGTGTCACGCAGAGGAGATATGCTTCGTGTGTGCCAGGGACAGTGGCACTGGAGTAAAGCACACAGAGCTGAATCAAATCTGCTTTTTTCTGGATCGTCGTGGGTGCCAGACGCAGCCCCAGCAACAGCCTAAGATAAAGATATCTCACAAACTTGTTTTGCTTTGCTAAGGGCAGCTGCAAAGCCCCGTGGACACATCCAGGGTAGAAAAATACTCAGTGTTGTATTCATCACTGACTCTCATATTGAGGGTTTTGGATGCTTTTATTTGGATTTGGAGGGTATCTGTGTGTAAATGAAGGGCTTTATTATCTGCCTACAATATCTCCATTCTTGATTTTTTTCTTTATTTTTAAACCCATCCTGAGACTTTTGAAGGTATTGCATTATATACTTTGAGCCTATGATAAAGACAAAAAAACTACCTCAAGCTGAACTTGCTGCAGACAGCTTGGCTGTTCCAGCTCTACCCCAGTTTCAGGTGAACGTTTCCTCATCCTCTCAAAACAGTTACAAGTTGACCTAGTGTTCACCTTGCTGCATCATCCTTCCTTTTATTACAAAGATGATCTTTTCTAGTACATTTATTCAACCCTTCAGCTTTCCTGTTCCTTTAATGGGGATAAACTCCCTCCTGTAAGCCCTGGATTATTCCTGTCCACCTTACAAGTCTACTGCTTTCTATTTACATTAATATTACAATTTCTGACAACACATTGTCTTGTGGACTGAAATCCATCCTAAACTTAATGAATATCTCTGTGCTTTCAGGCTGATAGTCTGTCCATCTCTAGTGAAGCTGCTATTGCATGTGAGAGTTAAACTCTCTGAAAAAGGGATCTAATTACTCCCCTCTTCATCTGTCCTGCACTCACTCCACAGTGCTTCTCAGACTCTTGCCCAGCAGTGTAAATCATGATGTGTTCCTTCCACTATCTGTGAATCATGGTGTGTGTCACTCCGTGCTGTCCTCAACTGCCTCTTGTCTGTCAGTCTCATCTCTTGCAGGATGTGCAGTTGTATGGCCCACATGGCCCACAAACTTTGCTTGGATGGAGTGACTTTTGTTGCTCAGCAAGTGCTGTTTATTTGTCGAAGGTTAATTTTGTGTCTCTTCCCGTTGACTCAGGTAGACTTTCCAAACTGCAGTGTTGTCTCCTTGGTCTGCGATCAGTCACGGCCTTCTCTGTGATGTCGCTTTCTTTTTCTTCATTACAAAAAAGAAAAAAAATCTACCTTGTTAGGTTTTATTTCAGTGTAGGCTCACACACATCTGTATGAGCTCCTCCCTGCAATGGGCATGGCACAAGAATTTGGTCTTGGCTTGCATTATTTTAACTTCGTAATCCAGCCTACTGCAGGGAACAATCCTGTCCTGGCGAGAAAACTGAGACGATAGTATCTCTCTCTCTCGTTACTATAAATCATTCAACAAAGGCAATATATTGGAATTGAGACATTCCTCAGAAGAAGGCATGTTTCTCCTTAACCTTCAGTGAAGTTTTATTTGTTGCTCTACTTGACAGGACATAGTCTGCTTTTGGTTCTGCTTGGCTGGGGCTCCCCAGAGGACTAAGTCACTCGCTTCTTCATTCAAAAGCTCACAGTGTGTGGGTAGAAGGTAGAGTTTGTGTAATATGGTAAATACACTTTGCTGACGATGGGCAGAGGGTTACAAAATTGAATTTGTGCCTTTTTCTCACTTGTCTTTGTTCCTACTTGTGATTCGGTGCTTTCTTCCTGAGGCTGTGGTACCTCAATTTTCCACTGGGGAGATTTCTTTCCCACCTTTCCCCGCTTCCCACACCACCTCTCCACAGCAGTAGCTCTGCCTAATCCGGGCTCTCCCTCTAGGGTAACCTGACTAGTTACCCTAGGGAGGAGTCCTGACCTCCCTGTCTGGGACCCATGACAAAGGCTGACTGAAGCCAGGGGAAGCTGCAACACGTCCATGGGCTCTTTTGTACCCTGTCTCCGATGGGTCCCTCGCTGACCTGTAGGTTTGCACGCCCTTTGGCAGCATGCTGCTGCCTGGAGCAGATCAACAGAAAAGGGTTTTGCTGGCATATCCACTTAAGTCAGAGGATAGTCTGAGGCTGCTTGTGCAAGTCTCACTTCACTGCACTGGTCCATTTCACGTGCTGAGGGAGAAGGTACCATGTTCAGAATGGGGTTGCCTGGAGAAGCAGCCACACAGGATCCAGTCTCTGGCAAATCAGCAATTTATAGTTCATCCCCTTCTCCCATTCCTGTGCATTCCTGCTGCAGAACCAGAGAGACAGGCAGTTTATGGGGCAAGGGGTAAATCAAGCTTCCACTGAATCCCATAAAGGCCATGAGATTCTATGGGATCATTTTTAACTCTCACTACTTCCCTGCCTCTGGCATCTCTGAGGCTGTAATAATATTGGTGATGCAAGACTGTGTGAGAAGACAGGTTTCTGCTCTAATGTCTTTCTGAGTATTTTCTGTTCTTATGGTGAAACGGATGTGGGAGAGACTTGCTGTAGGATCTGCCTTGAAAGTCTTACCTCTGAGATGTCAGGCCCTGCTCAGTGTAAAATGAAATTGTCTGCAGCTCATTAACATCAAAGTGTTTTCTCGACTGGTCTGGGCGGCTTGGTGGTAACTAGCAGATGGACCAGAGAACAGCAATGCTCTCCACTAAGCTTTGCCTGCAAACAATTAACATCAAAGGGGAGCCACTGTGAAACAGGGAGACAACAACACTGCCACTGCAGCAAGTCTCATGGCTCGTGGGGAAGGGGGGGAGCCAAAGCTAGAAGGTTTGTGCTGAGATGTTTGTGGGAGCGAGCAGAGGAATGGCTGCTGGGGCCTGCTGATGGTGCTGGCCAGGAAAATGGTGGATCCACTTTGGCTTGAACAAAACTGTCCGATGGTGTTGGTGGCAGCATGGTGCAAGCTCTGGTGTATCAGACCCGATCTAGCCTAACTCTGGGATCAAGTCAGATCTGCCCACAGCCTTGGTAGGTTTGTGATTGCTCACTCAGCTGTCACTCTTGATGTGTCTCCTGAGGCCAGTCCCACTGTTCATTATACCCTTTTTCTCCACTCCTCTGAACACAAAAGTTTTAGCATGTGATTCCAGATGTAGCTATCCTTTCATAAAGTGGACCTTGGCCCTCTATTTGCACCTCCCCACAGGAGGTTCATGGAATTAAACTTTCTGCTGCTTTATGTACTGGATCCTCTGGCTCATGCTTTCCTCATCTTCTTCCTCTCTGCTTTGGCAGTAGGTAAGAAGTCCAAATTGTTTGTATTTGTTGTGATTAGACCAGAGGGGTGGGCAGCAGGGTTTGGAAAATGAATTAATTCTTATATGGGTCCCAGTCAGAAATTAGAAGCTTTTTGGTAGGTGCAGCACCAGCACAGGATAGAACTGTGGGGCTATCTCAAAGAGTTTGCTATGTAAATATAAATCTAGGAACAGAGGATTGCAAAAAAAGAGAAAAACAAAACTGGAACTCTCTATTAATTAGTGCTGGGGGTCAAGATTAGAGACAGTATAATCAGAGGGAGATGTGCCAGACAGCACGTGCTTCCTTCCTGCTGGCTCTGCATGGGAGTGCCAGCTCCAGCCATAGGGCAGATGAGAGAGTGGCAGGGCACAACCAGAACAGTTAAAGTCACCAAGGCTCATGAATCGAAGCTGTAGGAGGTGACTTTCAGGCAAGGTTCTTTCTCCAGAGGGCAGGCATGCTTAGTGGAAAGGCACATGTAACGCTGTTCAGGCTTGCTCAGGAAAAGACTGTTCAGAACCGATCTGGTGTGCTGAAGGACAGCTGATACTGCCTGGGCAATAGCCAAACTGCCACAGAAGGACAAACTATGAAACTTGTCCATCCTAGAAAAAGGAGGGCCACGTGGAGGCTGTGCACAGAATTGTGTTAGGGGAATGCTGAGGATTAAAGATGCTTAAAAGACCACTACAGCGCTGCCTAGGTGTGAGTGCATTGAGGAGCATGGGCTGCTGGTATGTTAGGAGTGGGTCTGCAGCCAATAGGGAAGGGAAATTTGGGAGAGGCCTCCAGAAAGTAGTTAATGGTAGCAAGAAACCAAACTTGCTCTGAAATGGAGATTGATAAATTCAAGATTGACATTATGTGACCCGATTGCCTGTCATAGCAGGGATGCAAACCAAGAGCAGAGGAAAGAAGGAGATAGTAACAGCCTGATGGCAAAAAGCCCTGCTGCCAGCAAGCTCCCCATCCCCAAATTTATTTTGTGGGCATCAGAGCAAGAGAAGAATCTTGCAAAGGATAATTTGCAAGAAGGCTCTTGTGAAGATCACAGTGGGCATGCACTAGTCCTGGTGCATCTGGACTGATGAGACGCAAGGTCAGCACCCATGAGCCTCTCTAGCAGCATGTCCACTCATTGTTCTTGCTGCCATGCAGACTGCAGACAGAAGTTCTCTGTTGGAGTTTAAAGCATTCACACTGCCATCACTTTGTTTAGATTATTTAGCTCCCAGGAAAGAAGTACTTCTGTGATTAGTACAGTTCCTAACAGACATGAATTCAGGTGCTAGCGAGAAACATGCCTGGACTTTGAACGGAAGGAAGATTCCCCGCTTCTGGATCTCAAGACATATAGTCTCCAATGCCTCATCACACTGAAAAAGAGGTGGAACAAAGACCAGGACACTGCCAACAATTGGAATGAATTGCAGCTAGGGGATCATTCCTCAGCGGAGGTGCCCAAAGGGTTTTCCCACTCTTTGTGACATAGAAATTCGCCATAGGTCATGCTTTCCTTCTTTCCATTGCTAAGAGCTTTCGATTTAGGACCTGAATTCCCTAAACCTGTCTGCTCTGCTCATGAAAACAAGCTTTACATTGCCCTCTTCACATGGAAGCTTCATCTTGAAATGGGCTTTTGCCTCTTGCTACTCTGGTTGCTGTCTGCTCTGGGATGTTCCACCTCCTACAGTGAGAAACCATCCTCTGATTTCCTCCATAAGAGTATTAAGAGTCAATTAATAATCTGTCCCTATGCTACCACTGGGTTTCAGATAGCTCTGTCCACTGTTTCCCTGCTGAAGCTTTCCTGATAGATTGGCAGAGCAATCACAGCTCAGTTTTGCATTCCTTTTGCTGGACTAGCCAAACTGAGCTGTCCTGAGCTCATTTTGTAGGACAGGCTAATTGCTCTCCTACCTGCCTGCATCAAGTGGGTCTTGGAGTTTCCTTTGAATAGGACAGCTGGCTTACTGCAGCTGCAACTGCACCTGAACAGCAGTTCCACGGGAAATACCTTGTCTGGGACATCCTGCTACCGCACGTGCATACAGCCAGCTTTGAGCTCTATGCCTTTCCAACTCCCTCATTCTGTGTGGCTGGGCAAGGTGAGGATAATGGATCCAGCAGTTACAGTGGGGGAACAAAGGCCAAGACCCATGGGCTTCATCTCTGGCCTTACAGCAAGGTTAGGAGTAGGACATTTCACTTTCCAAGCCCATCCACTGAGCTTGCAAGAAGCTGGTGCTCGTGTTCTCCTCCTGCCTTCCCTTCAGCCTTGTGCTGACCGCTTTCTGTCAGAACCTTACAACATCTGAGCTCACCAGGAGGGAGGGCTTTGTGCTTGTGGTGCAAGGCTGAAGTACAGGAGGTGGCTGAGTCATGAAGCTGCCACTGTGGGACCTCCCGGCCACTGCAGCCACGTGCCTTCCCTTTGCATCATGGCCACCAACAGACCTGGAGGGTGTACAACTATACCGTGGAGCAGATGAGGAGATATCAGCTCTTCCTGATGGAAAACTATGTGGCCTTTTCAGGGCTGACCCCTCTGGGGTGCGACAGCCTCAAAGGCAGGGGGGATGGCTGTTCAGGCCATGGTGACGCCTCAGGGGTGGAATGTCCCATCAGGGGTGGGATGGCAGCTGAGGGCACAGCTCAGCTCTGACCACTCAGAAATGGGGTGTTCCTTCAGGGGTGGGATGTCCCCTCGGGATTGGGGTGTCCCCTGGGGACACGGTGCCCGCTTAGGGGTGGGATGTCCCCTCGGGGTTGGGGTGTCCCCTGGGGACACGGTGCCCGCTTAGGGGTGGGATGTCCCCTCGGGGTTGGGGTGTCCCCTGGGGACACGGTGCCCGCTCGGGGCGGGGCCGCCCCCCCTCCCTCACGACTGGCCGGGGGGCTGCAGCGCCCCCCAGCGGGCGGGCGCGGCGGCGCCGCACGTGCGGGCCGATGGTGGGGAAGGAGCGCATGCGCGGGGCGGGGCGGGCGCCGCGCGCGAGTGGGCGTGGCGCGGCGCGGCGCGCGCGGCCCTCCCTCCCTCGCTCCCTCCTCCCCCCGCCCCGCCGGCTGCCACCGCCCCCGCCCCGCCCCCGCCCAGAAGATGGCGAGCCCGTGCGGGCGGCAGCAGTGCTCCATCCAGAGACGCGGCGTCCGCCACCAGCTCGATTCGTGGCGACACAAGCTCATTCACTGTGTAGGTGAGGGACGGCGGCGCGGCGGGGAGGCCGGGCCGGGCCCCTCGGCGGCGGGAGGCTCCGCCGGAGCGGGGGCCGTGAGGCGAGCGGCGCCGCGGCCTGCGGGCCCGCCCCACTCCCCCTCCCCGCCGGCCGCCGTGAGGCGCCGCGCCGGGCCGGGCCCCGCCCTGCGCCGGGGGGGGAGCCGGGAGGGGGGTCCTACCCTGCCCTTTTGTGCGGCCCCTGTCAGCGCCGCGCCCGCTCCTCCCCGCCCGGCACGGCCCGGCCCGGCCGCGGCCCCTTCAAACTTGTTTACGGCGGGGCCGCGCCCGGCGGCGCGGAGCGGCCCCCGCCTGTCACTGCCCGGGGGCGAGCCCGGGCCGGCCCGCCTGCCACCGGCCCGGCCAGGCGGGAGGGAGCGGGGCCGCGGAGCCGGCGGGAGGAGCGGCGGGGGGAAGCGGAAAGTTGTGGATCGCGGTGCCGGATTGACGCCCTGAATCGGGAGCGGGGCCGCGAGGTTAAAAGGATGTGTGATTGCTTTTCTCGTTCCCCCCCCCCCGCCTCCTCCTCCTCCTTCCCCCCCCACCGTGCGCGCTTCTTGTTGTGCAGGCTCCTTGCAGTCGAATATTTTGGGTTTTGAAAAAGAAGTCCCTTTCATCTCGAGTAACTTTTTCCATTCAAAATACAGATTTTGCCCTTTTCTCTTTCCCTAGCAAGAAATCGAGACCTTTTCTACGGGTCCCAACATACACATAAATGCCAGCTCTAGGCCAGTAATTCTGTAGGTGTCTGCAAAGAAAATAGATTTGACAACAGTAGACTATGAACTTCCAGGATAATCTTAAAAATCCCTATCTAAAACATTGGTATGTCTCATTTTGTTTGGCCTTCTGTTTGTAATTGAGCACAAACCCTCATTTTATTTTTAAATATGCAAATATGGCCATAATCTCCCAGTGACTGCTCAGCATAGGTAATCTGTGAAAACAGTCACAGATTCACTTTAGTTCCTTGTGTGCAGAGTTAAACCTCTTATTGTCAGTTAGCTCAGCATCCCAGTTCATTATCAGGGATTTAAAATACCATTTTTGGTTACACCGGGATGTTTAACTGCTGCTGTGTATATTTCTGGCTTCATCTAAATGTTTAAATTTCTGTAATGTGAAAGTGTGTGCTAGATGCTTGTTAACTTCAGACTAATTCAAGCAATTAACTTGTTTTATGCATAAAGTGATTGAAGAGTAATATGTTCCTGAGAAACTCACACTACACAAAAGTGCTGGGTTTTCTTTCCAATGGATTATTGATGTTTTTAGATCCAGTTTGTGGCGTTTTATTTTGATTCCATCTCTGCTACATTTTATTGGCTTCCACCTCTGCTTGAACCAGATTTATTTTACTCCTATCTCATTTTCTCATCTCACCTCAGGCTGCTGGGCTTCACCCGTCCTAGTCCTTTCTAAACTCCCTACTTGCAGCATGTCATCTTGTCTTCCTCTCAGTCCCTGCTGCTCTGGCGTTAGGTCCCTGAATCCTCCAGTGGAGCTGTCCTGCTGCTCAGAGTTTAACCAGATAGCTGTGAGGAGCAAATTAGGAGCAGGGGAAAAAAAAAAAAAAAACAACAAACCCAAAAGGACAGTTTCAAAGCTGCTGTTGAAGATCTTATGTTAGGGTGAAATGCAAGAATTGTGTCCATTCATTAGGCTGCTCTTTGGGAAAATCCTGGGTAGTTAGAGAAGTTTGTGTCATCTACAGACTCAAGGAAAATGCTACATTATTGAAGTTCTTAGCAACCCTAAGTGCTAAAACTTAAAACAAACACCACCCCCCCCATTTATACACACCCTGTTCTATTTCTTTAAAGCCATTTAAATTGCCAGCTCCTGGTGAAGTTGCTTTCTCCCTTTGTCCCTTCCATATCTCTTCCTCATACTTAAATTTGATACATGTTTTGTTCCTCTGAAAGATTTCCCTCTCTGAAAGTCCCTCTGTGTGTGTTTAACAAAAGATACTGTGAATGCTGTTAAGCACAGAGTTGACTGGGATTTTTTGGAGGTAAAGTACAAAACCATTTAAAAAAAAAATAAAGTCCAAAGTGTAACAGTGCTCAGTGACTTTTATCTTGATAGTACTATGTCGTAAATAGTTTCAGCTTCAAATTGATCAGCTTTATGAGGTCTCGAGACCTGCCCTGCTCCTACTATGAATCTTTTGTAAATTGTTGGGTCATGTAAATGTGCAAATTGTTACATTTTTTTTTGGTTTTGATATTTTTTATAGAATTATAAAAGGTTTGTTGCAGTAGCCCAGGATGTCCAGCTGAAATTATGTTGTGATCTTAACCCCTTGCCCAAAATACACCTCCGACATCTTAAGTGAATTTTGACAATGCTCCCTGAGGTTTGGAAGTAGACTTGTTAAATGAGGTAACATTCTGTTTCGCCTTGGCTGTTTGTAGAAGTCTTAAATAATTTTTTCCTGTAATAAATACTCTGCTTCCCAATGTTTAAATATCAGTATGGGAAAATCCTTCTTGTTACTTCAGAAATACCCATTCATATTTCGTTCTGAAAGTAAATGAGGAGTGTGGGATTTTCTGTGTTAACATCATTCCCTGAAAAGCCACTCTAATACCACACAGTGTGGCATTCAGAAAAAATATACCCGTGGTTTGAACTAGTGCATTTGGCAATAAAAATTGCTTAAGTAATTCACTTTCACCTCTCGTTTCATGCTTCTGTGATCGGCTTCTTCTTTGGACTGTGGATTCATGACAGTTTGTCAAACTAAGCTCATGCTCTCAAGGGAGCAAAAACACAGGGGAGCTGAAGGACCACCTGTCCACAAGGAGCCAATTCAGGGGAGCTGTCCTAGCAGAAAACATCATCTTTTGGAGGGAGTGGAGTAATTTTCTGCTGGGATAGCTCCCTGAACTGGCTGGCTGTGGGGTCAAGCAAATACTAGCGCTAGCGCAAGGAAGAGGGTGAGACTGCATAGCTGGTGGAAAGGAAAAGAATGAGAATGGCAGCAGAGATACAGATCAGCTTGAACTGTCACAGAGTTGCTTTTCGGTTGTACCAGGGCGGCTTTCTGTGGGAGGTAGCTCAGGGAACTGATCTGGCTGAAACTTCCTTGTCATGGATTTTATCCCCTTTTTTTGTGGAGAGGGAGGTGGTGTGGCCGGTGGAGGACAGGTCTGTGAGCAGTTCTGTTGATCAGTGATGTAACTGAAGGAGCAGCATACCATGGCCTGGAGGTGGAGGGAAGTGTGGAGAAGGGGGTGTTGAAGCTCTCTTTGCAGGGAGATGTACTGGGCTGTTGAACCACATGTAAGGGAGTAGTGAGTGGCACCCGGGATCTTGATGCCCTGGTAGGACTTTGTAAGGACACAGCGTGCCAGGTGATAACTCTTTGATGCTGACATATTTGTTCTCTGTACCAGTCTTGAGTGTTAGCATCTTTTTGAGTGGCTAAAAGCAGCTACCTTGAGACAAATCTATGTGATGATTTTAATTTTTATTTTTTTTCCCTCTCCCAGCCTCCAATCACCTGCTGTTCAGATTCTTGCTAGATTTGAAATGGTTGGTGAGATCGGGTCAGCAAAGGAATGGGGAGTTTGAGGGAGGAAATAGCCCACGGATCCCTGAAACCCTCCTGACACCTTTTATACGGGCAGTAATAGCATTGCAATGCTATGTGGTCACTGGAGTGGTAGTTTGAGGTGGTCGCATGTATTTCTACTAGCTGGTGATGCTTGACCCTCTGTTAAATATTAGCTGTACTCTTGGAAACTCCCTGACTAAATTATGGTCTGTGTTGGGGGTGTGGGGGCAGGGAGGGAATGGTTCAGTGCTCTTCAGCAGCGATCCTAGTTTTGGGCGCAAAATGATGACTTCAAAGCAAAACCTGTAACGTCAGAAGGTTTCCAGTCATCTTGGTCTCTGCCAGTGTTTCATTGAGGTGCTACTTAGCTGCTGATTTTACTCTTTTACTATCAAAATAAGTGAAGCAATTTCCTTTTTTTTTAAAATGACTGTCGCTGATGAAATACTGCAACCTAAGTACCTGATCTGTTTCTGTGTACTAATTTGTTGAATAGTCGTGGTCTTCTGTGCCCTTGGATACTTAAGATTAAAGTGTGGATTCTGTGAAAGAAATATGATACATCAGGAAGTGTTAGAAGCTAATATTAATCAAGAGAAGGTGTACAGTAGTTGAATAATTCTGAAATCTTTATTACTTATTTTGATTATTGCTCCTGTATAGCTCCAGCCTATCATATCTGTGATATGAATTAGCTGCTGCTTCCAAACAGTTAGCTGTGTTATCTTGTTTTGGAAGTAGGCTTGAGTCTCCAAGTGTTCAACGTAGTTCTGGTTCAAAGGTCAGATTGTATTTATTTGTTCCAAAATGAAAGCTTATTATAGCCATGATGCTGATGAAAAATAATAAAGTTAAAGTTTAAATGTAGGGCTGTTTTATACTGATATCTGGTTTAGATATGTCCCCAGCCTTGTGCCCAGAAAATGTGCAAGTGGTACTATTTGCCTTATCTGAACCTGCATGCAATGTAAATACAGCTTGTGGCTTTTTTTTATTAATATAAATCCATTTATACAGTAATTTTACAGTATAGTAACTGAAGGTTTGTTGAAGAAGATCTGGTCTACGCACAAACATTTCTGCCAGTTTGAGGAAGGGAGAATTACCCTTTTATGACAAAGTTATGCCAAGAAAAAAAATGAGGCAACTGTCATTTAAAATTAAAAATCTTTAGTTGTAAGGAATGAAATTTACAGCTTGATATTCAGCTTCACTTTGAATGTGCGTGGAACGATGGTGTGTGTCTGAAGAACAGTAGAAGTTGAACTGCGGGGGATAAGTCTAGATCTGTTCCAAATATCTCTTTGGATTCACTACAAATCACTTTGGATTTGCCCTTGTTTCCCTATTTACAAATGAAGAATAACTTCTGCCCTTTCAGGGACAATGTCAACCAAACAAAAGCATACTCAAAAAAATTCTTGATAATCACTTTGTATTATACTGTCTTGAGCTCTTCTTCCAATGCCTGCGACATGAAATTTTGGACTAGGCTGCATAATTTGGTTTGTTTCACATTTCAGCAAAAATGTATTTTAATTTGTGTGAGGTAATAATGATCATTGCAAGGTGGGAGGCTTCCTTCTCGGGACATCTTTGTCCTGCAGGAAGTACAGAGTTTTTGGACTTAATTTTTAACTAAGGAATAATGACATTCATCCACTTTTAATAGAACCTCTCAAAATTAATTACAGTAATCCATTCCATGCATGCAGGAAATAGTCAAAATCCATCTAGATAAAATCTTTGTAGTGTTTATGTTGGGATATATATAGTAAAGATTTACAGCTTTGTGGTACAACACCATTTTAAAAGAGTACTTGAAGGACTGTTCCCAGTTTTTAAGACATTTTTTGTCAGTTTGTGCTGTATATTGATAATAATCCAAATACTGTTATACACAGAAATCCAATAACTGCACTTTAATTAAGAATGGATGATACAAAATCCCTATTTTCGTGCTCAGTTGTCTAAATCCTTACTGCATGGTACTTACACGACTCAAGGCTCTGCCATCTTAGGCCATGGTACATCCAGGCAAATACTATCATGTGTTTTGATGTGGTTAGTTGTTTGTTTGTTTTGTCTGGGAACTTGTGTTCTTTCATGACTATTGTAAAATCACAATGAAAGTACTTCCTAAAAGTAAGTTTAGGCAAGGTTTGAGGAAAAACAGGCATTTAACAGGGCTAAAGAAAATTAGCCCTGTCATACGTGTTGGGGCAGAGAGAACACTGCTGCAGTAGGGGGGACTCTCCAATGCTCTTCCTCAACCTTCTATGTATATTTATTTTCACTCTTAAGAGAATGAGGCTTTGGTTCTCCAAGGTTATTTGGATGGATATTTATAACTCTCTGAGAAATACAAAGCTTTTGGGATTTTCTGAGGGCAGGGTTGGATGGGATGGGCTGAACCAATATAAGTTCTGCCTCTGGTTAAGAGGGTTATTAGCACTTGTTTTTACTAAACTGCCAGAAGTCTGCAAAAGTAGCTAATCTTCTGATGATGCTTAGTAACCTGAGTCATCCTAGCTAGGAATGGAGATGAGCAGGAGAGCTCATCTGAAACACTGGATGGGATCATCTCTGTGGGGGGAAGGGAAGGGGATAGAATAGCCTCTTCAAAAGGCAGAGAGTTTTCTATTTTGCATCTTGTTTCTTGTAACCATGCTACAGACTGTGGTTATGTTTGACAGTAGTGCTGTCTAAACTGGCTTAAATGGTCCCCTCTGTGCTGGCACAACTATGTGTGGCAGCTTAGTGAATCAGTTCCCTGACTAGACCTGACTGGAGAACAATTTTTTTTTTTTTTTTTTGCTACAACATCTGCAGAGGATGGAGAGACAGAAAATGAAGAGTTGAGGCTATTCAACTGGTATTGTCACATGCAAAAATCCAAGTTGTCTGTCGCTCAGTAAGTGCTTGTTTCTATGTGCTTCATGTTCATTACAGTAGCAGGAAGATTGCTTCAGTCTCCCTCGTAGTGCTCTCTCCACGATAATGAACTGTGGGCTTTGCTTTCCAAACTAGTTCCTCTATTACTAAGTTGCAGCTTTACAGCGCTTCTCCCCAGTACCTCTGCAGGCCTCTGGGGTTTCTCAGTTCTCTCCCATAAATCCATGTGGCCTCAGATTCTTTTGGGAAATGACAGATTCAGCTTATTTCTTTTTCTGTCAAAGAATGCCTTACTATTATTTCTGTGGACATCTTTAAGTCACCTTTTACCCCAGATTTGGTTTGCCTCGTATGTTGTGTGTAGTATCATGTGTTCTTTTATGGTGAGTTAACAAAAAAATTCAACTGTCAAAGCTGAGTAGGAGATTTGAGTTACACATGAATACTGCTGGCACATGAAAGATGAAGTGGAGGTTGTGGTTTTGCAACACTTCTGCAGGACACCACTTCCTTCATAGAAAAATTGCTATCCGTTTTTTCCACTCTTCTTACAGAGAAGAGAAAAGATGGTGTTCCTGTTGCATTTTCCAGAAGTGGTGGCAAAGTGGCTGCACAGGGAAGACTTGCAGAAAGACAAAGGATGCTCCTTATGCCCCGAGGACTGTGATATTTTATGGGAGGGAGAAGAGGGGGAGAAAAGAGGACTGGACAAGAGCTCAGTATTCATTAACAAAGGAAGCTTTCAGAAGCTGAATTCAGCAGTGTGGAAAGACATCAGAGGCCACCAGGCAATCTTAACTCTTGAGCTGAGTTTACTTGTGAGAACTTTCCTGGTTGTCTTTTAATGTTTTTTGTGTATGCTTATAGTACAAATGTTTCAGTGTCTAACTGGAGAGAATTGCATAGGTGAGTGCTTGATGTGGTCCTTTGACCTCCCTGGTCGGGATGGTGGTCCTTTTGAAAATGGAGGAACTGCCTGAGTAGGAAGAGGAACAGGTAGTCAAGCGATAGAGTTCTTCGTTTCTTCATTTCTTTTTTTGTTGGTTGCGCTAACAAAAGGATGCGAAAGCTTCAGCCCACAGCCTGCAATTCCCCACTCTAATACTTCCAGGGCAGTACCTAGTGGTGATGCTCCTCACCTTGTGCTCCTTTGTACTTAGACTGTAGCAATGTGCTGTTTGGCTCCCTTTGCTACATGCATATGTAACAGAAGGCTGCTTGCTCTGTTACCTGTGTAAAAGACCTCTGAGCTCCGCCTCCAGCCTTGCAAAGGCAGGCTAGTCTGCCTGTTAAACTCTCCACAGCACTTTGTATGCGTAATGCTCTTAAGTGGTCTGCCTGCTCCTAATGTGCGGACAAACACGTGGGCCAGTTTTGAAACTGCATCACAGATTAGTCAGAGTGGTGTGCTTGGGCACTTCAACTGAGGAGTCGTGTGGCCAGAAGAGTTCTCTCAGCCTGTGCCTTGTGTCCTGCAGTTTTGGGCTTCTTAAGAAATATATTTATATATTGGAACGCACAAAATTTGGTTTAAATGCTCATAGCAACCAAGCTTTCTGCTTGGCTGTTGGCTTCTTTAGTGGTCATTTTGTCCTCATCATGAACAAGTTGAAGATAAGCTAGTGTTACAGCAGACCTTGTCTCAAGTTTGGTCATCTCCTGGCTTAATATTTGATGAGAGCTGCTTTCTAGGTCATCCTTTATCATGATCTTTAGATGCTTTTCCAAAAACATGCTGTTCTATCCTTTACATGAACAAAATGTTTGCAGAGGTGGATACTTAACTTCCATTTCACTCTGCAAAAGCAAGAGAATAGGAAAGCATGGAGACAGTTTCCCTTTCTGACCTAAAAAAAACTTAAAAGCAATCTTTCTTTAGAAAAGGAGGAGCATTGCTACTTTATCCCTAACTTTCTCTCCTGTTTTGAAGTCGTTAGTGAAACTTAAGTTTATATGATACTAGAATCTCTCTTCTGGGATTTCTCTCAAGAGTCTTACTTTTATCTTATGGAAAAAACAGCCATCTGATAGTGTTCACTTCCAAAATGAGAAGTGAAAAAAATGTCTCTTAGAAAAAACTTCTGTACCCTTGTTTCAGTGATTGTTTCTTGATTTAATTGTCCTCACTGCTAGGTAGGAGGAGTGTCCCTTGCTAGTTTGAAATGTCCTTTGGCAAAGTTCTGCACCTATTCAACTAGAAGAAGAACGTTTCAGTAACTTTAGTGGTTATCCTTTATCTGCATACTGTAGCCTAGTAGCTATCAAAATATTACAAGATTGAGTGAAGGATGGAGAAGTGTGAGGGGAAAACTAAGTGTGAAGTGTTAGTTATGTGTAGGTTTAGATGAGTATCCATACTTCAAAATGTGTTGTGTACCATGGCTTTGTAAAAATGAAGAGTCAAAGTCTCTTGGAGAGGGAAAAAGTAACTTTTCCCTCAAAATACTTCTCATGAATGTTTTCTTTATTCTAACTTGGTGGACAAAATTGTAGCAAGTATAACACTTAATTGTGGTGTTTCTGGTTAAATGCTTAATGACTGCTGGCACATTTCTCTTGGTTTTTATATGTTTTCTGTCTTCCTTGTCAATCCTGTGAATTCATATAAAATAAGAAAAATGTAATCATCTGGAACTGTATGGTAAGATGCTATGAGAACCCAGTTCTTGTATCTTACAGGAGTATTTTTGTAGACTCTTCACAAAATCTAATCCCTTGGTCTTGCCTCTGCAGTTTTCCTCGAGTGATGTGCAGTGATTTGGGAATGAGCTTCAGTGCTTAGTTGAGACAGGCCATCCAGAGGTCCATTTTGCATATGATCTTTTGAATTCAGCACGGATGCTGTACTTATCTCTTGAACATGAGAGAGAAGAATTGTGTTTTGCCAGGGCTCTCTTAAATCAGTGTTTTTTCAACCTGGAGTTGGCGAGAAGCAACTGTGGAAAAACAAGGCTATTGCCAATAGTTTAAATTGTGTGGGGTCTTTTATGCTTTTCAGGAGCCCACAGTTTGAAAATTACTGCTCTAAATGGTTTGTAAACAAGGGCTGTTTTTCCTTTCCAAAGTGGCTGTAGGTGTTAAGGAGTATGAGCTGATATTTAGTCATCTATTAGATTAGGATTGATTTTTTTTCTTTCTTTCCTGTTCTCATACTTCACTATTTAAAAGTATATTTTATCCAAAAATGGGTATCATGGAGGATACTGAGCCTGGAAAACTTCAACTTGAAAGCTGACTTCTGGAAAAAGGTTAGAGTGGTGTTAAGTAGGTCTATTTAAAGTGCTGCACTCCCTATACTCAGAGCTTCTGTATTTTCCCTTCCAAGAACCTTACTGTGAAGGCCAAACTCCTGCTAGTTTGTGTTAGATCTAAAGATTTCCCTGCATTCCTCCCTTACATGGTTGTGAAGGGAACTTTTAAGACACAGGCTTGAGTGTAAACTGATGTAGTCTCTGTGCAGTGCACTGGCAGATGCCCTGGAACAACAGGTAAAATGCTTTCAGGTCTCAAGAGGACATGGATTTATTCATTTTAATGACTAGAAGGTATTTGAAGTATGAGATGGGCACCAAGCTGTTGGTAATCTCTGGATGCCCTGCTGTTCTGGGTATCAAAGCCCAAATAGTCTCCATGCTGACCACTCTTCCAGCTCACTCTGTTTTGCCAGAACCATAGCTGAGGTCACAGGCTGAGCACACTAACAGTACAAAATTGAATGAGTTCAGAGGTTACTCTGCTCCACAAGTTACTCAGTTTCAAATTAGATTAAAATTTGACTTCGTAAGTTAAAGTTGTTGCAGAACTGTAGTCGACTTGGCCATGGCGGCTGCGCTCCTTGCTTATGACAGATTGGTTCTTGTTCCTAAATCATCTGTTTCCCTGTGACTAATCTTGAATTTGTATCTTCCTGCTGCTTGTACTTTGAACTGAATTCTGTGCTCCAAATAAGAAGAGCAGATAGGCCTTTAAATTTTCTCAACCCCTCGTAGCCCAAGGACTGCTCCTGGCCCTAGGATAGGAAATGCCTTACGCAGCTTGATATATATATAATGGGAGATGGTTGAGAGGAAGGCATGTATCAAGAAGTCGATCACAGCTGCTTTGGTCTATACTTACTGGCATGGTGATGAACTTTAGCAGCTAAATGCGCTTGTGATGACACCTCACAAACTTCAGAAAGTAAGCAGTTATTTTTGGAAACTTTTTCCCCCTCAGGACTAAAACTACTAAACCTACTTAAAAAAAAAAGTCAATGCAAAAACACTTTTTCCCAGGGAACCAGCACCTTCTGCTTATCATGTCTGTGGGCATTTCAGCATCCCAACCCTATAACCTGCTTGATGTTCTTTCCTGCCTGTCTTTCTATTGTCTGAAAGTTGGAGGGCTTTCCATTGCTGTAAGGGAAGAAGAATAGTTCTTTCATGTTCAGTTTGGGCAAAGAGATAAGCAATCCTCTGATCTCATTTTTAAGGCAGATGGATCTTTGCTCTCAGCATGCAATGGTGCTGCCTAGGAGGGTGTTCATGAATCTGCCTGTAAGCAGCAAACGGAGCTTGTTTCTGAGTTGATTTGTACTGGCAGACTTGAAGGGTTAAGAGTGCTGAATTTATTGAATAGTTTTGACATTCTGTTGGTGGTGGCAGAAATTTCTTTAATAAATAAATCATGCTCTGAACACTGGTTTGCTGCCCCATAGTTTTGCCAATGCAACTATATTGGGGTCTGTTTGTAAGCTGGGTCCTGAAGGCAAGGTTTGATAAGCCTTGGCTTTATTGAGATGTCCAAGGTAGGTCTGAGCAGGGACTTTGGGCCAGAATGAGAGCCCTGGATGTGGGTATGTAGAGGAATCTCTGTAAGTGGTGTCCTGTGCCTCTGAGCTACAACGCATCTGTTCCCAGTGGCTGCGGAAGGACACCGATGCCTGCTGGAGCACCTTGTGGTTACGTGTGACAAGTGAGGCTCTCCTGAGGACATGTTTCTGCTTTCTGTCAGCATGGCAGCCATTGTGCAATTGGGCTTTGGCTGTTAGTGCAGGAACTAACTCACTCTCTGCTGTCAGTCCACACTCAGCACAGGGTTGGGGTCTGAAGCAGCATGAGTCAGATGGTCCTGGGAAATGGATCTCTCAGGTGACCTCACAGAAGGTCATAAGCTTACTCTCCTTTTCAAAATGACACGTAAAATACTTGTCTACGGGCTTTCCATTTCCTTGGTAATGCATTCTTTAACTCAGGTGACTCCTCCCTCTTAGTTCAACCTGAGGGGAGGTAGGCAAGATGGAGACAAAAATGAGATAGCAGGACATCATAGCCTTGAAATATCCCAAGAGTTTTTCCTCTTGAAACCAGTGGATGAAAATGAATATCTCTCTAAAACTAGGTCTCTTTTGAAAATCCAGATTTAACGTAAAGGGGGGTCAAACTTCACAAAGAGTGCTTTTGGAAAAGGAGATGATAAACTTCAGTAACTGTATAATTACTTGCCGTGTTTATATCCACTGAAGGAATGTAAAGGTGCATCTAAAACAAAGAACTATAAAGTTTTTGTTTTTCTGCTTCTAAATTGTTGGCTCTGAGTGCCATACTAAATGGCATAGACGGTTTAATTTAGAGATGTTTCTGTGAAATTCAGAGACAAGAAAAATGGAAGGTTAACCAGAGAAATGAAATAACTTTTGCATAAAAATATCGCCTTAAATAGATGTTTCTAATGGTGTGGTGGTTGGGGCTTACTTTGGTTTGGGGTTTTTTTGGGGGTGCAGGTGGTTTTTGGCTTTTTTTTAATGTGAGGTAAGCATAACTAAGAGACTTGTGTGAAGGGAAGTCATGTCTATTTAATTTTAAGGTACTGAAACTACAGACTATACTCTGATAATCTTCCAAATACATCTTAAAGCATTTTTGGGAAATGGACTAAAATATTTCCCTTTTTAGGGGAAAACCAGTTTCAGGTAAGTACCTGATCTTCCCATCAGATAGAAAGAACTGTATAAAGTTCTAGCGTGAAACTTAAGGGTTGGTGTTTGGGGTGGTGCTGGTGGGAGAAGGCAGGCAGGTTCTGTGATGGGTTTTGGGGGAGCTTTTCTTTTTGTTGTTGTTTTGTTGTTGGTTTAAGCTTAAAAAATTAAATAGAATTCACCAGGAAAAAAGCTTATTGTTTTCAGTTAAAGAATTAAGGGTTAGGACAGCATAGAGATTTGCCTGGATGGGTTCTCTGAATCTTTCTTTTAAGGAAATCAACATTGGAAAATGGTCCTCAAGAATATTCAATAAAACTACTGTTGGCTTTTGGGCCATGAGTTATTCTTTTTCCAGAATAAAGTTAAACATGATGCTATCTATTTTTTAACTGTATTATCACAGTAATGTAAGCAACTTGCTGTAATGTAATGTAAGAGGGTCAGATTTCTGGAAAGGCATGAAATTGTTCTCTGTGCAACATCACTATTTTGGTGAAAAATAATGAAATGTATTGATTAGAGTTTATATATGTCCTAAACGTGATGTTTAGTGTATGTAGAAGATCCTATAGGAAACATTCAGTAGATTTTTTCCATTTTAAAATAAAGAAGAGGTTATGCTAGAGCAACTATATTAAAGCAGTTCACCCTGATATTGAAGAAACTGCAAGTCCACATTACAGACCTTGCTGAATTGTGCAAATTTGTTTATAGTAGGTGCAGGTTTGGGGAGTAACTCTTGTGGAAATTTCTGAGAAATCACAATTTTATACATCATTTAATTAAATGAGCAGTATGGGAGAATATAATTGTTTAATGTTTAATATATAAGATTCTTTGAGAAAGATCTTGATTCCACTACAGGAAAATAGAATACATGTCCAAGTGGTGCATAGCAGTAGAAGTGAATTCTCTTGTGAAAACACAGTTCATGGTTACATGGCAGTTTTTAATCTAGTATAGATTTAAAATGCTGTAGAGAAGGGTGATCCTACCACCCCCTTTGTGACACTTCCCTCACTTCATGTAGATTCATGCTGGGTTGGATCAGGGAACTGATCCCTGAACCATCTTGTCGTGTTACTGTGCAAATGCAAGATGAGTGAGCCTCTGGGGGGGGTGGGGAGGATGAGTGGGATCAGCTCTTTCAGTGGAGAGGTGGATTTATCATGGATTAAAGTGCCAGGTGATCAGTAATCATAGCTTCAAAACATTGAAGACATGCTGCAAAATGAACTTCCCTGTGACAGTAACCTTCAGTTTGCAGTAATCTGTCTTCTAGTGACTTGGGATAAGGGAATTGTGGCATTTTGAGTCTTCTGACTCCTCTTCTTGCAATTAACCATTTTTAAACAGTATATTTTGCAGTCATACATTTTACATGCACATGTGTTTTACTGCTGCTGAATCTTTTCCTCTCTAAAGCACTTGAGTCAGGCAAGCCTGGTTCTGCTCTTGATGTTGCCTTGCTAGTGCATGTGTCTCAAGTTGCAGTATGTCTCCAGTGAGTAGATAAGCATCCAATATGTTTGTTTTTCAGAAAATTAACAGAAAATTACAAAGAAACTGATGCTGTAATGGAGACATTAGGGTCATCACAAGTTACTGTCAGCAAAAAGTGATCAAAACAACTGATTCTATCTTTATATCCCCTAGTAGTAGTTCTCATAGGTATTTCTTTGCCCTGGTTCCTTTGGCATAGTGGTGATCTAAATTCTTCTCCTTCCGAGTTAGAGTCAACACACTTTTGAATGTTGGCCTAAAGGAAGGGATTCTGTTTACCCGTCTGGGTGATCTGCATATTTGGGCTTTAAGGAAACAACAGCAATCCCTGATGGTGTACCATGCACCTTAGGTTTATGATGCCAGTTGGAGAGATGGGTCAGTGCTGAAACAGCTTGTTTGAAGGCAGTGTTCTCCCAAATGGCAGGAACGGTCAGGTTTCTAGCCACGGGAGCCTCCTGAGGGTAGTCAGCCGCTAATTACACCAGACCTTGTGAAGCATTCTTGGTCTAGTTCAGTATCTTCCCTTTTCACCAAGAAACAATCTCTACCACAGAGGATATGTAGGTTGATCACAAGATGTGTGAGTTGAGCAGGTTTGAGCTGGGCTTTCTAGGTGGTCAGGCAGTCACAATGCATATTCAGCATGACTGCTGGTTTAGAGTTTTTCTGTTAAGACAAGGTTAAAAGTTGTCATAGGGCTTGCTTCCAAACAGGAGTCACCAGGGGAAAAAACAGGTAGAGCTGAGGGCAGTTCAGCACTTGTGCTGAGTTCATCTTCTGAGATTCCTCAGCCAGTAAATCTTAATGGTTGACCAAGGAGCAGAACAGGGATATCTGTGTCAGACCAGCTTTGCATTCAGGAGACAATACTGGAATAAGAACCACTCCCAGAAAATATCTGTCTGCTCATTCAACAGTAGGTCCCATTGCCTTGCACTGGAGCTGCGTGATGTGTGTGGTGGTCTCTGCTGCAGGAGCAGGAGTCTGTCCTGCTCCTTCCTGTGTGTCTCATCTGTTCTCTGCAGCACACTGCCTAAACCTATGGAGCGCATGATCTTGTTGACTCTGTCTCCTTTCTGTTCTAATAGGCCTTGAATCTCCAGCATCTTTGCTGTAACATGCATCTCCTGAGTTTTTCACTTATGAGGAGTCCAGGGCAGTTACACATCTAACAAATCAGAGCAGTTGCATGCTCCATTCTTGAACAGACTTTTAAGCAGTAGCTACACATCTAGTTCCTGAGCAGATGTATTCTGGGATTTCCTGACCATGCTTTTCATGATGACATTGTTTAAGGCAACCCCTTGTGTGGCCACTTACACTTTTGGGATTCTGGGCTAGTTAAACCTTTGTCTTAACCCTGAACAGCCACTCTCATGCAAGGTGAACTTGTAGAAGTTACTGCTTAAAAAAAAAAGGTGAGATGTGTGTGTACAAAACACTTGTCCCTTATGCAGTCTCATGAACTTGTACAGTGTAACTGATGGAGTGTAGGGGTAGGAATGAGTGATGGAGCAGAGAAGGGAAGGGCTGCAAAACCTGCTGTTGCTACTGAAAGTTCTGCTCAGGAGGCTGTACTTTGAATCTGTAGGCTTGATTGGAGTTTGCCTCCATGAATTTTGGCTCACGCTAGCACTGATCCTTCAAAAGAGGCAAAAGATTAGAGAGATACTTTGCCAGTGTCCCCTGATGCAAAAAGCAAAAATTAATTTTTGTTACATCCAAAGCCTTGAGTCTTCCTAAGATACATTGAGTTCTTCAATGAGGTGATGTGTTCTTGATTCTGTACTGTCTTTATAGTCTGAACTACCTTAAAATGGTACTACAGTACCCTTTAAAGCTGTGTTCCGTGTGCTTTTGGCTTGAGGAATGCCTGGGAATCTCTTGTTTAAATCTCTGTTGAAATAAGCAGGGCTAACCAGTTACTGTGAAAGACGAGGCAAACTCGTAAGGGCTGTTTCATTTTTCTTGCCATCACACCACAAGCAGCAGCTGTAGACGCTCAGGATGGTTAATTTCAGAAATCACATAGTTTAGCAGTTGTCAAGAGGAGGGAAAACCTTCAGCCTCCTGTTTACATATGATGATGAGATGCATAAACTGGAGCATGAACCTCCGTGCTGGAACTTCTCCTAAGATTCAGCAACATGATAGGCAGAAATATGGCTTCTGTTAAAATGTTGGGGTATTTTGTTCATTTGTGTGTCTTTCTTTTTTGTCTGCGGACTGCCATGAGTGTAAAGCATTTACATGGTTGCCTCGTGGAAGCCTTGTTACTGAGAGTAACAACAAATCCTGCAAAATTAGCCTATTTTGTTAATTTGGGAACGAAGCATGATAAATGGTTCTTAGTTTGCACCTAGAAATATTTCTGAAAAACAAAGGCTTGACAATCCTTGAAGATGAATGCTGGTTACTTAAACTTTTGCATTTATATTTGTGTCTGCTGTGGGTGGGGATCCTCTTGTAGCCTTTCTAAAGGTAGAGTCTGTTCTTTCCTCCTGTTATCTTCACCATTAAAGCTGGATAGTGCAGGTTGATGGATGAGTGGATGTCATTCTTGGGAAAGTAAATTTAAGGCAAAAAAGTAAATGGGGAAGGAAGGATTTTTATTCCTGAACTAGCTGTTTTAGTTTCTTTTCTCAAGGACCGTAGGAATAAATCTGAACAATATGAGGTTGAGTTGCACCTGTAAAAATGGATTCATTTTGTTAGCTTCCTCCTGTTCTGCACAAAGCCACGAGCAGCAGAAGTACTGGAAGAGCCTGCTGCGTAGGCTTATGCTAACCGTATGTTAACTTAGCTTAAAAAAAATTAAACCCTACCTCCTGCAGAACTTGATTTGCCATTGAGAGGAGCTTTCCACTTGCTGGGAGTGAAGGGGAATTTTTCAGTCCTTGGCAATTGTGCAAAGAGGTGGCTATTGTTATTGGCTCAAGGACTGTAGAAAGAACTTTAATTTCCCTGCTTTGTTTGATGCCTCTGCAACTCCAAACTGTCTTTCAATGCAAATATTTAGCTGACTTTCCACTGTTGCTGCTTCTAGGTTTCGTTCATTTTATATTTTCTTCCCCTATGCTTGTCATTCCTCTACATTGAGTGTTTGGAGTTATTTTTCATGAGACTTTTTTGTTTCCAAATGAATTTTATTTTCTCTCTAGGTCATTTATGTATTTGTCTTCACTAATGTTTGCAACATCTCCGAACATAGTATCCTCTGTGAATTTAACTAACGTGCTGTTTACCCTTTCTTCCAGATCCAGTTTCTGATCCTACTTCCACATTTGGGAGTATGCAAGGGACAAACACATCTCTTTGCGTAGCTTGACTGGATATCCCAAGACTAGGATGTTAGTATATTTAAACATTTTCTTTTGCATTAAAATGTTGCCAGTATCTTAATTGCACATAGATTATTATTTTTTTAAATGTAATTAGCTTTATTGGCATTATGCATATTCAGAAGCCTGCTGGTAGAAACAGTTTTTCTGCAGTCTGACTAGTGCTTATTGGTGACTTTAAAATGGGTGCAGGAGTAAAAAGAATTTCAGGGTTGCTTTTAAAATGAGCTTATTTGCTGTTACAGCTTTAACACTCATTCTTGAAAATGTTGGCTCTTTGTGTAATAAGATTAACTGTAGGTTAATCCACGAACATATAAAATCTTTAGACTGTGTTCAAGATATTTATGAAAGACCACTTCAGACTTCTGAATGCATGAAGAGAGATTTTTAAATACTTGAAATAGTCAAATACCTATAGAAATACTTGCATCAAAAAAGTATTAACAAAAAACAAAATTGCACACTGAAGTTTTTTTTTGATTCCCTGCATCACAGGTCATATTATTCTGGGACTTGTAAGGAGCCAGTTGTCAGGAAGAGTAAACCCTATGCTAAACTATTTTTGCAGATTTGATAATGCAGCTTCCTTAAAAATGTGTTTTGTGACTGTGTTGTAGGTATTGCAAAATGAAGTATTGCATGTTTTCTGTTATGTAAGTAATTGTATGGCAGTAATTAGCAGTTCAAAGATGAAGTCAGCATTAAGCTAATACGCTATTTTAAAAAATGTTGGTTTTCCGACTCAGCCACCTCTTGGAGTGTATTCAACTACCACTGTATTTAACTGAATTACTTATTGAACACTAGTATAAGCAAGTACTTAAAGTACTGAAGTAGCTAGGATGCTGAATGCAATGTTCCTTGTGTAGCTGTGGATTTTGCAGGTTCCTCTGCAGCCTTACTTTTCCAGTGTGTTCTCTCCCCCTTGTAAATGAAAGGAGCCTTCTCTTCATGTGGTTTGAATTTCTTTTGTTAAAACTGCTGCCTACCTTCGTGGCTAACATTTTAAGTAATTAGGTACAGTTTCTCTGCTTGGATTTTAATTCGTACTGTTCAGCTCTGTACATGGGCAATATATTTAGGTAAAATTGCAGTTCTTTAGCTTGGCTACTTTGACAAAAGAAGAACTAGTGCTAGGAAAGTGCAGTGTTTTGCGACACTTGTCCTAGTATCCCACTGCATTTTGTTTCAGTGGCTGATTTCCTTCACTCACCCCTTTGATATTATTTCTCTGGTTAGATAGAAAAATAAGTTTATTATGGTAGCTTACAAGCTTTTGGAGGGAATTTGAGACTCATTGAGTATTATTGTTTATCAAATCTGCTGAAGCACAATATGTTCTGGAAGTCTAATATTCCTTGAACTTGGAAATATTTCTGGAGTGAAAAATAATTAAAAAAAAATTTGGCTATATCTGAAATAACCTTCAGAGTATTTAAGGTCTAAAACTGACAGTGGTGAGGAACAAGGCACTTGCTTGAATGCTTTTTGCACACATGGTCTTCAGCAAATTATTGTTCACTCTTTATGCCACACTTTGTTCCTTACATGTGCATGATGCTCTTTTTCTTTTAGAGAAACTTTCATATGAAAAGGTCATTTTTTCCCTACAGAATGTAGGGGAAGATATTTATGAAGTGTTGTAGACATCAACCTATTTTGTAACTTTTGAATATCTGTTAGTGCTTCTGTAGTCTTTTAATCCCATAGGATCAGATGATTAGGGTGTAGCCTGCAGAAGCACAGTTTGTATCAAATTCCTTCACTGTTAATATGGCTGCACTGCTGGCAGTTCCTAGCCATGGATTAGGAAATTAAGTTCTGAGATTTTGCTCTGAAAGAAGTATTCCAAAGTTACAAAAAGAACTGCTTTGGATATAAGTGGACAGTGACCCTCATCTTAAAAGCTGAAGCTTCTAGCAAAGCAGCACTCAAAACTGTGAAGTGTTTCTGTTGTTTCTTCATATAGAGGTTGTTAGAGATATTTCAGTCTCCAATGAATTAAGCAATACAACGTAGTGTGGAATGTGCAAGCTTGAGAGGATTTGTGTGTAGGTTACCTGGAAAATATAACTGATTTGGAACACAGGATCTGTGATTGGCAGTTTCTCAGAAGGCCGAGTGTTCTACCAGTATTTCTTCACTTGGTACTAAAGAATTGGTTTTAGATCTGCTGATCTGCCTAGATAGGGACTTCATTCTTTGAACAAACCCGAGGTTTGTTCTTGTCTACTAAGACCTTTTTATTGAGATACCAGTTGTAAAATTAGACCAAGGCTGGCTGTTCTAGAAGTCTGACCTCTGGATGTTTTATCTTTGTAAAAATTTGATGTTCTTGACTAGAAACCTGTAATTTGTTTAACTGTGAGCATGTCCTGAGATTCTGCTGTAACACAATGACATTGAGAACGTTAGTGTTCAGAAAGTGTAGGACTGCTGTCTTCTCTCAAGTTCAGATCACAAATGATGCTTTCAAGCAAAGAACTTCAAGTAGACTAAAAACAAAAGTAGTGGGGGAATAGGGTGACCTTAACCAAAGTACAGTGGGTTAAACATTTGACTAAGGAAAGCCAGTAATATGCTATGCTTCAGGAATTCTAGAAGGTCTGGAATAAATGAGATGGTGAAGGCTGGGGAGTGTCAAAAAGCTGCACAGAACTGCTTGACTTAAGGAAGACGTAAAGATGATGGTAGAAGCTGAAATTACTGTGTATATAACTCAGTTAAGTGCAGTATAAGTTGTTGAATACACCTGTAGGCACCAAATTCACTGTAGCTACCCAGGAAAGATACTCGGGCATAACTTTGAAATCCTGAATGGCCATCGTAAAATCTTTTTATCATGTTACTTTTGTGTCAACCAATCCCAAGGGATTTTTCCTAGCTATGGTCTTCAGTTCTGATGCAGTAATTACTTCAGGTGCCTGTCTCAAATCTGAATACAGGAAGGGCAATCTGAGTGAGCAAATGAAGAAGTCAGACAGGTCTTGATTTCCACAGTGTTGTTGTCTAAGCTGTCACTGGTCTTGCCACTTGTTCCTGCTGACGTAACTGAACTAGGCCAGGAAGTAGTTCCAGTCTAGAAGTAAGGCAAGCAAAAATGATTATTTTTTTCTTTGTCTTCTGTATGCTATTGTACAGTTGTTAATATTGCCAGTGACAAGCGTGAATAGAAATGCTGATGTTAAGCAGCCTTCCTCCTGTCCCATGTTGCTGTCAAGGAGGGGAAAGAAAAGCTCGGCGTAACACTGATTGCAGTTTAACACAAAATGCCTTAAAGAAACTGGAGTGCTTCTCCTGAGAAGCACACCTGCAGGCATAGCTTACAGAATTGGTGGTGTGTAGCTGAAGCTAACAGGTTAGTAAGATTCCAAGAGTTGCTACATGAAACGATGGCAGACATTACGTACATGTCAGAAGTGAGAGAGATTTATCAGTCACTTGCTCTTTGGGAAAATTTCCGCTAATCCCCAAAGGTGAGGCTTTCTTACAGCTGTTTGCTGCAAGCTTCTTGCTTCTGAGTGTGTTTTTTTCTTCTTTAAAGAAGGTTCACTGCTCCTAGTCTACCCTGAGTAATATTCTATAACATCTGGCAATTTCAGTTCCCATAGTTAATTTCAGCACCGAATTGTTTTGCTGCTGTAATATTTTGTTACAAAGTTGTCAGCAGGTGTGCTTATGCTTTTCTGTTTCCAGAGGAATACCAGACCTTGCAGCTTCTTCAGTGCACAGGCATAACCCGAGGTGTGACTGAAGGTTAGGTAAGAATATTTCTGCTAGTATTTAGTTCTGTTGGCACAAGAGTAACAATAGTAACACAGCTTTATCTTCCCTATGTGCAAGAGTTGTCCTGTGCTTACTTTGTACCATTTTGTTCTGGATACTGTTGCTGTTCAAACCGCCATAAAGCTGGAGAGGGCTGTTAAGTTTAGCTCTGCTTCCTTTAGGTTTGCACCTTGTGTTGTAGACTCATGGAATGCCTTGCTTGAGGTATACTTTTAAATGTGACTTCAGGGATCGCAATTAGTAACTCTAATATACACTGTAGCTAGGATGAATTCTGTGCTATGTGTTTTTCAGTGTTAAGATGCTCCTCTCTGTGTGCTGATTTGTTTTCAGGGTTTTTGTTTGAGGTGGATAACTTTTGCCCCCTGCTCTGCTTTCATTTACCCTTTAATTTTTGTGTAGCTGCCTGTATCACCCACTGATTTCACCTAGACGATCCTTTCTTTTGAGGCAGAACTGACCTGTCCATCTGAAAACGCTAAAGATACTTTTCCAGAGTTTCTGGGAAGCCCTCTCAAAACATCAGGAGGTGTGCTTCATAGTCACTATAATCATGATTCAGCTTTCTTTCCATGATCCTTCTTTGCTTCTGTTAGCTTCATAATCAGAATTTAGGTAAACTCACCAGTGGTGTAGTGAAATAATCACTTGACTTAAAGTGGTGTATCTTTGCATATCATAAGATTTTTCAGGATGCTGTGAGCTAGCTGGAGTCAAGGTGCCCCCTTTCATGGGGGCAGTTATGTCATGGCTTATGATGGAGGTTTGTTTTACACCAGGCAGACTTGCAATCACAAATAGCAGAGTAAAAGTGCTTGTGGCAGTTTTTATCTTACAGGTAAGCTCAGTATATTCACTTCTCAGCTAAGAAATGTTCAATTATTTTAACAGGTCTATTAGTTGAAGATCATCAGATTTTCAATGATGGGTGATATAACTAGTTTCCTAAGTAGAATCACATTTTCATTCCCATTTGCAGGCTGCTGCATAGATCTGAAAATCTCTGTAGAGATGGTGAAAGGGGTATCTAGAACTTGAGAGCCAAAAAGAAAAGAATAATGTATTGAGTTCAGTAATGAATCATATGTGACCTCCTGTGATAAAGAAGGTGAAACTGAGTCACACTCCAAGAGTTTTCTATTACACTGTGGTTTGGTAGATGCTTTTTCTGATAGTAGTCCTTGTTTAAGTGGATTTGGCAGCTCGTACCTACCCTTTCTGGGCTGATTGTTATTTGCAAATTGTTTCAGCTATTCTGTTTTCATTAGGTGATTGTGTTGCAGACAGGGAATAATGTGGGGCAAGACTCAGCTGCTGGGGTAAGGCAACCCTCTTCAAATAGGACAGCTGTGGAGTATGAACTATAGCTCGTACCTCAGCCAGTTTAACTCACACCTCTAACACTTTTGCCCCATGCCAATGCATATCTCTTGAGGCTGGGGTGGAAGTTACTGGTGTCCTGTGCTTCCACATATACAACTTCCGTGGGAAAGGGAGGGTTCCTCCATGGTTTAAACTGGCTTGGGCCTCTGCTATATCTGCTTGTGGCAAATTGTTCCTGACAGCACACCTGACTCAGGCTGATATAAGCATTACTGTGGCCATGAAATAAAGTGCAGCAGTGAATTGATGCTGCTGGACATCCTGTCTCTTTTGTGGGAGGCATTTTCCACACAGGTCAATGCCATCTACTGCAAGGCTGTTCTTAAGCTTGTGTCTCAGGAGTGTGGGGTAACCAGCAGTTGATGAATGTCATCTTTGCTTGGGAGTGAAGCATTAACAGATTGTCTCCAATGGGAAAAAAGTTTCAGGATTTTTATTTTGATGCAATAAGCAATGCAACACTGTTGGAGCTGGAAAAAATTGCCTCAAGTTTGAGAAACATTTGGGTCTCTGTATAAAACTTCTGGTCCATGCTGTTTTGTGCTATTGTGCACTCCCATTCTTGAGCTGTTTGACTCTCTTAATCTGTTTGTAAATTTTCTAGCTAGTTGTTACAATTGCTTCTCAGTGAAAGTTGTACCTGGTTACCTGCTGGAACTCCATACCTGGAGGTTGAACAAATAAGAGCACCATCTTTGAATTGAAATACTGAAAAGCAACTCCTGTTTCAATTTTTAGTGTTAAAATTTGTTTGTTTGGATTTTAGTTTAGTTGATTTTGTTTTGTTTTTTTTTTTTAATTTAGATCTTATTCTTCTCTTAAACTATCTTTTTAAGGATGCATGCAAAGTTGGTAGTTAATCAAGCTCTTCTGTTGTCATTCTTTGCCATTTTATGATGTCTGTGTTTTCTGGTTTATTTTCTAAAGTAATAAAATGCAAGTATTTACATGAGAAGATTCCAGTCAAGTCCTGCATTGATGGTGACTGACTGTGAAGAAAATGAGGCAGTCATACAATAAACCTCCCAGTCTTGAGTTAAAATGTAAAACAAGCCCACAACCCCTGACTTGAACAACTAACCAGATCAGCGATGCAGTATCTGCAAATTGGAGGATCTTTCCACCCCTGCAAATCCACATGAATACAGCTTAGCCTGCCAGAGCAATTGCTGTATCTTGAGGTGATGTTGACAGCCATTACAGGGTCCTTGGCTTTTCTTGAATTCTGCTTCCAAGACTTTTGATTCGAGATAAGAAGGTTGGATGCCTTCATGTTATTCTCTTCTTGATATCGGATCATACACACAAAAATATTCCTCGTGGGAGGGAAGCAGGAGAAGATCCGTATTTTGCCTTTTGCCTTGCTATACTCTGCACTCTGGCAGCAAGCTTTATAGCTTGTCACTTCTGGTTTTTTGGGGTTGAATTTTCAGTTGTAATCAGTGAGATAATCTGCCGATTAGAGTGCTAACATTGGATGGGGAGGCCTGTTTCCATTTCTTGCACTGTGACACAGCCTGGTAACTTTATTGCTTTGCCTCTCTGTTCTTCCTTGTAGAGGGGAGAGATCTACCCTCTTTTAGGGCATTTGGCAGGGCACTTTTCTGCTGTGAAGGCAAGTTCATTGCAGTGCTGTAATTCAGATGTGTAGCTGTTTTTCTGTCATGCTTAGCTCATTAAATTTTAAATGTATTGCTGTAAATTTGGGATTGCATCAGAGAAAATGTTCTTAGACTTGGTTCTCAGAGGAAAAGGAATAGCTTGGTTAAGAGGGATGCTTGGAGAGGAGTGAGGATGGTCTGCTGCAGCTTTTTTTTTTAAATTACAGACTAGTAGTGGAATTTTAATGAAGTCCTGCAGAATGGATAGTCAGTCAGAAGCACTTATATCAACAGTACTTGTAGTTTTTTGCTGCTTTTTTGATTTCTGAGCTTACTGCTGTGGTAAGTTACTGTAACAGTGAAATGGCTGTTTGACACAACATGTACCTTGTTGGCTTCTTGATTGGTTCAAATGAAACTTCTCTACTGGAGATGCTGTTCTACAGTGAATAAAGCACTACTCTAAGGCCAAAGAATTCTTTTTCTCTTGAGCTCCAAGGGCCTGTTTAGGGACCCCAGCAGGCAATGCTCTGTATTTTGTCTTTGGAAGAGAAGGTGTTTTGGTGCAAAAAGGTACAGAAGAGCTGTGTGTTGCTATACAGAACTTGGATATACGTGTTCTTTTAAACAGTACCTGTCTTAACATCCGTAATTCTTTTCTTCTGTATGCATGTTTCTTTATTGCTACTACAGAGTCAGGTTATTGATGTTTAAGGTCCCTAGAATCCTCTGGAGCAGGGATGTCTGCATTAGATCCCTGAACAGTGCAGTATCAGTAACAAGAATGGGGAAGCGTGAAATTTGAAAAATTGCTTGAGATGCACAGCTTTTTCTTAGTTCCCCCAGAAGCTAAAGCAAAGTTGGTTTAACTTGTAGTTGGAGTACTTAACTGGACATCATTCAGATAACGAGATCTCTCATCATAGGTGGATGGGAGTATCTTCTATTTTGTTGCATGAATAAAAGAATGTTCACAACTTATAATTATATGCATGTCCTGAGATTTAGTGTATATTAATAACCGTCCTGTGACTTTTTTTCCCCTCCCTTGTTGCTTGGTCTTGCTTTTCTATTAAGATGCCTGTGACTGAAACATTCAAGTTTAATAGATTTTTGTCCTGAAAGGGACAGAATTCCCATGTTACATATAGACTGTAGGATTTTTCTGAATTAATTCCTGCTTCAAATCCCATAGCTGTGGATAAATATAACCAATCTTGACCAGAAAATCTAGGCATGAGAAATCCAATAAAAACCTGATGTGATGATGGTGGCTCTTGCTTCATACTAGTTAATGAGGCTCCTAACATGATGAATCTAAGTGCTGGGGGAGAGGGAAGGGGGAATAGATCTTAGCGGCCAACCTGTGCTTCCCTAAATAACACCTTCAGAATCCTAGGATAGGGAGAGCATCGATCTGGTCCTGGAGTGCGTGTCTTATGTCTTTAGTTGGACCCTTGTAAAATTAAAGAGTGTCTTATGTCTGGCTGAATTTGATCAGCTTCCAATTTCAGCTGCTGGATCTGGCCATGTCTTTGAGAAGCTGTTTTTCCTGTTCCTAGATGTGTGATTTGTGGCTTTCTCCATTCCCCCCCCGCCCCCCTTTCGAAGTAGTGTTTAATTGCATTTGCTTTGGTAAGCAGCCTCTGTGACCTGGGCCTTTTGTTGCTTACTGCTCTTCCTGTCTTTGTAGCTCCTGCAAATTTAGTGACTGCTTTCTTCCAAGTCACCAGCTAGGACTAAAATGGTAAATGGCACAGGGCCAAGAGCCAATACCTGATGGACCTCGCTAGCAGTAGTTTCCCATTGACACAAACATTTCAAGAGCTGTCACTTAATTGATTTTGAATCTGTTTTATATTTATTTGACTGAGTTTTGGTTTGGAGGTTTTTTGGTTTTGTTTGTTTTAATTTTTTGGGGTGTGTTTTTCTGTCTGGTTTTAGTCAAAATATGTTGTGCCAGCCAAAAAAATGTAAAATATTATATGATATTTATTGTTAATAAAAATTTTAGTTTCCTGCACATCTAATAGGAATTTTTGTAAGCCCATGTTGATCAAAACCATTTTTTCTGTTAGTTCCTGAGTAGTCCTCTGAACCATTCTTGGTTTTGAAAACCTTTACCGAGTTGAGATTCCGGTACTTATTTGTTTAACGTTTTGACATTTGAAATGGATGATTTTTTTCTTTTTCAAGCCCATTGGGACTTTCTCAATATTTCAGGACTTTCTGGAATTAAACACTGCTGGAATTACTCTTTGAATAAGTCCCAGAAAAAAACCCAACACACCTCCATAGAATATTAAGGAGTTAATGTTACTAACACTACTTTGATAAATTTTGTTGAATGATTGTATGCCATTCTGTTGAATGTTTCTTAATATACTACCATATTCTTATTTGTTTTACCTAAAAAACCCAATCTACATGTGTCTTGTTTTTGATCTTATCTTTGCTTACTTTAAAGCTGCGTGCATCTCTTCTCTGGCCTTTGTAACATTTCTGAAATTTGGTTTATCTCCTCTGCTCTGAATCTTCCTGTGCATCTTCCAACCTCTTGTCTCCTCTTTGTGCTTTTACCCTTAGTCACGTTGCAGGTTTGGGGTTTGCTTTTTTGGTGGTGTTTTGTTGTGGTTTTTTTTTTTTTTTAATTTTTTTTTCCCATTCAGTAGGTCAGATTTTTTTCCCCGTGGTTTTGATGGTTCCTAATAAGTTCTTAAATAGTTAAGAAATTTAAACAAAATATTTGGACAACTAATGCCTTAAGTTACTTGACTCAATTTCCAACTTTTTGAAGTTGTCCTTTTAATGTGCAAATCGCACTGTATTAAGGTGACTGTTTGTTATAAATAAATGCTGATGAATCACTTGTCTTATTTTCTGTTGCAATTGGTCCAATGCAGTTGGACTTGATGGTCCATGTGGGTCCCTTTCAACTCAGGATATTCTGATTCTCTGACCTACTTCACTTAACTGCTGCCCTGGCTGATACTGATTTAGTCGACTGAGGTTTAGTTTACAAATTGATATTCACAGATTAAATTAATATGCACAGAAAAGGGGTGAGGAGTTGAAAATTAATTATGTTGGTTTTTATTTTCTCCCTTCAGCACCCTTGATATGTTGATTTATTTTTTTTTTTTATTTATTAACAATTTATGTAATAATATATTCAGACCAATTGTTGCCTGTCTTTTTTTACTACCCTCAAAATTATTTGTGCCACAAACTTAAAGGCAAGCTTTCCTGCTTTGACCAGATACATATGTAGGACCGAATTGTGCAGTGATTATTCAGAGATATGTTTGAACTGTGCTGTCTTGAGGTGAAAAAAAGCAGGGTTTGACATGCTGGGCTCTGTGTCAATGGCACTCCAGAAATGCATCCCTGTCTTCTTCTGAAGATCTCTCATTCTTGTTTTTTATAGTGGAGAATGTGTCTTTGGCTAATCCACATTGCTAGAGATCAGCCAGGAAAGTCCTCTCCTGGACTATTGACTTCTCTAATACTGTTATCTCAAGGAGCCTGGTAGCTACTTAATCATTACAAGTGCTCTCAGTTTTAAGGGAAAAGATGACTTCAGGATCTAACTGGATTTTTTTTTTTTTTTGAAAAACTTAAGTTAAACTGTTGTGTTAAATTGTTGTCTTAAACTGTTGTGTTAAATTCTTATCTTAAACCATTAGCCATCAAACTACCAGTACAGTTTAAATTTAGGACAAAATATTTGATTACAGATGGGTAAAAATGCCAAGAAAAGATGAAAAGAAAACTGCTTAGATGCAGAGACAAAAGTAGTGAAATTTGACCATGCTGAAAACTGCATAGTCAACTCTTTTCTTCTCTTTAGTCTTAATTTCTTTGCTTGCTACTCTTAGCATAAAAATGGTACATACATATTCTGATTTTTGTCACAGGTTGGTTTAGGAAATGCTTTACTTGCAGAGCTAAAAATTGTGAAATAGGAGTAAGTATGTAACAACCTCTGCATTTAAAAAGTTATTCCACCCTTGCTTCAGTACTAAGGGTTTTCTTTGTTTGTTCTGGGATTTATTTATTTTTTTCTAATTCTTCACTTCCTAGAGAGTCTTCTGGGACATAGAGTTGTTTTACACTTCATAAATGTTGTATGTTTTAAAACATTAAACCTTTTTTTTTTCTAAATTCTTACACGTCCAAAAGATGTTTTTCATTGTAAAGATCACCAGTAGTATTTGTAAGACTTAAATTTGTGGCTGCTTTAACTGTGAAGAACATATCTGAGAAATCTAAATACTACCAATATTGAAAATCTAATCTGACATATAAATAATACTGATTTCTAAAATACTGGGATCTTCATTTTTTTTCTCTCTTCTGTTATTCCTGCAACTTTTCCACTGGCCCTGCTGTTCAGCTGCTTTGAACTCTCAGACACTGAAATACAGATGATGAAAATATAGAAACTGGAATTTAGCAGAGGCAGCCATGTTAATTTCTGTTCCATTTGAAATGCAGGAAAATATCATCTGCCAAATGGAAAAGGACAATCGGTGGGAAAAGAAATGTTCTTTTCAAGCTTCTAAGAGCAGTGACAATGGAGAGAAAAAATACTATAAAAAGTAGGCAGCTCCTTTTTCAAGATTTTGTTTTCAATGTATTCTGCATGATTAACTGTACACAGTTGCTCTTTTGGAGCCCTGAATGACTGAACACGACATCACAGGGCTTATACTGCCTTTGCTGCATTTCTCTTTGCATTTGGGGGGAATAGGGCTCAGCTTCATGGCAGTTTTACCAGTCTTAGTATAATTTTTGAATACATTCATACTTCCCTTATTTGCCTTTTTTAATGTCAAACATTGCACATAAGATGTTCTGCTGTTGCTATGCAACTGCTAAATCCAATATTTAATATTAATAAAACCCGAGTGGCATTAGCATCACTCAGAACAGTGGGCTAGCAAACTACCATCATACAATATCCAAGCTGTAAAACTTGGCAGGGACTTCAGTGTGCAATTGCATGCATGGCAAACTGTGGGGCAGTGAGTCACTGGCAGTTACTATTTTAAGATTGATGAGTTCGAGTAAATTTCTGAGATCTTTTGATTTATTTATATATATATATATATATATATATATATAAATGTAAGTTTTTAAACAAAAAGATTAAGAATGAGGTTGATTAGCTGTTTTCCTTGAGGTTTCATTTCAGAGTCAAATTCTGAGGGGTCACTACCCATAAAAGAGTCAGCATTATAAACCTATGGGTCAATACCCTGATTCTCCTATTTTTCTTCTAGGTCAGGTTGGTCGGCCCTTTCCCACTGTTCCTGCCACTTCCTGAAGCCTGAATTGGCTTTTTTTGGAGGCAGTGCTACTTCTCTGCCTGACAAGGTGCTGTTGGATGGGATGTTTTTCCAGTTTTTCTTCTTCCACCTTGTTTTCTGATCTCTCCCTATTTCTCTTTACTCTTAACTGCTATTTCACCGTCACTCTTTTTCTTCTTTTTTTTTTTTTTAATCCATTTATTTTTTTTTTCTCCTTTTTTTTTTTTTTTTTTTTGTTGTTCTCCACTCGGTCCTCTCTGAGATTAGATTTTTAGTGTCAGGCTCTGACAGGTGTTAGATCATGGATGGTCTTGTACCCCAGCAATGCTTTGGCCACCTAAGTCATGTTGCAGACTGCAGATTCTGTAGGACCCTGCATCTGACAGCTGGTGGTGTTGGTGCACTGACACTCGCTGACACCCAGAGGGGTGCAACGCTATTTGTCCTTTATTTTTCAAGACTGCTGTGCAAAACATAACTTTGATATTAGATCTGGATGAAGTCAGAATTATTTTAGAATTACTACTCTTCTACAATGTAATAACTGATTCCTTCATAGTACGTGATCGTCTAGATTTTGACTGATTTCTTAAAAATAGCTATTTCAGATAGTTTGTCCCCAATTCACCCATGCAAATTTCTCTAAATTTAAAGTCATATTTTTGTTTCTTAGTTTTTTTTTCCTGCTGCTTCTTCTGCCCCTCAAAGACCCAGACAAGTAGGAGAAGCTAGGAGCCCCCAAACCTCTATTAAACCTACAAAGCAAAATTATTAAGGGGGGGGAATATAGTAAGTTGTACTGGTCATATTGTGAATACATTTTTATAAGCAGGTGAAATTTGTCTGTCCCCCTTGAAGTAGTCTTTGTACTTTTCATATTCACTCTGCTAACCTGTGTTCTCACAGCATTGGGTAGTTAATAGCTCTGTAGCTTTTTTTACTGCCAGCAGGGGTTTAGTGTAATATTGATTTAACATTTCCCAATAATGGCAGTAATTTTGGTGAAGGTTTTCCCTCTTTTGGAATAAACTCGAATTGGTTACATGTATTTTATGTGAGGCATAAATCATGGCATTGAAGTAAATTGGACTGTGCGTGTCTTAGATGCAGATCTGTGATTGGAATTTCGTTCCTTAGTGACATGGCAATGCTGAATCCCTTTCCTTTTAATTTTCTCTCCTCAAACTTGTGACTCCTCAGGAAACACTGATTTTAATGTTTGCTGAAATTCAGAAAAGTAACTGAATGCCACTGAGATGGAAGAATGTATTTTTTTTAACTGGGAAAACATACCTTATTTCAGTTTGGAGACTTAAAATGAGAGTATTTTTGTGTAGAAATTAACTGGTCATGTTGTAGAACATATAGGTTTTTTGTGTTCTTTTCAAAATGGTTTATTTCAATGTCATAATGTTCTTCGTTTTTAACCTAGCTATTTACAGAAGTACAGGAGTCGGTGGACTCTGTGCTGTGGTTTGTCAGTAGTTCAGTCATCACAATTGACCCATGTATCTTGTAATACTTAGAGAAAGCACGTTGAGCTCTGTTCTTGGAACAGATAAATATAGAACTGCTATTGTGAATATTGTAGTGACGTACTTAATCTAGAAAGCTAACAATTCTTTTATTTGCTTTTAGGGTTTGAAAGTATTCTAGAAGGCCTGTTTGGACCTGGATTATTAAAAGATCTCAGTTTGTTTAAAGGTATTCAATCTCTATGTTTGTATCTTGTTCTGCATTTCTAATGACAGAAGCAGCCCCAGCTCTGCCTCTAGAAAATGTGTGTTACCGTGGTGATTTGTGCTTTTTTTCCCCCTCCCCCAGGCAGTGCTCACAGTTAGTTTCATATTGGCTAAAATTACTAATGAGTGTGCGTTCATCTTTATGTAGCTGGGAGTGTATTTGGCAGTGCTGGGAAAAACAGATTTGTTGTGCAATGATAAAATGTATACAGTTTGGTAATCTGGGGACTTAGAAAAATGGCCGATATGAAGCCTGCATCCTCAGAATGCAGGCAAGAATGTTGTGAAACAGGTATTTAATTCAGCATTTCTCTTTTGGCTCCAGTTGTGTCGTGGTTTATGAATATGAAGTAATTTGCTATTCTTCTGATTTACAGACTGTGAGCCTGAAGGTGTTTCTGATTGGTCTTTTGATGAAAATTGTCTTTTCTGCTGCCTGAGAAGAGAAAAAGTGAAGGTAACAATGCAGATGTGTGAAGCTAGTAGTTGTAGGGGAGGGACAAAGGGAGGGAGTTTGCTGCTCTGTTAACTGAATATGGAAAATCTGCAACCTCCTGCCCCTTTCCCCTCCTTTGGAAGAAGGTTTTCTGAATTAAAATACGCAAGTTAATGAACAGACCTGCCTCTTTTGTGCAACTTTTTCTTCGTAGTATGTGATGCAGGTGGTATGTTTTTGTCCCCCTATGTATTGGCCCTTTCTGTTCAGTGTTTTTTATTTGTTGGGGAGGGGGGTTGAGTTCTTTGTCAGAGATCTTGTTGGGAATCATGAAACCTTTCCTCGGGGAGCCAAACTGTGGCTTGTGCATGTTTACTACAGTCAGGTGATGGGCTTATCTTCAATATGGAAATGTGGTTCATTTTAACAACCTAGAGTCTTGTTTTGTGTCTGGGAATCCCCTTCCCTGTGGGCCATATCCTTTTATTAAAGGGCTCTCATGTATGGTAGATTCTGTACTGTGCTTGTTCATAACCAAGTCAGAGCCTAAACATGGACAAGTCAGCTTTGCCAACTTAATAAACTTGCAGTTTGTTTTATTAAGGAGATTATAGGTGTATATGAAGCAAAAGCTATCATGCTATACGTGGTTGTTGCTCAGCCCATGTGTTGAAATAATGATTGTTCCATAGCATAGGAAGGAAGGATCATCTGCCTTGGCAAAACTTAATTTACTGGAACTCGTAACTATTACTTTTTCCTGCACAATGTTAAACAACACCAGAGTGGATCTCTGTCAACTTAGGAATGAAACAAAAGCACTCTTTCCTCTAATATGTGTAGCTGCATGGCTTGTCCATAAAGGAAGTACCTTGTTGACAGTGATACTTGCCATATTGCCAGTTTATTCCTGTTTCCGTATTACAGTTTCTGTTAAGGCATGGGAGGAGGTTTAGGAATGCTTGCATTTAGAATAGATACAAAGCATAATTCCTTCATTGAGACTGACAGCAGGTAAGATGTGTGTATGCTTGTGGTGTAAGGAGTTCTGTCTTTTGTCTTACCTCATCTCATAAAAGGACAAAATTCAGTGTTTAGCACAGTTCTTGTTAAGCCATTGCATTAACGCAGAAAATAAGTTTGTGGCACAGTCAGAGACTGATCATAGTCTGGGAGAATCTGACAGTGTATGGGTAGATCTTCAAAAAGATGGTTTATATCTCAGTCATCCTCATAAGTCCACAATAACTAAAATAAAGCTTTTGAAAATCAGAGATTGTTAGGTGAAGACAAAAATGAAGAGCATGAATGTCTACTGTATAGTGTGCTGATCAGGTACAGTGCCTTGTCCTTTTCAAGCTTCTATGCAACCTTTAGTCAGAAGCTGAGATACCACTATTTGTATTTTCCTCTACTTTGCTGGGTTTTTCTTTCTGGTTTCACAAGTGTAGCCCATAATTGAGTATTACTGGGAAACTGGCAATGTATTCCTTATGCAAGTGATAGTTCTCATTAATGTTAAGGATCCTCACACGATTCCCTATTGTACTGTGTGGTGGCTTTTAAATGGGTGAAAGAAAAGATGCAGATGTGGTCACACCTGATGTGCTCCATGATGTTTTGTCATCAGGGGTCGAAGGAGATTTTAGGATTGTGTACAGGCTGATACAGAATGCAGAAGGGGTGTGCAGCATTGCTAGGGGAAGAGGAAGGAGATTTGTCCTGACCAGGCTGGAGAGAACTGTGAGATAAGACTTTAGAGTATGTAGGGGGCTTTTCTTTTTTTTTTTCTTTTTTTTTTTTCTTTTCTTTTTTTTTTTTTTTTTGTTTGTTTACTGCTCTCCAGCCTCTCTGTCAGTTCGGTTGGGTTTGGGGTTTTGGGCTTTTTGGTTTATCTTTTTTTGGTTTGGTTTTTGAGGGAGGAATATGGCTCCTTTTAGATATAGGGAGTTCTTGTGTGTCAGCTGAGAGAGATGGCAGGGTGGGAGTGCTTCCTTTCTCCTGTGGGTGCAGCAGATTGCTGCACTGCTGGCACTGATGTCATTAGCTTGCAATACAGATCTAAATAGGATTCTTTCATGAGAACCTTCAAATAGTGCGAGTTTGACAACATCTTAATTTGAATTGAAATGTCATAGAATTTTTAGAAAAAAGTTTGTAACTTAATTTGGTATTTAGCCAAATAATGGACATCCTTCAGCTAATGAACTAAATTAGAAATGGTGCTAATTTATTTGAAATGTCTTCCATTGAGCATCTGTACTAATATCTGTAACTCTTCTTTTTAGGGAGTTGGAGGCTCATTCTTCTGTAACTGCTAAAACTGTCTGTTCCTGTACATAAAGTGATAGCAGTTGTGCTTTCTCTGCCTTACCCTCTATTCTGCTTTTTTTTTATTGTTCATCTGCATCCTCTTAAATTTTTAGGAAAAGAACCAGGCAGGTTGCGATGATTTGGGTTTGTGCTTATATACTGCTGAGTTACAGAATTAAAAGGTATGTAATTGATGTTGTAGCTGGGAGCAAGATAGTCACAAACCACATGGTTGTGGCTGGCCTTTTTTTCCAATGAGTACATCTTTAGCAATACCCATCTAGGATTGGTTGAATAATTAATCAATATCCTTGATTTTCACCTTTGACTGACATGTAGGTACCTGGTCCAACAAGTTCAAAACCAATTAAAATCTTCAGGTTTTTTTTCTGGATTTCATTTGCCCTTCAGAATTACCTGTAACGTAGGAGACCGGTAGTTGTGCTTAAGAAAAATTGAGTTCTGGACTGTAGGATGAGAATTGAAGGCCAGTATTAGTTTATTGGCAGAGCTGCTTAAGGGGTAAAAAACTACATTTGCTCTCCCACTCTTTCAGTGATGTTGGTTCTTGCTTTTACAAGCAGTCAGATTCAATTACACAACTTCTTCAAAGGATGGAGAACCATCTGCTGAAGTATTCTAAAAAGATTAATTTATTTGTAGCAGTAGTTCTACTTGCAAATACTGAGCAAATGCATGCGTTTTTTGGCAGTCAAAATACAAGACAGGTTTTGATAGAGAAACAGACTTAAGTGTCTTCATGTGTAAGGGGTAATAAACTACAGACAAAGTAGGGAGCTAACATTTTCCCTGTCATATTTTTGCTCAAATTCAAAGCGTTATGTGCAATAACATAGAGCTTTTCGAAACCGGATTTTTTTTCTTTCATCACAGAATGCAGAATACAACAATTGTTTCTGTGTGGTATGATCAGAGAATAACTGGTAACCTAAGGAGCTGCTGCCTGGGTGCCTGTGTGCAGTAAGGCATGGGTACATTGATGGACAAGAAAGTCTAAAAAGGCAATTAGCATCTCTAGCTGCCTACACATAGTTAGAGGAGGATCAGGTCCTATGGGACCAAATTTGGTGAATTTGCATTTGGATGATCTGCAAATGTGGTAATTCTCAATTACTTGTGGTCTTTATCACTTTTCCTTCTAAAAGGTTGTGGTACAGAAAAGACTCATCAATTCAGTTGGATTGCATTTTAAGTGTACTTGACTTACCTCTTTTTAATTGTGATTCCTAATTTTCTTTGTAGCTTGTTAGATCTGACAGAGCTATCATTACAGAAGAAATCTGTAGCTCCATGTAGAATGTTTCTATCAAATCAGGTAGTCTCTACTGTTGGAGCTCAAGCCTAGTTTAAGAAAGGCCAGAAGAAAGGGAATATTGGAAAATGAATCCTTAAAGAGGATTCAGTTGAGTATGTGGAAAATAAAACACTATTGTCTAAAGCGACATAAAGCAATTTGTATGTATTAAGAGAAAAAAGGAACACACACACATGAACACACAACTAATCTCATTAGTTGGTGAGAGCAGAACAAGAAGGATAATACTCCTAAGCACATTAACTATTTTATGGATATATTTAAGCTACAAAAATAGCAAGAGAGAAGATGATTTCTAGGAGCATATTCTGGAGTCTTATGCTGTTGTTGACAGAACACTGAATCTGGTCTGCAAAGTGCTGTAAAATACTCAGGCTTCAGTGTAAGGACCTCTCACAATTCTTTCATTTGTGAAGAAGTGTGGTAGGGTACAGCATGTGAAGGAGTTGTTTTAAAATTCAAAGTTACTCTGATATTTGGATATTTTTAAAAGCTTGTAAGTCATTGCTTTACACAGACATCTAAAAGGTAATATGTCATTATTTGATTATGGTTAGTCATAATAAAAGTTTCTGAATCTGGTGACCTTTCACTATAGAGGAGCATAAACAATAAGATGTGAACTGTGGTAAGTGTCTGAATAATTCTGAAGTTACCATTATCATCTAAAGCATTAACTTGTAGAATAAGATGGCAAAGGAAATATCTGAAAATTAGTTGAAGTTTCAGAACTCTTAGAACTTTTGATGGCTTTAGAATGTGTTTAAACTGTGTATGGAGATCCTCAGTGTGCTGGAACATGCTCTAAAACATTTTTAATGGATTTCATCACTTAAAAATCTCAAGCATTTAGACTGTCAATTTTGTACTATGTGGTTTTAAAATAATTTGCTATGGAGGCTAAAACCTGAAGAGGCTGTTTGTGATAATCTCCAGCTGTGTTTAGTAGTAATGTGGGGTTTCAGTTTTATTGGAGCATAAATGTTAATGTAAGCATGTTGTGTTTTCACTGATTTATTTTTTCTCCCTCTAATATAGATAATAAATGATATTCAGTAGTCAAGATAAATTTGTTTTGAATTTGATAAATCTGACATCAGTCATCTTCATATAAAAATATGTATGTTAAGTAAGCAAGGGAGGTCTTAAAACTAATTAAACCATCTGAATTTTTATTAATGCTAAGCTGGGAGCAGTTGTAGATGCTTTAAAGGACATGCTCAGAATTGAAAATGGTCTTGATAAATTTGAGAAACAGGATAGACAGACTTGTGTTATCAAGTCACAAGTTACACGTCTGAAAAGTGATAGGATGGTAAAATGGTAAACTATTTTGGGGACTATATCAAGAGAGGCATTTTTCTCAATAGAGAGAAAAACCTAAATGCTGGTGAAGCCTCACCTGACTGTAGCTTTTTGAGAGATGTAAGCAAACCAAGTAGCTCTGAAATGAAAGCAGCAAGAATGACTTGGTCTTGCAGATAGAAGGAAAGAAGAGTCTCTGGTACCCTTAAAGCTTGTCTACAGAAAATAGTCAATTATTTTCCTTTTCACAGGTTAAGAATTAAAAAGGCTGTACAGTCTTAAGAAAAATTAGGTGTTGGAGAAGACAGCCTAGGGATGCTGAAACATTCCTTTCTTACTCACTCTTGCCTTCTGGGGGCGGGGGGTAAGAGTATGGTGGGAGTCTGGATTGTATCCCTGGGGTCCATGGGTTGACCGGTCAGCCATGGGTGGTCTGTGGGAAGCCTCCCTCCTTTTTCTCTGCAAAGATGAATAGGAATTATCTCGTACTGTTCTAGCTTCTGGACTCTTCCCGCTTCATCTGTGTGTGTCCTGCGGCTTAAACATGAAATGCTGTATCCATATCTGCACAACAACAGTCTGTATCATACCTTTCTCTTGTGTCAGCAGTTCAGCTTTTGGAATTGCTGTATCAACATTTCCTACAAGGAGGGTCTCAGTGAACATGGAGCACTAGTGCTGACAGGGCTGGGCTGCCCAGGATTAGGTGGTCTCTCAAGGTCACGCACTGACCTTGCGCTTTGAAAACCTGAGCTCTGTATTTCAAAGGATCTTTGACTTAATTACATAGTTATGCTGTTTATCTTAACATACAAAAAGAGCTTCAGCCCTTAGGGAGCATGTGCAAACCACTCCAGGTGTCTTTCTCTGAGGGTATATTGTTCAGTATAGTGATACTGCACGTTAGCTGGTGGGATTCTTCCCACCTGAAGGGAAGCACAGAGAAAATAGAATGAATCCTGTGTTATAAATAATATGTAAAAGTAACTGATTGGTTACAAATATCCTGGAAAAAAAAACCCAAATGACAATGCTGTCTAAATATTAATAGGTTTTTCTTCTTCCTACTGTTGTTGCTGAAAACTTTGGTGTGATTCAAGACTGTAGAGTGAGAGGGTAAGCCTGAGATGTTGTTCCAAATAATGGTTATTGGGAAGAAATGCTGGAAAATGTAAAAAGAAAAAAAACACAACCACAAACCAACCAACCACACACCCCTAAATCACACAAAAAAAGCCCCACTCTTGGAATTTGACTTTGAATAGCAATCACAATCAAATGCTTAGTGTGAAAACTTGAATTTTCCTTCTGGGGTGAAAAAACTGCAAAGATTACTGGAATAATTGTGATACAATGGATAAGAAAATAATAAAAAATCCAATCGGCAGGAACATTTCCAGTATATTTTGTCTCATGTAGTCAGTGCTGTATTGCAGGTGCCAGAAGATGCCGAAGATTATTTTTTTTCTATGTGCAAGGTTAAATCTGACTCTTTTATATTACTGTGTTTCTTTAACATGGACACTTATAAAAACAATATATGCAAGGAGATGCTCTGTGGTTTGAGGGGTAGTAACTAAACACTGCCATTTTCTTGCTGTTCCCCTCCTCTCCTGAATGCAGATGAAGTGTTCCTTTATTTAGCTGTTCACCAGTGTAAACCACTTACAATTTTTTTTGGTTGATCCCTTTTTCTTCATTCCTTCTCTGTGAAGAAAATGTACAACTTTAGTTAGCCTTGTTAGATTAAATTGTACTCTTCTTACATTGCCTTTATATGAGTAATATAAAGTACACTTGTTTGTGGTGAGCTGTGGTGCCACTGGACTCTGTTTCCACCAAGTTACTAGGCCAGGATTTACTGTGTATGTCTTAGTTGCAAAACATACTAGGAAGATTTGAAATGCATTTTGTTGGCCGAGGCTTATTTTTATTTTAGACTTCTTCCAGAACTGTAGTCTGTTAAAGGGCAGGGTGTCAGATCAGGTTGAAGGCATAATGTTTCCTTCAATTCTGAATTCTCTGTTTGTCCTTTGAATTAAAAGAAAGTTTTTTTGCAATGGCTCATGGGACTTTAGCTAGAGGATGCCAATTAACTCTAATGGATCTTATCTAGCTGAATCTGTGTGCATCAGTTTGCAGAGTTTCCTTTTAAAGCAAAACTTATGTAAAGGCTTAGATATTTCAGTGATTGCTACAACACTTCTATATGCCTAGATTACTTCTGTTATTAGTTAATTTGCACACACGTCTGCTTTTTATACAAATTGATAAGCTGAGTTTACAGTTATCCCGATAATGCTTAAAAGATAATATAGCTCATCTTGGACTGTCTGTCAGTAAATAGGACAAATCCTGCAATAAGCTTTGCCAGATGCAGCAACACAGTTTCAAAAAGAGCGTACAAGTATGTTCTGTGAAGTCTCACCTGAATCGTAACTCTCAAAAAATATTTGTCTTATTATCCACAAATATTTTTATTGTGAAATCCTGTACAGATATTTCACATATTTTAGTATCGTAAAAGTACAACTGCATTTTCAGGGTGTTCATAAAATGCCAGTGAACTGTGGGAGCACTGGGATGCCTGGCACAGAGGTGAACACTTCTGGCTGATCCATCAGTTCAAATTAGTCTTTAATTCTTTCATACGATCTTAAAAGAAGTGTCTCTCTTCTATGGGAGCAAGCAAGTTTGAATCTCTCTGGTATGGAACAAAGCATCAGCCACTTTGTGAAGTCTTTTCTTCCACAGGCTCTTGCCTTCATAACATCAAATGTGGTTTTCCTCACCTGTCGCCTCCCTCATCACATGCTCCTCATCTTTTTATTTGGCACAAAATGCTGCTTTGTCTCTGTACCCTGTCTGAATAGTATCTCCCTTTACTTTTGCTAGAGAGCTTTTGGAAGCTGTTGAATTACAAATATGATGTGAGAGCCCATGTTGTTCAGGCCAGAGTCCACATCGTTTCATATTATTACCCTTTGCGCGTAGTTCACGTGACTGCTGTGTTTGTTAATTTACTATGGGCTGGCTATCTAACCTTGCTTCATGAAACCTCTTGAAGTTGAGACAGCACAAACTTAAGAATTACTTATTTTTTCATTTATTGTGATTTATAAATGAATTGCCAGTTCTTTCCTTCCCTTCTAGTCCTACAAGGATATGAATCTGAAATAAACTTACACAGTAGAGGCCAAAAAACCAGATGCAGCTTAGATATTATGGTAACTGATACTTTGTAAAGGTTAACAAAACAAAACACTCCCTAAACCCAAAGAGTGGTTGTGTATGCATTCCTACAGTAGGTAAATACAGGTAACTTTAATATAGCTTAAAATGAAAGTGGAGGGAGAGGGACAAAAAAGGGATTGTTCTCCTGAGTAGGAGCAAGGCATTAAACTGAATGAAATGAGAAAAGGGGTGTGTATTTGGGGGAGGAATCCAGGTGTTTAGATTTTGTATTTTTGTAACCTTTCCTTGTATTTTCTTGAGCATATTTAAAATGAGTGATTTATCCTGGCATCTCACACATTTAATTATCCTAGTTTGAAAATATTGGAGATAATTGTTTCTAATTGTAAGAGAGAGAATGGATTTTAATTAATCGTAGGTGTTATAACAGCTAACTTAAGTTTATTTCACTTAAAAGAGGCTACTACTGAGCCTCTTCACAAAAGGACCTGTTTGTTGATAATGCTTGGTCATTTTTTGCTCAGTTGCATGAATGCTGTGTAGAGTAAGGAGAACTACCTGTGTTTTCCCTTCAATAGTTATTTCTTGGATCTAAAAGTAACAGCCAAAGAACAAGAGCTAGGTATGAGATTTGCAGCCAAATGTTGTAAAACATCTAAGTCATCTTCTTTATACTGGGCTCTTATTTCCCGTAATGTTATCAAAACTTACAGGCTTCTGCTGCATTTACAGCAAGAAAACAGGACAAAGTACAATGTTCTGAAGCAGTCAAAAAACAAGTCGTGGTTTCAATAGATTCAACTCCGTGCTGAGTACCTAAAAAAGTTTTGAATTTAGTAAAATATTTAACGCCTAAGGAACTTTATTAATTTTGGAGTCAGGAAGATCTTACAAATATTAAATATCTTTGCAGGAACACTTAGTCAGTCTGGATGAGCCAGCCTCGGAAGCTGGACAAGAAGCTCTGCTTAGACAAGAGCAAGCAAAAATCATTCGTTTTGAAAGGCAAGCGGAAGAGTTCCTCAATGCAGTCTTTTACAGAAAAGGTTAGTTTTAATGGGGGGAGGGGGGAATAGTGTCTCTTGTGGTCTTTTTGCATGCAATGCAGTTGTCAAAGATCTGATGTTCAAGTTGTCACTGTTATGTTCGGTATTTTTCAGTTGTCTTCTTTATATGTATTTATTAAGAGTAAAAATTGACTCTCAAGTAATGTAGCAATACAACAGTGTGGGCTTGGGACTGAGGATGAGAGTATAACATATTTAACCCTAAACCAGATCTCTCCATGAGAACACTGGTGTTTTCACTTTTGGAGAGATGATTCAGTTCTTACCCAGCAGAACTGTTCCCCTGAACCAATGTTTTAGGTGAGTGGGCTGTTTAGAAGTAAGGTCAAGTGGCAGTGGTGGTAGTAGGTGGGTAATGTTTTTTTAAAAAAAATATTTATTTTATATTAATGGAATGTGTACTAATGCAGTTTTTCTTAAAGGTCATCAGTCTTCTCACTATGAGTAGTGATTACCCACCCTATCACCATCAATTTACTGTATAAAAATTGTTGGAATAGTGCTAAGGGGGATATATGAAGAATTCAAAATGTGATCAGCAAAAGAATTGGAAAATCTGTGCTGTAGAATATGCTGAAAACAATAGCAGCAACTCAATGCTAGAAAATCCCCAAAATATATTCTCGAGAGTTGTCACTTAAACTGTACTCTTAGGAAGGCAAAAACTCATTTCACTCTTTTCTACAAATCTGAGAAATGGGAATCCAGAGGTTGCTTCCAAATGCATCTGGAATGAAAGTACATCATACTTATCAGTCTAACCCATGTGTGAGAAAATCTGCCAAATCAGTGATTCCAACCTATCTGCTGGGGGACAATGCAAGGCTTCAGTTTAACAAATTAGAAATTGCTGTAGCCAGTCCTCAGCCCTTCCTCCCAGTGACCAAAATATTTAAAGGTGTTTTAAGTAGATAACAGTATCTTAGCCTTTCTTTTATGACTCAAATGAATAAATACAAGCTATAAATTATGATGCTTCTATACTTTTTGCAATACATGCAGGATGGTAGGGAAGGATAGTTACTGCATTACTACTGATAGTTCAGATAATGCCTTTATTCCAAGGCTTCCTTTTCAAGTTTGGGGTTTTTTTTCTTTTAAGGTAAATGTTTCCTTTTGCTTTTAAATTTATCCCATCTCTCTTTAAATCCAGAAGGAATTTAAGAAAACTAAAATCTAGAGAAAATACAGGTTTCTTCCCTTTTACTACTTCTGGTGAGGAAAAGGAAGGGCACTTCCATCACTTCGAGATTGTTTATGAAAGACTTAATTCCTTTAACACTGAGCTTAAATTTTTACTTATGATGTGTGTGTGTGTGTGTGTCTTCTAGGAAAGTGTATGCTTTTCTAATTTGTTGGGAAACTAGTGGCAGATATTGCAGTGTGCTAATGAGGGGTATAATACTCTGTCCATGGCCAGATACATGGAATGAAGATAATAAAACATGTCAGATGTCTAAGGAATGTTTGAGAATTTTTTTTATTACACTCTTGTTTTCCTTCCTCTGGCAAAACTATGCTGGGTGCAAGAGTAATAAGGAAGGGGTAGAAGCCTGGCAGGAAGTCAGTTCTGAATCCTCAATGCATTGTTGTCAAGCTTGTCTGTATTTAGATTGCTTGAAATCTAACTCATGCCACTGCCATAAGATCCCCAGGCACTGTCATACCAAAGAGGACACAAAGAATGGCAGAACTCTGATGTTCCTGCATTGTTCAGAGATGCTGAGCTCTCCTGGCTTTGTGCCAGCGATTAGTTCTTTTCTTCTTTCCATCCTCACTGCCAGTAACATTTGAGACATGGGTTTTGTAGCCCAGGCAGATCAGGGAAAATGCAGATGTTCTGTGAACAGGTGCCTGTTGTATATTGAGGCCACACATTCATGTACTGAACATAAATAAGTAATTAGCAAGATCAGCGAACTTTTTGAACAGGTTTAATGTCCATTAATCTTATATCCTTTCTCTGAAATTCGTGTCCATGCCACTCTGACTCAGTAATGCTTCCTTCAAATGTTCATGTTTTCTAATGAAAGCAGGGTGGTAGAACTTCGTTGTCTGTTACCTTTACTTTGTAGCAGGATAGGACCTTTTTCTGGTTTAATGAAATCATACCTTTTTTTGTTCGATACTGCCCTTTTAAGATTTCAGTATAAAAATACACAAAAACTACTAAGGCTTTAAAGCTCAGAGGTACTGCTTTAGACTATAGCTGATAAATATTTGCTGTATTTTTTCTTCTCTGAGAATTTCCATGTTTTAGTTAGTTTTAGTTTTGTTTTGTTTTTTTTTTAAAAAAAACAAAAACCTAGACAGGAGTCAAGATAAACATCTGGTTGATTTCAAGAGGTGCTGCAGGGGCACCAGCTCATATTTTCCACTCATTTTTTTTAACAGCTCTAATCCTTAGCATTCAGGCTTTCTATTAAGCAACAAGTCTTTAATGTAACTAGGTAACTATTCTTCTGCTTGAAAATGCAGTTTTGTGTCCTGAACTAGTGAGTTTATCTTGAGCAGCACTAGAAAGTAGTCATTCTGGGCTGATTCTTTGAAGGTACAGATTACGAAGATGCATGGCTGTAGACATATGTAATATTTTATTTCCCGGTGTGTAAATATGTTCAACTGCAAGCATTACTGAATTGAATATATAAACATGGTGCACAGTAAAGGCCTGATTGTTCATTCAGAAAACACAGGTGCCATGGAGCTCTGCATTCCTGCCAACCCCGCTTGCATATGCTACAGGCACATGTCAAATGGTGTCACACAAATTAGTGTGATCATGCCATCAATTTGTGTCCCTCTGGGCCTCCCTAGAACCTTTTTATGTCCTTCAGCAGTTTATAGTGAAGAGGCTAGAAAGTGGAAGAAATGTCACCATAGCAGAACAAAGCCTCCACCTTTTTCCAGGCTAGTGTCCTTGTGGGCCATTTGGGAAGGAAGTGAGACTAAAAATGTACCAAAATTTAAGTTTGGCTCATTTCTTGGTGTCGTCTTAAAATAGTAGTATCTCATACTTAGCAAAAATAAAACATCCTGTAGATTTTACAAGAAAATGGTTACATATTTACATAAATGTCCTGAAAGTTTACAGTTATTATGCTGCTATGAGAGTATACATAGTGACTGTATAAGGTCTTAGGTGTAGAAAGTTGTGCTTAACAGGAAGGAATTTGGGCTCGATGAATGTTTAAAGCTCAATATGGTTTTTCATCAAGAAACACCGTGGCTGCTTACTGCTGCTCTCTGTTTTGTGGGCAACCCTGCTCAAACCTTCATGTCAGTCATCTCTTACACATACGTTAAAACCGGTTTGTTGGATTGATGCACTTTTGTAAAAAATGGTGGGAAAAGGCAAATCTAACAATGTAATGTCCCACAGAAGATTTTGCTAATGCATCTAATAGTTCAATTTCAATAGATTGCCTTTCAACCTGGGCAATTTCTTTTTAAAGAGGAAGTAAACACTTCTCTATTGTTCCCTTTTAAGAGCTGCTTTTAAAGATTTGGCCGGAGAACACAATCGATGTTTGAAGTGAAGTGGTAGGGCTTAGCTTCTGTGATTTAGGAGTTAGACACTTGCCTTCACATCAGGGATTAATACTGGTCTAAAATACTGATTTTTGTCAATAAATTTTAGTTGCCCACAGTCCCAAATACCTCTGTATTTATACACTATTTCATATAAATAAATCGGAATGTCGACCTATTCCATTTCACATTACTTACTAATAGATTTAGCAACTCTTCTAGAAATCTAATTACTTTTCATGTGACACATCTTGGGTTTTTGTGTATTTGCAAGTTCCTTGGGTAGCCCCTGATGGTGTATTGATTACCATGGTAGAAATGTCAAAAGGAATAGATAGAATGAGATGGAAGACACTTGAACGTTTGATCTTCGTGTGAATTATTTTGAATGATCAGAACTGTAGGGCTTTAATTCTCAGTAGACTTGTAGGGGACTGCTGCAACGTTTTCCCCTTCTGTAGCTGCAGGTAAGTTGCTCAGTTCTTGCACTGAATAACCTGTTCAATATTTTTGGAATGGGCTTCATTACTTGGTACTTTTGTTCATGGGTCTAGCTCTCCTTTACATTTCTATACCTCTTAAAGGTCTGGTTGAATATATCTGTATGTGAAAACAAAAGATGAGATTGCATATTTCTTTCAGGAAACTTTTTGAAACCTTTCTTTTTGAAAGGCTATACCAGAATTAGCAATGGTTCTTGTTCAGGTATTCTAAGACTTCAGTACGTTTTCTACAGAAACTCTCTTTGGCTTTTATTTTTTTTCCCCTAGATTTTTTTTTTGGGGGGGTAAATAAACTGACTTAATATAAAAGCTGTTTTACTTAAAGTGCTTCCTTTAAAAGAAATCTCTAATATTTGCAGACAGTCCTAGGGTCTCTGACCCCAATATTCCCCTAGTGGCCCGTGAGATCATGCAGCGAATGATCCGACAGTTTGCTGCTGAATATACCTCAAAAAATAGCTCTACTCAGGACTCCAGCCAGCCCAATAGCACAAAGAACCAAAGCCTGCTGAAAGCATCTCTGGTCGCCTCCTCTCCCACGGCTGCAACTGCTCAGAACCCTGTGCTCAGCAAACTGCTCATGGCTGACCAAGACTCACCTCTGGACCTTACTGTCAGAAAGTCTCAGTCAGAACCTAGTGAACAAGGTAGGACTCTTACCAGTGTCTTGCATCCTACAGCAATCCATTAATGGCATTCTTGTTGCAAATCCAGACAATTAGAAGGCTGTGCTTTTGCATAAAATGTAAAGTGGAAAAGCAGTAGATGTTTTTGCAGTAAAATAATGACTGCGTAGATGTGGCGCAAGAGAAGAAACTTTTTGAAAGAATGTAGGCCCATAGACATGAGTGATTCTTCTGAAGAAGGGCAAAGGGGATGGACATGCTCCAAACTCAGGATAAATGTACTGTTCCTACTGGAAGCTCTAAAAAACAGTCTGCCAAAATAGACTGTATGCTTGCTGATAAGACAAGTTCATGTGGTCATGAAAACTATAATGTTGTCTCTTCTCTGAAGATCAGTACATACTCTAACTGAAGGGCTGATTTATTTTCTTTCTGGTCATGGTGTGAGAAGAGTATCTTTTAAAAGTCTGTGAGAAATTGCTTTGTGAAGGCTGTAAAAATGATACCCATGAACTGCACTAAACTTCCAGGTTTGTGCGCTTGGAAGAAATGTCTCTTTCCTACCTTAAAAATAGACTTGTTCTGCAGAGCACAGATTGAATAACTTGTAACAGTATTTCAGAGTTTATTTTAATTCAAAAACCTTGCTTTCCATCAGAATTTTTTTTTTTTTGCTAGCAAATTCTGTGAGTGATGTAGTATGTGAACTTTTTTTTCTGAAACTGTTGAACAGAGGTTATCTTAAGTGTATCCTACTGATAGGATTAATATTAGCCCCTTTACCCTTCTTTAGAGATGTGTTAGTGCCTGAAGTCCTTCTATCACAGTAGGTTGTCCATCTGCAAGTGGAAATGGTGCCTTAAGAAAAAAAAAAAAAGCCTTTTGCTATCCCTTTATTCTTTGAACTTGGGGGCTAACTTTATGTGTCCAACAATATGCAGCTTGGGCATCTGGACATTGCACTTAAAGCACTTACTGAAAGCTGTCATGACATTTCAGTTACAAACTGCAGTGGAGGGTCAAATGTTGTCTCTCTTGAAGTGAGGAGCTGTACAGTTAGCTGATAGGCATTTGTTTCTAGCTAACTTCATTATAAATGCATTTCATGAGTGTGTTTTGCATATATGTTTATAAATGTTAAACTGTTCTCATTGTGAAACTTTGTGCTGAAAGAGAGGGAGAGAATCAATTTTACTTTTGTTCCTTTTTAATTAGAGGATGGTATGATGAAGAAAGCGTGTACATGAACTGTTCTTTAGCTACCATGCGATGGAAAAAGCTGTAAGATAATTTATAATGCTTGTAACACTTGTTATGGAATTAGAACATGTGCATATTGACTTATACAGTAATCTGTTTTCTGATGTAATTTTTGTTTCCAATTTACATTTAATGTAATTGGAAAGAGATTTTGCCAAACTTGTTAATAAGAGATTTCAGAGGCTGTCACGAAAGACTGCTAGTGATGCTTTGTGTTACATTTTGTTCTAGTGGGTTGAGAGGAACCCAGCTAGTTGTAAACTTCTCTGTGGGGTATGAGGCTGGTCCTGCTTGGCCTCAAAGACTTGTAGGTGATTCTGACCCCTCTGATGGAGGAAGCGTGGATGCAAGTGCCTGTGGCAGCAGCCTGTGCTGTTCAGTGTAGCCACTTGAAAAGGAGGTGCTACTTGATCCAGTCTCTGTATCTTGTGCCTGCATAAGTGTTGTTCAAAAAGAAGATTGAATTTTCTGCTTGCTTAAGTTTGGGTTATGGTGTGTTCCCAAATGCAGTGGGTGGAACAGCTTTCCGTAAGTTAATTCTAGTTCACTGTTTATCATGTTTTTTTCTCCATATGTCAAATGAGAACTTTGAGCAATCTGAAAGTCTTACATTGTTCTTGTGTTGGGTGGTATTTACTTGATTAGATGGAATGAGCAATGAGCTCTGAAACGTCTCGACTTTACCTTGCCAACAGGTTTCATTCCTTTTTGCCTCACAAATTCCTCGTTTCAAAGTTTCCAGGAACTTCAGATGGCTGGGCTGCTTTTATGAAAATGTTGCCCTTATTAAAATGACCAGAATTTCAAGCTGCTTCAGTGCAGTAGGAGAAAGGCTTTTCTGGCAAAAAGCACTCCCTTTTCTGGTGCCTAGAAATGCAGAGTTTATGTAAGGGTTTGCAGAGGAACATGGGTGAATGTGAGGAAGTGCCATTAGAGAATGGAGGAAGGAGTCTAGCAGGAAAGACAATTTGGTATAAGGAAGAGAGGGAATAAAATGACACAATAGAGGGGGAGAGACAGCAGCTTTGCCAGTAAGGATCTGTTGGAGACATGGGGAAAAAAAGATGAAGCTGGCTGCCAGGTGAGGAGGAATCTCGTACCTGTGTGTTCACTTGAAAGTGAGTTTCCAATACAAAATTCCCAGTTAATTTTCCTACAAGAGATTTGGATTGAAAAAAAAGAATTCAAATAATGGCTTACAGCTCTCCTTCAAGGGGTAAAATATCTCAGGAATTTGAAGATTGTCTCATTTTTGGACCACTGAGAGTTAGTTATGCAATTGGCTCTGTTGTATCCTGAACTGTCATTTGTAGGTAATTTTTTAAGCTATGTCTCTTGTAACAGATGCACTTTTAATTTTGTTAATTTTTGTTGTGATTTCTGAAGGCTATGTTGAAGTCACATGTAAACCAAGTTGCAAACAAATCCGACCCTTATTTTGTTTAAAAATATAATAAAACAAAAAATGCTGTGTACTAAATATGACTTTAGCTCAAAAGACTTGTTTTGTCTTTTCAGCTAAAGACAAGATCAGCATGGCTGATCCTGCTTCTTCAAACACTGAAGTCATTCTTTTGTCTCTACAGACGGTGTGCTTGATTTATCCACTAAGAAGAGTCCTTGTGCTGGCAGCACCTCTCTGAGTCACTCTCCAGGGTGCTCCAGTACTTCGGGAAATGGGTAAGAGAAAGCAACTTACTATGACCTCTTAAAACTGTTGTGGGGTTTTTTTTGTTTGTTTGTTTGTTTTTTGTTTTTTTTAACTAAAAATGTGTGCTTACCTCCTGTTAATTTTAACTTACTTTAGGTGTTAACCCTTTGGAGTAATGTGTTTTTCGACTTGTACCTTTGGCAAATACCTTCACCCCACCTGCCAAATAAGAGCTGTTGCAAATTGAGACAGGTTTAACTTGCAGTTAAGAACACTAATATCTGTTATTTTGGCCAATTTGGTGCTTAGCCACAGACCTTTCTATTACCTATTTCTTGGGTTTAGTGATAAGTGATTTCCATGGAGATATAAGATCAGTTAAATGCATGAAGAGTCTTAGAGTCTTTGCAATATATTTAGACTTCATTTCACTTAGGGGAAAGTTAGCTAACAAGAAAGTTTATTTAAGGGTAACAGTGATTTGGGTGATGAACCATGCTGAATTAGATTTAAATCACTGCATGATTTTTGTTAATATTTCCTAGCATAAACCAACAACTTAAAGAGGAAAGGGTCTGGGGCAGGGAGTCTGGTAATTCAGAAGACTTTAAATATGGCTCTTTGGATTTGCAATTGTACTCTAGCACTGAACAAGTTTTTGTTTTTTTGTTTTTTTGTTTTTTTTGTTTTTTTAAATAATCACGTACTCTTGCCTAATCAGTTCAAGGTGTGAAACTGTTAAATTAAAAAAAATCTTTAGGTTTCATATTTCTAATGGTCACCATTTGCATACATTTAGAAACCCTTTATTCTTAGTTAGGATTGAGTTATTGTACTGGAGAGGCTGACTGGGAGTATGAGGGATTTTGGGTCTTGATGGGAGAATTTTATCTTGAAGCTCCTGTGAACAAGTAATTTTTTAGCGAAGTACAGAAACAGTGTATGGTTTAAAGTGCTATTTAATTGCTGGATTTAGCTTTATAATATAGCCTTTGAAAAACTTGAAAATCTAACAACCCACTACCACCACCAATCCCATGTACTGATAACAACTGACTGAATTTTTGCATTTCTCTTTGGAAAAATATTACTGTCTCAGATTTCTCCCTTCAAGATTACTTTTCCATTTAATATTTCTATTAATAAAATACTTCAAACCGTGTTTGATACTTTTTCACAAGTCTTTAGCATGAGCCTTCTCCACTAGCTCTTCACTTTCGATCCTGGACAGGTTATTTCCAGCTTTATTTTCCTAGGAAGGCAGCAGAAGCCACTGGGGCTCTGTACTGTTTGTTCCCTTGTTTGTGGATCAAGTGAGGGCCAAAGTCCAACACACAGGGATGGCAGGGCCAGCATCTGGCACTGTCCTGCTCAGTTCTACGGGTCCAGAGAGGATGTGGCATACTGGCACCTGTGGTTACTTGTGCAGGTGTGTGGTACATGAGGTTGGCTGCAGTTTGTTTAGCATCAATGAAGTCAGGTGTAACCCTCTATTAACTGCCAGTATGACCATTATTTAGGTGTAGAATCACTGGTGCATGCTGTGATGCTGATACATGCTGTAGAAGGGTCAAAGAATGCACATTGCTTGAGAGGGTTCTCTGGAATTGCAAACTTTCACTCATTTCTCCGGATTTTGTTCTGAATCCTTGTGGACTCTTGTTATGCACTTCACCTATGACTTGTTGCATCCTGGAGAGAAGCGAGCAGCATATGTATCAAGCACTGTGTATGTTACATGCCAGGTCCTTTCAGTGGATGTATTTTCTCTAAAGACTTTTTTTTAATCCCAGTGTGATGTTAAAAGTAATAATGTAGCTTTTCAGTAGTACGTATGCTATCCTTAAATAACGCTGACTTAGCCGGACGGCTTTACACCAATATAGTGTCCCAGAGCATTAAAATAGATTCTTTGTTAATCTGTGTGTTGAACATGGAGAAATTTGGAGGTGGATTTTGAGCCTTAGTTATTACAGGGGGCTAAGCAAGCAAAGCATTACAAAAGATGTGATTCTCTTCAGCAGTAGTACTTTGTTTCATAGAAAGAACTCTTGTGATGAAAGGAAAATGGTAAAAATACTTTTTTTTTGGGGTGTTGTTAACCCTTGATCTGTATGACAGTTGGAAGTTAGATCTTTCTTTATATCAAACGAGAATCAGGGATGTGTATGTGCCGTTAGTTGTTAAGAGAGCAATTTGATAAGTCTAATGTAATGCAGCGTTTTTCTTTGTGATCCACAGTATCTCAGCTTTCACATTTGGTGCTTAATGAAAGTCAGGCAATACCTTTGAGGCCTGCTAAGCTTTTTCTTTTATCCTGAGCAGCAGTTCTTCAATATGATGTAAGCAAACACCATCCAGGGTTTCCACCTATGTGTAGATACTGCAGGTGGCAGTTATATTTGCATGTTGAATATGTTGCACTTTGGCTTACTCTTTTATTACTGTGCTTGTTTAGTGGTAACGTCACACCAGTAACACAGTTGTGTGTAGATCTATGGCGATTGATTACTACTTTGTAATTAAGGTGCGATTTTCAGACGCTTGCGCGAAGTCTTTTCTACTCCGAGAATTTGTGAACCCAACCAGAGACCAGCCAACAGGTTTCATTTTTCTTTGCCCAAAAAGCTTCTCTTTTTTTGCGAACAAGTTTTAAAACTGACTGATGCTGAGACTTAAAAAAAAAAAAAAAAAATTAAAATAATAAAAAAAAATTTAGAGAAAAATAAATAACACAAAAAGTGATGTTACCCAAGCAAGGCCTTCTAATAAAGGAGTGGCCCCCTCACCCATCCCTCCCTACCTGTGCAAGTCCTGCTCACATCAGTTTCCTTCCATCCAATTAGGCGACCTGGGAGACCCAGCCAGCACCATCCAGAGGGACTACAGAGTGGTGATGGGGTACCTCCAAGAAGCTTGCAGGATGGAACCAGGGAAGGTTATGGCCACTCCACATCTCTTAAAGTACCGCTGGCTCGATCACTCCAGATTAGTGAAGAACTGCTGAGCAGAAACCAGTTTTCTACGGCTGCCAGCCATGGGCCATCTGGACTACAGAATCATGGACAGCACTTAATATTATCCAGGGAGGCTTCTTGGGCAAAACCACACTACGAATTCAATTTCAGCCGCATGAAATTCAGGGGAAATGGTGCACTCAGCAACATCAGTGACCTTCCTTTTCTTACAGAAAACTCTGCCTTTCAAAAAATGGCACTTCAAACTAAACAGGATGGGAAAAAGGACGTGAGCCATTCTTCTCCTGTGGATTTAAAGATACCACAAGTTCGAGGCATGGACCTTTCATGGGAGTCCCGCACTGGTGACCAGTACAGCTATAGCTCTTTGGTAATGGGTTCACAAACGGAGAGCGCGCTTAGCAAAAAGTTAAGGGCTATCCTTCCAAAACAAAATAGGAGAAGTTTGCTGGATGCTGGACCAGATTCCTGGGGCTCAGATGCTGAGCAGTCTACCTCTGGACAGCCATATCCCACCTCAGATCAAGAGGGAGATCCTGGCTCCAAGCAACCTAGGAAGAAAAGAGGGAGATACAGACAGTACAACAGCGAAATACTGGAGGAAGCAATCTCTGTAGTTATGAGCGGGAAAATGAGTGTTTCCAAAGCTCAGAGTATTTATGGGATCCCCCACAGTACACTGGAGTACAAAGTTAAAGAGAGGCTGGGCACTTTGAAAAACCCTCCAAAGAAAAAAATGAAATTAATGAGGTCGGAGGGGCAGGATGTTTCAGTAAAGATTGAATTAGATCCCCAGGGAGAAGCAGCACAAAGTGCGAATGAATTGAAAGATGAGTAGGGATGTTGTAGAGTGCCAATTACTTTGCAAACTGGGTGAGCACTACTGCATAGTTCAACCATCACTGAGCGCACCTGAGTCTCCTGTTTACTGCAATGCTCTTTCCTTTGCAGTTTAGCATAGACTTGTGTGAACACAGGTGAAAGATGTGCTCTGAATGTCACATTTGTAAATTTTTCTAGCCTGGTATGGTGCAGTTTCCCTCCTTCACCTGCCCACTCCCCTTTTTGTTCTTTTTTCTTTGTTCTTTTTTTTTTTTTTTTTTTTTTTTTTTTTTTTTTTTTTTTTTTTTTTTTTTGCCTTTTGCATGTTTCTCTGTAATAGAGAGTTGAGTTACCTCACAAAGAATGCAGATCTGTGGAAGTGGACATCTTGCCTGTAGAGCCTGCCTGAACTTCTGATGTTGGATTTTTCATGTCTGCCTTTATAGAAATAAGTCCACTTTGTTAAACTGATACTCTCCTAAAACCAGGCATTTTCCAAATGAGAATCAGACTGTCATTCTTCAAAAATGTTTCAGAAATTTTTCTTCTCCCTTATTTTTTTGATCCAATTGATTGAAAGATTTAAGCTAAATCAAATTATTTAAGAATGGTACCTCTCTTGAACTCAGATTTGTTTATTAGATGGATAATCAATTGGGTCTAATTAGGCTCTCCACTGTTTTTCTTTCTAAATTAACCGTACTTACCATTCACTGTCTGCTTAGTGCTCACCCGGAGGGGAGGGGAGGGGAGGGAAAACTTACATACACTACCTTCAGAATATGTCAGTTAATTATTTATAACACTACCTTCACTGTAATTTTATTTGGTATTTTTGAAGGGTGATATTTAGACTCACCTGCTTGAGGATGTAGCCTTATCTCACGGAAGACAAGCTTCTCACAGTCAGGAGCAGTCAGGGTACACTAAATGATGTATTAGGGTATGCCTCATTATACCAGAACTATGGTTCTTTGTGACCTTCATGCTTTTTACAGACTTGATTCTGAGTTTACTAAACTCTGTGGTTCCAACCGGTAGTTTAAATGGCTCTAATCTAGGGAAGGGGGATTTGTGTAATAAACTACTGTGATATTGCAAAAAAAGGAAAAAAAAAAAGAAACGAAGAAAAAGCCCACAAAATGGTGATCTCAAACGTTACAACCTCAGTAGTCTGCCCAAATATCCACATTAGTGAAGGAGCTTGTTAATGTTCAGGGAAGAAGTAAAACACTGGTAGCCTGATCTAATTCAGGCTCTGCATCATATCTATCTGTAATACTGTCAGGGTCGAACACTCAATGAATGGGTGTTTCCTTTTTAAATATTACAGTTGCCAGTAGCAGGAATTAATTGAAGTCCTGCTTTTTTTGTTGTTGTTTTTATTTAATCTATTTTGATAGTGGTTTAGCACATGCTAGAATGAGCATTTAAACACCGTAAAAGCACTCCGTAAACCACAAATCTGTTGGTTTGTTTTTGTTTTTTTTCAATATGGTGATATCATTCTGATTATCTGGAGATCCAGGATAAGTTTTGTACAGAACTTTTATCTTTGATACTTTCTGCGGGAGTGGTCAGTAACTAAGTGGAGCTTACTGGACTTACCACAACATGACCAAATCAGAATTCTGGTTCTTCAGGTAGAAGCAATTTGGTCTTAATCTGTGCAAAAGGTAGATAGGATTACCATTTTTTTTCCCCCGATTTGCACAACCAAAAGAAGCATTGGAGTTTTTATGTGAGAGCATTAAGTGATGTCAGTGACTGAAAACGGTTTCTCAAAGTTCATGGGAGGGTGGCCTAGGTAACCCTAGGGATGCTGAATGACTTCTGAAACAGTTGATTCTATTAGCCTCTCCCCCTCCCCAGCAACTTCATATTTTCAAAGGTTAGGCACACCATTGCTGTTGTTTAAAATATGCACTGCTCATTCTTCAAAAGGACTGGGCATTTGGCCCCAAGTATGCTTTGTTTTTGTTTACTTAATATATTTTAGTCCTCAAAATCCTGGTTCCTTGTAGCTCTCTAGTTGTCATCTTGGCATTTAAAGCAGTTTAAGCTCAGTAGCAGTATATAAACTCTGCAATACGTTCCAGTTTAGCTGGTGATTGCAATAAAGGTGCAGTTTAAGGTGTGGTTTCATCTGCTGTTGGAGGTTATGGTAGAAAGTTTGTTGCAAGTTTTTTTAAAAAAAAAAGTTAACACAGTTTTACTGTTGAGAGAGGTTTAACCTTTTGCAGTTGTCTTTATTTAAGCAACATGAGTTGAGTTTTATAAAACTTGTCACTGTAGTGTATGTGGAGTGCTCATTTTACTAACCTAAATATTTTGTATGTGTATGTTTAAGTGGGTGACAATCGTGCAGCAGAAGAATGGTGTGCCTACCCTTTAATGCTGCAGTTTTAAAAGAGAATTTGTCTTGTCATTTCAGACTGTAGGCTAAGAATTGTAAATAGATAGTGAGAAGTTGAGTACTCTTTATTTGCTTTGGTTAGAAAGTGGATTTAAAAAAAAAAACCAACAACAAACCAAACACGTAACTCTCAGTTTAAATGTCCTGAGACCTGAAGATTGTAATACTCATGACTGCAAAGCTTTCAAACACAACACTTGATCTGTGATAACTTAATATTCAGGTAATCTTTCTTTTTCGAGAAGCTTTTGAACAACCATATTTCCTCCAAAGGTCTCTGTTTAAAAAGGAAAAAAAAGAAAAAGTGTAGATTATTTTTAAGCACTAATTGCATTACGTTGGTAACTGCAATATGAAATAGCCATTATTGTTTTGTGAAGCATGGTTGAGATTAGTTAGTGGTCCCTTTTTAAAATTTCATGAGCCTCTCAAAAAATAAAAACAAATTTAAAAAAAAGCTGCTGAATATTCAAAAGATATATATTTTACCTTATTGTAGGTTTTGTAAATTTAGTCTGTAATATTCAGGTGCACCTTTTAATGTTACCTTTTTGTTTCAAAGTCCCATCTAATGTATTTTCTCTGAGGTGATTCATCACATAAGACTAGTATCACTCTAAGTGCTGCAGTGATCACTAAGATTTTGTTTCATTTTTCACTACATATTTTTTGCAGGCGCTTTCAGTGTAGCTAACTAGTGGTATTTGGGATCATTTTAAATATATGATTGGAATTAATGTTTGTCCATTAGCATGCTTAATTTTCTGCTGACCAGCAGTTTGCATGGCCAGAATCCCTGGTTGACCATATTTTGGTGTGGGAAGGTGTGGTTCACTGCGGTCTTTGTAACAAAAGCCTTGTTTCTCATCTTATTTCTGGTAAGTGGATGCTTATGTTACTTGGATCACTTGGACAGGAGAAAGGTTTAAAATCTTTCGCCTGCTGCTCTTCTGAGATCGCATTAACGTGTAACATAGACAAACTGCAACCCTGTAAAAATCGAGACGTTGTTAGGAGGAGACCTTTCGGGTATTTTTTGTCACTAGTTTTCTCTTATTCCCGAGAATGTCCATCCGATGTAGTTATTGGACTTAACAGTATTGTTGTGTACTACGTTGATGTAGCTGAAAAAGCCTGACAGCAAGAAACTGTGAATTATATTTGTGGCAGTCTCTGAAAACTAGTTTTTCAGTCCAAGTACCATGAAGGAGAATCCCTCTCCCCTACCCCATCCTAGAAAAGTAATTTTATATTTTGTGTGTATAAAGTTTTAAGAATCGAAGTTTCATATTGTACTGAAGTTTAGGTGTCGCTTGGTAAATCTTTGCTGCAGCATATAATTGAAGATGAGTAAGGCTTAGTGTGGTAGGGGTCCTGGTGTGGAGTTAATTATCGTACAGTTCTGGTGAGAAAGCCCAACATGTATGAAATGTGTCCTTTTTTTTTTTTTTTCTTTGGACTTGTAAGATGTAAAAGTGCTTTTTTAGAACTCTGACCTATTACAAACTATTACCTCACTTTCAGCCAGCTGGATCCTCATTCCACAGTGTTGTAGGCATTATTGTGGCCGTAACGCTTGAGTACAGCTATAGAGTTGAACGTCTGCAGTTAGGTATTGTAGGGACACGTTTCTGGACTTGTTTTTATTTCTGTCTAAAGATAATTTATTTTCCAGTCATTCCCTGATTTTTTTTTCTAAAGGTTCAAGACAGTTTCCTTTAGAATTTCTCATTTTATCCCTGTTGCACAGGAGAAGTTGCTGCATAAGCAATACAGGTATGCCTTTACTTTCTTCTTGTTGCAGAACTCGTAACTTGCTGCTTGCATTACCAACCCTATTGCTAGATCTGAAGTCGAACTCTGAATTCTCATGGCTGTTGGAGAAAAAACAATTTTTAACAATGCAGGGGTACCGGTAGGATAGTGCCTCTAGTAAGGGAACACATTCAGCTTCTGTGTTCTCACACAACTCCTATACCACCTTTTTTGTAGAACTTTCCAGTGCTCGGGGATATTCCTAAACACGGGAGGTAACTGCATGTGTGTTTAGACTGGGTAAGAGCAGACAAGGAATAGTCTGTGCTTTGTCTTGTGGCAGGCCGACATTTTCATATAAATATTTCTTTCATGAGTATCTGGGAGTTCATTGCCTTCCCCTGAAAATTCACGGGAGCTGGCAAAGGGATTCAGGGGCTTTAGGGTTGAGTAAGCTTTGTTGAACAACTTTTTAGTTCTGATTGAATTGCTTTTTTATTATCTGCAACGATTGTTATACAGGCAAAACTAGAATTGCCATGTGTTTCTTTCCAGTTTACTTTCAAGTAATGTCCTTGAGTCTTAGGAGAAGAACACAGTGTCCAAGGAGTGAAGGGAGCACTCTGCTGGTCCCTTTTTCTCAAAAACAGTGTGGCTGCATCTGTAATGTAAAGGCCTCTTTCTTCAGTGAAGACAAAATTTGAACTCCTAAGTGTAAGAATGCGTACATTTGTTGCAGTCCGAACTCTTATGAAGGCAAAATTATTAACCTGTACTGAAAGCTTTGTCACAATATTTTAAATAGCTTAAATTCTCTGCCAAATGTTAGAAGTTAGAATGGAAAGTGTTGTTTCCCTCATTTTCATGAGGATCAGAAACATCGAGGTATTCCCCACAAATGTTTCAGAAACTAAATATAATTTCAGTCTAGGTCAATGTTGCTTTTTTCTAGGCACCAGTAGATAATGTTGACTAATATTGGTTTTAAAAACTGTACTAAAAGAAAAATAGTTTTGAGACTAGTTTTAGTACTATAAAGGTTTCTACTTGATCTTGAATTATATTGAAAACTCAGTAATCGGAACCTTCAGAAACCTGAAAAGCTGCACTGCTACTTATATGCAGTTCTGATGGATGCATCAAATAAAATAGTGACTACAGTAACTCATTTCAAATTATCCAGTGTATAAACACAATGCACTGTGATGATCACTAGGCAGAGAGATATTACAAACTCAAAATGATCTGTAGATCCATTTCAAGTATACTCAGAAAAAACTGTTAGGTAGTTACAGCATTCCACTGTCCATCCCTCTCCTTCTCTCCTGTTCTTACTTTGACTGGGGCCAAGTCTCTATACCAGTATTACAGCAGCAGTTTTGGACCTCATGTCCTACTGAATTATGCTTATATTCAGGTATTGTCATAAACCCCTTCATATTCAGAGAGCTTTATTTAATCCTCACAAAAATCTCTTAGCCCAGTCACAAAATCAATTTTCCTGGGTGACGTACTAGGAAGGAGGATTTTTTTTCAGTCTGTCCAGGGCATTTCATTTACCTTCTTGAAAACAAACATCCCTGCCCCTCTTGTCTCTGCTGAATTGGTAAGTATAATTTAGAAGGACTCAAGATGATAACTCTACCTTATGGAGCAGGGATTAGGACAAAGCCTTCATTCTGACTGGAGCAGAAAAAGTTGTCAGAAAAAATTTCTATAGTCATCACCTAGTACAGTTTAACTTAATATTTTTTTCCTACACGGAAATAATGAGGACACCACTACAGATACTAATACAGTTTATCAACTACTTGGTGCTACATTTCTCAAATACTTTCGCAGGTAATTTTTTTTATGCCTGCGCTGAAAGCATGTAAACTTTACTGTCACTATAAAAAAGCACTTGTCTGACCTATTCTAAAGTACCAGAAAAGGGATAAATAACTGCAGCACTTTTTCTGTTACAATGCCAGAGTCTTAATTAAATCTGGTCTTCAGGTTATGAGATATTTGAAACGTACAATCTAGGATCATTAATGGCTTTTCAGGTCAGATCACAAGGTCTCTTAGGATATTAATCTGTCTTTTAAAGACTAGTACAACAAAATGTTCTGGAGTTCAGGCAGGGGATGTATATATACATGCCTGGTATTTTTAACTAATCATTTCAATAGGCCATTTCAGGGCTTGACATTTGGAATCTGGGATGATGGGTAGGGAAAGGGAAGTTTCCCAAACTGAAAAATCTTTTGGACCATTGTTTAATGTTCAGTTTGAAAACTATATCACAAGAAAATGGGTAGGGATTCTTGCTCCCTTATGCCTTCAGGGAATGAGTAGTATTTAGAATCTCTGGCTGAAATTCAAGCCTTTTTACCATGTAAATTTTTAATATAAACTCATTGACACGCTTTTTACATCTGAGGACTGAAAATGGATCTTAATGTTTAAGTTGTGGAATGGTTTATTTCTTAAATGAAGGGGGAACATTTAAAAAAATAGATTAGAATACCAGCATTAGTGAGCTTAAGGAATTTTAGTATGTAATAGCAAAGTATAGCAAAGTATTTGATTAAAAAAATTAATCTTGAATTGCTAGTCTGTAACTAGGTGCATTCTAATTTAGCAGGTGAATATTCTTTACTTATCGATATATGATGGGCTTTTTGCAAATAGAAACCTTTATCTGAGTCCCATGTGTTGCTTGTACTGATGGGATGTATGCTTACAGCAGCTTACTGCTGCTTTAAAATGTATAAAATGTTTTGAGTGTTTGCTCATAACTCTTTTTAACCTCCACTTGTTAAATTGTCAGACATTGGTATTTTATCAGTCCGCAATGTAAGTTTAAACTAATGTTCTTAGGAATCCAACTTGTACACACACTGTTTAAAAACCCTCAGGGACAGTTTACACACTATCCTCACTCAATTCAGGTACTTGTACTCTCTTCTTAAACCTAGCAGTGACTTGTATTTTGTTTTGCTTTTCTTTTGACGTGCTGATAGCACATCCTTGATGAATGTCAACTTAAAACTCAGTTCAGGTATCCAGGTATAACTCAGCCAAACAGATTTTAAAGCTGCATATTTACTCTCCAGCACACAGTGCCTCAGACACTTATAGTGGCATTCTGTATATTCAGTTATTACTACTGAGCAGATCGCGGTGGGGGTTCCTGGTATGTATTGTAAGAAATTCCTATGTATATTATATAATATGTATTATATTATATACATATATAGTATATATGTTATCTTAAACTTATATATTTTAAAATGCCACTACTAGCCAGCGCAGCTAAAAGTGAAATACATTCCCAGCTGCTTCTGTGAACAGCAGAGGCAGCTTCTTAACGTGGCTCTTGCTTCTCTCTCACCATAACTACTTCTAACCTCAAGCACGGGTCCTTGGCTGTCTGACCTCTACACTCTAGTTATGCAATGTCCTTAGAGAATTCTGTGCACTGGCCACTGTGATGGAAACCAATGGGCCGGGAGTGCTTTGAGTTTATTAGTAATTGTTCTGCCAAAGTTGGTGTTTGTATGACAAGCGTGTAAACCTGTCATATAATCAGCAGAGGTCCAGGTCAGTCATGGTGTCTGTAACCGCTTCCACCTCCTGGGTAGGGCCAGACCTCAGCAGGTGCCTCCTGTCTAAGGCTGAGCGCTGATTCACACCTGTAGTGCCAGGCCTCGGGGCTGCGCTCACCTGGAGGCCACACCGGAACTAAGTCTGCTGGTCTGCCCTCACAGTGATCTGTTGGCAGTCGCAAGTCAGCAACACCTCTGCTTTATTATTTGACACTTTACAGCTAAAAAGTCTTCTCTTTCTATTTATGTAACCCATAGTCTTTGAAGAGTATGGAAAATGGCATTTCTCTCTGACCTCTAGAAGTTCAAGTGTCATGGGAAAAAAAAAACAGGAACCCCCCCTTTACTCTTATGGACCTCATTTCAATATACTGTTTACAGTTTGACGGAATTGTATAATTTAATATTTCTCTTGTACTGTAGTTTATATTTATTTACAGATTTTTTTTGTACTGTGTGATTTGAATTTTTTGTTCCTTGCTATGATCAATGTTTTATGTAGTAGAGCACTTATGATCACAAATTAAGGTTTTTGGTTTGATTGCACTACATTAATTTTTTTAATGCAGTTCTGATTTTTTGACTGGACTAAATAAGCTGTGTCTTAATGTATGTGATAAGTACTTTTAAATTTTTATTTCATGTGGTCCAATTTATTTTTTGCATTGTATGTCAAAGCGCTAATTCTCTTGTTGTGCATGTGTAAGATTTAATGGCTCCATTGTATTATTTGACCATGTCATTTTGGAAACACATTCCCAGCTGTAACGTTGTGTATGGTAGTTTTCACTGGATGCTAGACTTTTCAAAACCACTATTCTTCTAATAAATTTTGTTGTGAAAAACTTTAAGGGGTTCCAATTCTGTTGTTTCTAGCGTGCTTCGTAAATGCTCGCACTAATCACCCAAGGGTATGAAATGCAGACTATCACAACTGGGGAGAAGCAGGGGAGGAAGTGAAAGTAGAAGGTAAAGCAATTTCTGGCTGAAGGATCAAGCTTTGGAATCTCTCTCCTCCATTGGGTTCTTGTCCTAAATAAGATTGGCGATAAAGCTGCTTTGGCAGCTGGGTAGGGAATACATGTGAAAACTGAAACTCTTGTCTCATGGCAGCCCAGTCTCATGAACTCCTGTACTCTAATTTGTGCTTCCCTGCTGGCCACCTTAATTTCTTTAATGGTAAATAATTTATTCAGTGAAGAAGGAACAGTCTCTCAGGAGGGAAAATAAAAGGTGATGTAGGCTTGTTCACAGAGCGCTTAGTAATGAGCCAAGGTAGGCAGGGTGGTAATGAAAGCGTGGCTGGAGCGCTGCCCCGCGCGGGTCGGTTCGGCTGTGGGGTTGGCAGCGAGCAGTGCTCTGGTTTGGGCAGCTGGGTTGTAGACGCTGGAGCAGACACAACCAGGCTCGGGGAGGTTGCTTAGCTGCTCACTAAAGCACTGCTGTTGCTTATATTTTCTCTGCAGCTTTACTTTCTTTGCTCTCCCTCCACAGAGGGGGCAGGCACCCAGCTCCCAGTTAGCACAGGGAGAGCTCCAGCAGCTCCATCCTGCTGTCCCCCTGCGCAGGGGCACCAGGCCAACCCAGCGGTGACACCGTGCTGCAGCTGACCCTTCTCTCAGACCTGTGTTTACTTTCTTGTGACTGTACTTTGGGTTGCACTACTTTTGATGTTATGCATTATTGATACCGAAATGCTGAATACTAAAAAGTAGGTTACAGTAAGTGGTGTATAATGGAACCCATGTGAGTTTAGGCATATCTGCTGCCCTTTGTGTTCAGTCCTAGTTTGATTTTGAAAGTGATGCATAGGGATTTCCTGGCTTTAGGAAAATTTATAATGCTTTACAATGTCTAGCTCAGGTTTCTTTTCTCATGAGAAATTGGCTTTCTTTGCTTTTGCTATTGAAAAGTAGTTAATTTAAGGTTTGCAATTTTCAGTGCCTTTTTTTAAAGGTCCTTAAATAGCTGTTACACTACAAACTAACTATTGTATTCCTTGTATACTAATACTGGTATTGAAAACAAAAAGCAAAATGCTAATTGGGTGTTGTCATTGGTTTAGCTTTACCAGGCAAATCTCCTTTAAATAAAAAACTTGGTTTAACTAGAGATTCCATCTTACACTTATTCAGGAATAGTGAATCTTCATGAGTAAATAGCTTGAAAGCCTTGTACAGTAAACTATCATTTATCGTATTTTTTTCTCTATATCTGAATACATCTGTCAAATCTATGAAAATAGCCTTTGAAAGTGATGCATCATATTCCCATCTGCCATTCTTTAGGGTGCATTACACTCTGCAGGCTTGTCCCAGAACATTTTTAATCAACGCTTTAGTCCTGCGATTATCACAAATACCAAGTTTTTCTGCTTTTCCTGAAGGACTTGCTGATGGTCTCACACTGTTAAGCTGAAATTGTTCAGACTTAAAGGAATACAGTCTTGATTTCATAGAATCAACCGGGTTGGAAAAGACCTCTGAGATCATCAAGTCCAACCCTTGATCCAACACCGCCCTGGTTACTAGACCATGGCACTAAGTGCCACATCCAGTCTCATCTTAAAAACCTCCAGGGACAGTGAATCCATCACCTCCCTGGGCAGCCCATTCCAATGTCTGAAATTTCTTCTTTTAAAGCTTTTTCCTGTACCATGATGAGAGTACACAAGATGTTGCACCCAGACCCAGTAAGAAGCATCCAACCTGCTGTGTTTTAAAAGTAGAAAAGAAACACAATTAACCCTGTTAGACAGATTTAAAACTTGCCTGTTAATTTACTTCAGCTTGTTTGGACTCAGGAAGGGTTTGGAGCTACTCAGTTTGTTATTGGAAGAGGCAGCTGCTTCTTTCGAACCTGCAGGAGCATATCTGGTCACCCGAAGTAGCAGATTCTTTATGGAGTAGCAGTTGACTGTAACCCCTCATACACCTGGGTCACTTGCTACAATGCAGATACTCCAGCAGATGTGAAATGAGAGGCTCTGCTCATTGGTCCCTTATGGAAGCATGAGCTGCTGGGAGAGGGAAGAGGAGGAAGCTTCAGGTGTTGGGATTAAAACTAGATCTGAAAGTAGGCAACTCCCTGAGCTCAGCATGAAGAATCTGAAAGTTGAAAATCATCTTAAGTGTTGTGAGTGAAGCTGGTTTAGTTAAGGAAATTCCTGAGCATCACACTTTCATCTTCCTGTACAACCAAAGCCAAGACCTTGTGTCTCCCCAGAGCCAAACTGCAGCAGTGCAGTAAGGCAGATCACCAGTGGCTTTCCTGCCTGATCGCTCTGAGCTCTCTAATTTCCTAGCGGCATGACAAAAGTGGGTCTGGGGGAGGGGGAGGATTTAAATCCTGATTTGGGAAAATACTAAAGCAAATCGCTGTTTTCTTAATCTGCAAACCCTGCTCTGGCAGATGCCCAGCCAAGGGTACTGGCTGAATTCTGGTTTTAAGTGGAAGTGAATAGCAGGTTCTTGGACCTGTTTAGGAATGTGATTCATGTACAGAGAAATGGAGGTACAGAACCAAAAGCAATTTCAAAAAACTGAGCTTTAAGTGTCAGGGCAAATCTAGAATTATGGACTTTGATACAATGAAGATGGCAAAGAGATTAAAATGAAAGTTGATCTTTTAAATGTAGTTATTCTTGAGACACTTTAATAAATGTTACAATGCTGGAAGGACCCCAGATAACATCATTTGTGAGAGTGTTGTTTCCCCGATCTGGTGCATTTAATGCAGATTCTGTAACTTAAAATCCAGGATGTTCTCAGTTGTCTAGTAGGAAATTCAGAAGAAGTCTGAATTACTTCACACTTATGAATTAATTAAGTTCCTTCTTGCCCACCTCCCTGAAAACCTCAAACAACACAACCTTTAAAAGCTCTCTTTTGGTATCATGAAGAGAGAGAACAAAACAGTTACATCTTGTTTTTACAGGTCACTTTGAACGTATCAAAATTTACAGGTCACATTTGAAATAAAACTTCTAAAAGTCTTCTTGTGCCGCCTCCTCCTCTGCAGGTGTCTCACAGCTCTGCAGGAGGTCTGTTCCCTACACACTTGACTAAAAGGCAGATTTTTGTCTGAGATGGCTACAGCTCAGATTTCCAGGAATTGTTTAAAAGCTCGGCTAAAATTAGAAACGCTTAAACTATACTTCGGAGCATAGTAATATAAGCACTGATGCCTGAAAATGCAAAGATTGCCAGAATGAAAATACAGCTGCATCTCCCTAAGGAACTGACCGGAGCCCTGGGCTGTAACCTACCCAGCACCCACAGTAACACCATGAGGGATGGGGCAGAGGCTTCAGCTGTCGCCTGTGCCAGAGCCTGCGGTGGGTCCTGCAGCACATGGCTCCTGCCCTGTCTCCCTGGCTGTGGTTAGCTGGCTCAGTCACAGCTCGCTTGCCTACCTTTGCCGGGCTCCTGCTCCAGGTGCAGATCAGCCAGCCGTGTGCTGACAGGAGTGGTTTTTCTGTACAGGATTATCAGCAAACTGCCTGTAAAAATTACAGTGCTAAATACATGGTTTTGTTACACCTGCTAAGGTTTGGGATTTTTTTTTTTCTGATGTGCAGCAAGATCCTATTGTCCTGTGTCCCAGATCCTCCTGCCCGGCTAATAAAACATAGGGCTTGCTTAACTCGTTTTGGAATGACATTCCTAACTTTGAAAGGGGCTTTTATGGTTTCCTTTCTTAAAGCCAAGCCTTTGACTGTGCTTTCTTCTCCCTGAGCTTTAGAGGAAGGCCCTGACATTAATTGTCAATAGTTGCTCTGGGTCTGCAGGGAAAACCTGACACTAGGAGAAGCTGAACAGCTTCCCTGCACATGTGAAGGGGTTTTCATACACACAGCCAATATCTGTGCTGTAATCTAAGCCTGAGGTGTTTGCTTAGAGGATCCACTAGTTTCTGCCACATTCCCCTTTCAGGTGAAGGTGGTGGTATAGTTTTTTATGTTTTCAGATGTACTGTAGTCACACATGGCATCTCCCTCAGATTCCTTTCAGGCCTTTAAGGCAAATAGCTGTGTGTGAGGTGTTAGCAGTGGTTTAAAACAAACGATTTGACTTCAGAAAGGAGACTGTAAAAAAAGACCCCATAGGATTCTGGGTTTGCATAAGAAGCTGTCATAGCAAATTTACTCTCTTTGTACAGAAATACATGTTTCCTTCTGATTAGTAGCCATTGAACATCAGCTCAGGGTGTGAAAGCTAAACGAGCTTACTCGGTAACTGAAGTGTGTTTGCTAATAATGAAGTTCTGGTCAAACCGTGGTGGCATCTGCCTGACCTCGCTAGAGATCTGCCTAGCTGTAATTCAGTGAGCTTTGCTGCTTATACATTAAAAAAAAGTAGATTTTTTGCTCCTGTTTCAGGCCCTGTGTTGGGCCCTTTTATCTGATAGACAGACACAAGTGTGTATGATATGGGTTACAGCTCCACTGCTCTTCAATTCTAGCCGCCTTGCCCATACATGTCCTTATGTTGGTGCCTTTACTTTTGTTTGAGTGTAGACTGGATTGCTAATTGATAAAGCAGAAATAACATAATCCTGGATTTAAAAGAAATATTCTTTGCACTCCTTTAATGATATTATTAAATTAGGAATAATAGGTACAAAATATACTGTAATAGTATAATATAATAGTATAATAGTTATAAATCTTAAAATCAAAGTGACAAAGGTAGTGGCTGGCAAAGAGCAGGTTGATGAGTTTTGGGTTTTGGCTGTTTCATCTGTTCTTTTATAGCTCACAAGTGAAAAAAAGGACTTTCATCGCAAGATTTGTAAGAGTGGCAAGGCCTCAGCAGGACAACGGAGGATCTGGCACTCAGCCTTCTGTGGGTCAGAAATCCCCATGGTATGCATGGTTTGGGCTCTGGTGTTGCCATCTGAATATCTGAGTCGCTGCAAGGAGGTTTCTTCAGCGATGGTTTAGCTGCAATTTCTGGGGATGGTCCCGTTCTGTGTTTCTCTGGTCATAAAAAGCACAGTGCAAGTGCCATCATCCCGTTAGCACCGTGGTCTCGTTACCACTGCGTGGTTAAGCGTGAGTTCATTTCTCTGAGCTCTCAGGGTTGCATAGTGCACTTACTGTTAATACAATAAAAAACATTTGCGGGTAGAGGAGATCCGTGAGTGCTTGATGGGCAGCGTGTGCTAATGGGTCATCATCGCTTTAGTTTCCTCTGGGAAGCTTAGGGACTCATTTTCCTGCTGGTGGGACCAGGGAGGTGCAGAAGTCAGAGCGAGGCAATCTGTGAAGGCATCTCAGGGGGATCTGCAGGGCTGTGATGCTCGCTGCTTCCTCGCTGCGCATGAGGAGTGATGAGTCACTTCTGCTTTTTCCAAAGGATCTGTTCCTTTGCAGGCATAAGCTGTTGTTGATAAATTTTTTCACTTTATTTTTCCCTTTATGACAAACCAGCAATTGATGGGTTTTGTCGCCAGTGTAAAGAAACAAACAATACCCATCATTATACTGCAGAATGGAAAATGGCACAGTGATAAAGTGCATTTTAACTGTGGCATCCATTTATAAAGGGTAAACTGCCAAAATCAAGAAGGCTTTAAATATGGTAAATATTCCTAAAGAAAACTGGCCAAAGAAAATTAGTGGTGATGGCATGTTACATACTAAGCAAGGTGTTGTTCCCTACCTCAATTTGCCACGTAGCTGCACAAATATTTAATGTGCGTGGGAAGATGGGACCTTTTCTAGTGGACATTTGCCATGGTCATATGAGGATTTGTTAGTGTTCCTATGTGTGACAATATAATCAAAGGAGAAAAATAATGGTGGGCCAGGATACCAAGGTGAATTTTTGAGAGGAAAAATAGGCTCCCTTAAGAGAGGGAGGAAGGACAATAGTGCGTAATGACAAGGGTTAAAAAAAAAAAAAAGATGATGTGAGGGATGTGCAGAAATGGAAGGATGAGAGGTTTGAGCTGAAGAGGAGGGGTGTGCATTAGCACAGAGGAAATCTCTCCCCACTGGTATGCATAGAGACATTTCCTGCCTTATGTTTTGGTTTCTTAATAGTTATCTGACTATAAAATTAACCTACATCATTTAATGGTAGTTGAATGGCAGTTAAATTAACCCACTTTCAAAATAGAGCTTACCTAGCCCGTCAGCTCTGAGACAGGCTCGTCCCCAGGCATTCGGGGCTGCAATCCACTTCTCTGCCTTAACCTATTTCCCAAGCAGCCAGCCAAAGTAGTGCATCAGAAACAGGGTTTGCTGCTCAGCCCGGCAGCTGACAGGGAATATGGACGTGCATCAAACCGCTAGTTCGTATTTCACCAGGCATTTCCGTGCAAGGAGGGATAACGTCGGCACGTGGGGAGCGCCGCCGTTAGGAGTTGTGATACTGTTTCTATTAACAGCGTGGCCTGGATTATCTGAGGCCCAATTATCTGAATCTCCAGGTTATCTGAAATGGGGTCATATCCCCCAATGTCTGTTAATTACACCCAAGATATTCTCTGCTCTCCAGTCTTCCATGGCCCCTCCCACAGGGTGACCGAGCTGTGCTGAGTGTGGTTAGCTCTAGCGAGCACTTTATCTAGCTGCTGCATTTGGGTTTTCCTATCCATGTTGGAAAAAACCCAACCTGGATAATTGCAGACTTTAAAATCCTCGAAGACTTCTAGAAGTAGGCAGTAACCATTTGTGTCAATGTGCCTGTTGGAGCTGGGACCAGCAATGTCTGTTGGGAGGGCATCCGATGCATTTGGGTTTTCTTCTCCCTTACAGTGTAGGTGCAGCTTAGGAGGGGAAGGTGTGGTTTTTCACAGCACAGCATATCCTGCTTGGAAGCCTTCATTTACTTCAGATGAGTCCACCTTTGGTGTGTTTCCCTGTTGTTGAACCTCTGCAGTTGCAGTGGCTCCAGATGACCTGTGTGTGCATGCCAGAGGGCTGGGGAGGGAGAACTTTGTCCCCAGTATGCTGCAGCACAGACAGGAACCAATAGCGATGGACTTGGAGCAGGGAAGAGGCCATACACCTGCCTCACCTTGGGTCCAGAGCTACTGTGCATTCACAACTCGTACCTGGGACAGTTAAAGATACTCAGGGCATCCTTCTCTACTCCATAGTCCCTATGGTTCATTCTCCCTTCTCTTAACAGGGTGCTGCTTTTTTTAAAATGTGCAAAGCTGTGAAAATCATTGTAAGAACTTTTTTTTTGCCCTGCCCGCTTTTGTTATCTGTCTTCTGGTGCTGCCTGTTTTTCTATCTATTCTGGTCTTCCAGTGCTATCTATCCTTTTGGAGCACCTAGCTCAGGGAAGATGCTCAGAAAGAAACAATCATGGCATTTTTTTTTCCTTAAAGGGAAGATCCCAAATGATCTTGATAATTAGGAAAATTAGCAAGGACAATTCTAGAAAGGCTTTGGAAGCTAGTATGTAGAATAATATTTCCAACATGATAAATTTCCCTTGGTTTTAAAGCAATAGCTCAGTGGTAAGATTTTTAATTAGTCATTAAATATTGTATTAGAAGTATCACAATTGATGATAAACTACTGTAGAATATGGTTGGGTTAGTTACTTGGGGAAAGTGGGAGTGGAGGAAGTTATGACAGGAATATAAAAAAGCTAAACTTGTTTGAGGCTGCTATTGGTTTTTCGTAATGTGAAACTGAATTTGGTTTGCTTGATTTTTATTTGGTTACAGGTGGGGAGAAGTGATTGTTAATGTTTAACTATTTTAAAAATTAAATAAACAAATAAAAGACACTGCTCTGAAGGGTTAAAAGTTTGAATCTGTAATGGATGTTGTTTGTCCAGTCAGTTGGCTTCTTGTACAACCTGGGTACCTTGACAAATACATGCAGCTGACAAGAACCCCAAACAAACAAAACACATCTATAAGCTGTTTCTTCCTGCTTTTCAGTTGAAATACAAGCTCAGTCCATCCCCATGTGCATCACCATGGATGGAGTAAATTCAGGGGCCTTGAGAATCTGGCAACGATATTTCCATAGTTATTTTGGCTGTGCTTTGCACAACTTCAGCTTTTAATTTAGGGAAGGAAAATGCTTTTTCTCCTTCTTAACTGTTATGTGGAGCCTCAGCTCTTTGAGTGCTGCTTTACTATTTTTTTTCAGCGCAGCAAGAGAGAATTACTGTAGCACCCACAGAGGTGTGAAGGGACTCATTCATCTGTGTGGGGAGTGTTAGGTGCCAGGCATATTTCTGAGGATTGAAATACAGGCATTTAAAGTGGTGCATCCAGTGTCAGCCTTTAATTGGGGCTTCGAGAGATGAGCTCCAGAAAATCTTGCTGCAGTGGCTTACACTATTCGTGCCCATGGCTGATTTACCCATCTCCTGCAGGGGATCGCTGCATCCCAGAGCAGTGCCAGCAGAAGGAAGCGTGTCCCCCACCTCCACCTCTCCAAGATCTGTGCTACAGCTAGGAGTGGAGATGGGTTTGAGCACGGTACCGCGTGTCAGATCGTGTCTCGGTCCTGGCAGGTTTACTTTTGCACAGCCACTCCAGCAAGCTAAACTGGGACTGGCAGAGAACTCATTACCCCCTTCTGTTGGGTGAGACCTCTGCATGCAGCCCTCCGGCACGGGCAAAGCGAGCCCACCTTTGGTGACACGCAGCACAGCCGCTTCCAAGCGCAGGGGCAGCACGTAGGATTCACTGCACCCTTGGGGCTGAGGTCAGCTCACCTGATGACCAGCAATGAGTGTACTCCTTTTAAAAGGCTGTTTCTCCTTTGCAATCCCTCAAAACAGCATTTCCACTCGCCGTGAAAAAAAATCTAAGTGGTTGAAACAAGTAGGGCTGGAGGTGCCACCTGAGGGCAGCGAGGCAAGCTACCTCAGACCTTGGGCTCACAGTGGGCATGGTCAGTGCTTTGAGTTCAGCTGACAGAGAGCATTGCTCACCAGCTAGGCTTTCTTCTTAGCCATCCACGTGTATGAAATCTCCACTTTTAGTCAGGTTTCCAAGACACACTTCAGCTTGGTGGGGTACTCAAGTGGTACCTCTGTTTTTGCGTGCTGCAAGGCAGCGCTCTGATGACTGGCACAGAGTCTGCTGTGTGGCAGCAGGAGAGGGAGGGGAGAGGTCATCCCCATAAAAATATTGAATTGGATTTTATAAGTTTATAGCTATGTTTTGTTTCTTTTACAGAACTATAATCCTGGTGCTTAGAGTGATCTGAAAGGAACAGAAACACTTAGCCTTGAACTTTTGTTCTGCTGCTGCTTCTTGTGCCTCCGAGGTACAAAACATATCTGTAAACTTATAATCAATCAAACTGATGTTCAAGGGCTAAAAAAAAGAAACCCAGAAAGGGTACAGGCTTCATGTTCAATAGTGAGAAACTTGGGGTGGGCAAACCAGAAGATTGCAGTTGGCAATCAACAGGTTTTTGGAGTCTGACTTCCCAGGTAGGTTGATATGAACCATCTGATTTCTTTCTCCTTCTCTTTCTTCCCCTCCTTGCTCCCCACCCAAAATACAGTCTTGAGCCAGAGGCAGACTGGGCTGCCCCTAAAGCTCTGTTTCTGGCATTCACAAGCAGAGCAAGCACAGTGTCACCCTGGTACAACTGGAAGGGGGAGATATGACAACCCTACCAGTGGGTTGGGGGCACTCCAGAAGCTGGGAAAAGCTCCTCAGGCTGCATAGGGGGAAATACAGATAACTTGGCCTTTCCTCCCTATACTGGAAATGCTGTATCTGTGCAGTCTGTAGGTGTTATGGATGGACAAACCTCTGCCTTCCCCCAACCCTATCATCCCCAACCCCGTAGCCTTTGTTGGAAGCCCCAGGTCCCCTCCAGTAAGAGCTGGGGGAGGGTTGGCTTCAAACTCCACTAAACAGTAGAGGCACAATGCAAACAAATGTATTGCAGCATGCAGCTATGCAAATAGCTTCAGAGCACAGCACGTTTTCCCCAGCATTAATTGCTGCACCACCGAGGTTGCGTAGCAACAGCTCCGCTTGTGCCTCTGACAGCTCCTGCCCCTTGATGCCTCTGACACCTTCTGTGGCAGGCGGAGAAGGGGGAGAGAACAGGGCTGCCCTGAGAAAGCTAGAAGGGGCGGGAGGTAGTGAGGGGCTCTGATGACAAGATTCGCTTGGGATGCTGGGGTTGTCTTCTGCTGGCCCAAGGTGACATGTGCAGTGGGGCTGGAAGCAGAGTGTTGGGGCACAGGGACAGAGGGACCCTGGCAGCCACAGCCTTGTGTAGGCAGCATTCAAGGCTGGTAGGCAGAAAGGGCAGACCTGCCATCTCCCAGGCTCTGCAGGAGAGCTCACTGACAGGTGGGCTGTCTCTCCCATCACATTGAATCCTTCTGAGGACTCTATACGGGTTTGTAACTGCACTTGCAGCTTGGCTATAGACATAGAGGGTCCCCAGATAGTTGCCTCTCACTGGCCATGAATCTCCTTTAGGCTTGTGGCTTTTCCAGTCCTTGAGAGAGATGGCACATTCCTCATTCACACCCAAAACTAAGAGAACCTCAGGCCAAGCCCAAGGGGTGAGCACAGGCACCAAAGAGAAGGTGATATGGGCAGCCCTGGGCTCCCTCACTGGTCTGTCCAGCCTGGCAGCTTCTGTGGGGCTGGTCTGTGCCTCCCAAAAGGCAGGCTCTTCAGAGACAGGCCTGACTGCCTCCTGAGAATAATTTTTCCTCCTGTTTGAAACCATGTTCCTAATTCCCATCCTCTGCGTTCACCAGTCAGTCTTCAGCTCCTGGTGTGCCTTTGCCAGGTGGTGGAATCTGTTAGTGTCCAGCACCTCTCCCTGGGAAGCCACTTCAGCTCTGCAGTCAGCTCACTTCTCCTCTACTCTGATAAGCCACATAAATAAAAAGTTTCTCTGCAACAGTTTGTACTGTCCATAAACAACCCTGCCTGAAGCTGTGGGGCTCTTGATTTAACTCCACTGTTACAGGTGAGCAAGAAACAAGCTCTTCTCCAAAACTGCATTAAGTAGGGAGGATGTAGGCAATCCTGTGTCCATCCGTCGCCTCACAAGAGAATGTCCAGGGACATGTTTTATTTAATAGTAATAGCCAGAACAGACAGGAATGGTGGGAAGTGCTGGACAGGTACCCAGGCACACAGATTAGCAGGCCTCAGGGAGCACAGAACTGTGTCTGGGAGGTCTGGGGATGGAGAGGCACAGGCTGTGGCTCAGCAACCTGGGGGGACAGGGAGAGGAAGGACAGAGGTAGGACCCAGCCACGCTTAGAGTCTGGCTGTAGGTGGTGGGGAGAGCTCTGCCCCAAGGTTATCCTTAGACACCCAGAAAAATTAGATGGTGCCTGCCATACCCAAACAGGGACGGGCTGGGAGGAGGAGGAGGAGATCTGCTGGAGGAGCAGATGAGCTCAAGGTGAGAAGTTGCAGCCCATCTTTGAGCTGAAGTGGTGTGACAGCAGAGGACCCTGAACACAAGGTGCCTGCAGAAGCAGGTGAATTGTGTCACTGAGTGTGAGATGGGTCTTCTAAGGAGAAAGGGCATCAGAGCTGAATGGATTTATTTCCCTTATCAAGCAGGAAAAATAATTATCTCTGATTTTTAAATTTACAGCTTGACAAGCTGTGCGTATCTGATTGGCTCCTTGGAGTACAGCGGGGCAAATAAGGTGACAGTGAGCACCAAGGCCTCAGTCACACTTCAGAGAAAGAAACTAGGTGAAGGCAAGGCAGAAATGCCACTGGAGCCTTTGGAATCAGGGAGCACAGGTCCTCACTGCCACAAAAGCAGGACATAGGTCTTTCCCAGCCCCACACATTGGTGCAAAACAGTTGTGACCTGTGGCTGGCTGTGTTCGGCATCACAGCTGCAAGAAGGACCACTTTGGTCCCTTCTCCCAGACTAGGAATTCTGTACACAGACCCACAACCTCCACCCTCACCAGGCATCACTCAGCCTTCTCTTTCTTGCCACCCACCCAGGCAACCACTTCACCTATGCCACAGACTCTTCCTTCACAGCCATTGTGTGTAGCACTGAAGGTGCCCTGGCAAGGAGGAAGGTGGCTGTTTGGCCACTGTAACCCCTTCCCGTGGCTGCCTGGGGAGCATAGCAGTGGGGTGGGCCACAGCAGGGCCTCAACTCTGCTGCTGCCATTCAGGCTCCCCGTGGGAAGATGGCTGCTGCTCTTCAGAGCTGAGCTTGAGAGCAGGTAAGGGGAGAGTCTTTGCAAAGGTGGAAAAAAAATTACTCTGAGCTCTGCCTCTTCAAAAAGCCCCCTGCTCCAAGCCCAGAGAGGTGAAAGGTTTTTTATCCCCTTTTGTTATTCAGCAGGGCAAGGGGAGGAGCTGGGCTGTGTAAGAGATCCTGGCTGACATAACCCTTCCCATGCAGGGCTCTGGAGAGGGGCCAGGTTGTACCTGAGTATTTTTATTTAAACTAATCCCAGGTGCTGCAAGTTGAAAGCCGTCGCAGCGCCAGGTAGAACCAGTCAAGACGGTTGCTGGAGGGTGTTTTTCTTGCCGGGGTGTAGTAAAGCAGTCTCGAGGTATGTTGTTTATTGCTAACCCTGAGAATACGTTCTGGAGGTGCGGAAACGCATCCGGCAAGCTGAGCTCACTCAGCCTTTCCAGGTGGTTTTGGGAAAACCCTGCCCAAGAAGCCTTTAGGGAAACTGAGTGGCCATGATCAAGAGGCAGAGCCTCTTTACACATAAAATGTTATGCGTGGGCAAATTGGAAAGCAAAGGGCTGGCTGGCAGCTGCAGAGGGCAGGCTTGGCTGCAGCCTGGCATTTCTGGGCAAAGAGGAGACCTGGCCAGTCCTGAGCCTGAAGCAGCCCTGGGCACCTCTCCCTGCCCACCATCTGGGGGAAGGAGGGAACAGGAAGTGCCTCCCTGGTGCTTGTCAGTTCCAAGAAAGCAGCCAGCAAGTAGTAAGTAAGGAACAGGTGAGCCCAAGGCTGTCACCGATCACAGCTGGCTCTGACCCCTGGCTTTCCCTTCTTTATTTCTCTGCTGATGGCTCCTCTGAGCCAGGACTCTTCCTTCTCGTCCACCAGTCGAGCCCTGCACCTGATAGCATGGAGAGGGAAAGCCTGCTCCACATGAAGCTGCTTTTCCCTACCCTGCCCCTGAACCCTGTGATAAGCATTGCCCCCATTGACCCAGATGAATGAGCGAGGTTGGTGTCTGATGCTGGGGGGGGGGGCAGAGAAAGGCTGTAGAGGGAGAAAGGACTTTCACTCCTGCAATACAAGGCCAGGAGGTGCAAAGTGCAACTGTTACTGCAAAGAAACCCGACGTTGCTGGCAAAGATCCTGTGTCAGGCAGTGTGGGTGCCAAGGCGCGGTGCCCCCTCAGTGTGGTCAGGACTGGGTGGGAATCGCCTGTGCTGCCGTTGGGAACAGATATGGTCTCAATAACAGCACCTGGCATGGCATTCGTGATGAGTTCATGCAAACACTGGGTAATTATCCCTTAACCTCTCCACCAGTAAGTCCTAATTAATTGCCTCTGCCAAGCAGGTAAATGATAATGGCCTGGGTTTGAGCGCTAGCTAGCGGCAGTGACCCTGTGCGGTAGAAGCGCACCTTTCTGCACAACCGCTGTGTGCTGACAGCCCATCAGCTGTAGAAACACTTTATTAAATGGCAGCTAATCAAAAGTCAGTGCAAATGGCACTGCAGTGCACAGGGTGCATTGCTGCCTGCACTTCCTGCAGGTTGGGAGCTAACCAGATTTTCTGTGCTGATTACAGAGGAGGCTCAGATCTGCTCAGTTTGCCCCACACCCATCTTCTGCTACTGAGGTGTAAGCAGAATTTGAAGACTTTGAGTAGCTCAAGATTTCTGACATCTGGCTTCCCAGCTGGGATGGTGGTTTTCTCCCACCCAACCTGGCAGTGCAGAGTGAGCTTGCAGAGGTGTGCAGCCATCCTGGTGGGTCCCAGAAGTGCTGGGCCTTCTACATGTGGTACCATGAAGATACTAAATCCAATTCTTTTTAGGTTTGCTTTGAACATGTGACATGGTGCTTATACAATGGGATGTCCCAGGCAGAAGTATAATTATGGGTGCTCTGGCAGTGGGAGACAAACGAAAGTGCAGTCCGTGTCCTGCCAGCAGTGTGCACATGTAAGTGTGCATGCTGGGAGTGAAGGGACACCTGCCAGCTTCAGGAAAACAGAATGCTTGATCCCACGTGGAGGTCAGGCAAGCGATGTGCCTGAGTGGGAGGAGAAGGGTTATTCTGGTTTTGCAGCATAAACTTTGATTCCCTGGGACATGTTACTGATTGCTTCTCTCTTTGTCTCCCTAGTGAGGAAGCAGCAGAGACAATAGCAATAGACTCTAACAATCAGCCGAAGTCTCCACTGGAAAAATTTATGGTCAGATTGTGTACGCATCACCAGAAGCAGTTCATTCGTGTGCTAAACGACATATACACTGAAGTACAACCAGACTCTGACGGCCAGCAGTTGTCTGAATCTGGGAGCATGGAGGTCTCTACTTGTGGCTCTGGTTGTAGCCAGCAAAGCACTGAAAATCAGGATAAGGGTGCTACTTTTACTGAATCAAAGCTCCCTTCTTCCTTGGACCCAGGACAGTCAGGGTCCGATGGCCCCCTGCATGTTACGGGACAAGCCCTGAAGCAGCCGGCGGAACTGAAGTCTCTGGACAGAGCAGAGAACTCCAGTCCTCCTTTGAGAAGGGACTTCTGCGAGCTACCCGTCACCAGGCTTCGCTCTGCTAGTCCAAAGGATAGCTCCACCCAAGGATACCTCAGCACGTTGAACTCTCCCTCTCTGAATTTCCATCATACCGCAAAAAGCCTGGAAGGGCAGCAAGCTGCTGGACACGAGCAAGAAGCTGGTGTCAGAAAGTGTGAGGACAATAAAGAGCCGCTAGCAGGTAAGACTCTTGTGGAAGGTTATATTTCAGTCAAAGTGGCAAATGTGAATGGCAGCGAGGACAGCTTAGACAGCTGTCTGGGGTCACAAAAGAGCTCTTTCAGGGCTCTGCCGGAAGAGTCCTGGGATCCTGGCTTTGCAGTGACCCCCCCTCGCAGAGCCGACAAAGAGAACACTTTGCAATGCAGCTCGAAAGCATCTTTGCACCAGGACTTAGACGCAAAAGAACAAGATGCGAGACCAAAGCAAGAAAACCACCTGCATGCCATGGCCAGGGGCAAGGCAGGCTGCCACCTGCACCCGGCTGACAAGGGCCCACTCGACAAGTCCAAAGAGGGCTGGCTGCCCACTGGCGCCACACCAGCCGCCCACCGGACCCCCGGTGGGCACCCCCGCACCAAGGCAGCCTCCCTCAGGTCCACTCGGAAGAGCAAGAAGGCGTCGGGGTTGAGGATCAACGACTACGACAACCAGTGCGATGTGGTCTATATCAGCCAGCCCATCACCGAGTGCCATTTCGAGAGCCAGCGGTCGGTGTCATCCCACAGGACAGCGAGGAAGAGCACGCGAGGGTATTACTTCAACGGGGAGTGCTGCGAGCTCCCGACTGTCCGCACACTGGTTAAGAGCTCCCGGGCAGAGGAGAGGGCGAGCAGCCCGGCACTGCGAACAGAGACCCTCGTAAGTGCAAAGCCGCCCCCGGTGCTCTCAGTGGGGGGGTCTGCAGGGGCAGGACGGGAAGGTGAGAAGAGGGTTTCCCTGAGGCTCCTGGCCAAAGTGGCACCAACCAGCCGAGAAACAAAAGAGAGAGCTGAGCTGGGCTCCATGCAGCTCCGAGATACCCGAGCGCTCCGGTCAAGGGAAGCTGCCATGGCCATGCCCTTCTTCTCCCTCTCTGCTCCACCCAGCCCCCAGAAAGAGGACAGATTGGCCGGGTCACCGCCCCCTGGCTGCCCTCCTGCTGAAGGAGGGGGGATGAGAGTGGGAGGCACTGTCACCTGTGAGGCTGTCAGCAGCCCGGGCTCCTCCGGGGATGGCAGTGGCAGCAGGCAGGCTGCTGATTTTGCTGCCATTCCAGTCCCACAAGCACACAATGGGGAGGAATGTTGTCCAGGCTCTGACATACAAACTGATCCAGACCTCGCTGCCAGCCCAGAGCCAAAGTCCCCCTCACAGCCCTCTGCCACTACAGACACAGCGCCCTTGGCCCATGATGGTGCCAGGGATCCTGACCAGCTTCCAGGCTCAGGGGATGCAGAGCTCTGTGAACAGTGCCTGGCAGAGCCCTCCCCATGCTCTCCAGGCTCACAGGCTCCTGATGAGCCCCCTGCCACCATGGATGGGGAGAGTCCCCTGGAGCCCCCTGAAACCTTGCAGTGTGTAGATGTGAACAAAAGCATTGATGCTAAACCAGAAACCGAATCATCAGTCATGACAGATGATGGCTCTCTTGAGGAAGAGGATGCTGTGCTGGTCAGCACAGCCCTCCCCAAAATCTTGGAAGGGGAGGCAGTGAAGAATAACAGCACAGCAGGTGAAAAAGAGCCTGTTGAAGGGGAAATGCCACCTGATCCCAACAGCTCAGACACTGCAGGGAAAGACTCTGTCTCTTCCAAGGACAGTATAGACAAGAAGCGAAAGAAAGGCAGGAGAGTACTTGTGGCATCGGATCGATGTCTCCGAAGCCAGCAATCCCAGTCACCTGCCGAGGGCAGTGCTGAGGACTCTGGTTCTTCCAGCTCTGTGCAGCTTCCTTGCCTTCAGATCAAACTCTCCAAGAGCCCTGGCGCCAAGCGGTTCAAGAGAGAAGTGGAGCTGGATGAGGCAGCATCCACACACTTCCCAAATGACTGCTTCCCCAGTGTGCTGCTCAAAACTGGCGAGGGGCCAGGCACTGGCCAGGCTCTAGAGAGTATCGCTGAGCAGCAGCCAGGCGAGGAGAATGGTGTCACTACCAGACAAACCTATAAAAGCATCTTAGTGAAAGAGACTGCTGCAGAGGGAGAAAATCCCTCTAAAGATGACCCCTCTGCTAACAGCAGCCAAAGTCAACTGGATGAGATGCTGGAAATCAGCGTCCAGCCTGATTCTGAGAAGAAAAACATTCTCCTCCCTCCAGAGTACAGTGTTCCTGCAAATGATGCCAAGCAAGTGGATGTGAAACCAGGCAATGCCAGTGCAAAGGGCAAGGAGAGCTTCGACAGTGCCAGGGATATGGGCAAGCCGGTGAACTATGAGCTGGTGACTGATTCACCTCCATGTCCCAGCAGCAGAGGTGGAAACAAGCATCTTCCAGCAAAAACTGCAAAGCATAAAAAGGTTGCCCTGCAGTTTTATAACTTACGACACACACCCGCACCTGCACCGGTAGACACTGCAAAAAAGAGCACACCAGGGAAGGAGTCTATGCAAGTGATCTCCAAACCAAGGGATGAACACAGTTCAGGGAATAATGACTGCCCAGCACTGGAGGACATAGACATGGCTGACAGCAAACCAAAGTTCATGGAGTGGTGTGCTGAAGAGGAGAACCAGGAGCTCATTGCCGAGTTCAACACTCAGTACATGAAAATCCAGAAGGGCTGGATTCAGCTGGAGAAGGAAGTGCAGCCAACCCCCAAAGTAAAGAACAAAGCTGACAAATTGAAAGAGATTTGGAAAAGCAAGAAAAGAACACGGAAAAGTAGAGGATCACTAGAAGTGCAGAAGCTTTCTCCTGTCCAGATGCTCTTTATGAAGGCCTTTAAACTGTCTGACATATGCCAGTGGTTTCTGGAGACAACTGAAACCAGGTCTCTAGTGATCGTGAAGAAACTCAACACCCGTCTCCCAGGGGAGATCCCCCCCATCAAAGTCCCCATGCAGAAGTATTCTGCCTCCAGTCTCTACCCCAGCTCACTGCAAGCTGAACGTTTGAAAAAACATCTCAAGAAGTTCGCTGCCACTACCCCAGCTCGAAATAACCTGAAGAACCAAAAGCTTTGGGCCAAAATTCGTGAGAGCGTTGATAAAGCAGAGGCTGAAGAAGCCACCACTCCCAACCAGACCTCTCCTACCGATGCCAGTACCAAGGAGCTGAGCGAAGACAAAACCACTCAACCTGCCCTCAGCTTGCCCACGCAGGCAAGCACCAGGATCCTGCGCAAGTACTCCAACCTGCGGGGCAAGCTGCGAGCCCAGCAGCGCATGGTGAAGGCTGAGAAGCGGATTGATGGCCCAGGGGACCATCTGTCCCTGGAGAACAAGCAGAGCCGAAAGAGTGTGTGCATCAACCCCCTGATGTCTCCAAAGTTGGCCTTGCAGATCAAAGCAGCCGCCTTTCCTGCTAAATCTCCATCAGTGGATGGGACAGGGAAGGGGCGGAAGGGGAAGAGCAGGTCCCAAGAGGACCCCTTGCCCAAAGTCGACCTCCAGCTCAGCAAGAAGAAGAGGATGCTGAAGGAGAGCGGGAGCACCCAGGAGAGATCCAACTCCTCCACCAAGGACAAGCTGCCTGCCAAAAAGACGAGTAAAATAAAGCATTCAGAGGTCAGCACAAAAGCTCCTGCCACTCGAAAGCAGGCTGCCATGGAGAAGAGCAATAAACTGGCCAGAAAAATGTCTTTCAAAGAGAAGAGAGTCCCGAAAAGGCAACTGGAGAAGGTGCGGCTCCCTATGCGGAAGGGCAAGGAGAACACCAGCAGACGGACCCTGCTACCCCCCAGCAATGAGGAGCTGTCCAAGTCTCCGAAGCAGAAGCCCCTGGGGGAGTCCTCCACACGGTCACAGAAGATGGCCAACAAGAAGCACAGCAGTGGGAAGACCCTGACAAGATCCATGAAGAAGATGCAGGAGAACAATGTGTCACAGGGCAAGAGGAAGCTGAGGGCAAAAGTGGACTGTTCGCACAGCAAACGCTCGCGACTGGACCCGAAGTAGCGAAGAACCGGTAGCCATGTACAAAACTGATGTATAGTAGTAACCCTTTACCATGCATTAACTAAAGCTGCTTTTATAAGCTGTAGCAAGCCTTTAAAAATCCGCAGTTAAAGGATAACGCCCATGATTTTAGACATCAGCAGATGTGTCTTGGACAGAGAAGAGGTCAGCCTGTCTGGCTCTACTGTTCAGAAGGAAGTTTCTGCAGTTTGAAAGTTCCTTGGGTTTTTTAAACTTGGAACCAGGCAGTTTTTGTTAAAAGTACAGTGCCTTATTTATCACTTTAAAAATAAAAATAAGAAGCTGGTCTGTGTGATTTGGAGGCTTGCGTTTTATACTTGAGGCACAAGCACTTGTACTGTAGCAGAAAGAAAACCACCTTCGTGCACGTGAAGTAGCTTTCGTCAGCTTTGAGTGCACACAAACATTTCCCTTTCCTTCAGAGTCCTCCTTCTGTCTGTCTTTTTAGTGGCATTTAAAGCAAAACCAAAACCATTTCCCATCACTGAAGGAGAGAAAGGCGAGTCTGTCCTTTGTTGGTTCGTTGGTAGCAGCTGCTGGTGTCCTGGACTGTTACCTGCATAAGAGTGTGAAGTAGCTACTGGTGTGTGTGCTGCTGATGGCTGCCTGCTTCCCACTGCACAGCCTGTGGGGTGGGGTGGGCCTGTTCAGGCCAAGGACGTGCTGTGGGGGCTCTGGGTACCATGCTGCTGCATGCACTGCTGCCAGTCGGGCATGCTGGGCTGTATCTGTCTTTATTTCTTGCTGGCTTCAGGGATGAACCAGTCCTACCATGCTCTGCTCTTGGACAGACCTCCTTCTCCCATTTCCCTGCCCTCGTGGTGATTTCTGTGGTCTCTGATGGCAAAGCTGTTTCTGCAGCTCTTCACTGAAAGTTGAAGGGCTCCCTTTTTAAGGGCTTGAGCTCCTTCTGATGTTGGTGCTCTGCAGGAGGGGAGCCCTGGCCCTCACCCTGTGCTTTTGTGCATATCTTGCCTAGTGCTCTCCTAAGCCAGGATTTGCAGTTGGAATAGGATTGGGATAAGGGACTGCCTTAAGTTTATTTTTTACCATAATTTGCATTTCATCCTTTTACTAGCAAGGTGTGGGAGGTTTGTCCTTGCTTGCGTCTGGCTGTGGAGTCTGAAAGAGGCTGAATCTCTACACTGTCCTGCATGACACCTTTGCAAAGCTCCTCCTCAAGCCTCTGCAGCACATTTAAAAGCCAGCTGGGGGTCTGCAGTGACAGAACAGGGTCACAGTGCCTGGCTCCTTTGAGAAAAACCTGTTAGAAGTACATAGAGCATGTGGCTCTGCTGGCTCTGCTGGGCAGAGACGATCAGTGGCTGGGAAGTGAGTGCTGTGGTCAGGAAAGAACCCTGCTCAGCCATTGCGTTCCCACGGCTTCACTTTCATATTCCTGCACAAAGTCCATTTGCAGGAATCCCAATGCCAGCCCCTTCCCACACAGAAAGAGCAATGCCTGGCAAGGCACCGTGCAGGCTCTGAGGTTGCCAGACCTTTAATAGCCGCCTTGCTGGTCCTTGCTCAGCTGCTTGTCCCTGCTGAGAGCAAGGCTCTGGTGCAGGCCATGAGTTCAAGATGTGCCTGCCCTGGGAGCAGAGGCTGGAGAGGGTTTGGCTGCAAAGGGAATTGCTTTTCATGGTTGGCATTGAACCCCAAATCCCAAAGCCTGGGGGCTGGAGGTGAAAGGCAGATAATTGTCTTTAAATCTTTCATTGTACCCATTTAGTACAGAGAATGAAACCAGGGGTTTGAGATTTGCATGCCCTTCATAGAGCACCTCTAGCTCTCCTGCAGGTATTCCCTTTCCCCAACATTGATGCACACATTTTTGTGTGCTATGGCACATTTTTCTCTTACTGTGAAATGTCTGATTTAAAAAAAAAAACCTTTGCCTTTCCTTTGAATCGTGCTAGAATAAGTTAACTCTCTGAACAGCTAGGAAGTGATTAAATCTAGCCTGTCAGTCCCTGTACAGATTAATATGAAATTATCTATTACTTTAATTTTTACTGCATGCATTAAATATGTCAAACATTCCATCAGAAAAGATTTAAAAGCATTTCAGGAGAGGTGTGAGGCAAGAGGGCACTGATGGCAGTTAAATGACTGTTCTGTACCTTTCTTGCGGGTTGTCTTTCCCTCTTGCTTCTCCATCCGTATTTACGGTCCTCCTCTAACCCCTGGCTGGGGCAGCCTCTCTGCAATCCCGTGGGCCTGGGATTTCTTCTCCTTCCTCTGGGCCAGATGTACGTGTGAGCACTCCTCTTACCTCTGCTCTTCATGCCTTTCCTCTGCAGCAACCCCCCCTTTCCCCATCCTTCACCATCACTCCTGAAGCGCCTGCGCTGGTCACCAAGTGCTGAGCGCTCCTCGGGGCTTTCCCCCTCTCTTTCTCTCTTTCATTTTTTAGCTGATGGTAAATGCAGGCTGTCCTGCTGTCTTCTGTTCTTCTGGGAGCAGGAACCTCATTAGGATAAAACCCTAGAGAAAGCAAGTGGAGAGAGGTTTTCTAGATGGGGTGCTTCCCAGCCTCCCAGCTGCCTTCCTGCACTCTGGCTTTCTCCAGCACCAGTTGGCTCAAGTGTGGCAAGGCTGGGAGATGGCAGGAGTGGAGCAGCATCTGAGCATCTCTGTCCCGGTTCAGTGAGTGCTTAGGCAGTGGTGGGATCAGCACACTGAGCTTCCTGGCAGTGTCCCTGACAGGCATTGGCTCCAAAGATGAATGGCAAGGACCTCTTGTGTGAAGGAAGCAGAGATGCTAAAAGAAAAGCTATATTCCTCCCACACCTTTTAACTTCCAGTCTCAGTCTGTGGTCTTCTCTTGTATTGCTTCGTTTTGACTTGGTTGGATGGAGGTTTCCTGTACTGAAGGCAGGGAATTGCAGGGCTCCAGAGGGGAGTGAGGTGGGTTTGGCCATGCTGGGCAGCGTGCAGGCAATGTGGTTTGAGACTCAGAATGCCTGCAACTTGTCCCAGGCTCTGATCACCTTCAACCAGCATCTCTGTCCCTCCCTGGGGATTGCCAGAGACGTTTGGCAAGCCTTAGTTTTCCCACATTAGATCCAGTATGTCCTGTGCAAAGAGCCTAACAGGAGCTGGGCTGAGCCTTGTAGGTGTAAATCTGAATTTCTGCACACTTCGATGAGGAAAGGTAGAGGGTGTGGGGTTTTTTGTCAGGATGGGGCTGAAAAGAGGGTTCTGTGCTGGGCTGTGAGTTGTTATTCTTGTCTTCAAAAAGCAAATGAAGAGAAAGCAAATAATTCTGAGGTTTTTTTCCAAAGAAACCCATTTTTAAATACAATTGCCCCAGCCTGCTCCCTGGGACCAGCCTGGGGGCACCTGGCTTGGGTGGGAAGACACAGAGCAGCACCTTAGGCATCTGCAGGGACAGGGTTTGCAAGAGGTGCTGAGCTGGGCTGTCCCAGGTGGTGAGATGGTCTGGGGTTTTGTCACAAGGGACCCCTTGACCCCCTGCTCTACTGTCCTCAGGGCCTGTCCCTGGCACCACAGCCTCTGCAGGGCTCTCCCCAGCTGGACAAGTAAACCTTGCTCAGAACTGCTCTATCTCTGCCTCCTCCTTTCCTCCAAACAACTCCACCTTATTACAGTTTTGAGGAAAGCCGGAGTGATTCTTCTCTACATAGTGCTGTTTTTGAGAAGCTGGCAGAAGTGTTTCCTCCCACAGCTGCTGCACTGGGTGGTGGATTTAACTCATGCAGGTAGTTTTTAGGGAGAGCTGGCTGGTTTGCCAAGGAATGAGTAGGGTGAAGCCATTGCCTGTGGCTGAGCTGTTGCAGGAAGCACTTGGGGCATGACCTCTACAGCCCACCTTGAGGTGGGAATATTGCTACATTCGTACAAGTTCTTGGAATTACGGATTTGTGCAGTTCTTTGGGTTACCCCACAGGGGAGGATGCCTCAGGGGTTAGGTGGGCCAGGGGCCTTTGTCATCTCTAGAAAAGTGTTAAGGCTTTCTGCTCTGAGGAAGCCCCCAGCTCCTTGCCAGGCTTCTCTCCATGCTGTCACTGCTCCTGGAGATGCTGTCTTTGGGTCCTCTGCCTTTCCTGTGTGCCTTCTCCATTTGACACCAGTAATAGGAGTCAGGCCTTGCAGACTAAAAGACCTACTTTTAACATGCTTTGCAGTTGATTTTCTGAGTGCTTTATTTTGGGGCAGGAAGAAGGAATGCTGTAATTTGCTAGAAAATTGAATTAGTAGCAAATTAAAGGGTCTGCCTGTGAGGTGATTGTCTGGCAAGGTAGCATTGCCTGGGTAGCTCCATTTTTTTAATCAACACTAAGAAATTTGAATTTTTTCTCCTTTTCTTTTTTTCCCCAATCAGTCCTCATGTTGCATTACTCTCTTGCCAATATACTTCTGTATTTCCTCTCTTCATGAAGCCACATTTCAGCCAGAACAGTGCACAAGAGACACAGAAGTAAGTAGAGGTGATACCACACGTATATAACCTGTTGCTCTTGTTAATGACATGCGCTGCTCGTTCCTGTTTGTCCTGCAGCGAGGCAATGGCAAGGTGTGCTGCTGAGGCACAGCCCCTGCTTTAAAGCAGGCTGTTCCCAATAAAGGCAGCTTTTATGCCATGCAAGGGATGCACAGGGAGCTGCAGATGAGCTTAATGAATGGAAGGAAATAAGCAACACGATTTATTGCCTTATTCCACATGGACGTGGAGTGTGTTTTCATGTGCTATGGTGCAGAGCTGCCCACTGGCACTACCACAGTGCCATCCTCAGATCCGCAGCCTCACTGCGCTCCTCGTCTCCTGCGCCACCCTACAGCTCCCTGTGTTTCTTCAGCTCTGGATTTCAAGTGCTTCATCCCACAAAACAGATCTCTTCCAGTTACTTTGGCTGTCCTTGCTGGGCACTTTCTCATTATATTCTTGAAACTAGTCTCCATCATGCACCCCAGTCCATGTAGCAGGTGCAGCATCTTCTTAGCTCTGCACCTTCACTGTCCCTGTGCTGCCAGCCCCCCTCTCTCATTTGCACATGCTTACCTTTTCCTCTCTCACTTTGTCATCAGCAGCTCTGGGTCTTCACCCTTCATATGGTCAGGATCTGTCTATCTTAATTAACCTCCAGGAGGAGCTCTGTTTGCCAAGCTCAGAGTCCAAACTTATGTTGGGGGTCGAGTGCTGCAGTAAGAGAAGTTTGAGCCCAGGGTGGCCCTTACTACCTGTAGCTGTTAGGATCTTGTCTAGGAAGGCTAGCCCTGGAATGGGTTTCCCTGCTGACAGGGTGCATGCAAGGTACCCAAGACATGCATGTTTATTTTCATCACTGACTCGTCCCTGGCGAGGTCCTGTTTGCTGGTGTTTGCTGTGTGCAGTGGGATTTCTGTAGTCAATTGCCAGCACGTCGGTGAGACACATTTGCAGCAAACCTTCTCTGAAGAACCGTCCAGCCAGTGCTGATGCTTCTATGTTGCTGATCAGTGTCCATGAGCTGGGAGAGTGGGATGAAATTGTCACTGCTGCTCTCTGCATCCCTGTCCCTCCTGTGCTGGGGGAGCCATGTGGTGCTAGACTGAGTGGGCTGGTGGGCTGCCCATGCTGCTTTTTGCTGACATGCAAATGAGCAAAGATGCAGCCCATCCCATGTCCCAGCTGCTCTTGTGGCACCTCTGGAAATGCTGGTGTTTCCCAAAGCTCTGCCAGCTCCTAGTAACCTCCCTGGAAATAGACACGCAATCAGATGTACTGGTGCCCTGTTTTTAAAACTTGCTGATGGACATTTTCTCTCTCCAGCTCATATGCTTTCAGCCTGACAACTGCATTCCCAATAGAAGATGACTGAGAAAGCTATGATTCCCAACCTTCTGTAGGCACAGGCAGTTCCTGGAGCAGCAGGGAGGTGTGGGTGTCCGTCCAGGTTGGGCTCTCACCTTCCCACCAGCAGCAGTCATGCTGGGAGAGAGGGCTGAGCCCCAGTCAAGGTGTACTCGGGTCTGTATCCTTGGGCTGTACGCCTGGACAGCCCAGGAGCAAGATGGGGGTAGGCTCCCCCCTGCCAGGGAACACCGCTGCAGCTTTTCTTGTAGTGGTAGTTTTTTTGAGCAAACCACAAGGCTACGATGTCCCCACGTCGTGCACATTCTCCCCCGTGTGTCGTAGTATCCATTTGGCCCATCCTTTAGCTTGGTGGTTGTGAAATGAATCCATCTGTTCTAAGATGTTCTCAGGAGTTCTTGTTTGTATTAAGCTCACCCCTAGGCTTAGCAGAAATCACAGTCCCCATCCTCCCTCCCTCCCTCTCCGCGAACAAGCCCTCTCCTTCACGAGCACTTCCACCCTCTCCCTGAAGGGCGGCAGAGGGCAGCTGGAGGTTTTGATTCAGGGCACGTTGGCAGCTTTGGGGCAGCCGAAGGAGCTGGGATGCAGCCGGCCGGCATTTGTGACATGGGTCTGGAGGCCAGGCGCTCCCACGGGCTGCACTGCTAGCCAATGTTTTCTAAGTCTGTTTGTAAGAGTACCTAATTTAAAAATGAAATGTGAATATATATTATGTGTAGGTGCCATGTAAGATAGTGTTGTGCTAGGCGGCAGGATGCTAACCTACTTTTTAAGATTTTTGGGGACAGGAAAAAGCATTTTTCTCTCACTTCATGCTCACAGATCTAATATTGTAAATAGGTTTTTTAAATATTTATTTCATGGGCTTTCCACAGGTTCTTGTTCTGACTGGTGTGTTGGTTGGTGGGGCTCTGTCGCCCGGCGTGCCGCAACCAAAGGGCTGGCGATTGCGTGGGGGATGGGACGGGGTGGGACAGTGTCGGGGGGGGGGGGTGGGTGGTGGTGGTGTTCCGTTTGGTTTTATGTCACATCAAAGTTGAAGCATTAACTCTTCCTCTTCGTCTTGTTTTGATGATGTCAGGCCTGGCCGATGGCCACGGTGCCCAGGGAGGCAGCGAGCTCCCATGGCTGGCCGGGATGGCCGTTCCCCAGGGTGGGAGGCACTGCAAGCAATAAGATTTGTAGTAATAATGTCTGCTTTGATGGCAGGGGCTCTCGGGGATCAGGGCTGGGTGGGAATAACCCTGCTCCCGGCAGGGGCTCAGTCCAGCATGGCATGGAGGGGATCTCTTTACCTGGGGATGCCCAAGGAAGCGTCCCCAGGGATGGAGGAGGTGGGGGCTGCTGTCACCCCCAAGGAACCCCCCCAAAACTGCCAGGGTAGGGCAGGTAGTTACTGATAGCAAATTCCTGCTAGTGAATTACTGCAGCGAGCAGCTGCCTTTGCGGGTACGGGTGACCCAAGGGAGCACACCGCTGTCACCGCTACAAACCCAGGGCTGGCTCGAGAAGGGCATTTGCGTATTTGCTTATCATTCTGCAATTTTAATTCTCTTCTAGGAGGTTTGAGGTCATTTGGTTATTTTTTTCCTAAATGGATTCGGATTTTTCTTTTTTTTTTTCTCTTAACCCCTTTTATCCTGGTGTAGCTGACTCTGACCCCCAGTCCAGCTCTCTGTGAGGGGCAGCGGGGCAGTGTCAGCAGGATCAGGGCTGCTTTTATGGTGATGGGTTTCTGACTTTGGGGGATGGAGTGAGGAGTGCTGCTGGGTCCCAGCCCTGCAGGACTCCTCATCAACCCCACGCTTCCTTCACCCTTGGAACAGGTGTGTGAAAAAAAGAAAAAAAAAAAAAGAAAAAAGGAAACAACAACAGTAATTTTTTTCTTAAGATGCTCAACATTTACATATTATCTCCACCCTGATGGCAAATGTTTTTCCTTCATCTGTGTCTACTTCCCTGGGAGAGTTTTGTTTCTCTGTATGTTTCTATATGAATTTTAGACACTGAGCTGAAATTCCTCCTGTCTGGTACTGTATGTTTGAGCCTAAGCAATGTGAACTGTACAGACCAGCAGTGGGAAGTGGGAGCCGGTGACTGCACCTGGGAGAGCCGTGGCTTGGGACGGCATTCCCGGTTGCTGTAGGGAGCAGGAAGTACTGTGTCATGAGTTGGGAAAATGAACTGTCTGCTGTGAATTCTTGGTTGGAAATGTGGAGAGGAGTTTCCATTAAATAATGTTTACATACCTCACCTGATGAACCTTTGAAAGTGTATATATAAAAAAAAAGAAAATAAAATTATATTAAGTTGCTTTAAATCAATATGTATAGCTATAAGAGCTGGGTCATTTGAACTTTGAATATGTATCGACTCTCTAAATGTTGACATTTTGTGAACTCTGTGCTCCTGTCTTTTATTTCATCCTAGCCTATGGAAAAAGTTGTGTTCTTGTTCCAGATAAAAGGTCCCTGACTTAGATCTGAACTCCTCAAGGATTCCCACAACCTTGTTTTCTGTTGATATTCACCCTATGAGCTTTCTAAAGGTCCGTATTTTATTGCAGCTTATTAAATGTTTCTTTGATATCAGCACTTGTTTGGTGTGGTAAGTGGGGAAGGGCAAAGGTGAGTGAGTGCGCAGGGTGGAGGGCAGTGGGCTGGCACCCTCCAAGTGTGAGCCCCTCCCTCTGGAGGGGGGATATAAATGCCCATGTGGGATTTCAGTGCTCCCACACCGGTGCCTGAGCTGTGGAAGATTATGTTTGTGGCACCAACAGTGCAACCTCTCTGTGTTCCTGGGGACTGGTACCGAGGCCCCCCCTCCCTGTCCCCAGAGAACTACATGTACCCAGTTTCCCCTATAGCCTGTAGCCATTCCATCCACACAGCAGGCACTGGCCCTATGGCTCCTCACACTGCCTCGTGCAGTGACTCCCTTTGCAAGGTGTTGCATGGATAACCCCAGCTGCATGTCCCTCCACCATGTGGGTCACACTCTGGCCAGAAGCAGTGGCCGGGGCTGCTCCAGGAGTAGCAAATCATCCCCCATGTCAGGATCAACTCTTTCCAGCCTGTGTCACCTCCTCACACACCCAGCAGCTCCCAAGCGCTAGCTGCCCCCTTCTCCCCTCCAGGAAAGAAGAGGCCAAGCCTCTGAATGAATAAATGTCATGTTCACATGGAAGACAACATAGACAATACCAAACATCTCCTAAAACAATACAACCTCTACCAGCGGAAGGATGCCCAGTGCCTCCCTCGCCAGCCTAGTACAAACCAGCGTCTTCAATAGTGACACACACAAACCCCACGGGCCAAACAAAGCCACCGTCATTTTCCTGCCCAGTAGCATCTGTAAACAAAAAGAAAACATCATTTGTTGACCCCAAACATATAAAAATACTATAACAAAATGAAATACAAATATATATTAGAATCTGTAAGTATTCTGTATAAAGAGATACTTTAGCGGTTAGCGTACAGCAAGAACAGAAACACAACACAACCAAGCCCCAGCCGGGCCACAGGCAAAATGAGACGCATCCCGGCTCCTCTGTGCGGCAGAGGAGCTCCCATGGAGAGGGCATTGGTGGCAGAAACACATCCCCGTGGTGGTGGGAACGTCCTGGATACCAGTGGTGAGGAGGAACAGTGAGAGCACTGACAGCTGGGTGTGTCTGATGGAGATACCCAGAGCCCGGCTGCAGCTGGCAGTGTGGACCTGAAGCCAAAATGCTGGAGCAGTGTGTAGGGCTGCAGCCCTGGGATAAGTCTGTCCACCTGAGTGATGTGGAGTTTCACTGTCCAGCCATATGCAGTGTCCCAGGTCAGGCCCCCACCATCCTTTGCCCCCACAGTCAGAGAGGTGACACTGCTGTGGATGTCAGGTGTGTGCAGCACCCTGGCACGAGCTCCCCATGTGCCTCTGCTCCCACTCCAGCCCAGCATATCCCCTGACACCGTGGGCTTTGGAGAGGTGCTGCCCAGGCGTGGATACTTGAATCCAAGAGCTGGTGGGTCCTGCCCTGGCAGTGGTGTTGGCTCCAGGTTTGCAGGCTTGGACATCTTCAGTCTCTTCAACTGGCTCTGGCACCCACAAGGCTGAGGTCCCAGTGATGAACATGGCAAACTCGCACCCTGGCTGTCCCAGTGGCCTCCTGCTCCTGCTGGCTGGGTCAGTGGGACATGGGGCACCTTTGCCCAGCTGCAGACCCACTCCCCCAGGGCAGAGCCTGGAAGAAAGGGCCTCCTGTGCTGCCTCACATGGCTCCCACCTCTGAGCAGAGCCCTCTGGCTGAGCCCTCTCCACAGGAATGGTACGGTGCTGGTCCCCATGGCACAGGGCAGGTTGGCACTGGGACCCCCAGGGACATTTGCACACTGCTGCCTGTCCCCCACTCAGTGTGCCTGGCACTGCCAATGTGCCATGCCTCCACCAGCACGGCCCTGATGTGATCAGAGTGGGCTGGACCTGTGCATGCCCTGTGCCCTGCTGAGCCCAGCTGGCATGCACAGACCAGGGGTGCCATCAGATGGTCAGGCTGTGGCATGGAGCTTGTGACATTATTTAGGGCACTCTGGGCTCCAGCACCCTGGCCACCACACCAGGGAACTGCTTGCTGCAGCTGCTATCGGGGCAATAGCAGGCCCTTAGCAGGGAGACCAGGGCTGCTAGAGGAGAGGATGGGAAAACAGGCTCTGGGCTCACCAGGACTACAGGATGCTGGCTCCACCATGCAGCCCTCTGTGAGTCACAGCTTGCCATGGCTCACAGGGCTCTGCCATATCAGGCCCCTCTCCTCCAGTCCCAGGTGCTGGAAAAGGCCTCAGATCTCTTGGCTGGATGCAAGGGACAGGGTTGCCAGGGAGGGAACACGCAGGGGACGCAGGCACTGCCCTCCATGGCTGTGGGGCTGTGCTGGCAGGGAGGCAGAGTGCCACAAGGAGAGGGCAGGGGCAGCTGGGCAGGGTGCTCATGCTGTATCCACACATCTCTGTAGCTGCAGTTCTTAAAAAAATTCTCTATCTACACATTTGCTTTGTTTGTGGGGTTTTTTTCTTTTCCTTTTTTTTTTTTTCTTTTTCTTTCCCAACCTTCTAGATGTACCAGCTCTACCCTCTGCCGGGCTCCTTGGATGCAGCTGCAGTTCGGAACACCCAGAGAGCAGCACCATGCCCGCAGGGCAAAGTGAGGTCCTTGGCTCTGGGGGGTCTCCCTGGCAGCCCCTCAGCTCTGCAGGGCCGGTGGCTGCTCACAGGCACTGGCTGCAGCCGCACTTGCTGGGCTTCTCCACCTCCTCCACGAAGGTTGCACCGTTGCTGCACTCAAAGGCATATTTCCTGCGCCGGAGCCGCAGTCCAGTGCAGCAACCGGCGTCAGGGCCACCGCAGGTCCCCCGGCATTCCACCCAGGCCACCGGCCGCGTTGTCTGGCAGATGGCATAGCCCCGCTGCACCTGGTGGTAGTCCCGCACTGGCTCCCCACGGCACTCCGGCTCTGCGGGACAGCAATGCTTAGCCTGGTGTCGTGGTGTGGGGCTGCCCTCCGTGGACACCCACATCCTCAGCACCTACCTTGGTCACAGAGGGCTCCGGTGTAGCCATCATGGCACTCGCAGGTAGGCTGGCCACCTGGGGTGAGGTGGCAGTGGCCATGGATGCAGGGCTGGTGGTGGCAGGGGTCAGGTGGCTCAGCAGGCTGGTTGCAGAGGGCGCCCTGGTAGCCTTCACGGCACTGGCAGCTATAGGAGAGGGCGTCGAGGGGCAGGCACAGGCCATGCACGCACCTGTGGGCATCCGGTGCTGTCAGGACCTGCCAGCATGGCATGGCACCAGCGTGCACAGCCCACCAGCAGTGAGCATGGCATGGCTCAGCACCAGCACGGCACCGGCACACTATTGCACTGGGACCAGCACAGCACTGCCACAGCATGGCACTGGTACGGCACAGCCATGGTGGCACAGCACCGGTGTGGTTCTGGCACAACACCACCAGCACAGAACAGCCCTGACACAACACAGTGCCAGTGACACAGCATGGCAGTGCCTTGGCACAGCACCACTGTGATGGCACAGGGGAGGGTGGTGGGCAGCCAGTGGGAGGTGTGGGTGGGGCAGCCAAGAGGAAGGGGCAGCCAGTGAGCAAATGATTTAGAAGTGTAGTGGAGAAGCCAATGAGGAAGAGGGTGGCAATGAGCCGATGGAGCAAAGGAATTGTGGTGAAGGAGCCAATGGGCAAACCACAGCCAATGAGTCAATGGAGCAGCTCAGTTATGGTGGGGTCACCAATGAACGGGCGCAGCCAAAGACCAAATAGGGCAGGCATGTCTCTGTGACGAAGCCAGTGGGTGAGGACCACGGCTGTTGGACAGCCAGTGGGGCTGTGCTATTGCTTCAGGACAGCCAGTGGGGCAGATGGGTCACTGTGGGGCAGCCGACAGAACCATTGCTGCAGGGCAGCCAGTGGGGTGAGGGCACTCACTTGTGCCCCTGGCAGGGGCCACCACGGGGCTGGTCGCAGTGGGGCCCGTCCCAGCCGGGCTCACAGTGGCAGACAGGGCCCTGGGCGCCGGCGGGCTGGCAGATGCCATGGAGGCAGTAGAGCTTGCGGCAGGGCTCGCAGCCCGGCACCACCCCTGGTGTCATCCGCGTCTTGGTGAAGTCCTGCAGCTCGTTGTTGATGTAGAGGTTGCGGATGCATCCGTGGAAGCTGGTGCCATTGAGGAGCTGCCAGAGGCGGAAGGCAGCTGAGTTGACATCCACAGGCATTCCTGGGGAGAGCAGGACCATCAGCGCACCCGGACGCTCTCCACGCCCTCCATTGTTCCCCTGATCCCTGTCTCACCTCCCACATAGAGAGGAGCCTCACTGTTCAGTGTGTAGTGCTTCCCTGAGTTGTCCATGGTCATGGGGCTGCCACCGTCAATGGAGAGGTTCACCATCTGGTCAAAGGTCACCAGCTCCACGGTGTGGAACTGCCCATCGTTGATGGTCTCGGCACTGGGGGGATGGCTGGGTCACCAGGGATGCCCCAAGCCTGTGCAATAGGGGCAGTGGTCCCCAGCGAGCAGGGAAGGGGTGACAGGTACCTGTAGATGGCTGAGCTGGGGTGGGTGCCAGGGTCATAGCTGACCCTGACGTGGCCCTGGTACAGCTCCACAGCCATGTGGTCACTGTCACCATTATACAGCAGGATGCCATTGCCTTCAGCTGTGGAGACCTGTCAGAAGGAGAGGTGGGAGCCCACATCCCTGGGGCAGCATCCCCAATGCCAACCCCCCCGACGTCCTCACGCCTCCCCTGCCCTCACCTGAAGGGTGATATTGGCCCGCGGCCAGTCCTGCAGGTCAGTGAACTGCAGGTACGTGTCACGGTCCACGAAGTTGACGCTCAGCAGCTTCTCACACTTGGGGCCACCGAAGCCAGGCAGGCACTGGCAAAGGGCGCGGGCACCGCGCTCCACACACGGGGCCCCGTTTTGGCACTCGGCTCGCTCGCAGAGACCAGACTGGCCAGCGGTGTGGGGCGGCATCTCGCAGAGCTGGCCACTGTGGGGCCAAGGGTGCTGCTGGGCAGGGGGCTGGGAATGCACCCTACACCCTGCCCACTGCCCCATAGGGCTCTAACAGCACCTCCCTGATTTGAGGTCCCTGGGGAGGCTCTCCAGGCACTGGCATCAGAGGGATGCCTAGATGCTGAGCTGTGCCCTGGGATCCCTACACCCAGGGATGCTGGCTCCCTGCCCAGCTTCCATCCACAGAGACACACGCTTCCAGCCCCACTCCTTCCTTTCACACTGAGAGGGATGGATGGATGGATGGACTTCGTAGCCAGGACCTGTCCCTCCTGACACATAACCATCCCCTCTATCCCAGGTGTCCCTTGTCTTCCTGGTGATACCTGTAGCCCTCAGTGCAGAGGCAGGAGTAGCCGTTCACCTCGTCCAGGCAGCGGGCGTTGTTCTGGCATCGGTGGTCTTGGCAGTCATCGAAGTCCTCGCTGCAGTTGCTCCCCACGTAGCCAGGGGCACACACACACCTGGGGCAGGCAGGGGATTCAGGGCTGCCCCTTCATTCTCGCCGCAACGATGGACTGCTCCTCCTGGCATCCCCCTCCCCATGCCCCCTCACCAGCCTGTGAGATGCAGCCCCCCAAAAGTAAATCTACCCACTCTCACACAGCCAGGAAAAGTGGTTTAGGGAGAGGAGGCTCACCTGGGCCCCTGGTTAGTAGAGATGCATGTGGAGTCATGCTGGCATGGGTTGAGCTCAGATGAGCAGAAATCAGGTGGCTGCTCACAGAATTCCCCTGTAAGGCAGAAGAGGGGATGCCCATCAGCTCCAGGGACAGAGGGGCAGCCCCAGTCCCTGCGGGACACAGAGAACCCCTGGGGGGCTCAGCTCAAGGCAGGGAGCTGCCAAGCCTGCAGCTTCCACCCCCACAAGCACAGGGCTCTGCTCCACTGGAGGCAGCTCCTGCCCGAGCCAGGCACTGAGGGCATCCCAGGGTGTGAGGGTTCAGCAGGGTGTACCCAAACGCAGGACAGCTGAGCCCAGAGGCCATGGTGATGGGCACTGGGACAGCAGGTAGAGTTGCTATTAGCCTCATGGGTGGGAATGTAGTACTGGGCACATTCCCCTGCCAGGTCTGTGTGATCTGGGGATGGCTAGCCCCCATTGCAGGTACCTGTGTAGTGGGCAGGACAAAGGCAGGTGTAGTTGGTGGCACTGGGCACACAGGAGCCTCCGTTCTCACAGATGTGCTCCTTGCAGGGGTTGCTGGTGGTGCGGCAGCTCAGGCCCTCGAAGCCTTCTGGGCACAGGCACCTGCCACAGGGCAGGGGGAGTGTCAAAGGGGGAAAAGGAAATGGAGCATTTTGGGGTGGTTCCCCCAGAATACCCAGTACAGGACCTTGGTGCAGAGCACACATCCATGACAAGAGCTGGGTTTGGTGTCCTCCTGTTGAACACTGGGTGCAGGGGTGGGTGGCAGCACAGCCTGCCCAAGGATGCCGAGTTGCCACAACAACGCGCTGGCTGTGCAGTCCACCTCCTCACCCCCGGCCTGCCATCTATTTTCAGCTCCTAATTGCATCCCAGTTCCCGGAAAGGCGTGAAGCATTCAGGGCAGTGAGGGTTATGGGGGGACAAGGCAGCCCCGAAAGGAGCAGCAGCGGCCCCAGGACAACAGAAACCAGTCCCAGACAGAAATCCCACTACCCTTTACCTCCCCATGCCTCCTGTAGTGATGGGACCCCCTTTCCCTGTCATGACCTTGGCTCAGGAGCCTGAAGGGATGAGGGTCATGGGGAAGTAGAGCCAGGCAGCATGGGCTGGAGCTACCACTTGAATCCAATATCCCAACTATATGCCCAAGGGAGCACGCAGGAGGGGAAGGAAGTATCAGAACTCTCCATGCTGCTCCCCAAACACCCACCTTTCATGGATTCCTGTCCAGCACTCACCTGAACCCAGCTCCTTCCCCCTCCTGAGGCTGGCAGGTCCCCCCGTTGGCGCAGGGGTTGGAGGAGCAGCCACTGAGTGGCACCTCGCAGTCCCTGCCCTAAGGAAGGATGGAGAGGTGGGAGCGAGGAGGGTGCCACGGCACCTTGCCCAGCTCTCCGTGCCCCGTCAGACTCAGTGGGACATTGGGGCAGACAGGGAGGGCAGATGGTCCCACAGGCATAAGCCCCAGGGGCATGGCAAAGCCCCTACTCTTCTCCCTTGCCCTCTGCAGGGACATGTCCCCATGCAACGGGGACCCCTGGGACTAGGGTACCTTGTAGCCACTGGGGCAGGTGCAGCGGTAGAAGCTGAGGGGGTCATTGTGGCAGGTGCCCTGGTTCTGGCAGGGGCTGGAGAGGCAGGGATTGCACTTGGCCTGGACACTCAGGGAGGGTGGGCCTGTGGGATGGAAGGCACGGAGATGACCGTCAGTGTGGGGAGTGATGGGGACGTGTCCTTTTGTGATCACTGATGTGGGGGGCAGAGCCTCAGCTGTGTCTGGGAGCAGGCCCTGCCCTGCCAGGGGGCTGTGCACCAGTAAATGGGTCAGCCACCAGTTTGCTCAGTCACTAGGGATGTGCCACCAGCCAGGTAAGAGGATGGAAGCATCCTGGTCCCCCTCATCCACAAAGCAGCTCAACGGCTGAAATCCTGGAGCCACCCAGACTCAAGCACTGCTCTGCTGGGCAAGGGGCAGGAGACAGCCCAGTTCCCTGTGACAGACGGGGGCATGGATGGACAGCATGAGCCTCTCTTACCTTGGCACTCAAACTTCTTGGCAGGGGTGGTGAGCAGCAGTTTGCCTTCCATGTCGGGGGGCCCAGCGCAGCGGGCGATGCCTGGCTCCTTGTACCCTGTCTTGACCCAGCTGGAGAGCCAGCGCAGGTTGCAGCTGCAGTACAGGGGGTTGGCCCCAATGGCTCTGCAGGAGAAGAAGGGTAAAACTGCACCCACTGCCCCATGGAGGGAACTGGGTTTAGAGACCTTGGGATTGGGCACAACTGCAGCACTAGGCTGGGCTGCCACATGATGGGGGAACCAGTGCTCTTCCATTTCTGGACCCACCAGAGGTGCTGCTCATGGTGGGAGGACGGGGACACACAGCCCCACAATGTTGCTCAGTTAGACCACCCTACTGCCAGCCCCACAGCCCATGTGGTGCCCCGTGCTCTGCCTTGGGGCTTTCCTCCACTGCCCACACAGAAATCCTTAGCAGTCCTTCTGCAGCACACATACAAAGCTGCCTGGAGCAGCAAACTGGGCAAAGCATCTTGGGGCTGTGCAGAAACAATAGGACCTGCATGGGAGCTGCAGGGCCAACCTGGGCTCTGCTGCACAAGCGTGCAAGACACGACACAGGAGCAGGCTGATGGGGATAAGCAGTGGGTTGTGGCTGGAGCTCATGCAGACAGCAACAGGGGAGATGAGAGAATTGCTCTGGGAAAGGTTGAGGAGAAAGGAGGGTTGCTCTGCTCCACAGCAGAGAAGGTCAGGGAAGCAGCAGATGACGTGGGAGGCTGAGGGGCTGGATGCCCCTTTGCATCCTCCTTGACTGCAAAAGTCAGCGGTGGTGGAGGGCCGGTGTGACCAACATCTGTGATGAAGAAGGAGAACCCAGTCCTACAGCACCCACAGCGCTGGCTAGTGACACAGCTCTGACTGTGGGAACTGGCAGTGCCGGCTCGAAGTGGCAAAGGCAGCACAGGCAAGGGAAATCATAGCAGAGCGAGCAGTGCTGCTCCCCAAAAACACAGGGAGGTCAGGACTGGAAGTCAAGATGCTCCTTGCAGACTGAAGGAATAGTCTGAGACCCCCAGGATGACAAGAGCAGACTGGCCACTGGCAGGCAGGTGGGAACAACTTAGCAGAGACAAGGAGGGGACCAAAAAGACACTGTGAGCAAAGCTGAACCCCATCCCCAGGTGGTGGGTACAGAGCAGTGGTCCTGAGGCACAGGCTACCTTAAAGAGGGGCTGAAACACCACCACTGGCAGAAGGACGCTTGATGACAGATTTGCAGGGAGCTGTTGCAGGGAAGTGCACTGGCAGAAGGCTAACAACATGCTGGTGTGGGTCAGAGTAGCCCCTGCCAACCCACAGCCATGTCACCATTTTGCATGGCTTGACTCACATGTTGGGGGACCCCAGAGATCTAGTGGATTGGGGAAGGATCCCACACATCATCCAGCTGAGACCATAGGGCCATCCCAGCAGTACTGGGAGGCTCAGCTGCACACCTGGTCCTGAGCCCAAGCATGGGGAGGGAAGCAAGTCACAACACTACCCAACAAATGACGTTGCGAGTGCCAGCCCAGAGAAGAGGGGGGGAGGCAGCTCACCCTCCACGGAAGCCAGGCTCAGCCTAGTTTTCAGAAGTCTCCTGAGCCTGGGTCCAGCCCTGAGCCCTGCAGAGTGGGAGATACTCACAGGTGAGACAGAGAGGTGACATCTGCAAAGATGCCCTCGGGAAGGCTGGAGATGTCATTGCCATGGAGAGACCTGCAGAGAACAGAGGGTCCTGTAATGCCCATGGCTCCAGGGTGGGCAGCAAGAACTGTGACCAGTTGGGCTGCCCCCGTCTCACAGGTCCAGGTGTGTGTTGCAGAGCTGGACCCCACCACACTGTCACTGTTGCAAATGCACTGTCTGCTCTGAAGGGCCGTCAAACCCTGCTGTGTTCCTCCTGCAGCCTGTACCCTGCCTGCCTGCCTGCACCCAGCTCCCAGGGGACACAGGCAGCAGCAGAGAAAGGGCCAAGCAGGGCTGTGAGCTTGGCTACAGGCAGGTACTTACAGCAGCCGGAGGGAACGGAGGCCCTCGAAGGCCTGTGGAGGGATGCACTGCAAGGAGTTGTAGCTGAGGATCCTGTGGGAGAGAAGGAGGCAAACCAGCTGTGTGTCTAGCAAGAAACAGACCCTGGGCTACATGCTGCCCCTGCATAAGCTCCAACTCAAACCACAGCTTCAGCCAGGCAGAAGGGTGAGACCCCGGTGTCCCCAGCACCCTCCAGTCTTTGGGGTTCCCTAAGAATAGCCCCCTGCAGCTCAGCTGGGCTGTATCCCGGTGTGGCATGCTGCAAGGACTGCACTTACAGGGTGGTGAGCTGGCTCATGTTGGTGAAGGAGGAGTTGCTCAGGGAGCTGATCTTGTTGTTGCTCAGATCGCTGGAAAACACAAACCCCAGGGATTGGAGCCAGCTGGGCCCTGTCCCCTCTCACTGCTCCCCCACCTGCTCAGCTGCAAGAGGGTGCAAACAGCAGCACGACATAGCCTCCAAGGGAGCAGCAGGGCTGTCACACAGGGTGATGGCAGCAATGCCACTGTCCCACCTCTGCCCCATGCCTGGCACCAGCACAGGTGGTGAGCACCCAGGAGCTGAGCATCACTGTCAGACAGCTGTGTTCCAGAGCAGAGGGGAGCCACAGAGAGATGTCAGGGGTCTCTGCATGCTGCCAGGCTCCTCCTCAGGATCACGCACCATGGCAAGAGCCCCTGTTCTCACCCACAGGTCCCAGCAGTGCCCCTGCCTGCCTGGGCTCCTGCTACTTACACAAGCTGCAGGTACTTGAAGGTAGAAAGCTGCCCTGGGACCTGAGTGAACTGGTTCCCATCCAGGTAGCTGCAAAGGAGAACAAGAGCACCGTGGGGTGGCTGAGAAGCAGGAGATCACTCCCTCTGCCCCCTCCTCCCCTTGTGCACCACCATGGACTTTGAGCTGCAAGAAGCATCTCCAGCATCACCTCCCTCCCAGCACCACTAGAGGTGGGGGACTTGCGGGGGACTCATGGGCTGGCAGGACAGTTAGCACATGAGTGCATTAGCACACCCAAGGGCTTTGCATGCAGGTTCCCTGGGGACAGTCTCCCAGCAGCCTACGTGTGCAAGTGTAGACAGCCGTGTGCCGCTTTTACACATCTGATGTGAGCGTGGGAGGCCATAACCATTCCCAAGGCATGTGAGAGAGAGAGCGGAGGATGTAGAGAGAGGAGGGGTGTGCAAGACAGCCGAGGGGTGTGTGGCGATGGTGTGCATATGTTTGTGCACAATCAGTGCCTGCAGCCCCTATACACAGGACTTGCTGCTGTCCCCCATCTCAAATGGGTACAGAGCCCCTTTGGCAGCGATGGGCGTCATGGAGACTGCGCATCCAGACCTGGCATGGCTGCTTGGATGTCTCCCTGACCCCAGGCAAACCACATCCCATTGCCTGTGCGCTTGGGGCTGGGCCTGGATGTGCAGGGATGATATCTCTGCAGCTGTGGTGAGAGGGATGGCAGGGAGGGGCCAGGGAAGTGCCAGGGTGTCCCGGTCCCTGCCACTGATGGCAGGCTGCTGAGAACCAGAGAGCCCTGGGCTGCACGGCTGTGTGGGGAATGCAGCTGCAAGGAGTGGCTGTCCCTCACTGACCCTCCCAAAAGACAAAAAGCAGGGACCAAGCTGCTGTGACAACACCCCTTGCACATCACCCTTGGTATCCCTGAGTCAGCAGAGAGGCTCTTGCTGAGCCCCTTGCTGGTGTTGGGGCTGAACAGGGTCCCTTGGATGGGTGAGGGTCCTGCTCCCACTACCAGGCCAGGATGGAGGTGTGGGAAGGAGTATCTCTGCCCTGCAACCCCAAAGCAAAGTCCCCCCATTCAGAACTGCAAAGTTGATGGCAGTCACAGGGACAGTTTGGGCACTTGGCCACCACTCACAGCTCTGTGACGTTCTTGGGGATCCCCTTGGGCAGGGCCTTGAGATGCTTGTTGCTGCAGCGGACAACGGTGTCAAGGCAGGTGCACTCTTGTGGGCACTGGGGCCGAGGGATGCAGGTGGTTTCCTCCTTACCTACATCGGGCACAGAAAGCCACAAAGTCACTGTGGTCCAGTCCTTGGGCATTGTGTGAGGCCAGATTCAACGCCTTGTGCCTGCCTAGGATGGATCCCTTCTCATGCCAACCATGCTTCCTTGCCCCCAAAGCAGTTTGTTGCAGGCAACAGGCTCAGCACAGCTGAGAGACATCAGTGCAGGAATCATTCCTGTGCCCAGAAACTGCCTGTCCCACCAGTGTGGATACAACCAGACAGCTCAAGGCTGCTCTGATTTTCACCATTTTCAAACAAAAATGCAGTTCCAAGGACAGCAGAGAGAAGGGTGCAGAAGAAGGGGCTCAGCCCTGCAAAACCTCCTAAAACAACCTCCTTCACCCATCTCCCAGACACAGACTAGAGGGAGCAGACACTGTGCCAAGCAGCCGGAGGAGCCGGCATTGCTCCCCTTCCCTTCCGCGGCTCTGGGATCCTGTGGGAGAGGCGTCCCTGGGATAACCGTATGCTATCTGGCACCGCTAGGAAAGGCGCAGGATGCAACCCTTCAGTATTTGACGCAGTGGAGGAGGGAAAGCAGAAGATAGGATGATTTGTTTGTAAATATTTTCCAGAGGGCTCAAAAGCTGCTCTAAATTTAAAAAAAAAATTTATAAAAAAAGGTTTTTCTCCCCACGCACACTCCCCGTCTGCTCCATCTGCCCAGCTCCAGCGCATGTGCAAGACTGAGAAGGGAGGGAGGGAGGGAGGGAGGGAGGGAGAGAAGGAGTACGATGAATCCCAGTGGGCTTTGCCTACACATCTGCTCCTGCCAGCATCCAGGGCACAGCACTTGTCAGTACAGACCTGCCTACATACAAAAGTCATGTGGTGCAGGGGGTGCAAACTCCTCTCCAGGGGCCCCTGAGCTACTGGCTTGCCACATGGCACATCCTGGGAGGAGGGATGGTGCTGGGACAGGGAGCATGGTGTAATCCTGTGAGGAGCAGCCTGGTCTCCCCTCACTCCCAGCGCCGTTGGGCCAGTGAGTTACCTTCCTCACACCTGAAGTCAGGGAAAGCCACATCTTGGAGAGGGATCTGCCGGAGGAAGTCGGGGTTTTGGCACCGAGGGTTCCCCGTCACGATCTTCCTCTTGCGCAGCCAGTCCCCCAGCCAGGCCAGCTGGCAGTTGCAGTTGAAAGGGTTGGCAAGCAGGTTCCTGCACACAGAAAGGAGCACAAGGGTATCACCTGAACAGCCACCAGGCAAGGGGACATCCTGCAGCCCTCCGATGTGATAAGGACAGCCTGGAAGCATCCCCCTCCCTGGGCCTGGGACATACAGTGTGGAAAGGGACTGCAGCGTGTCAAAGGCGCCCGGAGCAATGGTGCTGATCTGGTTGTCGTACAGGGAGAGCAGGCGGACGTTGCGCAGCCCCGTGAAGCTGTCGTTGTGGATGCAGCTGATGCGGTTGTTCCTCAGCATCCTGCAGAGGAAAGGGAACCACAGCACCTAACAACCTGGGCAGGCTCCATGGGGAAAACCAACCTCAGCAGTGCTCAGGCTCTGCCCACCTCACTGCTGGGCAGCAGGATGAGCCTGAGCCAGTCCCTGAGCAGCAACCCCCTGCCCCTCCAGCTCTGGATACAGCCAGCTGATGGGCAAGGCACTCCTGAGCTGGCTCTGCAGTGATGCAGACAGCACCAGCCCCAGATCATGGACAAGGCAGGAAGGCAAGGAGTAGGGATGTCCCCATCCCTGTGATCATGGGGAAGGGAGATGGGACTCACAGTGTCCTCAGCCCATCCAGGCCCCTGAACATGCCACTCCGCACGGACTCCAGCTGGTTGACAGTGAGGTGCAGCTCATTCACAGAGGATGCCCCCTCGAATGCCCCATCCTCAATCTCCGATACCTTGTTGTTGCTGAGGTTGCTGTGAAGAGGGGAAAGCTGGGATGGGGTCTCTTCCCCGACGTCATCTTGAATCCTGCCTCACACAGGTCCCACTGAGCACCCTGTGATGCCAGTCCCTCAAGGGACCCTCAGGTGAGGACATGCCCTCCACTTCATGCCCAGCCTGCCCTGGCATCAGGACCTCCACGTGCCTTCCCAGACCATAGGCATTCCTGACTGGGCTGTGCCTGCCTGATACTCACATTTTCTTCAGATGTGGGAGTTTCTTGAAGATGCCAGTAGCCTCCAGGATAGAGATTTCATTGTTGTTCAGGCGTCTGGGGTGGGCAGCAAGGAAAAGAGCTCAGGGGACGGCTGTGAAGGGCCTGGCACAGCTCAAACACGGAGCAAAATACCAGAGCCAGCAATGCTCCTGCTGCAGAAGGGAAAGCAGTGTGGCAGAGAGGAGACTCTTACAGCTCAGCCGTGGACTGCGGGATGCGATCCGGGATCTTGGTGAGTTTCAGGTTGGAGCACTCGACCACACCTGATTCACAGCGGCACTTTGGGGGGCAGATCACGTCACTGTTGCACTCACTGTTCAGCTGGTAATCCTCTGTCCCTGCATGATGGATAGGGCAGCGTGGGCGCCCAAGGGCAGAGCCATGGGGGGCTGCACCTGCCCCTTCTTCCTCTGATCCTCCCACACCCCCAGCTGGTCTCAGCCTCTTCTCCAGCTCCCCTCATCACAGCCCCGTGCACGTATTACTCTTCTTCCTGCCCAAAGCAGCTTATGTGCAGGGATATTTGTCCTGGGTACAAGGGACACGGCACTGTCCACCACCCTCTTGAAATGGACTGGACCCTGGGGATGCCTCTGTGACCATCCAGATAACAGCATGATGGGAGATGCTGCATCTGGTACCTAGCGCTTCTTTTACTGCGGCACCTGGGAACTCAGCAATCAGAAATGATGGGAAATGCAGGGTGGGCCTGTGGGCCCTGGCACAACCACCCCCACAGGCAGCCTGTGGGAACCATGCACACATCCATGCACACATGCCCGTGGCTCCTCTGCTCACCTGGGATGAAATACTGCTCTTTGGCTGGGGAAAGAAAAGCACATCAGCACTCTGAGCACACGGACACCAGGCTGGGGCAGGGCTGAGGACAGCCGTGCCGCAGGGCACCCGGGACAGGGATGGGGACAGCTCTCACCCGAGCAGCGAAATTTCTTGCTCTTGATCTGGCCGATGCGCTTGTTGGCCAGGCGGCGGGGGCTGGCACAGCGGGCACCGCTGGTCTCCACGGGGTTGGCACGGAGGAAATCTGCCAGCCACTTCAGGTTGCAGTCACAGATGAAGGGGTTCTGGGCCAGGTGCCTGTGCCAGGGACAGCGGGTGACACACTGCCAGGGACAGTGGGTGACCGCCAGCTCCAGCCCTGGCTAGCCGTCAAGATGCTTCCCCTGCAGATGCTCGCCTGTCCAGGCATCAGAGTTAGCACAGGCACTCACAGGGTCTGGATGGCCCGCAGGGAGGTGAAGGTGCCCTTGGCCAGGCTCTGGATCTTGTTGTCATAGAGCGAGAGCAGGGAGAGGTTCTGCAGGTCCTGGAAGGCGTCAGCCCGTACGCAGTTGATCTTGTTGGCATTAAGAAGCCTGGCAGGGAGAGAAGGATGTGAGTCTGGGAACCCCCTTCACTGCACCATGGGTGTTGGGGACCTCAGCCCTGCTTCCTTTTGTCCCCAAAAAGCATCCCATGCAGTCACTGGTGCCTTACAGCAGCTGCAAGGCAAAAAGTCCCCCGAAGACACCCTTGGGGAGGTCCGTGATCTTGTTGCCATACAGCACCCTGGGAAAGAAACGCTGGTGTGAGATAGGGGAATGGTGTGGGCCATGGTTAAGGGGATGCAGCCCTTAAGGACACCCCACCCAACCCAGTGTGGGCACTTACAGCGAGTTCAGCGAGCGCAGCCCCTGGAAGGCGTCAGGGGCAATCTCCGAGATCTGGTTGTTGCTCAGGTCTCTGAAACCCAAAGGGAGAAAGTGGCCTGGTCCCCTCTTCTCTTGCCCAATGTCCCCATCCTCCTTCTGGGCCCAGGGGACCACCCATAACACCCAACATACAGAGCTGAGGGTATTCAAGACCCACTCCAGTGCTGCCATATGGGGCACCCATGTCACAGGAGGTGCCCCATATTCATCTGACTCAGGGGCTGCCAGCTTGTGGCAGTGACCAGCAGAGCAAAGGGTGTTGGGGTTTGGGATGAGCTAGTAGACGCTGCACACTTACATCCTCCGCAGCTTCTTGTAGGGGGAGAAGGCACCTGGAGGGATGGACTTGATGCCATTGAGTTCCAGACGTCTGCAAAGAGAAGAGGGAGAGCAGAGGGCTAAACGGCTGGCCAAGCCCCAGCACCCCATTCACAAGGCTGGAGGATTGCAGAACCCCTAAGGTTACAGCAAGTTACTCCACAGGTGTGGGACCATTCTGCCCAGAGGCAATTTACATCCTGTGGTTGGGGCCTTGTCGATCAGAGAGGGGTGCCAGGGGTGGGGGGAGCCTTGGGTCTGGGGGGGACCTGCTGATAACCAGTGCTTTGTGTGCTGTCCCAGCGGGGGCTTTGCATTATAATTGGATTCCCCTAAGGAGATTATTTCTCTATTTACATTTTTAATGCAGCTAAATCCAGGGCTAAATCTGGGCAGTGTGAGAGAAGGGCAAGGAGGGCCTGCCACCCCGTGGGGGGGCTGAGCTGCGAGGCTTGCTCCTGTGTCCCCACTGCCTTGAGCCACCCAGAGCCCAGTGGTGAGGGTGTGGGGCCATACTCACATCTCTGTCATGGTCTCGGGCAGGTTGGCAGGGATGGCTGTCAGCCCCTTGCCCCGACAGTCCACGATGCCATTGCTGCAAGTGCACATGGCTGGGCAGGAGCCAGAGGACAAGCTGCAGAGTTGGGCACGTGCTGGGTCCATTTGTCCTGCCAGAGAAGCAGCCAGCATTGGAATTGCAAAGAGCTGGGCCAGGTGAGCTTGTGGCAGCACCCGAAGAAAGGGACCCTGGTGACAGCTCAGTGTGCTGGGACAGTTTGTGGCACTTTTGAACAGGTGCGTGAGGTCCTGGTGCACCCCAACCCCGTGCAAAAGGCACACAGCTCCAAGGGCTCAGACTGATGCACTGTCACAATGACAGGGTGGTGTTGTCCCCATATTGTCCCCACACCAAGGACTGTGCTGACCTGAGATGAACCCACAGTATGTATCCAGGCTCTGAGCTGGGGCACGTGGTAGGGAGTGGAGGTGGGCTGCACCGACAGGACACGCTTTGTCTCCCTGGCCCATGACCCTGCCCCTGGTATCCACCACCTCCCTGTCCCCCTCACCGGAGCAGCTGAACTCATTCTTCTGTATCTCAGCCACATTGAGGCCACGGAGCTGGGCAGGAGCAGAGCACTGCGTGAAGAGCCCGATGGTGGGACGCTGGCGCAGCCACTGCGAAAGCCAGGCCAGGTGGCAGTCGCAGAAGAGATGGTTGGAGTGCAGGCGGCTGCAGGTGGACGGGGCAGTCAGCAGCCACAGGACAGCTCCTGCCCACCCCACTGCTCTCTGGCTGCCTCAGCCTGTCTCATCCCAAAGGATGAAGAGGGAGAAGTGGAGGAGCCCAAGAGCATCTACACCAGTTGCCAAGGCCACCTTGCTTGGCAGTGCTTGGGGATGCTTTGCAGGGGTATCCCCTCCATTCCATCCCCACAGTGCTGTCCCAGCACTGCTGAGCTGCCAACAGCAGCAGCAGAGCTGTGGCCAACCCACTCAAGACCAGGAGGTCCCTCCCACCCCCATGGCCCCTCACTCATCCGCACTCACAACGTCCGCAGCTTGGGCATGTGGTTGAAGCTGGACACGGGGATAGAAGTGATATTGTTGTTATTCAGGGTCCTGCAGGAAGACAAAGTGGGGCAGGTCAGGGTGGAGAGGCTGTAAATAGGAACGCGAGATGGTCCAGGTGACACCAAACCCCTGAGAGCAACAGCACACACCTACACCCTGGCACAGGGTGAATGGATGGAAAAGCACAGGCTGGAGACAGCCCAAATGCCTAGGCAGGACTTGCTGCCCTTTCTAGGCTTCTCCTCTCCACAGCCAGCTGCAGCCAGGTGGCCCCCGGGGCAGGATCAGACCCCGGAGCATAGCTCTGCAGCAGTGGTACCAGACCCCTGCTCAGCCCCTCCTTGAGGCCAGGCAGAAATGCCATGCTGGGGATGTCCCTGCAGCACCTCAGCAAGTGGGGACACCCAGGGACACCCTCACCCTACATGGGGCTTGTAGGCTGGAGGCTCCAGCCGGTCCCTGGCCACTTACAGGACCTCCAGCCCCCGCAGGGCACGGAAAGCTCCATCCTCGATGCAGCTGATCTGATTCTTGTCCAGTTGCCTGAAGGAGAAAATCAGAGAGAGAATTGATGGGACAGCCCAGGCAGAGAGGCTTCCAATGCCTCCTGCCACCAGACCTGACCCCAAACTCCCTCATGCCCAACACTGCCGTGACTTACAGGTTCTTGAGGTCGGTGGCTCCACGGAACGCTTTCCTGGGGATGGCCTGGATGAAGTTCTCACTCAGGTCCCTGCAGAAGAAAGAAGCAGGAAGAAAAATGAGCAGTGCATGCAAAGCATGATGGCCTGTGGGAGCAGGGCATCCACAGGCAGGGGCATGCCCCAGCAGTCTGTGATTCCTCAGGAGCTCTGATAAACTCTAATTTAGCTTCAAGTCCTTGGCTGATGATCGGTCTGCTGGCTGTCCTGAGGCAGGTCCAGCTCTGTTCATGGTGGCTGAAAGTGAATGGGGCTCCCTGGGCACTGCTGTCCCTGGCTCAGACAAGCAGAGCTGCATGGCACAGCTCTGGGAAAACCCTCCATACATAAATACTCTCTGACTGCTATAATTACAGGTCCCTGCTGATTAACTGGTAATTACACTTAGTGGCTCCAGGAGGCATTCCCATGGAGCCTGACCTGCACTTCAGAGGGCACAAATAATCGGGTCATTACTTACTTCATCACTGCACGACTGTGTAATCACCTGCTCTGCAGTGCCAGGGCACGCCAGGCCCGCGAAGGCTCTGTATTGCAGGGCTGGCAGCAGATCAAATTCCCTACCATGCCCGTGCTGGCTTTTAATTAGCGTGAAGACCAAAAATCTCACTGCAAGTAGGGTCTGGGTGGACTGCCTCAATTCTGGGAGGACCTGCCTGTCATATTTGTTCCCCATGGCTCCCAAACAGCCATTCCCTCTCCCATAACAAGGGTCAGGAGCTCCTTCGAGCCGCATTGCCTGCTCCCAGCCCCATGCCAGCATAGTCCTGCTCCAGCCACCCCTGAGGCAGGAGGTCATGTCCCCACCTCCTTCCTGGCACAGGGAAACTAAGGCACAACATAGTATTTTCCCTATGCAAATCCATGCAACTCCATGGGTGAGTGAGGAGTAGGACCTGCACAGACTAAGTATTCCCCAGCATGACACAGTCCAGACAAACACCCCCATCCCAGTCCCAAGAGGTGGTCCGGGGTGTCCATAGATATCACCATTTCACACTCAGTGCTCACCAGCTCTGCTTCAACATAACAAAGCCTGTTCACTACTGACACCCTGGGGCAGTTGGGCTGGGTCAGGATGGAGGCACAGCATCCACGTTTCTCCTCATGCCCTCATTTCTTCCAAAAAATGGGCTCAGCATGGCACACAGGCTACTTGCAAAATACCTGGAAGTCTCTAAACTGGGACTTCCCCTCAGCCGAAAGCTTCACTGCCACAACAAGAAAACGATCCCAGAGGGAAGCACCAGCATCACTTGCACAGATGCATGAGGAGAAGCAAAACACAAGGACAGTGGGGTTTGCCTAGCAGCAGGTTTGCCATCTGGTGGGACACCCAGCCACCAAGGAGATGCCATCCAGTCCCAGTGTGATAACCCTGCCCCCTGCACAGTTTGCGCATCGCTCTGGGTCGCTCCTGGAGAATCAAACCCGGCTGGCAAAACATCATTGCTGGGGAAGAGGGAGTGAGATGCCACCCCTGAAACGGTCCAGGCTACCGGAGAAGGAAAAGGCCACCTTCCTCTGGGAGCAGCAGGCGCAATTTCACTGCTACCCACGTGGCGGCACTGCCAGGCTGCCCCGTCTGTGCTGCCTGCACTGCCTTCGCCAGCTGTTCCCAGAGCTCTGGGATGACACCTCCTCCTCCTCCCCGAGGGGATCAGGGTCCCCTAACCCTCTCCAAAGGGGAAGGACCTGACACCTACAGCAGCCTCTGACACCTTAGCACTCCTTTGGATGCATACGATTTCTTCTTGTACTCTGTTGGGGATGTGATGAGCCTAGGAATTGCACTGACCTTTCAGAAAAACACACCACTGCACCAATTCCTCTTTTTCCCAGAAGGAATCCCTTAGAAAACTCTTTTCGGAAAAGATAGAGAGCAACATCTTTACAGGGGCAGACAGTGATAAGACAAGGGGGAGCAGTTTGAAACTAAAAGATCTAAATTACATGTCAGGAAGAAACTCTTTATTGTGAGGGTGGTAAGCTGCTGGAACAAGTTGCCCAGAGAACTTGTGGATACCCCATCCCTGTAAGTGTTCAAGGCCAGGCTGGATGGGTCACTGAGCAATCTGATCTAATGGGGGCCATCCCTGCCCATGGCAGAGAGTTTGAACTAGATGATCTTTAAGGTCCCTTCCAACCCAAACCATCCTATGATTCTATGAACCCTCCAGGTGAAGTTCACCACTCTTCCTAGCAATGCATTCAGTGCATCACATTCCTTCTTGGCATCTGCCTGTCCTCCAACATAAAACCCATCACGGAGATAAGCACCACACTTCAGTGCTCTACACCCCTCTCTCCCAGCTCTGGTGCTGCCTGCCTGGGCAGGTCCTGCCTGCATTTTCTTTTGTTCCCCCGTGAAAAACTTGCGTTTCTCCGCTCGCAGCACATGGGAGTCCCAGCGCACCCAGGGAGTAAACCCAGGCGTCTGTCTCCAAGCTGCTCATTTACAGCTCGCGAGGGAAATGCTGCTAGAAGGTTGCAACTGACTTTGCGAGGCTTCTCCCCTTCACAGCTTTTTGTGACAGTCACTGATGAAGTGCTGCCGTTGGGGGTACCGAAGCCAAGAGGGACAGACGCTGGATGCGAGGGTTTCAGCAAGGCCCCGGCACCGGGCTTAGATTAGATTGCACGGTTACACAGCTGACGACACCGGGACAAACACATGCTTTGCCTGTGGGATCCTTGGGCCCCGGCATTGGAACAAGGCACGGCCCCTTCCCTCCTGGTGTTTCGTAGCTCCCAGCTATGTTTGCTTTACACTTTGGCGCGGAAGAAACAGCAGATGGCACGGCTTCTCCTCGCTCCACTGCGCCGCTCTCAGCACCCGCGGCGGCTGCATCGGAGCCGCCTCACACCCCGCCAAATACAAATGTGTTGTTGTCATCGCATGTGGAGTGCCAGCTTGCAGCAGTGACCACGAGCACTGACAGGTCTGACAGCCTCGCTGAGGACCAGCTGACAGACAGGCACAGACAGAGGAGGGGGAGTTGCCACAGCCGCCCTCGCTGTCTTTTCTGGTTTCACTTCCAGGTATTGTCCTAAAGCTCCAATTTTGAGAGTTCCTGGTTATTGAATCCAGGGGATGCCCAAACAGCCAGCTCATTCACAGCACCACCATCCTCCCATCCCCGTGTCATGGTCCCAGGGGACGATGCAGCTGGAGTTTGTCTCTGTATGGCACAGGTAGCCCCAGGAATGCAAAGGGGGAAGAATGACAAGGGGTGAGCAGGTGATGGAGAACACCTCTGTTCTCAGGCTCACCTCCCACAGGTATTTTCTGACCCAGCAGATGCCTGTACAACAGCAGCAGCCAACTCCAGCCCACAGCTGTGTGGTGGTGAGAAGGTGGGTGCCCATTTTTCTTCTATGTCCCCCGAAAGCCTCATGGCCAGACTATATCCATGCAAGTCCTCCCTGGCTGGGCAATGCGAGGGATGGTGGTGGTCAGGGCTTGGGATTTTGGGGGCTTTCTTACACCCCGCTGCCTGGTCCTATTGTGTGCATGATGGCTTTCGGCGCAGTATCTGTGGCAGATCAGGACTTGCCCCGGTGCTGCCTCGCCTGGCAGCCACAGCCCCATCCCACTGTCGGTTCCCGGGGAGGCTCGGCGAGGAGCCAGGCGCGGCGACACGGCTCCTGGGGGCTGGCAGGGGCTGGGCGGCGGGAGCCAACCCCCCAGCGCGACGCCCTGCCCGGCGCTTAGCGGGGCGCCCGAGCAAAACTGTTCGACATGGCTTCCCAGTGGGGAGCCCACTCAGGCAAACAAACCCCGGCAGCCTTAATCTCCACGGCAAGAGCCCGGCGGGCCGGAGGGCGGGCGGGAAGGAGGGGGCCGCAGCGGGGCTGCGGCGGCCGGGCGGGGAGGCCGGGGCTATTACCACGCTCTCATTCTTTCGGCTAATCCTGACTTCACACTTTAACCTGATTGAGCCTTGTTTGGCGAGCCGGCTCCTTGCGCGCCGTGTGAGGGGATTAGGGCCGGACGCAGCGGGGAGGTAATTGCTTCCCAGCGGCGCTGGCCCCGCATCCTCCAAGCCCCCCGCCGCCTGCCAAGAGCGCTGGGGCGGCCTGGCAGCCCTCTGGCAAGGCGCTCCCCTCGCCAGGCATCCCGGCTTGGCAGCGGCCCCCGGGGCTGGCTCTGTTGGTGGTGCAGAGGTCCATCCTGTCCGGGGTCAAAAGCCACAAGGGCACCTTGTCCAAGCCAAAGTTGCATCCCGTGTCATGTCCCAGCCCTACTGGCAAGGACTGCGGAGCCACACTGCGGCAGGGGAGCGACTTTCCGCCCTGGCAATGTCTGCACGCCCTGGGCCAGTTGTCGGCTCCAGGCAGGTGAAGCACAGGGGGCTGCTCTCCTCTTTAGTCTCTTTCCTCCCCGGCATCCAACTGGAAACTCATTAGCATCCCGTGGTCTCTCAGACCCTCCCCTACTCACGGGGGCAAATCACAGGCATTAACCCTTCAGCCGCTGCCACCGCACAGCTCCCACGACAAAAATGCATGGCAGGTCCCTGCTCACAGGCTGGGCACTGCCCCAGACGCTCCACTCCACTGGTGCTGGGACCAGCCACTGCAGGCACCAGCTCAGCCACAGCAACCACCCACCATGCCTCGAGCAGACAAGGCAGCTGCCCTCGCAACCAAAGCCACCAGTTCTGGGCAGCATCAGCGTTTCAGGCTGGGACAGGTGCTCCCCAGAACCCTCACCGATGCTGTGCTAGAGAAGGCTGTGCCAGAGCACACCTTGCATTTCCCCAAGCCAAAGGGCCTACCTGGACTAACAGGCAAGGACCACGGAACCGGCACCTATTAAGCAGCCTGTTGTCTCAGATCACCCCACACATGCTCTTTGTCCGGGCACAGCCTGTCCAGGGCCAGGGCGGAGGAATGAGCAGACATAGGGCTGTCCTGCCAAGAGCGCTGTTCAGCCACCACCTCCACCGCCTGACAGGTGACAAGGGGTGAGCTGAAGGGACAGAAAGACTCTTGCATCACTCAAGATCGATAGACTGATCAGCACTTGCATTAGTAGCCCAGAATCCCCCAGGGGTTTTACACTTATTTCTCAGGAAACTTCCTGTTTCTGCTGCATCCACTGCTTGTGACAGTATTGGCACCTGCAGCCCTGTATGGGGGATGCAAGTTTCACCCACACATCCCAGCTGCACAGACCACTCAAGGTGATGCACACGAGTCCCCAGTGCTGCAAGCACCCAGTGCTCAAGGAGCGGTGTCCCCGAGGGGAGCTGCTTGCTGAAGGGTCATGGCAGCCACCTTGCCACTGCATTAGCAGGATGCTGGAGTAACAAGGCAGAGTTTTGTCCACTGTGTCACCTGCCGCAGTCCCCAGTGCCAGTGTGAGTGGGGCCCCACAGCCCCCTCTCAGGTTCAGGCTCCTGTGGTGATCCCGCAGCATTACATCACACTGTTTGATTTTTAATGGGCTCTGCTGGCCCAGCTGCCGGCACCATTCCATCCTGGCCAAGGGGGATGAGATGGACCTCCCACCCTCCCCACCCCATCTCACTCCACCATATTCAAGGTCATGCATAGCCTGTGCACTGCCTGCTGCTGCCTGCTACCCCCTGTGACCCCAGCCCTGAGGCTGATGGTGTTTGCACAGGACAAAGTGGGATGGCAAAGCCTAATGCAAACAGGGTGCAGCATGGTGAGCTCAGTGTGAGCCCCTGCCACTCAGGAAAGAGACTGCAGGGTCTCTGGAAAAGGTACCTTTGCAGGGGCCAGAAAAGGAAATGGGAGAGGATGGGACAGGGTCCAAAGCAGGATGGTATGGGGAAAAAGGAACATTATTTGCCGCTTTTCACAAGGGATGACCAACACAATCATGAAGGCAGGCTTAAAGTCATAACTAAGAGTGACTCCTCCAAATTAGGAGTTGTTAATCCATGCAACTCCCAGTCACAACCAGCTCAAAAGGGAAATTAATCAAAGCAAAGTGCAGAGAGGCACCTGCCATGCCATGCTGTGGCAAGGAACACCTGCAGGCGAATGCTCAGGAGCTGACTCCTGCTGTCAGGAAACAAACTGGGCACACCTCTGGTAGCACCACACTGCCCAGTGCAGGCTGCCAGACACTGATGGTGGCTTCACCACTGCTCTGCCAGCAAGGTCTGTCACCCACCAGGAATCACTTTTCCTGTCAGCCTGTTTTAGTGGTAAGTGGAGATGCACAACCCTTCTGCTCCCCAGGGCAGTATAGGGACGTCAACTTGGAGTCAGCCCAGTGCTGGCACACCCAACCAGGGCAGGGTACCAGGGTCCCCGCTCCAATCTCTGCCTGTCTCTTGTCCCTGCCTCTCCTGGACAGGGGCAACAGTGAGCCAGGGGAGGGGGGGATGGCGTGCCGCTCCTGCAGGGGTTCAAGGGGGAACAGCTGGTTGCTGTGAGGAACATGCCAGGCTGGGCGGTGCGGCACAGCCCTCCCCGCTGGCAGCCAGAGCAGAGTGGTTCATCAGGCAGCTACAGCCGCCAACAATTGCGTGCTGAGTAAATCGATGGGATATAATTGGACTATTAAGATCTCATTATCCTCCTGGCTCCGGGCGCCGCAGCCCACGGCGAGCTGGGGGAGACCACTACCTGCAGCCACAGAAACTGCCTTCTGACCCAGACAGCCTTGATGGGTACTGGGGACAAGGTGCATGGAGCTGAGACAGTACAGTGGGGATAAGGATGGTGGCAGCAACCTATATTCAGCACAGGAGACATCTCTGTGGCACAGCAAAGCATTGTGCAAAGGCAGGGTGGTGTCCCTACAGGGGTCCTAGAGATGAGGACATCCAGCCATCCTTCTAGCCACCAGAGCTGCCTGAAAGCCACCAGTGGCCTCTCCTGCCCTGAGCAGGGCTCCTGGGTGGGATGGGCAGTTTGGCCTTTGTGTGCATTTCCATGTGTACCTCTACCCCATTTCTGCTGAAAAGTGGGGCTCATGTCCCCAGCTGTGAGTTGCAGGGCCCCCATGCTCTGAATCACACAGGCTGCCCAGCCCTGGGGGTCCCTTTCCCTGTGCAAGGGCTGTATCCACATTCATCACCTACTTACACACCACCCATGGCATGTGATGTGATTACAGGCCATGGGGTGGTCCTCCCAAAGGGATCAGCATCCTCAGCATCTCTTGGCTTCCAGGATGATATACCAGGTCACATCCACTGAGGTCCAAGTGACAATAAATAATAATTTCCCTTAGGAGAGCTGCCCTCATCCCTACCTGAGGCTTCTTGTAGTAATATTTCTTGTCTCAGAACCAGCAAAAGCGATGGATCAAAGCCTTATATATATCCTTATACCCTTATATATCCTTATATATAAGGACAAAACAATCCTTTGCTGGAGCAAGGCAACACACAGCTAGACACCATGACACGCGGAGTGTCTCAGACCACAGACCTCAGTGACACAAGCCCAATCAACAAATTCTGCCTGTCCACTGTGTCCACACAGCAAAGACTAAAGATGAACAATGGCAGAACAGGGAGCAATGCTTCATGCGTGCCACCCTGCCTCCCCAAAGCCTTCCAAAGTGCCGTGCTGACCCCAGGCTCTGGCCCTGGTGCCTTCCCTCCCCGGAGGTGCAGATGCTTCCAAAAACATTAAAGATGGAGAGGTTTGTTGCTTGGACAGATGAGCAGAGCATGTGTAAAAGGCAACATATGCTCATGGCAACAGTTAGTGAGAGGAGTCCCAGCCCCAGCATGGTGGTGTTGATTTAGCAAAACATTTCAGGGCACACATAAATCTCAGTGGCTTCAAAAGGATGCTGCTGACCTGTGCCATGACCTTGGGCCACTGTCTTTACCAGAGCACCAGCAACTGACCCCAGCTGGTATCACCCAATGGTGCCACCACAGTGCCTGCATTGCGGAGAGGGCACACGGGGGATGCTGAGACATATGGGTGCACGTTCCATGGGTAACACCAGTAGCCCCATGTTTGGACACAGAGGAAGTTCGGAACATGCAATGTCCACTGCGAGTGGGATGATCTGAACAGGGAAGGCATTTGCGCAAGCCGGGCTTTGCCAAGCAGCTCTCTGTACAGGGCAGTGCCTAAGTGGTGGCTCTAGTCCAGGTCCAGCAAGGATCGGCTCCTGCGTGGGCCGCGCTGCAATGCCAGAGCCGCGGGACTCGGCCTCCACGGGAAGGAGGATGCTATGGGAACAACGGGAGCTGGCCAAGGAAAAGAGGGGAGGGTGGGAGGGAGGGGGAATAAAGCATCTGCTACACACCCTGGAGCCTCTTCAGAGATTGAAACAAGTTAAAAGCAGAAGCTTTAATGGAAACACAAGTAAAATAACAAGCTGCAAACCCTGCATGCCTGTCACCGCCCTCTCCCCACACTGTCCCTTTGTTCCAGCAACCTCGTTATCAGCAGGAAGGAGAGCCAACATGAGGCTAAGGCACTACCATCAACTCTACATCCTAAAGTGCCTTGAGAGAGCCATAGCACTCGCTGTGCCCAGTGCCCTGTGGTCTGGCAGAGCCCAGGGTGAGCAGGGGGTTGCCCTGCAGCCCACATGCCAGAGTAGCCAGCCTGTCACTTTCTGCAAAGGGACCTTCTGCTGGGTGAGGGCTCGTCCCCTCCCCTGGCTGGACATGGAGTGTTAGAACTGCAGCTGTCTGGCTCACAGCCGTTGTGTCCCACTGCCACTGAGAGATGAGGCACACAACCGGTGGCCCCATCACTGCATGACCTCCTGCTTTTCTGCATCCCTGCTTCTCACCACCTCCAAGTCCCCTTTGCCCTGGTGTTCAGCGAGACTTTTCTCCTCCCTCATTTCATGTTTTTGCTTCTGTCTTGCCCTCTACTAGTGGGAAATCCCTGCATGAACCCTCCACCAAAGCACATTTTCTTTCCAGCTCCCACACTACCCTCCAGCCTGTGCACCTACTTGCTTCACATTTGCATCGCCCAGCATGTTCCCCACACACTGCAAATCAAAGGCAGCCCTTTCCCCAGGGCTGCACACCAGGCCCTTCAGCCCTGCAGAGGGAAACTGCTGCCCAGTGCTCACAGACCCAGCACATCCCAGGACACCCAGCAAATCAGGGTACCACAGCACAGCAGCTCCAGAGCTTGGAGCAGAGCAAGGTGGTGGCAGGGATTTGCTGGACCCTATGTGGCTCTACCTCCAGCAGACAGCAGCATGCCAAAGCAAGACCCTCCTGTGCAGCTCCAGAACAGTTAGGACAAGATTTGGTCCTCCCTCACCCCATCATGACCCCATGCACGACTGTGCCTTGCCGTGAGAAGTGCCAGGCTCCAGCCCTGCGCACCAGGAAGCCTTTCATCCTCCAGCATGCAGCGTGTGCTCCCTGCCTGGAAGCTCCCGCCCGAGAAGACACCCTGAACTTGATGCTGCAACACTTATCCAAGGTGTAAATGAAAAAGCAAACAGCTCTTCTGGAGAGCCAGCCCTGAGCCCTGTGGGGAGCTGGCTGCAGCTCTCGTTAGCAAGCTCATCCTCTGGGTTTGCGGCACTGTGGAGCTCAGAACTAATTGACTCCCAGGCTCTGAGGCTTTTAATTGCTAATAAGTGTGAAGCCAGCCCTGCCAGCCCTCCTGGATTCCTCCGAGGTGTGAATGAGGCTGAGCCAAGCTGAGAATTGCATCCCGGCTGTCCCAGATCTGTCCCAGATACTGGTGAGCCAAGAAGTGATGCTGTAGATCTGCGATGCTGCTTCTCAGTTTTGCAGGTCCCGGGACAGCAACTGGTCCCAGCTTTCAGAATGGCTAAAGCAAACTCCCTATGGGATGGAGGATGCTCTAAAACCAATGCTGAACCTTACAAGACTGGAGTTACTTGATTAGATGCCCTGGCATAACTAAAGGTCCTTCATACTCCTCATGCTCAGCCCTAGCACTAAGATGGGTAAAACTGTTGCCCCAGCAGCAGCTGTATTTCATTGCCTGGCTTCCTGAGGGCACTTGGGAGTGACCACAAAGCTGGCAGTGGGATGCAAGGTGGGAGATGCATTTCAAGATGAAAAGCATCAGGCTCTGTTGGCAGCCAGGGTGGAGCCAGTGGGACATTTCAAATCCTGCCTAACAGCTGGTAAAAGAGATGTGATTTTACACAGAGCTGGGAGGAAACAGCTCTGATAGAAAAAGGGTCCAATGGGAAAGGAGGGTGGGAAGGCAGAAGGGAACAAAGGCTGCGAGAGTGCTGGAGCACGTGAACCAAACACAGGGGCACATGGCAGGGAAAACCCAACAGGCAGATAAAGAGACTCCATCCTGTGTGAGACACATCAAAACCGGGATAAGAACTGCTGGAACAGCAGCAAAGCCCAGCTACAAGGCTGGGCCTAGGCTGGGGCTGCCCTTGCCCCAGTAACGTTGCTCCCAAGAGGGTTTGGGAGAGTAGCAGCCAGTCATGGCCATGCCACAGAGAGCTGCACCCCAACCCACAAGGCTTCCCTCCATGAAGCAGCTCTTTGAAGAGCCTCTGGCACAAAACCACACTGTGGGTGCGGGGAAGCCTCTGCCTGCCGGCGGTTAGTACAGCTGCAGCCCCCATCTCGGTCATAAAACACAGCCGCCCACAGACCTCACCTGTGCTGGGGATCAACAGCCCCTCCTTGTTTTGGGGAGGCAGAAATGAGTTGCTGGAGGCACATCTGGGTGCTTCTCCTGCCTTTTCCCAATCCACGCATGCATGGAACCTTGGAGGAGTATCAAGCCTGATAGCAGCAGCTAACCACAAGGCACAGACTGGGGAGCCCTAGCCCTGAGCCTGCAGGCACCTGGGGGTCTCACACGGACCTTCAGCCTCCATATTAAAGCTCAGGTGATGGAGCACCCCTGGCAGCCCCACATCCCTTTGCAAACTGCCCTGAGGTTAATTATCTTTGGGGTTAATAACGCACTTCTTGTCTCTGCTCCAAGCGCATCTGACTCATGGTGGGGACACTGGCTCTGTGACTCCAAGAGCCCATGGCTGACTCTGCCCTGTGGATGTGTGTGAACAGCCAGGGGCTGTGTTACCTGCATGTCCACAGCTCCTGCCACAGCCTGACTGAGCCCAAGAGCAGCCAGGATTGCAGTGAGGATTCCCACTGAGGGGAGAGCCAGGAAAGTCTGGGAAGAGAGGATGGGACCCTTCGCCCTGCTTGGCTCAGGGGGTCACTCCTCACAGCTCCAAGGGAGCTGCTGGCTGGGGCTGGAGCTGCCAAGGTTGCAGCCAGCCTCCAGCATGGCTGTGCAGGTGGCCTGGCGCTGCTCGGCACGGCGGCAGCTCATGCTCTAGGACCTGGGGAGAAGAGCTGCCGAGGGTGATTACCCCTGCCAGAGCAGGCCTGGCAGGTTTATTTTTAACAGTTCTGATTGAAGCTGTTTTCCTGCTGATATTTACACTCCTTCATCATTATCGGCTCCCCAGCTTCCAACCGCCAAGATAAAAGAGGGGATGAAATCTCCCGAACAGTGGGGTCCTGGCTGCAAACCCCACACACAGGGAGAGACTCAGACCAGTGCAGCTGGGCAGATATTGGCCCCCTTGGAGGTGGGTGGCCAGGAACCCCATCTTACAGTGAGGGCATTACAGACTGGGATCCTGCCAATGGGTGCAGCAGGAACCATCTCAGGGCAGCCTGGGGAGTGATATGTGTCATCTATCACTGGCAGCATGGCTGGATTACAGATGCAACTTTGGGTGCTGGTGCCCCCATGCTCCTGGGAGTGCCCCAACAGTGATTGGCTCCAGGTGCTGCTGGAGCTACAGCTGCTGGCTGGGGCCAGCAGAAGAGTGAGCTGCCAACCCTGGTTGCATGGTCCATGCCATGAGCTACCAGGGGTGGGTAAAGGGGCTCAAGGGAACAACTAGGGCTTGGACCTCTAGCATGATCCTCTGAGATGGGAGAGGTGAGCAGGGGCTGTGCAGCACAGCCTGACCCTCATCCTCCTTCCTATACTGCTGTGGGAAGGTGAGTAATGCAATGCAGAGACGGTAGTGGGACTCCCATCATGGCCAGAGCTAGGCACTCAGATCTGAAACCCTCTTTTTTCCCTAAGAAACAGTCAAATTCCAACACGTGCAGGCTAAAAATACACTCCAGTCTGCCCAGGACTCTGCAAGCTCTTACATCTCTTGGATGATTCATATTTTGTCAGATTCCAGATCAGTTTTGAGATTAAAAATACCAGGTTTGGTAGACAAGCATGTCACAGGCCCCAGAAGATGTCAGAGCCCTGCAGAAGGAGGCTGGAGACCTGAGGTGGGAGATAGCCTGCTGCAGCTGGGATTGCAGGCTGGGCACAGTCCCTGCCATGGGGAACGGCTGTCCCTCACCCCATGGATGGGGAAAGCCCAGCAGCAGCCCTGGATGGGTACACACTGCTCCAAGTCCAGACAACTGGCACCAACCCTGCTGCATCCCAGAGCAGCCCAAAATGGGGTGGATGCATGGGAGCTTGCCTCCAGCTTTTACTTAATTACCTTCATGGTTATGAAATCGTCAATAACTAATTAGACAGCCCCACTCCTTCCTAATATGCCAAAAGCTGCTTCCTAATTAAATATTACAGGGATTTAAAAGCATTTCTGACAACATATTACATATGTAAAATACTGTGAATTAGCCAGCTCCCACACTGAAATCCTGCTCAGGAATGATGCAGGGACCTGACTGGGCAGAAATCCGGGACATCTTTTCAAGTAAATTGGGAAAAGGGCCCATTTTTCTGGCAAAGAGGGTTTCTCTCAGGGTTGGAGATTGCCAGAGCACAAAGGAGACAGCCCAAAAACGCCTCTATGTGTCCCACCACCCCCATGAACCGTGTGAGCCCCCCAGCAAAGGCAGTTGGGATATAAGAGGGCTCCCGCTTAGTTAAGCAAACATTAATGCAAAGTGTCGGCGAGCCTGGAGATGAGATCCCAGGAACCACCGCTTGGAGAGGAGCAGGTGCTTCCTCATATTATCAGCCCATCCACCTGCCGAGGGGGGAGCAGGAGTGGGGAGCTGCTCAGTACTAGAAGAAAGGAGCTCTGAGAGCCAATTTCCATCCAACCACAGTGCATTTGATGTCTTGTGAAGTCGAGTTCACATGTGCCATCTCACCTCTGCCTCGCATGGGGAATGGGCTGGATCCTCCCTGGGCACACACAGCCCAGCTCTGGCTGAGCATGTGAGCATCCCACAGCATGCAGGGATGAGCCATACTCATTGCACCCCTCTAGCCAGAATGGAGATGGAGAAAAAAAGGGCTTGAGTTTGGACTTGTCCTCATGAGTAGGGGGCCAAAGTTCCACTGTATTGCTTTGCTCCATGCACAGAAAGTTCCTGTGCTTCAGTCCTCAGCACCGGCTTGGTGTGAGCCCAATTCAGCACTGAGATGGAGCCATGGGGACCATGGGATGGGGCACAGGAGGGCTGCAGCATCCCCCACCATAACCTGAAGGCAGGAGCCCAGCCCAGCGCAGCTTGTGTCTGCCCTGGTGCCAAGCTCTTCCCCTAAAAGCAAAGAGGAGAGCAGGCAGTTTGCAAGGGGAAAGGCCGGGAGCAAAGGCAGAGAACACCACCAGGTAATTGCCTGCAAACTTAACTGGGCTTGCAAGTGGGAGCCGCAGTGCCAGGCTTTGAACAGGGCTGTTTCATGTGCCTGGTGCTTCTGCTGCTCTCTGTGGCTTCCAGAAGACATGAGAGATTGGATGAGGACAGAGGCAGTGTTTGAAATTCACACTTCAAAGTTGCTATCTGAGTGGACTGGCCTGTATCTGCTGCACAACTGGAGGCAAGTCAGGGAGTGGGAGGGTGAGTGGGGAGACAAGGGCTCATGCTCTCAGAGCCTTTAATGCTGGGATCAATCGCCAGCTCGGGGATGCTCTGCTGCAGCAGAGGAGCTGTATTCAACTCCTTCCTTGCTCCGCTCCCATGTTGCAGCTTGTACTCAGGGTAACGCTGGAGCACCCTCAGGCCTGGGGCTCGGCACACTGCCACACTGCCTGGGAGTGTCTCCCCTTGTGCCCATACACTGTGGCATACATAGTGCAACCCATCACCCACTGCAGCATGTCCACACACCCTCCGGCATGCAGACACGCTGCACATGCACACGCTCTCCTAATTACTCCTTAACTCTCAAGCCTTTGCCATTTTTCACCCACCGTTGTGCCAGCACACCTGGAAAAGCAGCACCCTGGGGAGCAGCAGAGGGGAGGACATGGCCCCTCCCAGAGTCCAGCCCATCTTTTAGGTCTGGTGGAAAGACCAGTACAATGCTCCTCTGCTAGCAACACTACCTTATGTACACAACCCAAGGAGCACTCTGTGGAGGAAGGAAGGAAGACCCTGGTGCCCCACCACCAATCCCAGGGATGCAGATGTTTAGCCCCAGGTTGGCCCAAATCTGCACGTTATGCCTGGACTCTCCTTCTAATGCTCTCCCTGCAAAACACAGCAGGGTTGAGTGTCTAAGTACATCAAAGCCGGGCTTTGAACCAGCTTAAAGAGGCACCCTGATTTTAATCAGACTGCCCACGCCACTGACTACAAGATCCCCCTGAGCCATCTGCACCCTCTCACGTGGCATTTCAGAGGCTCGTAAAGCACAGCCAGAACGCAGACCCACCAGAGCTGGTAGACACGGGGGCTCTCTAGGACATGGCTCAGGGGATGGATATGCTGCATTCAGCTTCCAGCCAAAGGACAGCTCTAATCCAGGGAACTGACCCTCTTCCAGGACTGCCAGCTGCTTTCCAGGGACTCAGCAGCATCATCCCCCTTTTTCGGGACAGATTAGGGCATAGGGTCAGCATGCATCGGTGTCCATAAAGCCACGGGCTGAGGACCACTCTCCCTCCTTCAGCCCCTGGAGAACTCCCGAGTCTCCCAACGCTGCCAGCCGAAAGGCTTTCCCATCTGCTCTCTGGAGCCACAGCGTCTGGAGGGCTGGGCAATACCTGCCCCTTCCCCGCCAAGGCACCACGGGGTGGGCAGCCGACCTGCCGAGCTGGGACACCCCCACTCACCCCTGCGACCCACGGGCAGCTGCCTGAGCGAGCGTCCCCCGGCTCGCGGGTGGCTCAGGCAGTGTGGGGCTGGGGAGAGAGGGCAGCTGCCCACCTCCCCCGGGAAAGGTGTAGGACAGCCAGGAGGGGACAGGCGCCAGCCAGACCCACGCCGAGGAGTCACCAGGCACAACGGCAGTCGGGTGCTGGCCGCATGCTGCTGAGGACCAGCATGGTCAGCTGGTGGATGGGCCCAGCAGAAATAGGATCCCACCGCCCATTTTGCCCCTGGAGAAGAGGGTTTGCAGCAGCGCCTGCCCTGTCAGGCTGCAAACAGCCTCTCCTCCTCATTATTTTTTCACCGCAAGAACTATCTTATACCTTATCAATAATTCACAGGTACAAACGATAACGTTCGCTGTCATGGTCCGGGAGCCACATGTTCCCGGCGAGGGGGAAGGGGCCGGTTGCGATCGCTATTGTTAATGCCTGCGGAGCTGGGGGGGGAGACGGGAGGATAAATATTTAACACTGTGTCTCCGAGCAAATGTCCATGACCGAGGGCTGAACATGGGTTTTACACAGAGCTGCTCCTGCCCTTGAGAGAGTCATTAGCATGTTAAAAGCCGTCAGAATGGGGCTGATGGAAAGGCTCTGCTGGAGGGACCCCCAGCGCTCTGCCTGGGGGCCAGGAGAGATGCAAGGGGCTTTTCGCTGCTGCAGAAACATGGCGATCCCCATCCTGTCCAGATTTCCCCGCTCCTGAGCACAAAGGCCGTGCTCTCGGCTGCCCGTCGAGAAGCATCCCCAGCTCTGCCTGCTGCCACATCGCGGGGCGTGAGGGATGAGGCACCTGGAGGTAGCCCGGGGCTGGTGGGTGGCCGGGGCAGTTCATTGTGCAGAGGAATTACAAAGGGGACACAAAGAGCCACACACCACATTTTGTGTGAGCTTCCTCTCCCGGGCAGCCCGGGCCTTTCTTTTGCCATGTTGAGGGTGAGCTTTCTGTGTAAATCCCCGGGGCACGGCAGGGGAGAATAGGTGTCTTTGTGAAAGAGGATGGAAAATAAAGGAAAACAAGAGAAGCAAAAGCACAAAACCCACGCCCTACAGTGGCAGGCTGCAAGGACAGGAGCACAAAGATTCCCAGAGGATGTAAAGACAGTCCTACAACTGGGGGATCAGGGGTCGACAGGCTGTGAGGGCACACGGGCACACAGTGCCCTACTCACGGGGGCACCGATGACTCCCTGCAGCATCCCACTGCTCTGTAAGCATTGTCCCCAAATGTGCAGCCAGGGTGCTACTTCCCCACAGTCATGTCCCCAGCTACAGCCAAGTTTCACGTTCTCACTGTTCCAGGCACAATTTCGGGGGACTGACAGACAGGAAAACCCTATGCCCAGATAACCCAGGAGCGCTCTGTTTTGGCCTTGCTGTCACAGTCACTTCTGGCATCTCTCTGCAAAGGGATGGCAACAGGAGAGGAGGAGGTCCTGTCTGGCTCTGTGGAGATGGAGGTGTGGGAGGAAGAGCATTTGTGATAGGCAAGGGAACAGTGTAGGGAAGAGACATCATCTTCAACCACCACTGCTATTTGCCCTGTGAACTCCAAGTCAGAACCCTTGCAAAAGCTCAGCCAGCACCTAACCAGGCAAAGTACTGTGGAGCTCATAAAATTAAAGCAAAGCTGTCTTTCCCTTTTACTGTGCTAGTAAAATATATCTCAGCCTAAGATGCTCAGACAGGATTGCAGTGCAGGGGTCGGGAAGGCCATGGCTGAGCATCCCCTGGGGAGAGCGTGGGAAGACTGGCGCCAGTGGATCTCCCACAGCCTGGCTGAGGGCAGGAAGGGCAGCCTGGGATCCCCTTCTGGAAGCCCCCAGGCTGTGGCAGCCCCATACCTACCAGCAGATATGCCTGCTCAGACATTGCTTCACATCATCCCAGATGGAGAAAGCCTCCACAGCCAGCTTTGCTCAGCCAGCCTCACAGGGCAGGGATGCTTGGGGGCTTTGAGAGCAATTAAGGACCTGGCCTGGGTTGGCAGCACTGGACTGATGTCCCCAGTAAACAGAGAGGGACACCAGATGGGGTGCCATCCATCACTCAGAAGGGGACACTTTATCACTGGGACACCTCTAAGCACTCAGTCCAGACCCAGAGCCCTCCCTAGGATTCCTGCTCCAACCCTGACACTTCCAGCTTTCACCGTTGGGAAAAGAAGTACAATCTGCTTTGCAACTTTAAAGGACATCCGATTCACCTCTTCCCAGCTGAGTGTTCAACGGTTAATTGCTCTCTGTTGTGAAAAAGCAGAATTTAATTCTAGCCTGAATTCGTCTGGTTTCAGCCTCCAGCTACTGAATGATTTTGTGCTTTTCCTCTTTTTCTTTTCATTTTTCTTCCCCCCCCCTCCCCCCCCAAATTAATGAGGTGCCTACAATCAGGCTTCTCTCCATGCAGGTATGCAGAGAGGTATAAATTCCCCTCCTAACCTCCTCTTGCATACGCTAAATAGGCTGAATTTTTTAATTCTTTTCACTGGAAGGCAGGTTTTCCAGATCTCCAATTATCCTGTACTTCCTCTTTGAGCACTTTCTAATTTCCCAACATCTCTCTAAACTATGGACCCCAAAGCAGAAACTATGCTCAGCAGAGGCTTCCCTGCTGCCCCCCAAAACGGCAACCCCCCGGTACCCAGAGCTACTCCGCTTATCCATCACTCCCCCAGCTGCAGCGCTTATCCCAGAGCAGGCTGCTGCAATGGCTGCTAAGTCCTTTTCAGTGTAACCACATCTCCAGACACTGTTTCCCATCTTGTAGCTGTGACCTACATTTTTTTTTCCCCAGCTGCGTGACCTTGCATGAGGATGTTTTCCAGTGCAGGTGTTTCAGGCAGAGCATCCCACCAGACCGGCATGCTGCCAGCAGCACCAGTCCTGCTCCTTTAACCTATTGGCTCATGTTTCCTCCCAAACTGAGTTCTGTGACATGCAGGTGGTTTCTTCCCTGGCTACATCACGTACACCACCCAGCTCACCCTCAGCTGGTGTTAGACAGAAAGAGGAGGCAACAAGAGACCAGGACACCTGGGAGGTGATTGGCAAAAGTCAATATTGCCACCAAAGATCCCAAGACCACCGCAGCTCTGCGGAGATGTTGAACATCAGTTCACCATCATCAGACCCCGGCTGCACCCTGCCAGAAGGGTGACCGCTGCAATTCCCCCAGAGAGGTCTACCAGGGAAGCACACTGTCAGAAATGCTACACTGATTTTTGCAGAATATTAATGTTTTCATTGCAATATCCTCCAGGCAAGAGTAAAATGACTTGCAGAAGTCTCGGTATATCATGTCAGCACAGTCGCTACTTATCAACCCAATTTGTCAGCTCATCAAAAAAAATGATATCAGGTTTGTTTGACGAGAGCAATTTTCCATGTGGATTGGCATTAATTATCCTTTAATTCCTCCCTGATTGCCACCCGTATCCTTATTGTAGTGGGGATCAGTGTCAAGCTGGAGGCAGAGGAGTGGCTGCTACCCAGGCAGAGGCATGACAGGGATCGTCACTCACTGCACCTCGGCCCCTCCAGTGCTGTGGGAGTTAACGACCTCGCCTCACTCTGGAGGTGACAAAGTGATTGGTGACTGATGCATAAAAACTGTCACATCCCTCCCTACACAGTCCAGGTCCTGGGCAGGGGCAGTTGCTAAGAGACAAGACCAGGATGAAAGGAGTGAAGAAGGATGGGGGATAGGAAGGTCCTGTCCTGAGGAGCAGGCTCAAGGCCACAATGGGGAACTTGAGCTACCTGGGCAAAGAGCCATGTTTGTGCAAGCACCTCTGTCAGAGCTGGGGACCTGCCTGCCCTATGAGTCTCTTTCCTCAGGCAAGAGGAAGCCCTGGCCACTAGCACGGGCTGGGGCAGCCTCAGGAGAAACCAATATTTGCTTTCTCTCCAGTTAACCCTCAGGCTGAGGAATGCAGGGTCACCACCTCTGTAGCTCCCTGGGGAGGCAGCTGTGTGTGGAGGGACTCGGGGATGTCCCCTTTCAGCTGTGCTATTTATTTTCTCAATATTTGTGGAAGGAAACGAGAGCTGAGGGTGGGGGGGCATATGGGGCCAGGGATGGGCTGGGAAGATTGGCAGACAGAGCATCAGTTGAGGGTCAGCAGAGGATGGAGGCCAGTCAGCAGACCAGTGCTTCCCAACTGCCCCATGCTGTCTCCTGACACCCTGACAGGACCCTCCTCTGCCACTATTCTTATGGATAGGGAGTGTTGCTGTGGATTTCCCTCCTGTGCCTTGCCTCATCCCCTGGTTCAGCCATCTGCTCAGATGCAGCCGGACACACCAGAGCAAACCACTGCCTTCACAAAAATCTGTTTTGGGGTGAGCAGAGTCGTGCCCACCAGGAACAGGGCTTTGCCAGCTTTCAATAGGAAAAAGTCCCATGTGATGCTCACTTCTATTAAACTTGATGGGCTCTTCTGTAACCTGCTCCCCTAAAACTCTGAAATCTCCCACAAAATTATGTGCTGTCCTGCAGCACAGATGATATTCCCAGCAGACAGCTGGCTCACAGCTTGTGTCCTGGTCCTGCTCTCAGCCATTAATAAAACTCAAAAGCAATGACCTTGTGGTCCCCACCAGTGCCACTGTTCCCCAGCAGCCCTTTCCTCCCATACTTTTCATCTCATTTGGGATTGATGTGCTTCCAATCTGGCCCTGCCACCAGACAGGCTGTGAACACACAGCTCTGGCACCATGTAGCAGGTCTGGAGGAGAATTCTGGCCATCAGTGAGAGGCACAGCCCTTGGAGAGACAGGCAGGGCTGTCACCATGTCTCTAACCCCTACAGATCTGGGAAATGCAAATGGCAGGGCCATGCAGGCAATTTAGTTCCTGTCTCCAGGACTCAGCTTTCCATCTGTAAATATGAAAAAACCACGCTGATGTCTGCATCGGTGGGGAAGTTGGACTGAGTGAGTGCCCCGAGCTACCCTAGAGGCCAGGGGGAGGGCATCAAAGACTAAATATTATCATTCCTCACATTACAACCAAGGCTGCAGAGCAGAAACTGCTGCTCCAGTGGTGCTGCCGCAGCAGGCTGCATTTGCAATGTCAGCTTAAGACGAAGGTGAGGCACCTCTGAAAGCTGGACTCACACAGCAGTTATCCCCAAGCCCCACGTCCCCACAGCCTGCAGCAGGGAGAGTGGAGCCTGCTGCACCCTGTGCTTAGGGCCCGTCAGGGAAGGTGCTTCCTGCAGTGCATCTGCCTGCTCACCCCAGGCACGGCTGGGCAGCACAGAGGCAGCCGCAATACCCCAGGAGCTTCAGGGCAACCCCGTCCCACAGGCACATGCTTGGAGCAGCTGTCCTGACATGGGAGAAACAGGCAGCCACCCACTGTAGCATCCCAGCTCCTAGCCCCAAGCTCCTTACCAGCGGCCCCCAGCTGGGATTGGGGTTGCGGGGGTGTTTCCCAGTCCAGGATGCCCATCTGGAACCCATTAGGCACCTTTAATCCCCCTCATCCATTCTGGTGCTGTCTGAGCTCCCCCCCACCAACACACACAAACGCTGCCATTCAAGCAGTTAATTTAAACAAATTCTGCCCAGCCACCACGTTGAGAAGCGATGAAAAAGCCAAACGAAGCAGCTCAAAGCCAACGGGGGAATAACAAAAAAAAAAGAAAGAGTGAAAAGAAAAGAAAGAAAACCACTCCGCACGGCGGGGCTGATACCCAGAAAGACCAGCTGCATCCTCCCATCCCAGCCAGCCCCAGTCCTCCCCTCTCGCAGGCAATCAGATACCATGCGGGCTGTGTAATTGGATGGCAAAGGATAGAGAGAGACATCTTAAAGCTTGGGTCTAATCTCATTAACACCCGGCTGCGGGGATGCTGTGAAATCGTAGGATGCAGGAATGAGCAACATGCTGCGCCCGTGGGGAGGAGAACAAGCAAGCTGGAGCGGGATGACAACACCAGGAGGTGGAAATGCCTCCGGTCAGACAGCAAGAGCTGGAAACACCACCGAGTCCTGGGAATGCAGCCAGCCTCCTTGCTTGCTCCTCACTTGCTTGCTCCTGTTTACCCCACAAGTGCCGATCCCCATTCCTACTACACACCCCACTTTCATCCCTATGATTAGTAATTAATAGCACTGGTGTTAATTGCCGGGCAGTAATAGCCTGGCTGTGCAATGGAGAGGAGCTGCAATGGAGTATCCCTGGGGTTAAAACCTTGATGTCAAGTACCTATAGCCCAACCCACACATTTTGCATTTCCATCATTCTTGCGTTGGACCAGCACATACCAGCAAATCACGCCAGTCCACGGCAAGCGGGATCACCAAACTCCAGGCAAACATCCTAACAGGGTCTCATGATAGGGTCAACCCACATCCCCAGGCCCCTGTTGCCGAGGCAACCCACAAGCCTGTGTTGCGTAGCAACTGGCCAATGGTGCCCTGAGAAAAAGCATCCCAGTCCAGGGGTAAAGTAGGGGATATGAAGCACCCATCCACCTGTGGGGCTCCTAGTCAGACAAAAGCCCCTTTGAGAGCCATACTAGGGATGGGAAAACAGTGCAGAAGGGACACAGGGCCAAGACTCGCAGGTCCCCTTCCCAGTTCCGCCATGAGAAGGGTTTGGGGCTGGAGAACTTCCTAGCTCTGGGATGAGAGACACTTTTTGGGAGCTTTTCCTGTGCTTGCCACATTTAATACTCTGTCAGTGCAATATGGCTAACACCCGTCACTCCTCCTCCCTAGGATCCCAAAATTACCACTGCCAAAACACTCAAGAGAATGGTCAAGCTCTTCCCACCTGTATCTCCCAGAGAAACATCTCTCCTCCAGCTCCAGGGCCTGGAAAAAGTCTGAGCAACTTTATTCCTCTCCAAGAAGCTCTGCCCTAAATACCATCTCCCATCAGAGGGGCAAGCAGAAGAAGGGGTGAGGAAACCATTTTAAACCATCCCTGCCATTTCCTGCCTCCCAGTTTACAGAGAACAAGACAGAGGGATGTCTTCAGTTACCAACAGCTCCCTTGGGAGCAGTAAAAATTAAACCAGCTTTTCCTATCCTGAAGAGAAATACAGACACAAATGGGGATGAAAGCCTCTGGGGGCAAAGGGAGGTGCAACAACCATGGAGGGGCCAGGGGAGGCAGCCGGTAAGACCCCCTAATCCATATGCTGCTTAGCTCTGGCAGGGCGGTGGGGGTCCCAACCAGCATCTTGCTGGTTAGGTGAGGATAAGCCTGAGATGATAATTAATTTAACACAGATGAGAATCTGGAAAATGAATCCCCATCTCCCCAAACCCACCCCCAACACACTGCCAGCAGGGTTTCTTCATGCACAGGTGTCGATCGGCACACACTGGGAAATGTGCTCGCCAAACCAGGATGCCCTCAGCTCACACCTGCAGGCAGGGGACAGCTTTCCCTTGGCAATGCCTAAGAGCCCTGCTGCACCAGGAAAACCCCCTAGATGTGAGAAGGGGCATCTTCCCAACTTACACTCACCTGTTTGGCCTTTACAGCACTTTAGCATGGCGAAAATTACCTACCTACAGCAGGGGATACAGAATTCCAGGCAGCCTGCTTGGGCAAGAAGTGGGAGCTCACCAAGCCAAGCTGCTGGTGTCGAGGTTGCATGCTGCATGACCCACTATCCATGCCACAATCATCACAGGTCCCTCGGGAGCAGCAGAGAAGGGACATGGCACAGGCACCACTCTGGAAACTGCTGACGGCTTGTTTTCATGGCAGTCCCAGCAAGAGAGATGAGAAGGTCCAGCACCCACCCATGGGAGAATCAACCAGCAAACACAGGTTACTTACATGGCTCTGCAAGTCCACATGTCTGTGGATACAAGTGCAGGGGTACCAAGTTATAACTTAGCCTCGAATCACTGCATAAGACTTTTTTCTTCCACATTCTGGGAGTCAGATTACCAAAGGCTAATTCTGTTCATGGTTCTTTAATATTACTTTGAACTCTTCTACTATTTGAGCTGTGAAAACAGGAGGAAAGAAATGCCTTTATTCTGTACTCAAAATGTATGGACAAAGGGATCAGCTCCTCCGAGTGCTCTTTTAACTCTTTCAGGGAACCAAAGGTGGCAAAAGACTGAATGTGGGACAATGCATGCCATGAGCTGTGAGCCAGGGAGGGAATAAATAATTCCCCTGTGTTTTAATAGCTGTGTAATTAGCACTGCTGCCCAGCAGTAAGAAGACTTGATTTTTCATCGCTTTTTCCCATGGGTTGCAAATTCCCATTTGCCAGTGCATTGCTGGGAAGCTGGGCAGGGATGCTCTGCATGATGCCATGCGGAGGGGGGGGCTTTGCTGAAAGGGGCAGGGGGATGAAAGCTGCACCTTACCACAGACCCCTTTGCTTTAATAACATTATGAAAGCCAAATCCAAGCCCGTGGCCAAAGCAAGACCAAGGATGAGTCTAGAGGAGCCAATGGCTTGAGGAGGGAGCCCCAGGAGCAGAGCTTGACCCTGTGCATTGCCAGGGAAACCCTGGAAGCGTCTCAACAGCCAGAAAGCTGGAACTGGCCATGGGTCAGGAGCACAACAGGGTGCATGGAGGGAGTGGGGCAGATTATCTCCAGGCAGCTGTCTGGCAATGCCCACTCCTGGCAGCCCTGGCTCACTGGTAGGATAATGGCGCAGAAGAGCCGGGGCGTCCCTGTGCAGGGGCTGCAGCATCACTCTGGTGGGAGGGGGCCCAGGATGGTGGGAAGCAAAGGGGGAGGCTGCTCATCTGCAGGTTGGGACACAGTAGCAACCTTCACCCCACACTCCTTTGCCTCCAGAGACTGCAAGTCAGGTCCCAAAAAGCTTGTGGAAGTGCTTAAATATAAAGAGATCTTAAACAAGTGTTTAATTTGTGAGCCTTTGAGGCTTGTCTGCATTCAGGATCCCCCAGGGAGTCTTATTGTGTCCCCCCTGAAAAAAAACTGAGGTCTGTGGCATGTGAACAATGGAGGAAGAAGGGGAAGAACCAGCAGGCAGTGAGCAGCTCCCTGCACAAGGGTGCTACTTCCCAGCAGGGACACCCAGCACAAAACCTCCAGAGACACCCATAAGGGTGCTGTCCCCATGGGCCAGCAGTGCAGGGACATGCCAACCTGCCTCAGCTTGGCCCTGCTGCAGCCCCCCAAGCCCCGCCAAGACTGGGGGTGCCAGTCACAGCCTCTCGCCACCTGGCAGCCCGCCGGGGAGGGGGCTGGCCCCCTGCCTGCCTGGCAGCATCTTTCCCTAGGTAACCTCCCCACCTATTAGTGGCACATTTGTTTTCCTGCGTTTCCTTAGAGCTGTCACGAGCCACACTGACTCTTTGTTCCCGGGGACTGCGGAGAGGCCTCCCTTCCCTTTCCCCCTCCCCCTGGCTGGTGGGGGGGGTCTTGCAGCATACAGACCCCGCGGCTCCCTCTCTACCCCAGCTACAGGGGTAAACACACTCCCCCTACTCATTGGTATTCGGGGGGACACATCCCAGTCTGCCCCCCCCAGCCCTACTCTGTCCCTGACAGAAGGGGCTTTGTTGGGGAGCGTGAGGGGGTACGGCACCCGGAGTCCGAAACGTGGGCATGGTGACAGCAGGGACACTTGGCCCTCACCCGACAAGGGGAGGGGGATGCTGCTGGAGGGGAAGCTGGGACAAAATGTGGGATGTTGGGGAACGGGAAGCAGGGAGATTTGCTCCAGGGGAGCTGCTCTCTGCTCTGACCTTGGCACTTTGCTCTTCGACCACAGACCTCTGCACAAGAACATCAGCACGCACACATCTGTGCAAAGAGCAAAGAGGCACGTGCCCAGGGAACCAAAGCGACCCTGCTCCAGCATGGGAAGATGAAAACACAATGCTGTGCCCACAGACCCCTTCCCACACAGTGGCTGCAGGCTCCTGGGCACTAGCCGAGCTCACTGGCTGCAGAACCAGCACAAAACCTCACTGGAAGTGGTGAACCTCAGCCAGAGCCCCACAGGAGTGACCGTGGGATGACTGGGTGGGTGTCTGGCACAGTAGAGCCAGCCCACCACCACAGCAGCATTTTCAGGGATCCAGGCTGGCAGGCACTGAAAATCCCCCATTAAATTTAAACCAAGGCTCAGGCAAGTCCCCCACACTGGGAGGGGAGCAGAGCTGTGGCACATGCATTCCTCAGAGAGCGTCCCCACCTGACACTCACACCGCCCACCTGGCACCAGCACAACCACCCACTGGGGGGGCATGGGACCACATTTTTTTCTCTGGGGGGTTTCCCAGTGCAGCCCCAAGAGGAATGGTCACTGGTACAGTCTCGCAAGCAACACCTCCTACGCGCAGCCAGCCCCATCTGAGCGGGGCCTGTTTTGTTATTCCTTTCTGTGACAGCTCCTTTTTCACTTGTCACCCTGTTTTGCTACTACTCAGCTTACAGCTTCCTCTCGTGTGGTTGTGATCCTCTCCTTCTTGAAGGATGTAATTTGCATTTTCTCAAGTTATTTAGCAGCCCCCTATTTTTCTCTTCCTGCTTTTCTAAAGGCAATTAGGGCTAGGTTTAGCCAAATTCAGTGGTGGTGCGAGGAACTAGCTCCAGAGCTCACCATAACATCACCTCTCCTACCCAGGCAGGACACCCAGCTGCAGTGCTCTCTGCAACAGCTCAGAACTCCATCATCACCCAGATCTTTAAATACTCCTGGTCCCTCTGTCAGCTCCCAGACAGAGGTAGTTGTAGAGCCTTGCTATTCCTTTGCAGGCTCCGGCTGCAGGAAGAGAGTCTCACAGGAGCGTGACAATTCCCTGAGCTCCTACAACATTTCACATGTCCCTGGCTCAGAAAGTCACCAGCCCTGATTGAGATGTTAATGCTGTTTCCAGGGAGCCCCTGCCCTTACAGACAGCAGAGCAGCACCGCAGCCCTTCCCCCTGGGCTTGGCTGCCAGCTAGGACGTGGCACCATCTCCTACACCATTTTTGCTGGCATGGGTCCGACAGGAGCTGACAGACTACAACCCATGTCCTAAATCTTCAGAAGGAAGAAGACAAGACTTTTTTCCCCCCACACTCTCTGCTCACCCTTTCTCAGTTCCCACTCTGTCTGAGCATGGAGCAGCTGCTGCAGCTTTTGCTGAGGGAAACCACTGGGCAGCTGCTCCTGGGGGGATCCATCCGGGATTGCAGCTTTCCTGCAGGAGCATCTCCCCAGAGCTCCTCACAGCCAAGTACCCACTGCTCCTCTCTTCCCTCGCATCCGCTTGGCTTCCCTTGGAGAAAACCATTTATTTATAGCCATCCTGGCTGCCTTTAGCACATTTCGACAGCCCACGTCTTTGCCTCCCTGATGATGCGCCCACAGCATTTCTGTCCTCACCCTGCTGCTACAGCCATCCCAGACTCCTCTCTCCTCCTTGCTTCCCTCATGCAGGACCCCCAAGGGGGCTTAGAAACAGAAGGAGGTTTTAAGGGGAGGTGGGCAGAAAAGGGAGAGAGTGCTACAAAACTCCTCTCCCATCTTTCCCCCATCCTTCCCAAGGGAGCAGAGAGAAACTCTGCTTGCTTTCTCTTTTGTGAAGGGAAACCCAAGAAAAAAAACAACTCCTGCCAGCTTGGGAGAGATGCTGAAGGAAGGTCTACCACAGCTCCTGGCATGCCAGGCACCGGTGTGAGCCAAGATGTGTACGGCTGTGATGCACTGGGGACCAGAGCTGGGCACTGCAATAGCAGAGGTCACCTTCTTGCCTGGGTAATCCATGATGGAAGGAAAGATTCATTTTTTATCAGCTCTCCACCTCGCAGGAGATGTGCTCTTCCCCAGTGAGCTGCCGGGGGACCCTGCCCCCCCCCCAAGCCCACGATGCTTTGTTCTTCCGTCCAGTGCTGACAGTTTAATTAAACCCAGTTTGAGAATGGGTCACTGGGGTCAGGCGCTCTTCAGCGAAACCTCAGATCAGCACCATTTCCAGCCAACAGGGCTGCTTAATGAGTTACCCGCTCGTTGTGGCAGACATAAATAAGGGAGGCCATGCAGAGCGTCCCCCTGCCTCCTGGCCCCACTGCCAAGGTGCTGGCACAGCCCCCCCACCCCACCATCTCAGACCGAGACAGGCTCCGGGCAGGCGTCAGCTCAATATTCCCAAATTCCGAGGGGAAAACATTCCTCTCCAGGCATCTCACCTCCCCCATGCTGTTATTTGAGGTTTGCTTTCTGTTAGCCCTTTCCTGCCATTCCCCAGTTTATTTAAGCCCCAACGGATCAGGTTTAACTCCAACCCTTTCCATTATCCCAATGCACAAATGCTCTTTATAGCCAAGATCCGAGTAACTAATTGCAGCTCGAGCCAGGCTGGGAGACCACAAAGTACCACCAACGTGGATTAGGCTCTGACACTCAGACCCAGGAGGTGGACAAAGATCTCTCCATCCTGACCCGAGCCTGAGGGCCTCCTCTTGGGCTCATGAGAGATTTTCATCAGGCTCAAGGTACAGTGGGAAACTGCTCTTATGGGTATCACATATCCCTAATTCAACAGACTTGCCTTAATCTGTTGCCATGCTACGGATGTGCTGCGAGAGGTGGATCAAGACTAGGTGCATCTAGAAGAGGCTGGAGAATCCAGGCCAGCATCCAAGTACCCATCTAAGCAACCCCCTCTGGTTCCTGCATCCACCCCTGGCTTTCTGCTTCAGCTTCCACCTGGCAGGGCAGCCTCATTTCCCAACTAAACAGATCCCAACCCAACTCATTGAGACAGTTTTTGCTAATTCAAGACCTCCCAGTACAATGCTGGGAGGGCATGAGGACCTAGCAGGGACTCCAGGCACTTGAGGAGCATGCCATGGGTGGCTGCAGTGGGCAGGTCAAGGAGAAGCCTGCACAGGCCCTGTTTGCTGGAAATGTTTTGGAGACCAGGATTTGCAAGAGCACAGTTCTGGTAAGAACCCTCTCTTCCTGGACCAGCACGGGTCCCAGACTGCTCCTGGGGCAGGGAGGGGTCACTGAGCAGTGGGGCCACCCCAGATCCATTTCAGCAGTTAAATAAGTGCAAAGCCCAGTGGGGAGGCTCCAATTTCGGTTCAAGGCAAGCTGATTTCAATTTAGCTTAAACCTGTTCCCCACTGACTCATATCCCCGTAGCCTGACCCAGGTTTGCAGCAATTTAAGAGTGTCCTTATGACCTCTTGCACCGGCTGGACTAGCACTCGTCCAGATCCCACCTCATGCTAAGCCAGCATATGTGTCTAGACTAGCTGCCTCAGGCACCTCCTGCCCCACTATCCCCCCCCAAAACATCCTTAAGCACCTCAGCAACAGGCAGCATCAAGGAGAGGGAGCAGCAGGTCCTCTGATACACAGGGCTCTGCTGCCCAAATGCAGAACTCAAGGCTCTGCCAGGGCAGTGGCTCCTGACGTGCTACCTGGGCAGACCCTAGTGCTGCACCCCTACCCTCACTAATGGGTGTGGGGCAATGTGCTGCAGAGGAGAGTGGCAGGTGGCTCAGTGTGTCCCCTGTCGCCAGTCCCACAGCTCACTGCAGGGATCCTCTGCTCCAAGTGAGCATCAGAGTTCACCAAGACGCAGGACCAGTTACAGTAAAGGAGCTGCAAAATCTGAGCCGTGCACAAAGCCCCAGATTGTGCAAAAATAGCTCCAGGTGCTGGTGTCCAGGCAGAGTTTGCTATGTCAGAGACAGCCAGAAAAGAGCTTCAAGACAGAGTGGCAGGGAATAGGTTTGAAACAATTAACACATTGCAGTAAAACAACAGGAAGAGGCTGAAATGCACCTGAGCACGAGGTGGCTGCAAGGAGCATCTTGCATAGCCCTCTTCAACTCACGGCAGAATGTACAGTCCTGTGCACAGGGTGTGAGGGTGTGTACAGCCCCGTGCACACCGTGGTACAGCCCTGGATCCACACAAGCCCGGGGGCTGTGGAGAAGCACACTGTACAGCCCTCCCAAGAGCTGCCCTTCTGCATCTCCCTGATCAATTGTTAGGGTTTGCTTTTTGAAAAAGCCTGGTATTAAAATCTAGGCAAGATTAAAAGGGAAACACTGATGTTTGGAAAATAACTCTCTTGCCCATGTTTCTGTTATGCAATGGGTGGCTGGAGGAGGATGGGCCCTTGCTGGCGCCACGATATTGCACAGCTGAGCTCAACAAATGCCATTTGATAATTAATTGAACGCCTGTGCTATCAGCTGCCATTACCTAGGCCCATCTTTGGCGCCTGTCCACCACTTCACACATCCCATGCTGGCAACCCACACGGCGTTTTAACCCTTCATTACACCGCCTCCGGCTGGACTCCAGGACTGACTCCCTGGCACTATCGGAAGAAAAAAAATCAGCCGCAGCCTGCCCGTACAGGCAGGGCTGCCTGGCCCCAACATGGCCATGCCTGTCCTGGAAATGTCTCAGCCCATTCAGCTATTTCATCCATTCCTGCCCTGACCCAGCAGGGACCTGGCATCCTCATCTCACTGCTGAGAAATGGAGATACAAGGTGCAGTAAGCAGAAAGCTCGCGTCCCAGCTACAACCACCCTGCTCTGATGCACTGCAAATCAGCCACAGGGCGTAAGCTGCTTTTCTAGTGATGCAGAGCACCAGCCCCAGTCTGGCACACATCCTCTCCTTCTCACAGTCCCCTTCCCAATATACCTGGTGCCTGACATAGCTGAGAGCCTGTAAATGTTTTGTTTGAACAATGCTGGCACTGCTGACAGCACCACTGCCCAAGCAAAGCAGCCCCAGGCAAGGGAAAGCCAATATGGAAAAGAGAATATTTATCAAAACCCCAGCAGCCCTCTCCAGGCAGCCTGCTGATGCACAGAGGGAGGAAGAGCAGAGAGGTCTGCGGAGCTGGGGCTTTCCGGACAAGAGACAGTCCCTGGGGGTGTTTGCGGGTGCAGAGGGACAAGCAGGGATGGAGGCAGGCAGAGCAGTGTGGAGTGGGGGCAGCAGGCATGAGAGGCTGGATCTGCCCCAGGCACGGCTTCTGCCTCTTTCCCCAGACACCCACAGAAAGGCAGCTCTTGAGCAGGGCTGTGGGGCTCTCTGTACCCTACAGAGGTCTCCATGCAGGATGTGACCCCCTTAGGGACATCCTCTTTCACCCTTCCTTCATGACAACCTAGTCTAGCCTATAACGGCACCCTACTCCAGAGCCTGTGATCCACGCCCAGGGAGGAGGTTGTGGAGCTCAGCACCTCTGCAACTGACACTGTGGAGGCACAGCTCTGCGATGCCAGACCCAGCCCAAACTGCCAGCCCCTCCTGCCACATACCCATGCATTACAAAACATCCCTAACAGTGCCAGTCTCAGGTCTTCTGCAAGTCACGGCCAATTTCCTGACGTGCTGCATGCTCTGGTCACACAGAAACAGGGTGCATTCCCCTGCCACACAGTGAGCCATCACCGAGACAAGGCACCAGCACAACTCTCCAGAAGCAGCACCCTCCTGGGACATCAGTGCCCCTCCAAAACCCATGCAGTCCCACAAGTGAGCCCACATCACCGCTGGGCAGGGGAACCCCACAGGCACGGAAGGTACTTACAGCCGTGAGAGGGCCTGATTGTTCTGGAAGAGGAGCTCGGGCAGGGTGTGCAGCTGGTTGCGGTTCAGCCGTCTGCAAGGAAAGAAGAAAGGGTCAGGATTTGGGGGGGGGGGGGGCAAAGCAATGACCCCACCTGCAACCCAACCGGCTGTGGCAGGCACAGCTGGGTGCTTTGGCTTACTCAGGGGGGCCAAGAGAGCAGAGCATCCCACCTGGCAAGGACACCCCTATCCCGCCCACCACACTCCCAGGTGGGGACAACCAACGGGGCATTAATAGACTCACTCACAATGCTGTAATTACATGCAGAGAGGACTCCAAGCTGTTAACTGCTGACTGCTGCTTAACTGCGCTCTTAACCTGCTGCTCACTCAGCTCCTCATATTTGCTCGAGCAGCTTGGGATTTTTAAACTGCTGAGCTATTTTACTGAGTACTGGACCAGAACTTAGGGCTCCCTCGCTAACACACAGGACAGCTGATACAGCAAAAATGATTTTTGTTTAACCTGCTCCTCACCTCAAAAGCATCAGAAAAGACTTTAAGATCTATAGAAACACAAATAGGTTTGCTTGCTACACTGTAAAATACTGCTGCCGTGCAGAAGAGAAGCTGTTTGAAGTCCGGCAGCACCAATACGTTTAAGGCAAAAAGGAAAGGATGCTCTCTGCAACTAAACCCAGTAGCCCCCCTTAAACCCTCTTCCATGCCCAGGCACTCACAGCCGCTCAAGCTCCTTCATGTCATCGAACGCTCCACGCTCCACTGTGCTGATCTGGTTTTCCATCAGCTGCCTGCAGAGAGAAGGGGGTCAGCTTTCTGGAAAGGTGGTCCCCAGTGCCCCCATCACTTCTCTTGACCCAGGACCACCTCACCCACTATCCCCTCAACACAACCCAATCTCTTTCGCCCCTCTCTCTTCCAGCTGGAAGCCCACCATACTCAGCTCAACACAATACCCTCCAGCCCTGCTGGGAGATGCCCTGAGCAAGAGGCTGACCATCTCTAGCAGCCCCAGGAGGGGCCACAAGCCAAGTACAGTATCTGCCAAGGTCGGGGCAGGCAGCCCCTCATCAGAAACTCACAGGACGCGGAGCTGCTTCAGCCCAGCAAAGTCATTCTTGTTGATCCGTGTTATGTTGTTGCCATTGAGTTCCCTGCAGAGAGAAGAGACAGAAATCAGCAAAGAAGCGCTCAAGAGGTGGCCAGGCACTGAGCCTCCCCAGTACCTCCCAAAAAATGGCAGAGAGGACCCAAATGACAGCAGTGGCTGAGGCAATTCTGTGCCCCTCACCAGGAATGGCTGGGCTGGCCGCTGGCTCCAGAGAGGACCCTCATCCTCAACAGCCAGCAGTGCTGGGTACACAGAAGTCTGGCTGGCCAGCAGTGTGTAAGCTGTCATCTTTCATGGATAATACGGCAACAAGAGGAAGGGGCTGTCCAGCTCCCTCTGTCCCCATGATGGATGCCCCCCTTGGGACAGAAGCCCTAGAGCCCTTAGCAATGAAATAAGCCTGACTTGATGTATGTCACCCTGCTCTGGAAATGCAGCAAACACCTGGTAGGGTCATCCCAAACATACAGAGCTGCTCAGAGAAGGCAGGGCTAATAAGAAAATGAACAAATGTCCCCCAGAACAGCAGGATCCCTCCAAATACCCAGCTGCAAGATACCCACACACATCACAACCAGTTCAGTGTGCAGCCATCTCACACCCTACCCAAAGAATAAGCCACATTTCAAGTTTCACCTGTCAAGAGATGCTTGCACAGGACAAGATGCTTTGTGGCATCACTCTGTCGTGCAAAAGCCCTGGGTGAGCACAGGGACAGGCAATCCAGCCAGAAGAGAGATGCTGTCCCTCCTTTCTCTCCCTGCTGGTGGAAATAAGGGGTGCCTACATACCCCCCATGACATCTGTCCTGCCCAGGCTCTGCTGAGCACGAGGACATTGTGTGCTCCACTGCTGGACGTGCACATGGCAGGGGCTCTGCTCCTAGCCTGCCAGCTATACCTACCCCAGTTCTCCCCAGCCATGCTCTCCAGCATGCCCCTGCTAGGATTATCCAGCTTTAAAATACATCAGGCTGGGAGCCACAGAGATTTGCACCTCACAGCCTTAGTTTTGCCGTGTCTTTCCGCATTATGGGATGTGATTACTGTAGGAAGAGCAGGACCATCAGCCCTGGGACCCACACTCTGCAGAGCCAGGGGTCCCTGTGCAACCCCCCATTGCAGGAGAGAGTCTCCCCCCTTGGCAGCATGAAGCACAGCAGTGTCTGCTCCTTGCCATGAGGCCAATCTGCATGTGCTGGGGACAGACGATGCCCTCGGGAACGCAAGGGCTGGGGAAGGCTCCCATGCTGGAGATCCACTGTCTGCATTTAACTCAGACACAGAAATGAAGAGGAAAACAAACTACAGGAGGGGGAGGCAGTCAAGGAAGGGATGAGCTGCTAGGGAAGTGAAGAGGGAGGAGGGTGCCACCCCAGAGCAGGTTGGGGTGCCTGGGCAGGACTCCAGCACCCAGGGCTCTGTAACTTCCTGAGCCCTGACAGCGGGAATGCCCCGTGTCACACGAGGGGCTGAATACAAAGTCTGTCATTCCCATCCAGAACCAAAACCTCCCTCCACCGCTCTCTGCAGCCATTCGAGGGGCCAAGGTCAGCGGCAGGCTGGCCTCGGGCCGCCGAGCAGCGTGTAGGGCTGCTGGCTGTACCCAGCGCAGCCGCGCACCCCGGGGTGCTGTCATTGTCCTGCTGAAACGGCTGATAATGGCTAATGAGTTCCAGCTCGCCATTATAGCCTCGTAATTACACCGCTATTCAGTGCAAAGATTGCCGGGCTCCTGCCATTATCCAGCCGTGTGCGCCTGTGTTGGGAAGGAGGTTGGGAGAGCACGTTACTAGGACACAGATGAATGCAAGCGGGAATGAATAGAGGTTCCTCAGCCCCAGTGATTAAACTGAAACCCACACTCGGGCTCTGCAGCCCCACGGCTCCTCCGTCTCCCTGTACGGCCAGCACTCAGCAGGATAGCATAGCAGGATCACTGGGGCTCCAACCCTTAAGGATGTGCCCTGCAGGGCTCAGTCCTGACCCTCTCCCGGGGAGCAAAAGCTGTGGCCAGGATGTTAGTCCCAGGCACGAAGCACTGGGGTGTGTTACATGTCTCACGTGTCACATGTGGTGGCTTGGTACGTGCAAACGTGTGCCCACCTGATGGGCCACAGCCCCGGCATCAGCTAAGGGCAGGGAGAAACCCCAGCCCCAGGATTCGTTTTCTCCAAATGTCTTAAAGGTTCCTTGCTTGGAAGAAGATTGCCTGGAAGCTCCCCAGGCACCCATCCAAGCTCCTGGTGAGGGAGGGTTCCCAGCAGGACTCCCATGTCACCTTCCTTTAAACATAACTAACATTACTCTGGCTGCAATGTGTAAATAGAAGTTGGAAATCTCCGGTACTGCAGACAGACAGAGCAGAGAGGCTTAATTTAAAACTGCCCAACCTGAAAGCCAAGACCTACACATCAGCTTGCAAAGTCCAAGGTGAGCTTGGACCTCTCTGGGCTCCTCAGAGTACCAGAATCCCAGAGCCTCAGCCAGAGGTAGAGCCCAGGCAAAGCAGAAACACCAAAGAGCCATGGACTGGTCATGACCAGTCCCTCCATGTGCCAAAACCAGGCTCTGTCCTCTCTCCCAGGCACCTTGTGGGACAGTGCAGCCAGAACCCAAAGACTTCAGCACCAGGAGGACCAGGCAGGACGAGCTATCCTGGGGGTCAGCTGTGCTGCCCACCCAGCCCACTTCCAGCCTGCATGCTCCCTGAGCAACCTTGGGGTACTCCAGCACTGAGGCTGGTGGCAATTCCCGAGTGGGGCAGTATCCCAGGGCCCTCTGACAGCCCCACTCCCTTGGGGACTGGCCCTGCATGCTCCCTGACAACTGCTCCCAGCATCCCTCCATGCCTTTGTTCAGGTAAATGATGGCCTTTGCAACCAAGACGGGAACGAACAGCAGGTAAAGCTTATTTGTAAGGATGCCGAGGCAACACTGCCATTTAACTTCATGACATTTTTCCCCTCTAAAACCCCTTCAGTTCCTCATGGAGATAAATTACAGTCTGCAGTGCCCAGAAAGCCAGATCCCTGCTGCTCAGCTGCTCACCCGCTGCCTCCATGCCCTTTCCTAGTGAAGCGAAACACCCTGCCCTGCCCCACGGAACAGAGCTTCAATAAGGACTGATGTGTCTGGGGAGCTGCCCTGTGGATTGGTTGCATTTCTGGACTGTGACTTGAAAGCAGAGACAGGGTGTGCTCTTTCCATATTAATCCAAAGGTTTTAACATGAGAAAGTATCCTCAAGTTCATCCAGGCTGTCCTCCTCTGCCCCCCAGCACCCCAAATCTCACACCGCCACTGGTGAGACAGTGAATTTTCATTTGCAACCTTCAAGTTTCAGAAACCCTCCTTCCCATTTTGCCCTGGGAAGAGGAAAGTCATTAAAACAAGCAGTCCCTTTGCTACATTGCTTGTGGATCATCCCACTCCCAGATGGGATGTCTGTGCTGTAGCAGGGTTCGTTAGACTGGATTTGCATAGTCTGGGTTTATATTTGGTTTCTAGCTTTGGATGGCTTATTCCATTCCCAGGGGGTCCAGTGTGTCTTTTCCCTTTGCAGGGTTTGGAGCTACAGTAACTCAGTAACAACCTCAGAGAGCACAAATGCTGAGAGTTAATTTATTAAATACAGCCAACATGAGTGATATTTCCCTGGGCACTGATTTATCAGGAGCGGGAAGAAGCAGACAGTGCAATCCCACTATCCATACTCCATTGCAAAGCATCAGCTATTCGGCACACACGTGACTCCTGTCCTTGTGGCTCAGCTCTGCTCCACTCTCCAACAAGGCAGAAATCATAACTGCTGTGCTCCCTGGACTCCTGCTTTTAAGAAAGCAGAGGGAAACTCTGTGAGATGAATCCCAGCATTTGCACCCAAAAGCAGCAAAATGTACCCCAGCCCTGCCAGCACCAGTATAGAGCAGGTGCCCACAGCGCCCAGGTAGTGACTGCAGGGGCTGGCAGAGAAGGATCCGTGCTCCTGCAGTACCTACTCTGAGGGCCGCTGCTGCCCTGGTGCCAGCGAGGCTGGCAGTCCCATTTTTCATGTAACATGTCCCTCCCTCCAAGTTCTCTACTGCTCTGCCGTTCCTGCTTATGGCTTGGAGCATCAGCCCCTAAGGGCATGGCTCCCCTCCCAGCAGCTCATCCCAGAGCCCTGACCCCAGCTGGAGCCAGCAGTGCCAGATAATAATCAGGGAAGCGGAGAAATGAAGGCTGTAAGGTCATGCACCCCAAGCAGTACCTCTGCCACCCTCCATCAATCCAGGCAGATGCATGCATTGCTCCTGCAGGGACAGAGACTAACACTCCCCTGTGCCCTGCTCCAGGACGTCACTGCTCTTGCCTCAAGAACCTTTAACAAAACTCTGACCTGAACCCCCTTCACTGCAGATGAACCCCATCCCTGCCTGCCACCATGGTGCAGCGATCAGGCTCCTGCCTTGCCCACGCAGACCCCTCTCCCATCCCCATTCCCCCCAACAAGCCCCCAGCCCTGGAGGCGTAGCCCTCCCCTGGGGCCTCTCTGCCGTGCAGGGGCAGGACCCCCCCTGCTCGTGCTCCCATTCCACATCTGTGCTCCCACCAAACACTTTCCTTGAGTCTGCAGGCAACAACATCCTTTCTGTCAGTCCATTCTTCCTGTTCACCAAACCCACTTTGAAATCTCAGCCCCGTCTCCAGCCCTCTTGCATCTCTCCTGGCCTGGTGGCATCTGCAACTGTCATAAGCAGCTTGTGTTCCATCACACAGACAGCTAATGGAAACATGGATGAGGCTCAGACCCCAGACTGGCCCCTGTGCTCAGAACTGGGGGACAGAGCAGCTGCAACCTTTCATCCTACACTTTTATTGCATTTTTCAAGTCTTCTCAAGATTTCACCCGGCTGCTTAAATGTAACTGAGTCCCAGCACAGGCTTGCTGAGCTGCTCAAGCAGCAAAAGGCAGGGTAAGAGCCTTTCCCAGTCCCAGGAGAGCTGGTCCCCTCCAGCACTGGCAGAGAGGGATGCTCACGCCATTCACCAGCTCCCTGCAGCCCGTATGGGCATTGCTGGGTGCTGACTCCATGTGAGGTACAAGTGGGTTACAAGGTGCTGCTGCCTGCTGCTTGGGGAGGGGACACTGGGCACCCACACCCTGGGCTTACAGCTGCACAAGGGGCTCAGCACCTTCCCCTCCTCTTCCTTTCCATCCCTGTTCTGACCAGACCCCTTAAAAATAGTAAAGAGCCCACAGGATTCATCAAAGTCCCTTTAAGGATGCTGTACACCCCAGAGCAAATGCCTTGCCAGCACCACCCCTATCACCTGCAGGGTGATGTGCCCAGCAAGGAGAGCCCCAAGAGCAGCTGTGCTCATCTCAGCATCACTGCCCTTAGTCGAAGGGGAACCCGGCCCCAGGCACAGCATTGGCCCCAGAGCGCAGGAGGCTCTGTAAGCTTTTACGAGGTACTACAGCAGATTATCATCACGACAGATTTTTAAGTGTTACAAACAGCATCGATCATGAAGTAACAGTGAGGATCCGGAAGGCTTTCTGTTCTCCTGACTTCTCTCTGGGGTTTTCATGCCACAGCCATTAGCCACTCACAGTCAGGGAATGCTTTACACTTACGCGCGCATTGTGGTGTGTCACCTTCGGGTTAAAAATAAATAAATAACCTCCCTCAGCCCCGATGGGAGAGAGAAAAGGTAGCAGGTCATTTCTGTTCCACAAATGAGGAAACTGAGACAGCCAAGAAAACAGCCTGGATACCCACAAAATTTGGCTTTTTGTGCTATGCTGAGTAGCCTGGTAAGGAGCTGGGCCCTACCTCCTCTGCTTTCCAGGGCAAGGGAGTTTACCCAGCCCTTAGGCTTCATCCTGCCACTCATCAGATTGAGTTCCAATCCATCCTGCATCTTCCTCAGCAAAGCTCCTTGGTTTAGGAAGACAAGTGCACCTGAAGTGCTCGGTTATAGGTGCCTGCTCAGTACTGCACCAGCTAGGTCTCATGGTGCATCCCGTTTGAGACCTAGGGCTTCCTCCTACCAAGAAATATCCAGGGCCAGGAGCTTGCATCTCTCCCACTTTTGGTGCCCAGGGCTGCTCCTTGGCTGCATCGCTTGAAAAATTAATTTCCCTTTTTCCTGATCTTCCTTCTCCTAGCAGCCTCTCTCCCCCATAGGACACTTGCCTCTGCTATTTTGAGCAGCAAGTGCATCCAAAATGCATGCCAGGGAAGCAGACAGTCAGCACAGCCTCTGAGCCTGAATGTGGCAGGGAGGTCTGAGATGGTACCAGGGGGGACAGCCTGGGACTGACCCCACACCAACATCATGGAGAGGTTCCCTCCATCCCACTTCATTCCCTTACAGCTTCTAGCAGTGTTGCAACCCTAAGGACCTGCCTGCAAACTGTCCTTCTCAGTGCTCACATTGTTAATTGCAGCCTGGAAAACCTCTGCTCCCCTCACTGCTCCTGCCACTGCAGCCGTCCCCGGCTGTCCCCTGAGTGGGGACAGGGGCCAGCTGCCGGAGCTGGCCTTGGAGCTACTCACGCTGGAAGCCTGCCAGGGAGCAGTGATCTGGGTCTGACATCCCCAGGGATGAGGCCATTTGCTAACGCACAACTGGTTTTTTACTGCTTTTCAGCAAAACATGCACAAAAACATCTCCTTGCCTCTCAGGTTTTATGAAAGATTATTTCAGTAGCAATAAAGAGGATGCGTCGTGGGGCTAAGCACCTCTGGAGCGGGCAGGGAACCATGAAGGACTTGGAAGTGAGACAAAGACAGACTCCCCTGGTTGCCCATTTTGCTCTCCTGTGCATGCTCGCCTGCACCAGGTTCCCAGGGAGCAAATTGGAGCGGGAATACAGGAAAAGCCCCTCTCAATGCAGGGTCATGGGTTTGTACACCTTTCCCTGGACAGGACACCCTTTCTCTGCCCCCACCACCCTGGTGGCACCCCAAATCCCCTCTGTTCCCTCAGGCTGTGGGTTCTGCTGCCCCTTGGGGGTGTCTCGTGCATCCTTGGCCTTTTATATCTGCGTCGCTCTTTCTCCCGGCTGGAGGTTCCATAGAAAACAATGAAGTAGGGGAGAATGAAACTCAAAGCAAATGCACATCCTGTAACGAGTCGGTTTCTGTAACTAGACTGTTTCTGTGTGCTACCCTGCACTGGCACCACTGCCACTGTGCCCAGCTCACCCTGGGGCCGCAGGCTCTGGGGACAGCAGCAAGGGCGTTTGAAGGTGCACATCACAGACCCAGAATTAAAGCTGAAACAATTCCCCTTCCTTGCTCCCACCTCAGCAGCGAGGAATTGCTGTTAGCAGTGCATCACTCTGAAGGACCACAGTGGCAGCACATTTAAGGTAAAAATATCTGTTTTAAAGGATGCAATAAAACAGAGCCAGGGAAGGGTTTATAGAGAAGCAATTGCTGTGTGGGGTGAGAAGTGGTCACCAGAGGCCAATTCACCCAGCTTTATTGCCTGTTACTGGTGACTTTTCCCAACCAGGGGACAATAGATCCTCTGCTATCAGCCTCGACTTCAGTCAATACAAACACCACATAGTTTTTTAAACTAATATTTTTCCAACGTGCAATTCCATGGAGAGGGAGAACGCAGCGTTACCATGGCAATATATAGACAGCATCTGCCTTGGACGTAGCTGAAGGGAGAAATTGGAATAGAATTGCAAATTTCCTCTGTCCAGGAAGGCTCCCAAGGAAGCCACTGCAGCAGGCTGAGCAGGCTGCCTTCCCAAGCCTGTCCACATCCTCCCAGTGCCCAGCACTGGCTCTCCCAAGAACTGAGGGCAGCAGGGCCAGCCAAGTACTGCTCTGGCTGGATATAGGTCCTGCATCCTGCCCCAGAACTCTGCAAAGCCTGCAAAGTCCCTCTGCAACTAGTCTGCTCACTGCAAACTTGCCCGAGCACTCCAGGAAAGGGAGAGGTTGACTCTCTTGAGGTGCTTCCTAAGAATGAACATTCCCCAAAGCCCCGGAAAGGAGCAGCAGCCCAACAACTGGTGTGGAATGCACAAGTGCTGCTGCAATATACCAGCTTTGCTGCTGCAAGACATTTTGATTAACTGGTGAGAGGTAGATGCAGGTGAATGAATTAAACATGCTCTGAACAAGAGCTCACTGCTGGAATTTTGGCAGGGGATGGTTGGGCAGCATGTGAATGTGCTTCAGGTGCGGCTGTCCTGGCATCGTGTTCCCATACCTGAAGGCTGGACCTCAGTGCCTCTTGTCTTCACCAATGCAGACAGGGGGTGGCAGAGCTGGCTGCAGCCTAGATAGGGCCCATTTCAGCACAGGCACACCCCAACTTTGGAAACAAGGCAAACAGAAACCTTGATGAAATGCTGAGGCCAAGGCCCCTGAAAGGAAAAGCCAGAGCCAAAGGGGATGCAGTGATGGAGATGCCCAAACCCAGCTCTGCTTCCCTTCATACAGGGGAGAGGGGCTCTGCACAGCCCATGGTGAGATGGGGGATGTTCAGCCCATTGGAGAGGAGGCAAAAGCTGAAAACTTCAAAAGCAGGAGCGAGTGCAACACCATTACACTCAATTCATCCCCCACATGCAAAGAACTGGGCTGGAAGCCGTCATTTGATAGTGGTAAATTTGCACTGATCCTGCTGGCTTGGGGAGATCAACCCACCTCTGTGACAGGGCAGTGTGCTCTTCAGAGACATGTTCAAAGGAAGAAAGAAAGAAAGAAAGAAAGAAAGAAAAGCAAGCTAACGGGGACAAGAACTGTGCCCTTCTCTCTGGTGGCTGAGGCCTGAGGGACTCCTGGGAGCAGATAACACTGTAGTGCTGGAGGATTATCACCCATCCTGCCTACAATGCCTTCAGGACCAGCTCTATCACGCTTGCCAGAGGCATAGGCAGGAGTGCAGGCAGCCATGCAAGTGTCCAGAGACTTTGCTGCTTCCCGCTTTGCTGCAGCAAAACCCTCTTTGCTAGGTGCATGATCCAATCAGAGGGAGGTGCATAAACCCCCATTTATGTTGGGTTGCAGACTAGAAGGCACTTAGGGAGCAATGTGTTATGCCCTGGTGCAAGGGAAGAGGGGTCCTGTGTCCCCCCCGAGCAGCCATCCCTCATGCTCCATCCTAGACACGTCTGCAGCCCTTATCCTCTGCCAACAGCATGGCACCAGGGAGACAGCTCACGGGAAACCCTGAAGCAGAAGACAAGACGATTTTTCCCCAGCCCATGATTCTCCAAAGCTGCAGTGACTCTGCAAGGCAAATAATTCCCTCTTCAAAGGGAAAGGGTGTATTTCAAAAGCAACAGAGCTCAGACCTCTACAGGACGTTGCTGACTGAGCCCCCACAATGACTTTGGCAGCGCCGGCAGGCATGGCCACAGCAGCAAGTGCTGCCCTGTCCAGGGGTTTGACTGAAGGTCAAGTGGGAGACTGGAGAAAGCCTGGAGCCTCCAAACACTGCACTGCCATGCAACAGGTGAGAAATACAACAGCACGGACACCACTGCTCACCAGCACTGTGGGATGCATGGCAAGATTGGCACTGCTCACACTGTGCATCTTGAGGCTTGGGAAAAGAGGAAGGCAGTGGAGAGCACTGATGAGAGCTTGATGACTTCCCACAGAGAGCCTGCCCCTGGAGAGAGCAAGTCCTGAGCACAGATCCTGCTGCAGGCTCCTGTGATTGCTAGCTGACCTCACTCCATCAAGCGGTGAGGAGCTGGAGACTGTGAGGTTGCAGCCTCTTTACAGGGAACTCAAACTCACTTAAGAGCTGTTACAGCAGGATTTCGCTGTCGGAGACAGACCTGCTCTGCACAGACACCCTCAAGCACCTGCAAGGGTGTGCAACACAGTAGGAAGTAGTTATCCAATAGACAACACCCATGAGAGAGCAGCATGACTAGCTCAGCCCAGCCAGCAGATCCAGCATCACCAGCTGCATGAAAATACAGAAAACTCAATGCTGCTGGGCGGCGTGGATATGGAGGACCAGATCAGTGGAGGCAGAAACAGGAGACAGCAAACAGGGCCCACTGCCATAGGGGGAGAAATGCCCTGCCAAGACAGGAGTGAGACACCCACCAGGGGCATCCTCCATCAGCCCACTCCAGCATTGCCTCATTTGAGCCATGCTGAGCACCTGCCCAGCAGGCAGAGGTGGGGGCTCAACGCACACACTCCCCCAGCATCCTGCACCCAAGTGCATGGAAAGCTGATGCTGAGGAGCCCTCTGAGCTCCCTGAAAGGCAGAAAGGGCTGGTGCAAGTTATATACAAACCTTACCCCTACTCTGGGCACAGAGGAAAGGAGGATCCTGTCTTAGACCTCAGAATCCAGGTCTGTGAGATGGCAGCTCACAGCAGCCTGGTTGCTGTGCTGGGTAGTAATCATTTGTATGAGGATAATTACGGTGGGAGAAGAAAAAACTCCTCTGAAGTGGTATCCCACAGAGCTCCCAGTGCTGCATGCTGGGTGCAGCCCTGGCAGCTGCGAGGCTGCCTGCAGTCTCTCCCTGTAGTCCCTGCCTGAGAGGTCTCTGCCCAGCTGCAGGCAAAGGGCACATTCACACTCCAGGAGCCACAAGTAGCACAGCACAGGGCCAGGAGACCCCTGTGTAGCTTCCCAGGATGCATCCTTCAGCTCTACTGCCCAAGGAGGCAGCAGCTCAACACTTCCCTGCACTGCAAGAGGGATGTAGGGGCAGCCTGGCCCCAGGGACAGGGGTAGAGGGCTACTGTGCCACTGTGCTCCACTGCAGTCCCTGGGATGGGCCACCTGCTGCTACTGAGTGGAGGGGAGAGGCTAGGGAGGCTGCTCTCCTGTTGGGAAGGGGGACACCTGCATGCCAGGAACCTGCCACCTGCAGTGGCTTCCACACAGTCAGCTCATGCTGCTCTCCCTGGGGTGGGGACCCCCTGCAGCCACAGGATCCCCAGCAGGGAAACCTGCCCAGCCAGGGGCAGCAGCAAAGAGGGGGAGCTCAGCAGGTGACACAGGACCCACGCAGCCAGCTGGACCGTGACTGTGAGAGAAAAGCTTTCTTTATGGGGGTCCGGCCCAGAGAGCCAGGGACACCCCTCATGACCCCTGGGGACCTGGCAAGGGCTTTGATGAGCAATGAGGTGCAGGCACAGGGGACTGGTGGGGTTGGGTGAGCTGTGTGCATGGCTGGAGGCTGGTCACACCCTGGGGAGGTCCCAAGGGGAGCAGAGGGGAATGGGACCTGATCCTAGCACCATGTGCAGCACTCCCAGGAGGGTTTCACAGGGACAAAGGGATGCCCAGTACGGGTAGGGGCTTGGGGTGACAGGGGCCCTCAGAGAACTCTATTCCAGCTGTGTGGGTATCCTGTGACAAGTCACACCTGCCCGTGGGTGCCATGGGGCTTGCAGCCCATTTTGGTCTGCCCCAGTGCAAAGGCTCCCTCTGGAGCAACCCACCCCCTCAGCCACAGCTCCAATCCCAACCCCACTCTACGTGCTTGCACACGGACTGGCACGCGCGGGTTCTGGCGCATGCCGGACCCCTTGCACACCTCTCCCACAGAGAAAGGCTTGCACACACACTGTGCCCCAGCAGGCGCTCTCACACACACTGCTCACCACCTCGACGGGCTATTGCACACCCCTCACGGAGGGGATGATGCACGTACACTCACCCAACAAGATCCTGCACACGCACTCCCTGGAAGAGCACTCATACACACACACCCAAGCCCCGCGCGTAGCGGGACGCCGCTCATCGCTCGCCCCACCAGGTTCTCGTACGCGCACGTTTTCAGCGGGCGGCCGTGGCCCCACAGGCATTTGCACAAATACTGCCCTTAAGAGACACGGTGGGCGCTTGCACAGTAGACAGGCTGGTGCACACCCCCGCCACGGACAGCTTCTTGCACACGCATCCCCTGACGGGGTCCCGCACACACTCCTGACAGGCTCCTGAGCGCCCACCGCACCCCGCGCGGGGCTCTTGCCCACGCAGCCCCGCGGGGCACCCGCAGGGGCTCCCCATGCGCTTTCGTACACGCTCCCCCAGGACAAGCCCCCCGGACCCAGCGCCCCGCCGGGCTCCCGCACCCGCGCCGCCGCACGCCCGCCGGCGGCGGACAAAGCCCGGCGGTACTCACAGGCGCTCGGTGCCGCGGGGGATGCTGCGGGGCACGGCGCGCAGGGCCGAGCCGTGGCAGTCCACCGTGGTGCCGCTGCAGGCGCACAGCGGCGGGCAGGCGGCGGCGCGGCCCCGGCACAGCGCGGCGCACGCCAGCAGCCAGGCGGCGGCCCGCAGCCCCGCCGGGACCCCCGCCGCCCCTCCGGGGGTCGGGGCCGCCATGGCAGCGGGCAGGAGGGTCAGGCGGCGCGGCCGCTGCGCATCACCGGGGAGCGGAGCGGAGCTGGGCTCGCCGCCGTTCGGCTCGGCACGGCTCGGCTGCGGGGCGAGAGCCCCGTCGGCGCACACCCGCCCACCCTCACTGCCGCCCCATCCCGCAGCCCAGGCTCAGCCCCCGCGCTGGCTCCTCCCTCCCGCCCTGCCCGCCCCGACGGGCCCCCCCGCCACCGCCTCCGCCCCTCCTCGCTCCCCCGGTACCCGCGGCGGCGGAGGTAGCAGAGGTCCTGGCCGGGCAGGGCATCGGCACTTCGGCAGCCGGAGCCGTCGGGGCTCTGCACCGCCCCGGCCGTGCAGCAAGGTGGGCTCAGGCTCGGTCCCCCCACCCGGGACAGTGCGGTTGCCCTGTGGGGCAGCCGAGCCTCCCCGGGAGATGGCTGCGGAATACCGGGTTGCGGGCAGCGGCATCCCGGGGACTGGCAGAGACCTAAGAAGCAACCTGCGAGCCGGGAGGTCGCGGGCAGAGCGTTCCCACCTCTCCTCGAGGGGTGCCAAAAGCTTTCGCATCCCCTGGTGTGCTCCAGGGAGGCTTGGCCTGTCTCCCACCTGGCAGCCCGAAGCCACGTCTCATCATCCACAGAGCCCAGGTGAGGCGCGGGGTCCTGGCAGCCCGCGGGGACTGCACGGCAGGCTGGCTGGCTCTCGTTAGCCGGGATGGTACCTGGTATGTGCATGGGAATCCTGTGGCTGAGCAACCCAGCACACAGAGAGGACTTGGGAGGCTTTGCTGCTTTGCTCTTTGCCCCCCACACAGACAGCAAATCTTGAAGTCCCGTCTGTGGCATTAGCTGTGTTCTTTACCACTCTGGAGAAAACATCTTAGGAAATAAAGTAACAAAAATGTCTTTGTGGCTGATCCACTGGGAAGAAAGAGGCAAAATACACCTATTTCAATGCAAAAAGAAGCAAAGCCAAGAAGTCTTGTAAGCTTGGCCCCAAACGGTTGCTATCTCAGAAATGTGAGCATTGCATTCATTTTATTACCTTCCGTTTTCTTCACTGAGGTCTGCAAGCATAAAGCAAGAGCGTGTAATCAGGAGGGCTGGTCACCTGTTTTATAAATGACACCTGAAACACTCATAACCCCATGGCTCCAAGAGCTGAGTCCTTAAAAAAGGCATTTCGAGGTGCTAAACAGAGCCTTGGGTGCTGGCAACAACTGCCACAGATGTCCTTCTCAGCAATGAAACCCATGGAAGGAGGGTAGATGGGAGCCTGTTGCACTGCACAACAGTGGGAGGAGAGGTGTGTGAGCAAGGACACCCTGCTGCACACTCATTTCCCCACTCAACAGGATATTTGCAGGGATGGTGGCAGATCCCAGGAGCAGGAGTGCCTCTTAAATCAATGCCCTCTGCATATGGAGCTCCACAAGCTCCTTAATCAGTGCGAGAGAGAGGTGTCTGCATGGGGTCCTGCTCCAGCGAGGGCCACCTCACACATACACACACACAGGGTTGCACCAGCTTGGCCCAGATCAGCAGCCCTTTCCCATCCCGAATGCTGGCTCCCATCATCTGTCTGCATTTTTGTGACATCTCCTTCCTCTGGCCCCAATCCCAGGAGGAAGCTATGCCTGAGATGGATGAAAGGGGTTTGTTCCCCGTTGCTACCCAGCAGTCCTGACAGAGAGGAAGATGAGCTGCTTCCCAGGACTCTGGGACCCGACCCTTTGCTGGCACAGCTTTTGCAGAGGTGGCCCTGCAGCCTGTCCTGGGGTTCCCAGGGAGACCCTGGTGGCAATGGCACATAAAAAGGCCCTGTACTAAATACCTCAGCTGAATTTTGGGGCATGAAGGTTGTTTCAGAGTGGCTCAGTGTTCCCCAAAGCTGGCCACTATCAATGTGATGCTTGTGATCCTCCTCCCTCCCAAACTTCCCCTCACCCCTTGGCCAGCAGAGCAGAACTGGGTCTTCCTAACCTGCCCTTTACCTCTGATGCCTGCGGGAGGACAGGAGGGAACAAGAGATCTTGTTTCCTCCCTTCTGCATTCACTGGCCTCAGGCAAATCCTTGTGATCTGCAGAAAAAACAGGCTCCCTCCATCTCTGTGTCCAGCTGTAGCAACACCCAGTCAGTTACTGCCGGGGCCGTGGTCTTGGCACAGGGAGTACCTGGCAGGGGATGGCCTGGAGCCCACCATCACCTACCCTGGTTCCAGGCATATAGGGCTGGGAGGCTGAAAACCCCATTTCGGGCCAACATCCACATTTTCTCCTGTGGGTACCTCAACTCTGCTGTTGTGTGGGAGCTTTTGCCTCCGCCTGCTACGCAGCCAGCTCCCCATGACCCGGCACCATGGGGCATCCCACTGAGCTGGGCTGCCAGACACGGCCGACCCCTTGGCAGCTGCTCCATTGGAAAAGCAACCCCCTTCCAGGGCTGCCAATATGACAGTGGCTGAGCGAGCCAGGACAGCAGGGTGGGGGGACAGGCTGTGCACCAAGACTCTCCTCCCACACCTCAGCTCCTGGTGTGTTAGGGTGATCCCAAATCACCCAGGCACCCTGATGGGGTGGGCTTCAGAGAGCAACAGCTGCCTGGGAAAAGCCCAGGGTGCCTCTGAATATGGATGAGGAGCAGAGAGAAAAATAAACCCCAAACTTCTTTATCAGGGGAGGCCTGGTCCTGCCGTCTGCCACCGGGATTTGGGCCAAACTGCTTGATAGAGAGAGAGACCATCTGGATTGTCTGATGGGCTCTGGGTTTGGTTAAAATGAAGCAGAAGCTTTTTTTGTAGGAGTTTTCATGGGAAGATTCGGGGAAGGATTCCAGGGTACACGCCAGACCTGTCGTGCAAAGAGATGCGAAGCAGCTACAAAGCTTCAAACAAAAAATTGCTGCCAGTTTTAAGCCAAGCCTGCCAGGGCAGCATCCAGGCATTTCCACCCACCCAGGATGGGTCATAGCTTGCCCCCGTTAACTCTCCCACAGGCTGGGCTGTCTCTGTGTCCCTGGCAGTGCCACTGGTGGCTAATAGCACCTTCCAGCATGCCTGGGCTTCCAGGCAGTGTGCTGCACCCCACACCAAGGCACGTGGACAGGAGGCAGCACATCCTGGCCCATGCTTGCTGTGGCATTTGTGCTGTGCTTCGAAGCAGTGCTGTGGCTGTCACCTGTCCACAGCAGCACTCAGCCCTTCTCAGGGCGGGATCAGGCACTGCTGCAGAGCAGAAGTGTTTAAAACACAGGCAGTAGGGTTTTGGTGGGTTGGCACTGGCTGGATGCCAGGTGCCCTCCAAAGCCACTCTGTCCCTCCCCTCCTCAGCTGGACAGGGGAGAGAAAATATAATGAAAGGCTCATGGGTCAAGATAATGGCAGGGAGAGATCACTCACCAGTTTCCAACATTGGCAAAACAGACTTGACTTGGGGAAATTAGTTTAATTTGTTACTAAGCAAATTAGAGTAGGATAATAAAGAATAAAACCAAATCTTAAAAACACCTTCCAGCCATACCTCTTTTCTTCCTGGGTTCAACTTCACTCCCAGTTTCCTTTATCTCCTCCCTACCAGTGGCACAAGGGGATGGGAAATGGGAGCTGTGGTCAGTTCATCACACTTTGCTGTTTCTTCTTCCTCAGGGCATGGACTTCTCACACTCCTCCCTTGGGCATCCACCTGCTCTGGCGTGGGGTCCTCCACAGGCTGCAGATGAATGTCTGCTTCACTGTGGTCCTCCATGGGCTGCAGGGGCACACCCTGCCTCAACCTGCTCTTCACCACAGACTGCAGGGGAGTCTGGAACAGATGCCTGTAACATCTCCTCCCCCTCCTCTTTCACTGACCTGGGTTTCTGCAGAGTTGTTGCTCTCACATTTTCTCTGTCTTCTCCCCAGCTGCTGCTGGTGTTGTGCAGCAACTTTTCCCCTTTCTGAAATACATTATCCCAGAGCTGCTACCACTGTCGCTGATGGGCTCAGCCTTGGCCAGTGGTCGATCTGTCTTGGAGCTGGCTGGCACTGTCTCCACTGGACATGAAGGAAGTTTCTAGCAGTATCTCACAGAAGCCCCACCACTACCAAAGCCTTGCCACACAAACCCATGCATGCATGATGCCTGGTCCAACTTCCCTACTGAGGAGTGTTGCCAACAGGAGGATCCGTCTTCCCTTGCACTGGGGCTGTGCTTTGAATTCTGCTGCAAGCAACACTACTAAAACACACCTGGTTCAGGAGCAGTGGCCACAAGACCCAGCTGGGGATGTGTTGGGAGCAGAGCCTCCATAACTTTCAGCTTCTCAGTGTCCCCCAGAGATCTCGCACAGGCGGGCTGCCCACATCTGTCATGCCCGGGCAGCTCAGCTCGTGCTGGGAAGCCAGGCTGCCTTTGTCCTGCCAGACACACTCAGCTTTGGAGAGTGAGGCATTGTGTGGGAGCGGGCCAGCGTGTCAGCCCCGTTAGGGCACCTGTTGGACTCGTGCAGTACGACAATGCCCCTGATGGGTTTATTATAGAGTGGTGCGGGCAGCTGAGGCCACTGGGATCACAGTAAATCTCTCCTGGTTAGCAGCAGCAGCAGGCAGGGCTGGGATGTGTTTTTTCCTGTATCTCTCCAGGCACAAGTCCTACCTCACAGGCAAACAGCAAAAGCGTTGCCCTGCAAAAATAGCATCACTCTGTGAATGTGGCCAGCATTGCTCTGCAAACTGCCAGCACCGCCCTGCAAGCATGGTCAGCATCACCCTCTAGACACTACCAACATCACCCTGCCAGTGTTGCCCTAGGAACACCACCGGCATCACTCTGCAAACATGGCCAGCATTGCTCTGCCAATGTGGCTGCAGGAGTGGGGCACCTCTGCTGCCTGGGGACCTTCACCACTGGGACCAAGTGAAAGGAACAGCATCCACTGGGTGCTGTGTGATGATGCAGGAGATGCCAAGGTTCCCAAGCAGGTGGATTTGGCCCCAGCCTAACATAAAAGGGACTGTCCAGGTGGGGGGAGCACAGCCTGTCTCACTGCCTTGAACAATTGCAGAACAGCAGGAGGGAGACTGCAGCAAGTCAGCAAGGCACTGCATCCCTGCTTTGTAGCATGGCTGAGCGGAGGGGCTGAGCCCTGCAGCCTGGGCTCCTAAAACCAGCTCTATCCCACAAGGAAAACATTGGCGCCAAGCAGCCCAGATACAGATGGGGAGATGCTGTTCCCGGCACGGCTGGACACACCAACCGCCTGGGAGCTCTGCGGCGCAGTGCAAGCTGGTTTGAATAAACCACACGCGAGGAGGTGTTTGTGAAGTGCCTTGCACATGGAAATGCTATTGTTGGTGTAGCGTGGGATCAGGGGCTCCAGGGTCTCCAGATGCAGCAATTGTTCCACATCCGCACTGTGCATACACACACTCTTTCCCACTCACTCTGCCTGCAGCCACTCATTAACCCTCCTCAATGAAGATGCATTGGAGGGATAATTTACTGTTTAATAGACTAACTTTCCATTTGCTGTTGCCAAGCGCATCCGACATATTTCTCCATGGTGCCATAAACTGCAGCTCTTCTGCCATAATACCCTGCCTCCCAGAAGGAGCAGGTGGGTTTTCAGGATTCAGCTGATGACCTTGGCCATGGGGTAAGCAGAGACACTGGGCTCTGTTGTTAGAGAAACAGGGCTTGTTCCCACCAAACCCTTTCATATATTGAAATCCCCACTACACTGACGTTCCTGAACTGGGAAAACATCTAACCTGAGAAATAAGGAGTGCTTCAGCCTGATGGATGAGGGAGGCAGTGTCTCTGTCCTCATTTTGTTAATGAAGATGCCCTGGGTGCAGACAAGCTTGCCTCTGCTCCATATTTATGGCTAGCTGGCGGCTGGTCCCACACTGGGATGTAATCAATAATCTGTGTGCCCACTTGGGCTCATTGTGCTTCCACAGTTGCAGGTGGCCTTTCTGAATCTTTTCAGTCCCAAAATTGTACACATGTGTCTCTGTGTCCTCTCTCCTTCTCCCCAGCCCTTACAGAGTCACAAGCTAATAGAGGCTGAAAGAAAGTCAGATTCTGGACAATGTGTGATAAGGGAGCTGCTTCCACCAGACCCACTTTGCCTCCATCATCCAACTTTCCACACTGTAGAAGAGGCACTTTCAGGGTGCAGGTTCTGCAGAAGGACCAGCAGGAATGAGCAGAGGAACAAATCTGATTGACTGGCTACCAGGGTCTGGCTCTGGAGGACGCAAGAAGATGCCAGTAGCTAAAATAACTTGAAAAGGAGATAAAAAGTGTTTAAGCTTGCCTTGTGAGAGCTCTAATTGGCCCTGGATGTGGGCAGGGACTCTCCTTAGAGCTGGAGGACCATGCTAGGGGCTAATTTTTGATTTTGAGGACATCCCTCCCCAGCTTCTTTCCCCAGACTTTCTTTTCTCAGTGCTCTTTATGTTTTTCTTCACTTTATTTATAGTCCCAGCTTCCCATCTCCACCATCCCTCAGATGTAACCAGGGAGGAAGAATCAGGCGTCTCCAAGCCTGCCCCTCAGGCACATCTGGGGGGCCCCCAGTGCCTGGGGCAGGCAGGGGGGCCCGTCCCGCAGCGTGTGCTGTCAGCCCCCTCTTGCGCTGCCGCTGCAGAATGGCCTGGGAGAGGCACAATGGAGCCAGAGGCTTTTGTGCAGGAGGTTGCTGAGATCCTGCTCCGCAGGGGAGCAAGGCCCAGGCTTTGTAAGCGAAAAGAAGATTGGAAGAAATAAACCCTAGAAAGACCGCAGGCTGACACAGACACCCCCACATCATAGACCTGTGCACGCACCCAGTTACACACAGCCACGGTGGCCAAGGCAGGTTTGCACCTCCATTCATCACAATCTCCAGCAGCACAGGAGCTTCAGCCAAAAGCAGAGGATCAAGTGGGACACAGTTCTCTCTGAAAAATCACATAAGGCACTGCATGGGAGGGCTGGGTGGTGGATTTGAAAATCTTCCCAAGAGCAAGGCATAGGAGGCTGTTTTAGCCTGGGAGAGGTAGAACTGTGGAGGGGGCCACAGTAATGCCCATTCCAGTTGGGACTCAGCAGGGAAAGCAAAGCTTAGCCCCCTCTGAGCCAGACCAAAAACAGCACCTCAAAGGCTGGTGCTGGGAAATATCTGAACTTGCAATATGTGGCTGGGGACAGCTTCTCCTTGCATCAAGGCTCCTTGCACAGGAGCCCAGAAACAACCCTATCACATTCCTCATGTGTAGGCACTTCCCAGGAACAAAGCTGGACTGGAGCAGGATGAGGCCAGAGCGCTGGTACCAGTTCAGATCGCACTCTGGTCTATAGCACAAGTGGAAGGTCAGTGTGGGACCCAGCATGGAGATTTTGGCATCTACATGCCTGCATAGTTTATGAGCTTCAACACAAAACCCTCACTGGAGGGATGAGCAAACAGAACTAAACATGGTAATTTATTCGCTCCATGAAAAAATATTAGTTAATCCAAGCCAATGAGATTGTAAAGCCTGATAACTGGTCTGGCTGGTGCCAACATCTATCGCTAGCACTACTCATGTTTTTTGCCTACACTGTTACCCTAGGCAGTGAGATGCAGCAGCAACATGACAGCTCCCAGCCACACATGATAATTTAAGAGAGAAAGAATATCTTATTTCAACTCTGAAACAGGCCAGAACAGTTTATAAAAAAAAAAAAAAAAATCAAAACAACTTGCAAAAAATGATTTAGATAGCAGTGACACTCTGCAGAACTTATTTGCAAGTCTGTGCTGTGCAATTTGAGATAAAAACTGTTTAATGAAATGAAGGTGAGCACTGCTTGTTTGTTTTGCAACACCACTGCTGTGCAGGAATACTAAAGGCCAAAGCAAACACTGAGAGCTGAGTGATCCCCCTCTAAATATGTACCTTCACCCAGTGTTTGGTCCCAGTGGGTGCTGGCCTTTCACTTGCAGTAGAGCATAAGTGCTTGGCTTGTGGCTTCAGGAGCCAAAAACTATTCCTTTTTTAAATTATATGAGCCAGATAAAGCTGCTACTTTGAATCACAGCTTATCAGGGGGACGATATTTGGATTTGCAGTATTGAAAATAGCTGTTGTGAGTTTTTGCATTCCTTTGTTCAGCATGTTCAAGAAGAGAAATGTCTCTCTGGACTCTCATGACCACTTTGAAGTGCACAGAGGCCCATCGCCTCCCGCTCCCTGAGCTCCAGGGAGATGGGGTTCACCAGTCCCATGACACCCAATTGCAGCCCCGGAGGAGAAGGGGGCCCACTCAGAGCTCACCCTGCAGGAAGGCAGCGCTGGTTTCAAACAGACCGTGCTGCTTGCTTCTCCTGCTTGTTTTTCAATTGCATGGCAAGGATGTTAATGAGTGTCTGAGCCATGGCAGGCAAGCCCAGGGCATTTCAAACGTGGAAGAACTTCACAGAGAAATAATCTGCATAAAATCTGAGACGCCATTATTAAGAAGGAGGAAAAGAAAATGCAAGCAGAAAGCATCCTCTCTCAGCAGCCAAGAGTGGCAAGAGAATAATGGTTCTACAGAGAAAAATTTATTCATTTGATCCATTATTTATATAAAGTGTTCTTTGTAAACCTGATTTCCCATCTCCCTGGATGACAGCAGGGGGAAGACAGGAAAAGAAGAGGTCCAATTTTATACCTCTGAGAGAAAGACAGCCTGTCTGGGCACCCTATATCATGCTAGTATCCCAGAGGGAATGAGCCCTAGTGCCATGGGAGGCCAGTGCCATCAATGCAGGTGGGCAGTGCCTCACCAAGCACCCCCACACTTGTAGCTCTGGGCTTCTGAGCAAACGTTTCCTTCCTTTTAAAGGTGGATACACCACCAAGTTCTTGCTATCCCAATGAAACTGCTTAAGCCATCAAGCAAAAATCACTAAAAATAAAAGCATTTAATGTGGGGTTTTCATATGAACACACAGAAAGGCAACAGTCTGCAACAGTACTTACATAGCATATATAAATAAAGACAAAGATTAAAAATACTTTGGAAATGACAGACTCTGGGAACAGTTAGCGGCTGCTCTGGGAAGAAGCATCCTTATGAGTCATTGCACAGGGCAGACAAATGAGACACATTCAAGCATGACTAAAACTCTCCTGTGCCTGGGAGACAGTGTGAACGCATTAGGACTGCAACAGCCAAAGTCCTAAAGGCCAAATCTGTTACCCACCACCATCCTCAGCATAGGGAGCACAGCACCACAGGCTACAGCCAAAGGCACCAAACCCCTCCTGGGACTGCCCTGTCTGTAGACAGCATCCACCATCCCTTTGGCAGGTAAGGCATCTGACACATGCAGAATGCCTGGACGATGCGCCATAGGTAATTTTTCTCAGAGCTAAACAAATTTCAGCTGTGCCAGGAGCCAGACATCAGTAAGGGGGGACAGTAGGAAGTTATATTCCTCTCATCCATGTGGGAGAAGGGTATTTAGTCTTAGGAACAAGACTACCTTGCCAAGCAGACACCCATAGAGAGAGATATGCCCAAGTAAGTTAGGGACAATAGGAAGAGGAATGAACAAACACTTCACCCAGCAACTGCTACTGATGCAAATAAGAGCAGAGGTAGCAGAACCAGACCCAGCTCTCCTTGTACTGCCACTTGACTTTTGGCTGTGCCTCTTCTCTGTTCAGAGGCAAAGCCAAGATCCCCAGGTCTCTGCTAACAGTGGGTTGCAGGGACAGGGCAGAGGTGCAGTCAGCAAAACACACAGTGCCCTTTGGAGAAAAACACATAGACAGCTTCATCCCCTGGAGGGAATGATTACAGACACATTCAAAAAGCACATACTACTGCCACAGCAAACAGCCTCTGCTCTTCCTCACAGCATCCTTGCCAGCCTGGTCCCTGAAGAACCGCAGCTCTTTCTTTGCTGTGACAGAGGCTCCTAACACCAGCAACTCACATGTCGGTAGTTCCACTACCCCCTACATTTTCAAGGTTCCAGCCTGGGGTCAGACTGGGGACAGGCCCCCTCAATAAAGGACCAGAAATCTCCCTTTATACAGAACAGCAAAAGCTTTGTATCTAAAAAAAATAAATTTAAAAAATCAGAATTAAAGAAAGTGACAAATTCCAGCTAAGCCACACAGGTCTCCGATGCCTTGTTCTGACAGCTCCAGCCAGTTGGACTGAACTTTCTGCTCCTATCCCAATATTCACACCTCCTGTCACCAGATGTTTCAAAAAGCTGTCAAGAACAGAGCTCTAACTCCTGCTAGCTGCTGGTTCTTAAAGATTAGAAGACAAGTATAATTGGATTCCAGAGATTATTTGCTTTGCTGAGAAGGGCTGAGAAGTGTTTAGATGGTTCCCCAGCTGATTAAATCTTTATTTCACAGTAGTGACCCTATGTGTATCCTACCTCAGAGTGCCTGCAGACACGTTCTTGGCAAGATCGGCTTACTGGAGTACTTTAGCTTAACAAGACCACTGCCACTGGCCAGCTGTGATGGGGGTTTATCTAGATGGTTTAATCTCATTTCTGCAGCTCAGACCAAAGAGCTGAATCCACCTTCAGCCCTTTCCCCCAGTTTAATGACTAATGAGCCAGTTGCCTTACCAGCCGTCCAGATATCTTGAGCCAAAGCCTTTGGCACAATTTGCAGATGATCACAAGTGGCTGGAGCCTTCTCTCACCTCTCACGCTGCTCACACTGTTTTCATGCTTCGCACACAGCCACAAGACTCTGCCTGCTCCAGGCACCGTTACTTCCAAAGACTAGGTTGTTCTGCCCCAGACAGCTTTTGCCAGCCTCCTGCTCTGCTCAGCTTAGCCTCCCTGGGTGAATGCACAGCAGAGATACTCCTTGCTCAGAGTTGTGTCACTGAGATATGAAGGCAGTGAGCAAGGGCTGCCTCCAGCTCTAGCTAAAACAGAGGGATGAGTTTATTGGGGATGCTGCTTTGCCCACTTGAGATGATGGCATCCAGAGCCTCTCCCCTCCCCCCAGGCCCATCCTGTGCTATGTACCATTTGTGCACTCCAGCCCTTTGCAAACAGCAGAGCAAAATGGAGCCCAGAAGAAGTAGAGAAGGGCCTGGCTCCAGAGGAGGACTGGAGGCAAGCTGTCAGGGTGCAGGGTAAAGGTTGCAGTCCAATGTTCTCACTGCTAGCAGAGGGGAGGAAGCAAAAACAAGGCAATGTGTTAAAAACTCAGAGCAGAAAAGCAAAAAATTACAGCCTAGCAACATTGCAGAGAAAGCTGGGAGTGCACGCAGGGCTCTGCAATGAACAGGGCTCTCCTTGTAAGCAAGCACTCCAGCTCTTCCCAGAGTCAGCAGGTCAGACATGCTGCACAAGTTTTGGTTAGATAGTGGTTTGCCCCATAGTAGAATGAAATATAATTTATATACAGAAAGAAACAAGTCCCTGCAGTCTTTGCAAAGGTCCAGTTTCAAGAGTGCTGCCGTGTTGCTGAGGGTGCCGTGAGCCTGCAGCACTCCCCTCTCAGTGCAGCGCGTTATTTATTCACAGCTTGCGAGGCTGGGCAATCCCCACCCATGCGTTGGTGCGAGGCGATTCAGAGGGATGATGAATCCTTGGAAAGCAGGAGGGTTCGCATGCGTCTACAGGATTCCTGTAGCAGAGAATTAGAGCAATTGATTGCTTGAGACACAGAATGCTATGCAAGAAAAGGTTGACATTCTCCTCCTGCAAGGACCCTCCCTGGTATCCACCTGCAACACCTTTTATTAAAGCAGAGGTGAGGCAGTGAGCAGACAGGAACAAACACAACAGTCCATCTTGGGCTGCACCAAGCTCTTGTCCCACTGCTACCCTGACAGGCTGTTAGCAGTACCCTGTGCTGCCAGCTTCCCTCTGCTTCCTGTAAGTGCCAGCCTGCCAACTCACAGGTAGAAGGGCTGTATCCACCTGCTGGGTGAAACCCTTCAGGGTCTGGCTTCCAGAATGCCACCTGCCTGCAGCTCAGCACAGAGCAGACTGCTGTGAGCTGGGGCACTGCAGCTGTCATAGAGCCTCGAGTGTGTGCTGTCACCTCTGCAGGTGTCAGAGCCCAGCACATCAGGTTCCCCACAGGAAGAACTGGGGGGAGAGGGAGTGTCTCACCTCTTTCCGGCCCTCCAGAGTTTTCAGCTTCGCTTGAGACACGTGAGCTGGAGAGCCACATTTCTGTAACTGGACAAGAGAGGGCAATAGGAGTAAAGAGCTGGTGAATGAAGTGGCATCCACACCCTTCCCCAGGAGCAGCCTGTACCACCAAAGGGCATCTATCACCCAAATATACTCTTAGTTTGTCCAAGCCATGGGACAGCCTTACTGTATGCAAGCAACAGGTTCTGTACAACTTGTGGAGGAGGATGAGAGAGAGGGAAGGGGGCACAAGCCAATGCCCTAGGGCAGAACACAGCCAGAAGGACAAAACTGGAGTAGAGGCCCAGTGCTGCTACCCCTGCCCTGATGCTGCCCTTGCCATCTGCTCTGCTCTTCTCTCCTTTCCTCAGAGCAGCTTCCCAGGACCTTATTTTGTCATACAAAAGAAAGTTGGAAACCTCTTGAGCACAGAACAGCAAACAGTTCCCCAAGGATTGATGAAATGAGTGCCCAAGTTGCACTCAAACTCCCCTCACACACTTCCCTACCAACAGCTTCAGCAGTGCTGAGAGAAGTTTCTTACCAGTTGGACATTCTCTTTGCTGACCCGTGCAGGCTCTGGTGTGGTATCCCTGCTCTTCCTCTCCAGGATAACTGGGGTTCCCAAAACTTTCCGCTGTTGTAAGAAGAGAGGGCTGTTGGCTAGTGCTTTGAGTGCAAAGTGAAAAAGAAAGAGAAGGAGCAGGATGCATTGCTGGTAAGCAGTTGGATGCTGGGAAAGAAAAAAGGAAGCCAAGCTGGGACAAAGATTGCAAAGCAGAACCACCTGAAATACCACGTCATTAGGCTGGGCCTGCCTGACTGTAAAGGGTTTGGGAGCTGACCTGAGGCCCGGCCAGGAGCCCAGCCTGTCAGAAGCAGGTACATGCTGCTGTGGAGCAGCCCATCATGTGCTAAAACCTGTGCTAACATGCTAGATTACATGACCAGCTTCCTGTCAATTCTCATCTCATCTCAGGAAGCAATCAATTCTCCAGAAAGATGCACAGATCCTACAGCCATGTGTTTCAAGATAATTACACTTTATACTAACAAGACATTGTCACTGTGATGCCTTTTCTGCCCCAGTAGATCTATGTTGTTTGGCAGACAATACTTTGAACAGTCCCTGCCTTTGAGGGTCTCATTCAAGGCAGGACAAGGCAGAAGCAGAGAGCAACATCAGAAACTCACAGCAGAGAGCATGGGTAAGAGGCTGCTTTTACCTTAATGAGGCCGCTGAAGGAGCGCGAGCGGGCACGTCGTGGTGCTGGGGATGTGGGTACATCAGAGCCAGGAGTGAGAGCTGTAGGATGCTTATTAAACTAGGAGGAAACATGAGGGCAGTATGTTAGCACAGTTACACCAGTCTCTTACTGCTGTGTGCTGCTCTACCTGCTGTCCCAGAACTCAGTTTGTCTCTTTCACATCCCAGAATAGAGGAGCAGCTCAGAGCCGCAGGGATAAGAAAGCAAAGGAAGGCCATATTTCCCACCCAGCATTACAGGGAGTTTGGGTGCGAAGCTGCTTTGTGCTGGCTACTAGATTAACCAAAAGCAGCAGGTGTTGGAGTAGAAAGGGGGCTGGGCAGCAGCTGGAGGCTGGCAGCCATGACTGGTGCTGACCATATCAAACAGTCTGTCTGGAGCAGCAAGTTGTCTTGGGACCAAGAGGAGACCAGTTTGTCCACTCCCTGGAGGCAAGAGGGGACAAGACTTTTCCTTTTCTGAAGGAGGAAGCTCAACAAGGCCATGATCAGGACTGGAAAACTGCTTGAAAAACAGAAAGCCTAAAGCACAGCCTGATGCAGCAAGCTCCAGTATCAGTCACATCCAGACATATCCTCCTTCCCTGTCTTCTTACAGCTCTGCCCCTTACACAGCCCAAAGTCCACAGTCCACTCTCCCCAGCCCTCCCAGGATTAGGAGCAGCTCTCAAGAAGGCGCTGCCTTTAACCCCGTGCCCAGGATTGTGCTGACAAGCACACCCCAAAGATATCTTTTTTTCCCCACGCTACCTGCCGGATAAGCTTCTTCTTCTTTGCCGAGTCAGGCATATTGTGGACATGGCGGAAGAGCTCCTTCAGTGCCTCCTCTGTGCGCTGCTGGGTCTCCTCCTGATGGCAAGAGTCCAGCCGGCTTCGCTTTTGAGACTTGAGGGGCTGCAGCTCCTTGGAGCCAGAAGACGTCAGCAAATCCAGGTCATCCTGGGAAAGCGGAGACAGCAGTCGCTTGCCATGCTTTAATCCCAATGAGCCACCCATCTAAGCCAGGCTAGGAAGAGTCTCGTGAGCTGCCTCAACACTAGTGAATGCACAGGGCTGTGTTTTCCCTATCCTTCTGCAGCAGCACTGCACCAGCAGGCCCCGTGCCAGGAAAAGGTGACAACAATACAAAGGTGACCCCATTGCTTCTTCCTTCCCCTCCCAGATGCCAGCTGCAGAAGCCCTTCCAGGTTTGAGAAGGATCAGTGCAGCTCCTCACAATGCATCTTCTCTCTTCTGCAGCTAAATGAGGCAGGGAAGTATTTGCTAGCAAGACACAATTGTCCCAGTGGCAGCAAGTAGCCTTTATCCCAGCACCTCTTCCAAGCAACCTGGCCATGGCAGCAGGCATGTCTGTCTGTTTGGAAGGCACAAACCCATCAAAGGAGCAGGTGCTGCATGAACTGGACACACGGAGCAGGTTTGCTCTAAACAGGGGCCGGTGGCTTTCTTTCCCTGTGCTTTTGATTAACAGATGCTGCAACTCTGTCCAATTTCCCTAATGCAGCCACCTGCACCAGCACACCATATGCTTCCCTCGCTCCTGGCTTCTGACAGATCCTCTTTTGTGACTTGGTTTGTTTGCAGCTTCTATCACTCACAAGGATCCCTTCATAGCATCACAGCCTCTGCCCTTTAATGGAGGGCACTGCATTTGCTGGCCTTACCTTTGATGTGTGGGCTCTGGATCCCAGATAGTGCAGCCTGGCACACTCCCGGATGTACACTGGAGCCTGTGACGATGAGCAGAGAACAGGCCAAATATATGTTTAGCATGTTTGGCCTTGGGGCAAGAGTGGCCACAGCAAGAGCTGCTTTTCAACCATACCACACAAGCTACTTGTATCAAGACTCAGCTACTTAGGGAAGACAAAGCCATGGAATTTCACGTCCCCAGTGCAGTCCCTGTTCACAGCTTCCTTTACATGCAGGCAAACAGCAGAAGTGAAACTCACAGTAGGAAAAAGTTCCTGTGGAACCCTGCTCTAAATGATTCCCCTAGCTCTGAGCTGGCCAAGCAGGGGCCTGACAAAAAGGGCAGAAGGGGAACTTTCTATGGGAGGACTTTCTGCAGAGAGCAGATACCTACAGTGACCAGGAAGGTCCTGAGAAGTCAAGAGACTGCCTGTTGTAGAAACATTTCCTGACTGCTCTACAGCACCCTGCTCAGAGCTAGTCAGTGCCCGTAACAGTGGGCTGACTACCATTTGCAGAGAAGTTCACAACAAAACAATGCACTGTATTAGGTATTCGGCTCGTGGCAACACTCAGCCAGGACAAGTCCCTTTCCTTATCCTGCGAGAACCCTAGTGCAGCCCGGTGAGTACCTGCCCCAGGAGCCACGCTTCCAGCTGGGCAGCAGGTGCTGGTGTCCAGCAGAGGGGAGCGTTACACTGCACCGTGCTGCTGACCTGCCCAGGCAAAGCCATCTCTGGGGCTGCCTGCCCAGCAAAGACCTCCCTAGTCACTAAAGGAACAGTTTCTTGTAGAAATCCTCCTTCCTGCAGAAGAGAGCCCCTAGAATATGCACTTGACCCCTGGAATCTTTCTGGACAAGGGGCATTCAGTCTCCTGCTGACAGAAGCAGGGAGAGCAAGACCCCAAAGCACACTTACCTTGAAGAGTTTCTGAGAATGTTTGATCATGAAGGTCACTCCATTGTTCAGCTTTGTGATATTTTCCTGAAGGTCATTTGCTGTCACCTGGCAAGAGGACACAGTCAAAAGTGCATCCATTAGAAGGGGAGGAGGAAGGATCTCTGCTGCCCTTGCTGTTTCTGGGACATAGACACACAGTGCAGCAGCAGGAGACCTGCTCTGAGGTGACAGGCAGGCAGGGTTCACAGCACACCAACAAGCAGAGCTCACAGAGCCAAAGCTGCTCTGAGAGGAGAATCTGACAACTCTGGGGCCAAACAGTTCACCAGCAGCACAGAAGCTGGAGCTGACTTTCTTAAAAGAAGCATGACTGTACTGTGCTTTCAATTTTACTGAAAAAGATGATGCCTAAATTGCAAATGAGACCTATGGCAGGCCTGGACTGAACACTAGGACTGAATCCTGCCAGGAAGCTTCACCTCTCCATCGCAGTCTCCAACCCTCACATCCCTGTGTCAATACTTAACCTTCCCATCTTGGTTCTTCCCCTACCAAGGAGACCTGCCAAGCCTCTGCTGTCTATATTGCAATATCCCACCCACAGACACCGAGGCACTGCTCACATTTCTGGGCCATAGGATGTGGGGTGCAAACATGAGGGCAAGATTGTGGGCAGACATCTTGTTCTTGTCCTGCTTCTTGGCGGTCTGGTAGAGCAAGTCCAGGAGCAGTTTGAGCAGACTGCGGTTGGGAGCGGGAAGGATCAAAAACAGCAGCTGGAGGGCTTCAATTTGGCGCTCTTTGTCTGGAGTGCTGGTCTTATTCCCCTTCTCATCAAACAGTGTCAAGTCTGCCAAATCAGAAGGCAGAATGTGAAGGACACACATTACCTTTCCTAACAGCAGTCTGTGGCAACCAGTTATCCTTCCCTCTTCATATTCAGATCTCCTACAATCCCCTACACAATTCTTGGCCCTCCATCTCTTTTCCCCCCAGCTCCCAAGCTCCCCACTTAATGTATTAATCTGTGCTACTCCTCCCACAGAACAACAGAGCTGCTAAGAGCTGTGATGGCTTGAAGGCAATATGGAGGAAGTTCACATAAGGTAGTTCAATAACAGTTATTAAGTACACAGAAACCACAACTTGCTCAGGAGAACCCCAGACACAAAACAGATGGAGACCCAGGTTACCAATGTGGGCTTTACTCCTGAGTTATCTGAGAGAAGACTAGCTAGACAGACTTGGTCTGATTCCTTAGGATTTTCAGCTCCAGTCTTTCCACCATCACACTGAGATGGCAGGAAGATTCCTTCTTATCCTGCCTTTAAGGAGTACCCTTCTGCAGCCTAGAGTGCTTTCTAGGAGGCTTGTTCCAGTCCTTCTGCTCATCACTGCCTCTTGCTGCTCACTCACCTGCAATTTTGAGGTGGGCATGGAAGTGCTTGTGTGTCAGCAGTGGCTCTGGTAATTCCCCCAGGAACATCTTAAGCAGGGTAGCCACATCATTGGAATGAAACTCCCCAGAGTCCAGGTCAATATCTGTACCACTGTTCAGAGCATCCTTTAGGATCTGTTGCCTGATGCTGTTGCCAGGCACTCGAAACAAGCCTTCTGCTCTCAGATCTGCTTGGCAGAGGGGAGAAAAAAGGGCACTGAGTAATCAGAGGCTGATTCCCATCTTCTTACTAAAGCAGTTCCCTCCTCTTTCCAGAGCTTGACAGCAAACCTCAGTGAACTGCATTCAGATATGAAGCTATGACTTCAAGCTAGCTCTCATCAGTAGAAAAAGTCCTTGTACAGAGGGAAATAAACTAACATATCTGCTAGGCAATTCTGGGGAGTAGTGCAGTGCAGTTCTGCAGTGCCGAACTCCTGATGCTGGAGAGATCATAGCTTTTCACTCTGCACCAGAGACCTGAGGTGGGCCAGTCAGATACCCATTGGGATGGGAAGACAGCAAGACAGAGCCACTTACTTTTGTGCAGATACTCGATTAGCTGAGAAACCTGTGCAATGCCTTCTTCTGTCAGTGGTGAGCCAAACACCACCCCTTTCTCTGCAGAACAGAAGACAACATGTTCAGGCAGCTCAGAGCCCAACAGCCACAGAAATTAATGTTTCCCAAAGAACAGGATTTCAGCATGCAAAGACCAGTGCCCCAAAATGCTAAGGGTGAAGGTCACAAGGACACCCATACACGTGAGATATCACAAGCACTCCAAAATAAGACACTTTATCTCACCATGCTGTACTTACATGGGCTTGATCATCCTGCTTCTTACCTCAGTTTAATTACACTTTTATCAGCTAAAGCAAACATTCTCTAGCCCTTTAAAAGAAAACAACACCAAAACAGATGCTTCAATTTTAAATGGCACAGAATCTGCATGCCTGAACTTTATGGGAACAGCTAAGTGGGAAGGGCAGATGTGAGAGCCTGGACTGCCCAGGCGCCTTCCACATTGGCACTCTCCACACCCAAGAAGGAAAGTCCAGATTCATCCTCACTGTGGCTTGACATGAAGTGGAGCAGAAAGAAGAGGTGCAGCTACTAGTTTATGGGAGAGGAGAACGTGCACTTCTGGGGAGATCAGACATGATCTGACTGTCTCACACTGGCCTCCTTTACAGGGATGGGTAATCCCTGGAATTCCCTCATCCCAGTGAATCTCTCTTCCATGTCAGCTGCTCTAGCCTAAGTATGAAAGTATGAAGACTGAACAAGGAAGAACTCAAAAAAAAAAAAAAAAAAAAAAAAGGAGAGTAGGGAAGGAATGAGCTGGGTCCTTCTCCATAGGGAGCACTGGCAGGTCCTCTCACTCTTGGAGTCTGCTCCCATGTCATGGGGTTGTTACAGATTGAACATCAGCTGTCAGCTCCAGAACTCCACTAAATAACACAGGCTGCAGCCCCAAAACGTGGAAGCAACTGAGCTGAAAGGAAGGAGATCCCTGCATAGAAGAAAACATTAGATGAGAAGCCCATTTAACTGAAGGGCATTTGTTGAACCAGTGCAGAAAACTGTTCTTATCCAGAGAGGGACTTCGCAGGTAAGACAGTGATTATCCAGGAGGACAGTGTTGTCTAATAAATGCAGCCTTGATAGTGAATGGATTTTTCTGTCAAACACACACACAGCCAGCATGCTCTGCCCCTCAGAAAGCTGAGACAACTCCCAGGGGCTTCACTGACAGCAACCAGAACTCTGAGCACCACACTTCTTCCCTCAGATGCACGTAGGTTTGGACTGCAGCTGTAGACGAGATACTGGATAGACCGTACCACAACATGCTGACTGGGACTGAGAACTGGAACCAGGTACAAAACTGATTTGTCCTACCCTTGCACTCAGGCTTCAAAGAGCAAACAGATTTAAGAAAAGAATATTCCTCTCTTCTCCATGACCTGACTAACAGGAGCATGGATCACTTATGAGGGCAGGCTGGACATTTGCACCATTTGCACTGAGGATTTCCCTCCTTATTGTTACAGGTGATAGCCCATCAAGAAGTGCATTGGCTGGTCTGATAAAAGTTATCTCTGCTGCAAGCTTTGTCTTGCCTCTTCTTTTTCCCCTGCCACAGCACATTTTGATTTTACTAGCTTTTGGTCTGTTGTACTACAGATCTTACTACTCTGTGGTGTTGATGCTCACAGCATGTGGGAGAGACCTGGTTAACCCTATGCTCTTCTCTAGCAGCCTTCCTGTGCAACTAAATTTATTCCGCCTCAAGAATGTTCTGCTTTCTTCCAGGACTTCTAAAATACATGGTAAGCCACCAGGAACTCCAGCCTCCTGTTAAATCAAGAACTTTCTGACCTCACTCTGATAAAGCACATGCTTCAGTCTTGCAGGAGAAAGGAGGCAAATGTGAGCTCTTGATCCACGTGAAAGATCTGAAAGGTTTGAGTGCAAAGGGAGAGAATGGTTGGCAAAGATTCTTGTCCTTGAAGAAAACTAAACTCATTAGACATTCAACAGATAGAATCAACAGTGGCCAGGAATAGAAGAGGAAAATACATCTTCTTGAGACATGCAGGGCCTGACAAATTTGATTTAGTTTTGAAGTCAGAAGCTGGTATCTGAATGAGAATTTGATTCTCAAAGAAACTTGAAAGACGTGTCTGGAGAACGGATGCTGCGTTACAAAGGCTTAGATGTTATTGTATGACTGCTTCTGAAACTAAGCAGCAGCATGAGATTGAGTTTCCTATGCTCAAAGAAGTTGTATTTGCAGTTTGATCAGCTCTGAGCTCTGCGGTCCTTGGCCTCTGGCTTTGAAGAAATAAAACCTGTTTGTTCTATCTGGTCTATAACATGAAGAAAAACAAACGATGGCTCCAAGATGAAACACACAGTACACAAAACTGATTTTCTCTGTAGGCACAAACTTCTTTTTCTCAGAGTTTGGCCAAGGAGTTCACAGACAGTGCCTGTCAATGCTGGGAGACACTGCCATTGCAGCCTGGGAGTGCAGCCAGCAGACTTGGAAACATCTGCTAGCTGTAGCTGTAGTGAGACACACGGCCATGGAGACATCTGAATGGGGGAAGACAGAGCTCTCGGGGGAAGAGAACGAGTCGGAGATGTCAGGTCTGCTAAGAGCAGTGCTCCAGCAGAGTATAGATAATTAAAAAAAAAATTAGCTAGATAGAGAAGGCTCACCAGCCCCTGCTGGAAGGTTTTGACAAGAACATGGAGGTTTCCAAACACACTAAGAAAACACTTCCAGCTTGGTTACTCACTTGTTTCTGTTTGTCAAGTGGCAAGTGTTTGAATTTAAGGTGTCCTGCTACTCTCTGGGAACTGAGGCAGGAGCAATAACAGGTATGAGCACAGTCTAACTGCAGGTTAGGGGCAGCACAAAGACCTGTTATTATGGAGCAGCAAGGTAAGTCATGGCAATATTAAGTAATTCTCATCTGAGGATGCTAAAAGACCTGATTTGCAGTATTTTATTTTCCCAGGGTGTGTGTATCTATCAGGATTCCTGCTGAGTGAACCAGAAGTGGAGGGCTGAAGCTGGCACCTGAAAATTCTGTCTGAGCAGTGAGACTGCAAAGCTTGTCCTTATGAAATACAACAGAAGAATAAGTTTGGTAAAATCAGAAGCACTTAGAGACACTATATAAAGGTTGGAGACAGAAAAAAGCCACTCAGACACAGCAATAACTCCCTTCTCAGAGGTACTCACAGTAGCAGAACTGCTCAAAGGAAGGGGAAGACTAATCAGAAGTGTTCAACTTTAGGCTGCCAACATCTGAAGGCAGCTCCTTACAGCTTCTCTGCCAGCAGCCTGCCAGTCTAAGCTAGGAAACCAGAGCTGAGGAGGGATGTGAGGTGCCCAGATGGAGTCAACTTCTGTCTAGATAAGTGAGGAAGTTTAACTGAACTTATCAGGAGAACCACGTTCCCCTTGAGTGTGGGCAGAGGTGGAAGAATGCACACCCACTGTAGCCACCCTGCCCCGAAAACACCTTTTTAGTTACAACAAAACAGAGTGGTAAATGCCAGCCATTGAAGAGGAGAGGATCTAAACGTAACAGTGCTCAAAAGCAGATCTCAAACTTCTAAGAAGGGCCTAGGGCTAATGTTTCATAATTAAGACAGCTGAACTTGAAAGAGAAGATAAGAATAGTCAGTTTACCAGAAGAAAACTCCAGCTGAATCCTTGTCTAAGAGAAAAAGAAATATGTCACCTCCCAGGGTTGAATCTGAGCTTAATCAGAGTCAGTTTGCAGAGCTTTGTCACTGGATTGGGATGTGGATCTGAGCAGCACTAGCATTTGGATGGGAGATGCTTACAGATTTCTGAGCTGCACAGTGGGCAGCTGACCCACTGAAGCCAACCTAACATACACCACAGCAATAATCCCCAGAAAAAGATACTCTCAAAGTGCAGGGCATTTATAGGATCAATCCTATGGCCTGTTTCGCTCCTTTCTAGAGGTTACATTCCCAATGTAATCAGAGATTACAAACGTATAATATTAAGCATTCCACACAAGCTCAAAGCAACAGGCTGAAAGTTTTGTAAACTACATGTAAAAGATGATTACAGCATCACCCTAAAGGTGGGCACCAGACATCATGCCATACTCACCCTTGCGCTTCAGAGACATCAGAGAACGAAAAAATCCAGAGGCTGTGCTGTTTGCCCCAGGCAGCTTTGGGTCCTCTTCTCCCATTAGCTGGGCCAGCTCTGCCCCAGGCAAGTCAATGAGCCTGGTAATATTGCTGACAACCAGCTCTGTGAACACCTCTGGTTTTTCATGGCGCAGCTTTTCCACAAAGAAGTCAGGATTGAAGATGATCGGTTGGCTGCGGAAGGAGGAGTCATTGCAGATGACAAAATTGCAGATGGCATCACTGGGAAAAAGGGAAAGAGGAAAAAAAATACTCTTCATCACTTTGTTTTTTTACAGCCAGCTGGTCTGCCCTGAAGGAGACATCTGCTGACACAGGAGCTACCAGTCTACACCAACAGCACTGTCTGACTGGTGAATGTTCAGCACAGCACAGTTACATTTCCCTATGGAGCAAAAACATTTCTGGACTGTTTGTACAGCACAGTCCAAGACTAGCACCTCCATAGCATGATGATGACATATGCAACACATTGCAACATCCAACTAAAACTTCAACTACATCTACATGTCTACTACTAGTTTCACTGAATCTACTTCCTACTAGCTCAGGCAGATATGACACCCAATATTTTACAATAACTTACCACTCTAAGTCACGAAGAAGTTTGGTTCTATCTCCCTTCCTCCCCAGAAATTCATTCCCAGTGGCCTGAAAGTCTGAAACACAACCTAAACTTTTTCATGGCCAGCCTACACTCATCAGTTCCCACTATTGTTACCTCATCCCTACCTCCCTATCAACAAATAGAGAGTTCCCACATCCTGGGACTTTGTTTTTGAGATCATAAACATGCAATAACATGAACCCTCAGTTTTGCTGCAGGTGTGGTCAAATGTTCCCAGGTGACACGTTGCCACCTCTTTGGTTACTGCCCTCTGCCAGCTCTGCACTCTGAGTCTGGAGTGAAAAATCATTGGCATGCATCATGCAAGATCAGTCCTTGAGGAACCCCTGGTAGCCTTTCTCCTAGAATATCTCTTTTTGGCTCATCCAGTTCTTGCCTCTTCTTCATGCTGTCCTTTATCCAACCTCCCTATTCTCTAGTGACACCTACTTTCTCCATTTCATAGTTTCTCACGTGGCATGGGAAAAGAGATGCACCTGAAACAGTGCTCTGCTAAGGGTTATTTATAACAGGTACATAGCCCAACCAGAGGATAGGTACATTTACCATGTCAAAAGTCAAATTAAGGAGTTATCAAAGAGATACCTCACTTTAATCAGAGCTCTTAATGCTCACACTTAACTCTTAGCCCAATTTCCATCTACTTCTAGGTCCACCATTACCATCTTCCCACCACTATTTCAAACACCTTTCTGCTTCTGATGTCAAGCCCACAGGCTAGAGTTGCCTAGCTTGCTTCTCCCACCACTCTTTTACTTAAAGGTGAGGGTTAGTATCATTCTTCAGTCACGAGCTACTGCCCTGAAGTCATACTTGGCTATAAAGTGCTAGCCTGGCCCTGGTAATGCGTGTGTCTGTTCTTTCAGGGCTCTGGGTGTAGGCTGCCTACCCACCCGTTTACATACTACGTGCTTTCACCATCTGACATTCCCAATCCTTTAATCACCCTTGGCCTCTTATATAAATTCCTTTCCACTCTTTCTACGTCCATCCTCATCTGTGAGCTCTCGTTGGACACCATTTTCCAATGGCAGCTGCCACAAGTGCAAAGGTAATAAGAGATCCTGTGCTCATGCACTGGGGATCACACTAGTCCCTTAGGTATGGTGTGGAACTTGGGCCACAGAGCACGTGCTCTGCCGAACACCCCCAAGCCCACCAAAGGCTTTCCCTTCAAAACAAGCTTTTCCATACAAGATCGGAGCACCTTAACCTTACTCTCCTCTCTGCTGAAGGGTGGAGACCATGTCAGCATGTTTGGGCCATGCTGGGTATATCCATGCTCACTGTCCAACACGCCTGCCACCGAATGCATTTGCAAACCACTGAATGTTATGTCCATTGGCTCAAGCAACAGAACACTTCAGCTACTAGTTCAGAGATCTCAGCAACCTCCTGTTCTGATGTAAATCGACCGTAGCTCACGATGGGGAGGACATCAAAGCTCGTACTGCCAAGTCACCTGAACCCTAGCCCACCTCCATGCAGCATCTGCGAACCCAAAAGTTATCTGAGCTACTGCTGTACATCTTTGACCTGAAAGACTATCTCCAGGATTTTCGGGATGCATGATCAGAATATGAGAATAAAAGCTGTGACTCAGGCTCCACAAGGAGAAAGATACTTGCTGAAACAAGAAGAAACCAGGCTCTCAAGTAGCACTTGCATCGTGAGAATCCATACAAAGCCCTCTCCCCTTGCCACTGCTCTCCATGGATGTCAAAGATGCCTTCAAGAGGATGGAAAGGAAGAAGGTCTGCAAGGCAGACTGCAAGGCAATCTGCCAGGTCCTCTAAAATTTTAGAAAGCTCTCAAAGGCTCCCAGCTGCATGGCTCAGAGTGGCCTAGCAAGCACGCTGCTGACTCCAAATGGGGGCCATATTTTTCTGAGCACCTCCCAGCCTGTTTTTCAGCAGTTTGTTCTCTGCAATAAATCAAGACCAGAATGCAACAACTTGGTATCAGCTGAAAAAAGCAATTGCCAATTGATCTGATCATATTCGCATTTCATTGCACACGGCTAGAATGCACAAACAAGTGCCAGCTCTGCCCATAATGTGGAGCAAGCCCTTTGCCTGAAACCCATGACAACTCATTCTGTCGCATTACAGATCCTGAGAAGGGTTAATAGCAAGTGTATAGGCCCAGTGACCCTGCCTGCAATGATCCGTTCACTCTTATTCACTCACTAGCAGTTTTGTTTCCCCACAGAGAAGATATGCAAATACTTTGCAGCAGTTACATCAAGCATCACAGATTATCTGTTCCGTCTGACAATTAGATATCTAGATTCAGAGAAAGAAAATTAAACAATTTTGTCAACTAGAACTGACATGACTTCTCTGCACAGCCTGTATTACAAGTTGCACAAAGTTTAACAACATTTAATGCAAAAATAAATAGAAAAAAGTAAATTTCTTACATGAGTGCTGAGAGCTTTTGAAGAGGCATTAGGAAGCAGAGACAGGGAAAAGAACTTGCTCCTTGTTTCCAGCAACAAAAGAAACCTGCCTGTCCCAGCACAGCCTATGCAAATTCCACGCATGCTACAAGACACAAGGGCGCATTATTGGGTCTGAAAGGCCCCCTTGGCACACACTGGGCATCAGCCTTCACACAGAGACAAAACAGAAAAGAAAAGCTGGACAAATTGATTCATGTCTCTTGCCAAAGGCTGCGTAGCTGGAGTTTAACGGCAAATAATTCCTACATAGAAACCGGGGTTTTGAATTAGGACCAGCGTGGTATTAAGTGCTCTCCACCTGTATCCAAGAAGAATCCACAAAATAGCTCCAAATCTACCCTGTGTTTACCATGAGTAAAGCCATGCAAACACATTCCCAACAGCAACCAAGCACAACCAATGTTATGGCACTGGCAGGACAATAGCTGAGAGCCTTAACTGCACAACCCCATGCCCAGAAACCTTGCTAGAAACACTCTCTGCTCCTGCCTTTCACATTTTCAGATCCTTTCAAAGACAAAGCACATAAATCGGCCCCTCCAGAGCTGGAAAACAGCACCTGGCCATTGCTCCTTGCTACCATTACTGTGCCACCATGGGCTGTTCATCCACTCCAGGATACCCCATTCCATGTTTCTCTGGATTCCCATCCAGTTTCCCTGCCTGCTGCAGCTGGGACCAGCCTTGTATACTCTTATTGTGGTATGGCACTTCAATGAGCTACTTAATTTTCAAAGGTCACTTTATTAGCAGCACTTCCTCGCACAGAAAATTTGCCTTTGTATCATTATTGCTAATCAAAATGGAAATGTGAAGCAAACCCCTATTTCTGAGCAAAGATAAAGCCCCCACTGGCTTCACACATAATAACCCTGCCAATCCTCACTGCTGCACACCATAACCTTCATAAAGAGCCATGTGCCCCATCTGCTGTTTTCATGTCAAAAAAGGGAGATGGATGTACTCTACCTACACTCACAGTTTATATAACAGCAGAAGAGTGGAGACAAACGTATTCAGGGAGTTTCTTGCCTTTTTTTTTGCTTTGCTTGCAATTACAGTTACATTTTCTATATGCTGTGATCTCAGATTGCTTTATGACACGTCAAAAGACAGTAAAATAAAGGAATAAATAGCTTCTTCTCCAATCCCAATGAATAATAAAATCTCAATGAATAATAAAACCTTGTAGTAATAGGGTTGTGATTAAGACAGCAGATTAAAAAAAATGGGTCTTATATTGTGCTGAGATTCTTGCCATTCTAGTATCTTTCAGAGCCAAAGCCTGTGATCCCAGCCAAGTCACAAAGAAAGCTGTCTGTCACACACAACGTTTTTGCTTCAGGCATGACAGCCCCATCATTTCATGGGGAGTGGATGGTGCAGGAGGTCAAAATCATGATGGATCAATTAATCCCTAAGGTAACTAGATCCAGGCCAGGGAAATGCCTTGGAAACCCAGACAAAAATGAGACTTTAACTGCCAAAACCTGATGAAACCTGTGGTGCAAGAGCTCTGCAAGCAGGCAGATCACCTCATGTGACAGCAAGCTTGCATTTGGATAGGTGAGACTGAGCGGTTTAGTAGCTTTCACAGATCTGACATTGTTCTAAGTCCACCCATGTGAAGGAAGAAAGAGGTTCAAGCAACATGAAATAGAGCATAAGGAGAACACAAGTAAGCCAAGAAAAAAGAAAAGGAAGTGATACCTTTGGGGCAAGGCATTAGTCGTGTTTGTCTAACTGGGAAAAGTAGATACACTGGAAGCTGCAGATTTCAGAGGAGCCTGATTTACCTAATTCAGGGGGCAAAATCCATCTCCGGTGCCATTTTGCACACTTGGTATGTCATCACTAGGGCACCTGCACTTCAGACACAGCACAGTAGACAAGTTTTACCATACAGGAGTAAAAGGATTAAGAAGCTTTTGAAAATAAGGCAGATAATTAAAAAAAAAAAATCTCCCTCTATAATAACAAAATCTTTAGATTATAAGAAAGAGCCAGACTGCTACCAAATACTGAGAGCAGGGTGATAAGCAGGCAGTGCTGAAGAGCACAAAACATGAACAATTCTTTGCCTGGCTAAGCACAAAGGGAGACAGGACAGATGCGCACAGGCTTGGATTTCCCCAGGGAGGGAGAAGTAGCATCGTTTCCTATGTTGTGCCAGAGTAAGGAATCAATTAATGAGGATGTCTAAAGACAGTATTTCCAGAGTCAGATAGGAGCCATCCCAGATTTTGCAAAGAGATGAAAGAAGCATAGTGGAATTATATGGAATCATTTTAAGTACAAAAGGACTAGAAGACAAATTATTTCCTAGATTAAAAAAAAAAAAAGTAGTCTAATGGGAATGGACTGCAGAGACATTAGAAATGACTTCACAGTTAAAGTTGCTTTGAGGACTGTACTTCAGACTGACATTCTTGTAAGATGGTGTAACAAAGATCACATTCAGGCCTCACACTTGGCACCCTAACTCTTCATAGGATTACTGATTTGCCTCTGAAAAATGTCAAGAAAAACACGCAGCAATTTTTGCCTAGGGTTATACTCATAAGGTCTTCAGGGGCAGAGTCCTTTTGTGATGAGTACACAGTGAACAGCACAGTGGGTGCTGATCCTTGCCTACTGTCTCTAGCCTTGAGACAAGAAAGTCGCATGAGATAACGCTGCCTTTTAAATTTTGCTTTGCTTTCTTCACATTTAAATAGCTTACACAGAGTGATTCAGCCTTTTGGCTGTGGGAACCAGACAATTATATACAATTTAAACAGCAAGGACTTGGAGAAGAAAGCTGCTGTTAAGTGATGGTAGCCTGTGCTGGACAACCTGGAATTAACGTAACTCCTGGTTATCTTTTGGACATCAGGTAGATTGGTTATCCAAGTCACTGCTATCATCTATGAATTCAAATTCTGTCTCTGTGAAGGATTCAGACCACAGCAACATCAGCTACACATCTGTGATGTGAACCTGGATGAGATGGACCTATCTGGGAAGATAAAAGGGTTGGAAGGGGTGGGGGGACCGTGATTTGGAAAAACCTGAAAATGCAATATATTACCAGTGTCAAAGAAAACTGCAGTAGCGAGACAGCCTGATATATGTGAAACATCAAGAAATTTACGTTTCGGCATGAAATTTCTGAAGTTTGACCTGAGTGAACTCTTTGTGATATTTTTAATAATAGCCACTGAAATATTTTAGAATCAATCAAGCAGTACTTCAATCAGCCATCACCACAACATCAAATGCCTTCTAGTGCTAGGCGGAAAAGAATGGAGAGGAATTAGAGAGGAACCACACGTTCACTGTGGTGCTCTTCACCAAGTTTCCTTCCCAGTGGCACCATCACAGCTCTGGATGCTCCCACGTTCTGTGATGGCTCAGCCTCCTATCCAAAACCCTGTAAAAGATGCAGAAACGCAGCTACCACCAGAAATCCAGTAATTTTACATTACAGATAGGGAAGCTCATATGTCTGCCTTAACATCAGAATAACACAGTTGAACAGTGTTAAATAGCAATGCTGCTCTGATTCTCATGATTGTCAATGCAGTCTAAAGTTTGTGTCTCTATTTTAATATAAACCCCTACTGGGAGCAGCTATAGAAGAAGAGTCTTAGATCCAATCCTGATTTCACTGAAACCAGCACCAAAACTGAATTTTTTTAGATGGCAGCAGCTGCCTCTTCTCGTTACTGATCTACTCACTTTTATCACTGTGGCATTGGGAACCTCGGTCACAGCTGGGGACTCCACTGTGCTCGGTGCTGTACAAACAGAACAAAGGCAATACCCTGTCTTTAGAGGGCTGATAGCTAAATCTGAAATGAATGCTGGAGGGACAGAAAAGAGGAGGAATCCCAAGAGAAGAGGCAGCACTATCAGTCAGCATGACTGATATAACTGAACTCTGCCAGCTTTTCTGTAGACACTATTAAAAAGGAGGGCGAGGAAGGACAGGAAAAATAATCAGGTCACACTGCAGACATTTAGAAGAAATCCAGCTTCTGCACGAGGGGCGACATGGGACTGAGCACAAAGGAGCTGGTTTGAAAGCTATCAGGCAGGGATGGCTGGGACACAGGCTGAGGAGGCAAGAGCTGAGCTCCAGGCGCTGGCTGGGAGCCGCTGAGGAGGCAGCGACAACAAGCCAGCAGTGCCAGGTAGCTGGAGGAGCCCAGCAGCACCACAGGGCACTGAGTGCCCACATCCCAACCCTTGCCAGAGGGCAGAAGGGCTGCAGCCTGAGGAAGCCCAGCAGCCATTTCCCACCACCCAGAACATGCCAGGAAGGCATGCTGCCTTCTTTGAGAGGTCACCATAGCCTGAGGCGACTCTGTACAAAAACTACTGATGTATTTTGCCTGCCCCAGTCACATAGTTATAACCACGACAAAACAATGCATCTTTTTTGCTTTATTTTACCAATTTAAGCCATTTGCTTTGTGAATAATGTACCATAGATCTGAGGTACCCTGTGGGGCCACGTGGTATTTGCCCTCAAAGCTGTGTCCCATGTCTAGGACAGGAATTTTGGGCCTTTTCTCCCTGTGTGCTGCAAAATTACCCACCATGACCTTTGACTATGCGTCTACAAACTGTAAAGACACATCCTCTTCCCATCGACCCTAACACCTTTCTTGTGTAATCTAAAATTTTTTACTAAATATCTGTCCATGGACTCTTGCCAACTTACTGCTCTTCAACTACATCCACATCCCAGGTAGGAAGTTTCTTCCCACTTTTGCCAGCTTGGTCCTTAGCTGAGTGGACTTAGCAAAGGCCACATGTGTCTGCTGTATCCCTAGAGTGTGCTGGTGGTACTTTCCAGTTGCCAACAATGATAGCATTCCCTTACTCTCCTCATTTTAAAATGTCTTTAACTTCTTTACTTTCCCATTTTGAGTGTACTGGAAGTCAATAAGAGGCATGACCCAGTCCTACCTATCTCCTTGGCCTCTAGCACTCAGAAGTTGCTGCATGCACCTCTGACACTTGAAGATAACAGCCCTAGGGCATCCTTCAGAGGCAAGCTAAGATGCAGTTCAGAGACAAGCAAAGATACACCATGTAGGTGCTTCTCAGTCCCGTAGCTCCAAGCTAGTGTCCAGGCCAGAGCAGAATTACCATCTATAATAAGCAGTCCACAACAATCAGGTTTACTTCTGACATGAAAAAATCAAGCAATCACACAAAAACAACACAGCAAAGTTAATAAGCTATTCCCAGTCTGGGAACTCAGAGAAAACCAGCAAGGTAGGACGAGTGCTTTCCTCCAGCTCTACCACAGTTCAATATGCAAAATTGGTAGCCCTAACTGGCACCCAGGACACATTTGGGAATCCCATTCCATCAACAGTTAGTACTCGAGCAAAGCATCACAATGTGAGTACAGTGTGCTGCAGCACTCACAGTTGTTTGACTGCAGTTGTTTTTTATGGACTGAGAGGATACTAAGACCTGGGTCAGGACCCACAGCCAGCTCCCACCAGCACTGTTGGGTGAGATTTTGTGGTCACAGCCTGGCAAATAGAGGACAAAGGTACTCAGGAACCACAGCTCTTGGTTTTTTTCACTACACTTCTGTAATTCACAACGCTCTGGAGGTGCAGTGAGCAAGCTGCATGCTTGCATCTGTGTTTTGTATCACAGTGGTGTTTGGAAAGGATGACAGCACATCAAATCCCTTCTCATCAGCAATCCTCTGCAGACACCGCTGAGTATGTCAGAGGCCACATCCCTTGTTCCAGATGTGTAAACTCTCACAAGCTGGAATTGCGATGAGGAACACCTGGATGCACGCCAGCATTTAAATAAGCTGGTGACATCTGCTCAGGGCTGCCGAGGCACACAGATAAACAGGCTGGGCCCGCCACAGAGCAGCACAGCATGTGGTACCAGAGAGACAGAGATGCACAAAGCAGCCCAATTAACTCACCAAACTGAGCAGTGTGGGGGCCTAGGGCTTTTGAAGGGGATTTGGGCAGGCTAGGATGTCAAAAACTGGAATAAAGTAAACAGACACCAGAATTCATATGACAGTAACCTATACTGTCACTTTATGCAACTCTCCCACACTGATCAGATACAGCTTCTCTTCCCATCCTGCCTGACAGTTCGTCTCTGTCTGGATCCACCCAGTTTCACCGCAGACTCCAGGGAATAGTGATATATTTATATACTGCTCCAGGGGCCACTCAAGAGGATGCAGAGTGGCATGTGCATGAGGAAAGCTCCAGGAACCCCTGAGAGCTTGTGAGGATGTTCCCTAAAAGGTTTCCTGCTCTCCAAGGCACGGACAGCCTTATCATGCTTCTCTCCTGTTATATGACAGCTTGCAAACAGGGCTGTAGGAATGCCCATATGGAAGTCCCAAACCATAAAGCTATGTTTCAACCTTGAGTATAAGCTTCAGAAAAACAAAAAAGAAAACTAATACCATCTCCCCTGAGAAATTCCTGCCTCTGAAAATCAGAGCTGCCACATTACTACTCGAGAAGAAAGGATGTTTTGGCTGGACTCCAAATCATTGAGCTTTATAGGCCAAAAGCAAACACATTAAAAGTTCTTGTAAGCCAGCTGGCAGGCAATTATTTAAGCAGCTTATCACATTCCCTACTATCTACAGTTTCTGAAAATAAAATTTATGAGAAAAGTCCAGATAGCCTAATTGCAATTACCTAGCGTAGAGGGGAGAAAGGTCAAGAGTCGGGGAATGAAGGTTTTGCACCTTGGAGAAAAGAGCCCAACACTCTTCTCAGGTACCATGGTAAGTGTAGCGCATTACCTGGACAAGAGGCCAGGAACACACCAGATGTGAAGCTCTGAAATGCAGTATCAGCCGCAGCCACGGTTCCTCCCATTTCTCTGCCCGTGCTGGCTCCTAGACCCCTGTGACTTAGGAACATGGGAATACATAGTGTCAGTCCCAAGGATCACAGTGCAGGTTTAGTGACAGCCTGCACAACATCAGTACAGCAGGTCTGTGACTGCACCCAGCAGACCATAGGGCAAGGAAAGGGCTTCAGCTCCCTGTTCTTGCCTCCAGCTAAAGAACAAGTAAAAAAAGAGATCCTAACAGAAAGAGCTAAGTCCAAAACAAGTGGAAAATACAAGGCCTCAGTTGTGACCAGGAGCCCAACACAGTGTACAGAGGGACAGTATTTCCAAGAGGAACTTGACTTCAGTGCAACCATTTAATATTAGCCAACATTTCCACACTGCCCCATCTCCTTCCCATCTGTTCATGCCACTTATTAAATCAACACACAGTGAGGACTGTTGACCTTTAGGACAAGGAGTTTGGTTTCTCAGCAGTGTCCGGCACTCAGTGCTTCAGTTTCAGAGTGAACTGAGTGCCCAGGCACCTTTAAAGGTGACATTTTCACAGGCATGTAAATGTGCACACAGCAACAAGGCACTGGCCAGACTGGCAAGGAGACGCAGAGCTGCTTTAGGCTACGTGGGAAGCAACGCTCCCCCTTCATACAAACAGACAATAAACTGAAGTGTAGCAGAACAAGGATCCTGTTGTCCAAGCCCACCCCAGGCCCTGGATGAGAACAGGACAGAGTGTTACACACAAACATACAAAAATACTGCAAATGCAATACAGCCTTGGTTTTGGATCAGATGTACACCTGGCAGGACTTGGACCGAGTACAGGGTCAAACACAAGTTTAGGTCTCAAAAATTCTTATGAGGGCTGTGGAAAAGGGAATGTTTGAATAAGATTGTCTGCTGCTCCCAGGATATCTTCAGAGAAAAGTAGCCATGTGTTCAGACTTGGCCTTAACTCTGAAATCAACCATTTTTTCTGCATGACCCTCAGCAAGTCACTTTGACTTTTTGCCATTAAGTCATGTTTACAGTGAACATTTTCCTATTTACAGTAAAACACAGATGGTAATTGTGTCTCCTTTCATAACCTGTTTATGGTATGAGCTCTTGATGTCCAGTTGTGCAGTGACACTCTATCAGGCCATTTCAGGAAGATGCCTCATGGCTTTTTCTCTTCCACTCATCCCACCCCTGCCATATCAAATGGCGGACACAAGTGCCTGGCAAAGCGTTTAGGCTCTGCTTGAATCAGACCTTGTTAAAAGCATTCATTAAACAGACAGATGTTTCTCTTTTGAAATTGAGCACTGTGGCACAATGCAATCATCATTCTCAGTTATGATGAGCCAGGCAGAGGTTAGAAAGACCACAAACAGAAGAGAGGCCCACACAAATCACCTTTTGTCATGGTCAGTAACATTTGGTAAAGAGTTTAAGACAACCAGCTTTTATTTCCAGTCTTTAAGTCAGCATGCTAAAAACCACACACACAGCATGCAAGCTTTACTAGCTAACCTGCACTTCTCTCCAGATGAGAGTAAACGGGGGCAAAAGCACAATAGAAGCAAGCTTTGTGGTCTGTGTGGTGATAGAGCAACAAAGCAAGAGATCGATTTGCTAGCGCTACCTGTGGGTGACACGCAGTGCTGGAAAAAAACTTGTACTTCAGGCTTGGCTTTAACACAATCACTCGCTTGGTGTGGGGGGAGTACATCCTAAGGACAACTGCCAGCATAGAAAAAATAAATTCAGTCATTTGGGCTGATCCAGGCCACGTTTAAAATGCCTTATCCAAAAGGGCATCTTAAGTATTAGCTGCATAGAGCATACCAGGTCCAGCATTTCAGGCACTCCCTGCTCAAACACGCTGCAATGAGCACCATCTCTTCATCCCTCCTTCCAGGGCAACTCAGGCACCACAGCAGTGCCGTCAGGATGGGTCCCACTCCGCAGAGAACAGGAGAGCACCACCATGAATCAGGGTGGGTATGTATGAGGCATCAACCCTCAACTGCATTTATTTATCCACAAGAATTGCCATTCAAGTGATAGGCAGTTTGCAGCTCCGCACCACATATGCAGGGAAAAAAAAAAAGAAAAAAAGGAAGAGATGATGCAGCCTTTTATCAGTCACCCGACAACACTGTTCCAGCGAGATGCTCATGCAGTCCCCACTATTTTAACGGCAGCAGTCACAAAATGGTTATGCATCCAAAAGTACTCGCTAAAGGTGAATTACGTGAAGCTGACATCGTTTGTGTATTTGGAAAGGCAGAATAACGCACGCAGAGTGCACAAAGCAAAGGAGAAGGAGGGTCGGATGCGAAGCGAGTCTATATAGTGCCATCACCCTACCAAACCCTGCAACTGCCGAGAGCTCGGCGCCGGCTCTGCGGCTGCAGGAGGAACAAGCCGGCCCGACCACAGCACAGCGGTGCCGCGCGGCAGGGCAGAGCTGCACGGCGGGCACGGCGCCCGGCCGCCCTCCCGAGGGAACAGCCCTTGCCCGCGGCGGGCGGCTGGAGAGGGATCTCTGCCCTTGCAGCGGAGCGGGCAGCGCTTCCCTGCAATGCAGCACCGGGATGCTGCGGGGAGCCCTCCTGCTCCGCCCGGCCCGCCGGGACACGGGCACCGCGGGGACACGTGGTCCTACCGCGGCCCTCGCGGGGCTGCCCGGCGGGTCGGCCGAGCTCCGGAGCCGCCGGGGCGCCGGGCAGCGACAGCTCCGTTAAGGCGCCGGGGCCCCGCGGGCGGCGCAGCAGCGGGGACGGCGACAGCGCGGCTCGCACGGGCAGCGCCGCAATGGGCGGGCCGAGGCGCACCGGACAGGGCCTGCCCAGCGGCTGCTGCGGGACGCCCGACCCGTAACGCGGCAGCGAGGGGCCGAGGAGGGCCCGCCGCCGCCGCCGGCCCGGGAGGGTGCGAGGAGGTGCCGGTACCCGCGGTCCCGGTCCTACCTGCCGCCGCCGGGCGCCGGTGCTCCCGCCGCCATCTCATACCTGCCGCTCCGCCTGCCCATTGGCCCGCCGCACCTCCCCCTCGGCCCCGCCCCTCCTGCGGCGCGCGGAGCCATTGGCTGCGGCCCGCCACGCCCCGCCGCGATTGGCCGGTTCGAATGGGCAACTGCCGATCCGCGCGCACGGCGGGGAAAACGGCCGCCTGTGCCGCGCGCGGCGTGCTGGGAGTTGTAGGCCGGCGGTGTAAGGCCGTGAGCGCCCCGGCGCCCCGAGTCTCTCACTGAGCACCAGAGCAGAAACAACAACCCTTTTATTGCAAGGAAACTTACAATGCGGCTGACGTACCCCGAGCCTGCAGAGCCCACGCCAAGTGCTCCAAATAGCATGAGTTACACCATAACCCCCAACTTGCAACTTGCTCTTCATCGAGGAGAAATCAGAGAACACAGGTGCTAGAAGAGCAGTTTTATTCCCTCTTTTTTTTTTTCCCTTGGTGAGTTGAAGCACCTGCCTTGCCCTCAGCCAGGGGCCCTGTGACCCTGCACACTTGGTGCACCCACAGCGTTCAGGTAGCAACCATGATAACTTATAATCAAGTGAAACTGTAGATCAGAGTGCTGAGGGGACTAGGAACTAATCTGGTATTTTTTTAATTGACTAGATTTCAGCTGGAGTGGTCCCTTGGCATTTTAAACCTCCACACTTAATTATCTTGCTGCCAATCATTTCAGCTGAAACACCAAAGTTCCTTTTATACTGCTGTTCCCAGAAGGGTTTTCCCATCCCTGCACCTTGGTGTGTGACAGATCCCAACTTTGAACTGGGGAACCCCAAAAAGGTGCTGCAGTGTGCTTGGAGGAGATGGTGGTACATCTGGATGTTGCACGGGCACAGCCCCCTGGGGCACATCTGTCCCTCTGAGGGACATACCACTGTGGACAGAATCCTAGGAGACAGCTTCTAGGGTAAGGACACAGTGATGTTTTCATCTTCTTCCTCTTTTTGAGCCTTAAGACTCAGGATGGGTATCAGTAACTACCTCAGCCAGTCCAAGGGCCACCCAGCCAGCACTAGGGGAAGCCTGTTAGTCCTGCCAGCCTCTTCTCAAGGGTGCTCAGCACACCTGCAGCCCACAATGTGGAGAACTCCCAATTTGCAGCTGGTATCTACAAGGTAAGAGCTCTTTGTTACAATGTCTTGCACAAGTGTAGCTCAACACTGGTACACTGTTGGTGCCCACCGTAGCCTTTGGGAAGGAGTTGCATGATTAAATGGCATGCTGGGTGAAGAAATAGCTTCCAGCCACCTCCCAGCTTGAGCAGCAAAAGCCAAGCATCACTCTAGGTCCCCCTCTTGTGCTTCTCTGTGTGTAACTGTGAAATATTTGTGGCATGTAGTTGCTGGAGACAGGACCCACATCCCCCCTCACCCTGCCCCATAACCGAGAGCTGTGCTCAGGCTCCTGAGGGCCCCCAAGGCACAGCTCTGCTCCCTGCCAGGGATAGCTGCTAGTGGGGAGCAGGCTTGACTCGCAGCCAGCCTTCCCAGGCATGATGACATCTCGTCTCCGAGGGTTTCCATTGCATTACATGATTAATTAGCTGATTAACAAGATGTTGTTGCAGAAGAATCTGTTCTCTGGACACCAGCTCAGGCGAACACCATCCTCTGTGCTAATGAAACTCTTCTGTTCCATGCAGGCATGCACTAATTTAAGCAACAACATGCAAATGAAGAACAATACAGTGAGTAATTTGGAGCTCTTAAATGAATTAGCTACAGTCTTGCCCAGGGAGTCTCCAAGGAGAGAAGAGAAAGCAGGAAGACAGATAGCTCTGGTGGGCCTGGAGCCACAGGTCACAGGTGTGGGGGGCTCAGAAGGTGACTGCTGCCTGTCTGCTCCTGTCCTGCAGAAGAAGGGAGGGCATCAGGCCTAGGCTACAGGCACCAGAGGAAGATGGATGTAGCTCCAGCTGACTGAACATGGTCATGAGGTGCTGCTGGAGACACCTGTCCCATAGGCCAAGCTGTGAGCTCCCCTGTGGTGGGATTAGAGCAGCAGCAGCTCAGCATGGTCCTGGGGCTCAAGGGTCCAAGTGAGAGCCCTGGGTGGGAAAGCATGAAGGGTACAATACTCCTGACAAGGCAGGACCAATATCAGTACAAGAGCACCTCCTCCATCTCCAGGCTTTTAAAAGGATCTTGAAAAAAACCAAAAAGACAGCACATAAGAAAGCCACAAAACTGGATTTGCAGCCTCCAGGAAGAAGCCTGCAGTAAGAGGCTGAACAAGCACAATCCCTTTAGCTTATTAGAGAACTGAGAAGCGTTGCAATTCCAGCATGTAAGCTGCCACAAGAGGAAATTACAAAGGGTTGAAGGCTTTTTAATATGGAAGAGGAAAGGAGTTCCTTGTAGTGCAAGCAATGGGACCTGTATCCACTACCCTCAGCTCCATTCTTTTCAGCACACTTTGGCTAAATAGCATCTTCTGGATGTGCAGATCTTTTGGATCAGTGCAGATGTAGCCGGGCCAAACAAGATGCTCAGTCCAATGTGAGGGGGCTGGGCAGCTAAAAAGGTCCACGATTATTTGCGCTGCTCAGATCTAGCTGGCAGGAGGTGGTCAGAGCAGAGGAAAGGGCTTCTCTACAGGTAAGAGAAATGGCTAGACACAGAGGTTTGCTGTAGCAGTTTTCCATCCAATTTGATGAAATTTGCAGTGAACTGTTCCTGCCCCACTATCAGGCACGGCTGATATGGGAAAAGCTGAGGCAGGAGAGAAAACACTGGCAGCCAAACGGCAGACACTTTCCCCATGGCACAGATTCCCTGGCCACGGTTTTAGGCAGAAGATCCTGCCAAGACGGAGTTTGTAAAAGAAAGCTGGATGTAAAGGACTTCACCCTCTCTGGCTTCGTTGCCATGCCCTAGCCACAACGGGCATGTGTGCCAGAAGGGCACAGGGCACAGGCACTGCCTCGCTGCTCTGTGCCACAGGACTGCTTCTGGCAGCTCCCAGGCAAGCCCAGTGTGGGAGAGAGGGCCCTGGCTCCAGGTCCCAGGCTGATGCTGGTGTGAGCCCTGTGGGATTCAGTGCTGCAGCAGCAGCAGGACCCACTGCATCAAGACAGCAGGCAGAGCATGGGTGTGCACAGCTCTGAAGAGAAGGACAGGAGGAATCTGGGCTGGGTAGGAACAGTGGGTATTTATCAATATAGAGAATTCTTTACACATTACTTGCTCTCACACACACCCCCACATCTGCACCAGGCAAACCAGCACTTCCTCCAGGCACAGGAAAGCATGGCTTGGGTCATCAGTCCATAATATGCTGGAGTGGCCTCCCAGGGAGTCTTAAACAAATGCAGGTCACCTTCTGCAGAGGAGTCCTGGCTGCTCCACTCATGAATCCCCCATCCTCCAGAGGCCACAGAGTGTTGTCTGTCCCTGGGTAGGGGCAGGTCAGGCACCTGAGGCTCCTCAGGAGCGCTGGGACTTCACACGGTTCCTGCGGCCGGCTTTGGCCCCACGCTGAGCTCCCTTCATAAGGCCCTTGAACTGGCCCTGCATTTTTGCCCGCTTCCTGGAGGGAGCAAGGAGCAGGAGACTGGGTTGGTGCAGGCACTGGGCACACCTAATGCACAGGCATGCTCCAGGCTCTGCAAGGAGTGGCACAGAGAATGACAGGGAGCTCCCAAACCCACCAAAAAAACATAGCAACAAAAAGCAAACCCGTTCCCATCCCTGTGCCCTCCCTGATTAGCCTCACCTTCTGTTGAGTTTAGCTCTGTTCAGGGGGATGTAGGCATAGGGGTCGAGCTGGCCCTTCTTCTTCACGTCGCCTTTACCTTTCTGTGGGAGACAATGACATGTGAGAAGATGCAGCACCAGGGGAGATGCAAACGTCCTGTTCCGGTGCAACCCTGCCACCTGGCCATCCCAAAGACTATGATGCAGGGGGGTGCCAGCTGAGCTATCATCACTCATATGATGCTACAGACACCTGCTTTGAGCACTGAGCAGGAACTGTACACAGCAAGAGCAGTAGAGGAACTCCAAGATGGGCTGGCAATGTTCAGAGATACTGAGTGTCTCTTGCAGCTCCTCTTGCAGCAGAGATCCCCTTCCAGCCTTGGTGCTACAGAACCAGACTCCCAACAAACAAATGGTGCTTCCTGCCCCAGCAAAGCCCCAGGTATCCCCCCACCCAAACCCTGCAACCCCCTGGGTCCTTCACCTTGGATCTGTACTCTGCACCGAAGGCTGGCTCCTTGTTCAGTGGACGGTGGATCCCAGAGCCTCCAGCTAGAAAACAGAGAATGTGTTGGAAGGGGGTCTCAGGGCTCCCCCTGCTCAGTTCCAGGCTGCAGAAGGTGTTCCTGTTTTTGCCTCCAGCTCTTGGGTGTGAGGTCACCAGAGAGGGGTGGCCGTTTCCCACAAGCAAAGATCTCTGGAGAGATGGGCAGAGAACTGTCTGAGATTAACAAAGGCAAATGCAAGGTCCTGCACTTGGGGAGGAGTAACCCCCGGCACCAGTTCAGGCTCTGTAGAGAAGGACGTGGGGGTCTTGGTGGACAACAAACTGTCCATGAGCCATCAGCGTGCCTTGTGGCCAAGAAGACCAGTGGTATCCTGGGTGGTATTAGGTCGAGGGAGGTGATCCTGCCCCTCTACTCTGGCCTAGTGAGGCCTCATCTGGAGTGCTGTGTTGAGTTCTGGGCTCCTCAGTACAAGAGAGACGTGAGCTCATGGAGAGGGTCCAGCAGACGATTAAGGGACTGGAGCATCTCTCTTGTGAGGAAAGGCTGAGACAGCTGGGCCTGTTCAGCCTGGAGAAGAAATGTCTGAGAGGGGACCTCATCAGTGTCTCTAAGTATCTGAATGGAGGGTGTCAAGAGGATGGTGCCAGACTTTTCTCGGTGGTGCCAAGCAATAGGACAAGAGACAGTAGGCAGAAACTGATGGACAGAAGTTCCACCTGAATATGAGGATGAACTTCTTCACTGTGTGGGTGACTGAGCACTGGAACAGATTGCCCAGAGAGGTTGTGGAGTCTCTCTCACTGGAGATATTCCAGAACCATGTGGATGCAATCCTGTGCAATGTGCTCGAGGATGACCCTGTTTGAGCAGGGAGGTTGGACTGGATGACACACTGTGTCATCCTGTGGTCCTTTCCAACCCAACCCATTCTGTGATCTCTGCTCTAGTTGTCCTGCAGCAACACAGCAAAATGGGTCCGTGATTCTGGCCCTCTGGGCTGGACTGGGCACAGGCAGAGAACTTACCTCTGTACTGAGAGTAGGTTCCAGCCTCGGCTTCCTCATCATCTGGCTCCTCTCTGAACCGACGCTTCTGGTTTTTCTTCTGCAGAAGCAAGCAGCAGGGACCCTGCAGCTGGCTTGTCCTTACAGTTCTGCCTTCCCACATACCCCCAACCTCCTGTTTCCTCCCATGGGCACCCAGCTACCTTCCAGACAGCACATCCCTATCCCAGACAACCTCCTGCACCCCTCCAACCAGCTGATGCTTGCCTGGTGTCACCATTAGCCTCGGGCACAGCTGCAGCTGCCATGGCACAGGCAATGGTTTGGCACAGCCGAGTTCCCCAGCATCTCCTCAGGACCACAAGCCCTGTACTCACACTGCGGAGACCCACATCTTGCAGCACATCTGCCATCTCCTCGTCTGCTCCTACGGTACAGGACAAGAGGGTCAGTGCAGGATACGGGCACTGACCTGGTATCTGGGAGAGCCCCAGTACCATGCCAGCCCCTGGAGGGGGTTGCAGTAGCAGGGTCCCCTACTAAATCAGTACTGGTGGCCGTGACCCCTCCAACCCGCTCCTGATGATGGAGGGGGCTGTCTCTCCTGGGCAGTGGCCCAAAGGAGAGCCACTGGGTGTGACATGCCCTCAAAATCTCACATGCAGATGGCAGGAAGAAAACCATTCAGAAGTCCAGAACAAGTCTAGTGTAGCCCCTGACAGCCCAGGCAGTACCTTTGGCTTCATCATCATCCATCTCCTCCTCCTCTTCATGGATGATCAGGCGTCCGTCCTCAGACATCTGGAAGTCGTGGCTCACTCCTCTGGACTGCTTGGGGCCTGGTTTGGTGGCTGCTCACAGAGGGAGGGGTCAGGGCCTGGGGAAGAACCCACTCCTGGGGGCAGCTGTACCCCCAGGACCCCTGTGCATCACATCAGCCCCTGCCCCATCTATCCCACCCAAGCTCTGTTAGAAGCTTCACTCCTTACCCAGCACCCGCTGGGACACATTGGGGTCCAGGAAGTTGAGGGGCTCATCCTCTTCCCCTTCCTTCAGCCAGGCCTGGCCCTTGTGCCGTGCTTGCTTCCTCCGCTCCTTACTTCGATGCCGTTCCTCCTCTTCCTCCTCCTCATCCTCCGAGTCAGCCAGGATCTCCTCCATGCTGTCAAAACACAGAGAGGATGATGGAAACAGAACAAGCCCAGGGGTGCAGCCTGCCCCGCAACACACAGCAGCCTCAGAGATGTCTCCAGCATCTCTAGAGGCACCAGCTGAGGAGATCCAGCACCAAGCCCTCTGTGAAGGCTGCTCCTTCTTCACCCCAGCCCATCTTCACCTGTCTCCTCTGGGCTGTGCTGGTGGTGCCTCCTCCTCATCCGTATCTGCAGCCGCCCGCTTCAGGGCGCGCTGCTTGCGGTTCCGGGCTTCTGCCTTGCGGATGTTCACCAGCACCTTATGGTACTCAGGTGGCAGCAGCCCCTTCACCAGCTCGAAGCTGAGGGGCACACAGAGAGCAGTGAGCACCCACCTCCTCCTGCATCGCTTCCCAGAGAGCTTCCTCACCACCCCAGGAGACCCCAGCTTACCCGAACTTGCGGATGAACTTGATAAAGAGGTTTCGCAGCTTCATACGAAAGTGGCGTCTCATGTCATCTGAAAGGTTCCCCACGGCCTCCAGCTGCCAGGACAGAGACCCTCAAGACCCAAGCACTCTTGCCTTGGGCACTCAGCCTCCCACCCTTCACCTGCATGGCCACCTTGCTCACCCTGCTGCCATTGCCCCATGCACACTCCAGGCAGGGTCTCCCTGCTTGGCAGGGCTGGTTCACAGAAGTTCACTGACATGTTCATGCCAGCATTCAGGAGAGAAACCTCCCCACTGCCATCTCAGCCACTGAGATCAAGGTTGTTCCCTTGGTTCCCAAGCAGAAGCAGGGTGCAGCTGGAGATGCCCCCAGCTGCCCAGGGCAGCCCCAGCTCTGCCCTGCCACCCTCCTCAAGGCACCCTATATGGGATCTCACCATTGCCTGCACATGCTTGGCCAGCAGCTTGGTGTCCACCAGCAGTAGTGTGACCTTGAGGAAGCCCAGGGCCGCCTTCACCACATCCCGTGTGCGGGAGGCCAGCAGCAAGCAGATGTTCTGCAGGAGCTGCTCCACCACACTGAACTCCAGGTGATCTGCAACCATGGTGGGACTCAGCCACAGCTGGCCTCCTTCCAGCACCTGCCTTTGCCAGAGTGCTCTGCCTCGTCCCCCCAGCCCCCTGCTCACCTTTGAACTCAAAGAACAGGCGGGTCAATGCCAGCACGGTGCAGCTGATCATGGTGACTGAGCCAGTGAGCCCCACGTAGATCAGGAGCAGGAACCGCTGCATGGCCTCTGCAAGAGGGGGATGACTCAAGCTTCGATTCACTCCGTGACCAGCAGCATCCCTGGACCATTTCAGTGGGATGCTGGGCATGGGTCTGATACCCCTGGGGCCAGAGCAGCCGTGGGGCTGAGCAAGTGGAACAGGAGCTCACCTTCAGGGTTGGGCCCAAAGCGGATGAATGCATGCCCCATCTCCACAAGCAGCATGAAGGCATTCTTGCGGGCCCCCACCGAGACCTCCTTGGTGCATAGGATGACCTGCAGGCACACAGGCACGTCACACCACTACTGCCACCACCACAGCCAGAAACAGTTGGGTGCTTCCAAGGACCATGCTCACCTCTGGGACAAGGGCAGTGACAAAAGGCTCGTGCTCTGCAGAAAGCTGCTTCACGATGTGGAACAGGCATTTCAGCCGGGGCTGGGGAAAGAAACAGCCCAGCACCGTTACACCCAGGGACACACACATGGCTACCCCTACCATCCACTCCATCCCCTCCCTCCCAGCAGAGGCTGATCTCCACCGCTGCAGCCCTTGCTCTCACTCTCTTGGCTGGGGATGCTGCGCTCTTGAGCGAGTCCAGCAGTGCTGTCTGCAGGTCCTGCAGATGGGAGCGGACAAAGGCCTGGCAGGGAGCATGGGGAGCGGCGCACACCTCCTCCAGCACACGGTATGCCTTCTTCTGCACGCTGCGCTCTTTGCTCTGCAGGGACAGCCAACACGCTCCCACTGTAAAGGCAGCCCCTCACCACAGTGTCTGAAGGGACCCCTGCAGTACCCCACGCCACCCAGCAGAGACTGGCAGCTGTTCAGCCCCACAAAAAGTGAGTCCAAGCTGGCAGCAAGCAGAAGGTTCCCCACCGCACCCCCTGCACCTGTCAGGGCTGGGGGCCAACTGACCTGGAGGGAAGGCTGGATGGTGCGGTACAGGGAGTCCAGGGACTGCTCATCAGCGTAGGGTGCCATTGCCACTACCAGATCCAGGATGGAGAGTCTGCAGCAGACGAGGACACGCAGGTGATTAACTCTGGCATCACTAACACTGCCCGACCAATCTGGGACTCTGGCTCTGAGTCTCATCAAACGCACAAGAGTGGCAAAGCCCACACAGGACAGTGTCCTAGCTCTGCTCACCAGGAGCATGCCAGCAGTTTTACCCTTTAGCATCAGCCCCTGGGCGTTACCTGGCAAACTCAGAGCTCTCAGGACTGGTCAGCTTCGCACTGGCTTTCTCCAGAAACCCACACACCATCTGCAGGGCAGGCACACAGAGCAGGATCAGAACTGACCAAAGAAAGTGCTTTTACAAGAGTTTGCAACCTACCAGACAGACATCTTGCCACAGGATTTTGTGGAGACAAGAAGCATCAGCGGGTCCAAAAAGAGATGGATAAATTGCATCAGAATTTGTACATGATGCACCAGATGTGACTGCAAAATTGGGAAAACCCAGACCTCCGGCTGGAAAGGGCTCCCTTCCCATAATGGCAGGAAGGACTGCTCTCTGCTCAGTGTTTTTCTTTCTGTCCTTTCCAATAAGCCCTACCAGACTGGATCTGGCTTGGAGATGCTGGCTCGAGCCAGCACAGCTTGTCCCACTGTCCGAGGGCCCCCTCACCTGGGGGTCGGTAATGGTCAGGTAAGCACGGACAGTGTCCAGCACGGAGCGGCGCTGAGCACTGCTGCCCCCATCCTCCTCAGGCTGGCTGTACACGTTGAACAGGATGGGCAGGAAATTTTTGGCAAAGCGACCCACTTCTGCCCGCTCCGCATCTAGGGAGAGGATGACAGGGAGGTATAGATCAGCATATCCCTTCTCTGCGTCACTGCAGGGCACAGGGACCCACCAGGAGGGTTCATCTCCCCCCAACCTGTCTCGCAGCCTTTGTGGATGAGGGTGCGCAAGGCCTGGCACACGGTGGGGCGTAGGTCTGGGCGCTCGCTGATAGCCATGCCCAGGGTGCGGGCCAGCCCCTTGAAGGCCCCCAGCACATCTGTGGGGTGGGTGCAGAAGCCAGGCAGCAGAGTCCAGACCTGGAAGGCAAAGGCGGGAGACCAGCAGTCTTCACCAAGTCACAGCTACCCAGCCTGGCATGGGTACATCATAGCAGTGCTCCCTGGGCACTCGTTGTTACCTGCCACTGCAACGTGTCGTAGAGCTTGGCCTCCACACTCTTCCCAGCCTGTGTAAACTCCTGGGCTACAGAAAAGAAGGAGAGATGAGCGGAATAGCAGATGTTGCAAAGCCCTACTACACTCCAGGGAAGGGAAGGGAGGTCCCACAGAACACCCTGGCCTGCTGGGTGTGCCACTCTGCTCACCTCTGTTTTTCAGGGCAGCTGCCAAGGGCAAGAAGTAGCTGGTGAAGAAGCCGAGCCGCGTTCCCTGCACATAGTCCCGCAGCACCGGCAGGAGCCAGCTGCGGGGGAAATCCAGCGTCTCCCTGGGGAGCGAAGGCATGGGTGAGGCACAGGGCACTGCTGGCATCAGCCCCTGGACACTGGGCACTTCCACCCAGCCCCAAAGCTGGGCACAGGTAGGCTCGGCAGCCAAACACCTCCAGCACTGCATGAGGACTGAACAGGAACGTAATGAACAGCTGCAAAATTGCTACCCTGTGACTATACTCACTCCTTGCCGTCAATCTCCACGGGCACGGCTTCCAGCAGCACCTCAGGGCCCATGGTGCTCACCGCAGCCCCCACTGCCTGGTCCACTTCAGCGGTGTAGGGAAAGTGTGGGGAGAGACGCAGGTCACACAGCGACCGGAGACACTGCCGGGACAGGGCAGGACAGTCTCAGAGGAGCCATGGGAGCAGGTCTGGCATGTGTCACTCACTATGTCTTCCCAGGGGTGCCAACTGCCCTGCACGTCCCTGTGCTGAGTCCCAGAACTGTGTAAGCTCTGTCCACATACGGGCAGGACAGCAGGCACTAGCACAGCCCTGCTCCACACCTGGAGGGGGCAACACAGCCTGGACAGCAGTGCAGCCACCCCACCCTGCCTCTGTGAATGAGTCTGTGCTCTCCCAGACTGGCTCACCTTTCTCATGATGGGATGGCACTGCTTCCCACACGTCTCGAAGAAGACCTCCAGCACCCGCAGCACCTCGTCCCACGCTGCGTGGAAACGGTATGTCAGCCCTTCTTCCACTGATCTGGGGAGAAGAGAGCAGACGGTCATGCTGGTAGTGATCAGGGTGCCCACCAGGCCTGCCAGACCCCATTGGGGACCAGGCAGATACTGGTCAGAGCTCAGCCAATCTCATGGGGACAGCCCCTCCCACACCATCGCTCCTCACTTGAACATCTTGCACAAGTAGGCAGCAGGGGCTGGGGCAGATGCAGAGACAGTGCCTAGGTCCTCCATGTGGGGAGCAATACACTCACTCAGGAGGATCTGCAAGGACAAACAGGGAGAATGGGACAGCCGTGGACCATGGAGCCCTCAGCCCAGCAGACACAGAGGGGCACACCACTCCCAAACCCCTCAGCAGAGCCCCCCACAAGATACAGGGCAGCAAAATAAGCAGAGGTGCCTGCATGTGGTACCTCCAGGGTCTGTGCCGCTGCTGACACCACCTGGGAGTGTGAGGAGAGGAAGCAGTTCATGGCAGCAGAGAAGAGCCGGGGCAGGTGAGCCCAGCACAGGTCCTTCTGCAGCCTAGAGAGGAGAGACAGGGCAGGTGAGAGACCAAGCAGCTGCCTCTCCCCCTGCCCAGCCATGGCCCCTGCCCGCACCTGCCCAGGTTGATGTGTGCCCGCTCCATGGTGGACAGCCAGGTCAGCAGTGGCTGCAGGTCATTTGTGCTGGGCACGTAGTCATAGAGGGCCTGGGGAAGCAGAAGATGGGGTGGGTGGCATGGCACTGCCAGTTCTGTCCCCCCTCACACTGCCACTCCACACTCACGGTGATGATCTGGGCGTTTAGCTCGGCCGGCAGGCAGGCCACGCTGGCCTGGGCGCTGAAGAGGCTGTGGAAGGCTTGCATGGCACACGCTGTCACCAGCTGCAAAGGACATGATGTCAGGAGAGGGCCTCTGCTTTGCATCCACTGTCCCCCCACTCCAAAGCAGGCTCTGCCCTGGGAAACCCAGCACTGCTGTAACTATGACCCATGTACACAGCCTCTCTCTTCCACAGCAGTCAGGCCAGCAAATACCAGCTGCCCTGGGCTCCTCCGTGTTTGCATCCTGCATTTCCACAATCCCAGTGGGCAGCCAAGGGAGTTTGATTCCTTCCAGAGTGCAGCCAATGAGGAAACGGTCTGCCCTTGCTATCCCTGCAGCAGCAATACTCACCACATGGCTGAGGGTCATGACACGGAGCAAGGTCTCACAGCAGGTCTTGACCATGGCCGCAGGGAAGCAGGGCAGTATGTCCCGCAACAGGGCAAGGACATGCAGGGTAGTGGTGGCCTCCTTGGTACCTGCGGGAGCAGAGCAACCTCTGAGCCTGTGGCATCCCATGGCAAAGCCCCTGTGACAGCGCTGGGGCTGACTCACAGAGCCAGGGTGAACACTCCCCTGACTCCTGAGAGGAGCAGAGGTGACAACTGAATAGCTGAGGACCCTTCAAAACACTTTAGATGCCCCAGAGGTGTCTCAGACACTCCCCAGCAATCCAGGATGCTGCACCCTCCCCTCTTCCCTTCAAGTCCTTATTCTACCACAGTGGCAGAGTCCCCCAAACTCAGCTGCAAACCCCAAGCTCCAGTGCCCCACACCTCCAGCTTTTTCAATCTCCTGCACACAGAACTTGGCAGTGGAGGGTGCCGCGGGGTGATTCTCAGGGGCTGCATCGCCAAACATGAACTCGCTGCCCCTCAGAACAGAGCACACACCATACTGTGCTGCTTTCCGCACCTGGGGGAAGAAGAACCCAGGTGAGTAGAGGATATAGACCTGGGAGGCAGAGCCAGCCCCAGAAACATGATCCAAAAGCAGTGTCATCTTCTGCCAGGGGCACTGGGTGCTCACCTTGGGCTTAGTATGGACACAGAAACTCAGCAAGCCATGATAGACCTGGAGGGTGACAGGGTAGCTCCAGGCTGCCAGGTCCTGCTTCCGCAGCAGCGTGGCCAGGCAAGAGAGAACCTATGACAAGACAGCAGCAGGGGTGTTAGCATCACTCCACAGAGAAACCCCTGCTCACTGCAAGGCCCTCAAGCTGAGCATCCGGCACCACCCTACAGCAGCAGCCTTGACCCCAGCTCTCAGCAGACTCTGGGCAGAGCTGACACAGCTGGCTACCCCTTGGCTACTCACCCAACGTAGAGCAGAGGTAGAGCTGCTGCAGGCCTGTGAGGACACAATACTCATGAAGGCTTTTGAGGCGTCTGAGAACTTTTTAATAAGAACAGGGCTTGGGACCCTGCCAGGAAAAGAAGGCATGTTAGTGGGGTGAGGAGCAGACAGCTGGTGGCAGTTACATAGAGAACTGCATCACCAGCTTGCCCTGGTTGGGTCCTTTCCCCAGCCTGGAAGGGAAGACAGCACCAGTCCCTCTTTCAAGATGGGGTCTGTAGCTCTCCCCACTCCTCTGTCAGCCACTCACCGCTTTAGGACAAGGTTAAGCAGGTAGGCGACAGCAGACAGTGACTCAGGGGACTCCACTGCCTCCAGTGTGGTCATCTGGGAACAGAAGATGGGTAAGCAAGGGGGATTGATGATTCACATCAGGCCAACCCTCGGGGAGGGGGCAGAGAAACCAGGAGCAGCCAAACAGCATCTCTGCTGAAGAAAGACACTTGGGGCCTTGGTTACCAGCATAGAACCTTCCTCCACCAACCTTCCTGAGAGCCCACCCCTTGCTGCCAACAGCAGCTCCCCCCATGCCTCCTCCCCATGGCCATCACTCACCAGTGCGGCAAAGTACTCGGTCTCGCTCTCCCTGCCCCCGCGGGAGCGGATCACCTCTGTCACAGCCGCCAGCACGGCGCAGATCTGCGAGAAGCAACCGCAGCAGGTCAGTGCTCTTCGGCCTCACATCCAGGGGGCCACCCTTACCAGACACCCCCTTCCCCAGCCCAGCCCCTGCCCCTACCTCTTTGTGAGCGGCGGAGTTGGACTCCCAGAAGCGCTGCACCTTGCTGAAGGTGACGTTGGTACAGTCGCTCAGCCCACTCAGGAAGGTGCCAGAGGACTTCTCCGTGGCCACCTCTGCAGTGTCATCCCCCTCCATGTGGAGCTGAGCGCTGTCGCTTGCCCGCCCCAGGCGCAGGGACCCCGACTGCAGCTCATTGTGCAGCTTCACCGCATCCACCGTTAAGTTGCTTTTCTCTGTGGGGGTGAGACATGTCAGACCTCCAAAGTCATGTTGCTCCACACCCATCCTGAACCCCCCATGCTCCCCTCCTCTCTCCTCCCAGGCAGACTGGCTTGGCTAGAGCTCATCTCCAGCACGTGAGACACTGGTGCTCCTTCACCCCAGTGGGATAAAGCACAGTAATAATTAGAAAGAGCTTCTCGTTCCTGTGAAAACAAACCAGAGCACAGTCCAGCCGCCTCCTGTGATGGAGGAGAGCATCATATCTACACAAATATGTCCTGGTGTGCCAAGGCTTTAATGCTGAGGTGCTTCTCGTACTCTGCCCTACACATCTTTCACGTGGAGCCATGGCAATCAGACAAGCCAGAAACACACTGCATGTTCCTCATGCAGCCAGCTGCAAGAGGATAGTACATGTTGCAAGACTTGTTTCTTCATGTGTAGGAGAAAGATCTTGGCCAGCAGCAGCCAGGGCTCTCGTAGAGCCGGGCAGATTTTGGCTTGCTTTCCCCATCATGAATGGAAGTCACGTCACTCACCGCACTAGACGCCACACCAACACTTACAGGTGTGGCCAGGAGCTTTGGGGAGCCTCTTAGAGTGACAGGCGCTACAGCATACGGTGCCCCGTTCCGCTCCTCAGGCCCGGCGCCACGGTTACGGTAACGAGAACACACTTGTGTCCTCCTCTCCGGTTTGCTGCCTCCGCCTCCCCCGGAACTGTCAGCGCCTCTGGGCCCTCCGCTCCCCGCTCCGCCTCTCGAAGGACCCCATGCTCACCCCGCAGCCCCCCCGCGCCTCTGCATGCCGCCGGGGAGAGCCGGGCACAGGTGGGGAGCTCCCCGCCCCGGGGCCCTGTCGCCCCGCCCGCCCCTGTGCTCACCCGCGGGCCGGCTGTAGAAGCGGCTCCGGGCGGCCAAGCGGTGCTGACGGGTCTCGGGGTTGCAGTCGCTGCTGTGGCCCTTCCGCCACCGCTTGAGCTTGGCCGCGGCCCCCGAGCGGAGCCGCCCGCTCCGCGCCATGCTGGGCCCGGTTCCACGTGCGCCCGCTCCCTTCCCGCCCCTTCCGCTTCCGGCGCCTGCCACCATCTTGAGTGAGGGCAGCCCTAAGGGCAAACCACCTCCCAGCGGGGCGGGCGGGGGGCGGTGACGGGGCTGGGATGGGAGACCTGCCGGGCGCGGGGGCAGCCGCCGGCAAGAGCCTGTCAGACACCCTCGTGCCGGGGCCGCGCTTCTGTGGAACCGTCCAGAGCACGCCCGTAGCCGCGGACGAGCGGCCGCGACACGTTACGCATTACCGAACGTACATTACGTCACGGTGACGTCACGCCCTGAAGGTCGCACCGCCCTTCGCGGCCGCGCCATGTGCTACGTGCGCCTCCGACCGGCACCCGCTCTGCGCATGCGCTCCCCCCCGCGGCACCGCGCGGGGCGGGGCAGGGCAGCGCGGGGGCGTCATTCGCGCGTGGCAGCGGCGCGAGGAGCAACGTGCGCCGGTCCCTCAGCCCGCCATGGCCGCCGCGTACCGGCTCGTCCTCGTCCGCCACGGCGAGAGCGCCTGGAACCTCGAGAACCGCTTCAGCGGCTGGTACGACGCCGACCTCAGCCCCGCCGGGCAGCAAGAGGCGCGGCGCGGCGGTGAAGCCCTCCGAGGTACCGGTGACCGGTGAAAGGAGAGGGGGAAGGAGGGAGGGGGAGTCAGCCGAGGCGGGAATCGCGGAGGTGAGGGAGGGGTGCGTTGCGGACTGGTGCGACCGCCTCGAACGTAATGGGGCGGGTCTGAGGCTCTCCGATGCCCGGGAATGGCCTCCAGTGCGAGGTTGGCGTTTTGGTACCACGGGGAGAGCCGCCGGTACCGCAGTGTGTTAGTTCTCCGGTGCTGGTCGCGTCCTGACCGCCGCCGGTTCCTATGAGGGCGAGGGTGCGTCCGGTACCGGCGCGGCGAGGCCACCGCCCTTGGCCTTTGACCGGTTGCGTAAGGCCCGGCACTCGCCTCCCCGGTCTTCCCCCCACCCCGCCTTCCCCTGTCTTTTCTAGATGCCGGCTACGAGTTCGACATCTGCTTCACTTCGGTGCAGAAACGGGCCATCCGTACCCTCTGGACCGTCCTGGATGCCATTGATCAGATGTGGGTGCCCGTTATCCGGACCTGGCGTCTGAACGAGAGGCACTACGGGGCTCTCACGGGTTTGAACAAGGCTGAGACAGCAGCGAAGCATGGCGAGGCGCAGGTGAAGATCTGGAGGCGCTCCTACGACATCCCTCCGCCTCCCATGCAGTCTGACCACCCTTTCTACAGCACCATTGCAAAGGTAAGACTCATTGCTCTTTATGCTTTTCAGGGAGGCTCCTAAAAGTCACCTGCATTATGGTGGCCTGGCTTCCTCTATGGGGTCTCCTCTGTTTCTGCTGCAGTAGTGGGTCTGTTGTGTGTGGTGGTGGTTGGATTTGGGATGAGTTTGTCCTGCTCCCTCCTTGGGGAGTTGAACACCTGGGCATTGCATGAACAGATCCAAAGCAGAGAAGATAATACCTCTATTAATCATTAGTGCCATGACCTATTCACAGATGTTTGATCTGGTCTTTTCATCCAGAACAACCAAGGTGTGACTTTCCCCATGAAGGGGTTCACGGCCCTGACTGTGGTTCGTTGTAACTCCAGACATCAAAGGTTTTCTTATTTCCAAGCCTGGCTTCACTTACATGTAGCAGATCCTACAGGTGGAGAATTTGGGGGAGGGACAAAAGCCTTGCCACCATCTTCCTGCACTGGGCTGCAGCGTGAGTGTGGCTGTTCTCCCAGGACCGTCGCTACGCCGACCTGACGGAGGACCAGCTGCCGACATGCGAGAGCCTGAAGGACACCATTGCCCGGGCTCTGCCGTTCTGGAATGAGGAAATTGCCCCACAGATCAAAGAGGGCAAGCGAGTCCTTATTGCTGCCCACGGCAATAGCCTGCGTGGGATTGTCAAGCACCTGGAAGGTAGGTCAGCCCTGCAGAGGCATCATGGGGATCCCCCTGCTTCCCCAGCTGGCACCGCGGGCAGGGCCAGGAGTGACGGCGCTGCTGTATTCACAGGCATGTCGGAGGAGGCCATCATGGAGCTGAACCTGCCCACTGGCATCCCCATCGTCTACGAGCTGGACAAGAACCTGAAACCTGTCAAGCCCATGAAGTTCCTGGGGGATGAGGAGACCGTGCGCAAGGCCATGGAGGCTGTTGCTGCTCAGGGCAAGGTTAAGAAGTGAGGGCAGGCAGCAGGCCAGCATGTAGTAGAGCCCCCTGGCATCCCCAACCCCTCTGTTCACACCCCCCACAGTTGTAGGAACTTGGAGCTGCCGAGGATTAGGCCCATTCCCTCAGACCCGGCTCCCTTCTGCAGACAGCCTGGGGGCCAGGGGTGAGGGCTGTGTGAGTGGAGGTCTAGTGTTAAAGGGAGCCCTGGCTCTGCCAGGCAGCACCCATACACCTCTCCACGCTAAAGTCCCAGCCCTCAGATCCCGTCTGCAGGGGGGCGGGCCGAGTGATCCCTCGCCGTGCCAGGCTCTTCCTTTGCTTTGCTTCCCTGGCAGCTCGTGTCACCCGGTTATGGTAGTTTTGTCACTTGATTTAGTCCTACTGGGAGCAGTGAGGCGAGTGCAGTGCAGGCAGTGACCAAGGTGGGTACCTCGTCCCCTTGTGGGTGCATGGCACAGGGACCGGGGTGCCACTGGAAGGGTTGTGTTCTGGTGCCTGTGGTACAGCACCCCAGGGCAGTACTCGCGACTCTGGGCCCAGCTCTGCCAGCCCCTGCTTTAACTTATTGCCTTCAGACAAGGGTGAGGGAGGGAGCCTGTTGCCTGGAGGTCTGTGTCTGCCACGTACTTCCCCCAGTTGATATCCATCCTAGTCCTGCTGGTGAAGCAGGTGCTGTTGTGTCCCATCCTACACATGTGTACATGGCCTGTCACTGTGGCCTCCCCTTCTGCCAGCGCTGTGAGCCTGGGCTTGCACGGGGTCAGTGTTACTGTCCAACCATAGCAGCTGTCTTGTTCCAGTTCAATAAAGGAGTAATGCGCAATAATGAGGTGTCCATGCATCCCTGGGCCATGTGAGGCTCCATGTTCCTGGTGCACGTGTGAGGCACCAGTCACTGCTGGGTGCAGATGGGGCTGCAGAAGCTGTGCCGGGCTCGGGGAGCAAAGCACAGCTCCGCAATCCCTTCCCGAGGGTGACGCCCTCCCTGCGGGGGTTTTTCACGCTCTGGGTGTGGCACACCCTCATCCCCAGAGCAGGGCAGGGCACACGTGGCCTGGGGAGATGTTGCACTGTGGGGTTATCGTGCACAGAGACAGGCTGTGCTCCAGGTTTTAGTCCAACGTGGGAAAACTAACTGGCAAGGCAAGTGCCTGGTGCCCAAGCAGCCCAGCCACAAATGGGCTCTGTGCCATTAGCCTCACTGCAGCAAAGGCACTGGGGTGCTCCCCTTCCCCAGCAGTGAACACATGCTTGCAGTGAACACATGCTTGCAGTGAACACATGCTTGCTCCTGGCTGCAGTTCTGCAGAAACCGTTCCCTCAACAGCTCCGCTGTGGGAGCCAAAGCAGTGTGGGCATGCTGCAGGCAGCACGAGCCACCTCCCAGGCTGTACTGAGCAAAGTATGGAGCTCTCAAAAAATATTTATTATCCAGAAGTAGAAAACCCATCCTGCCAGTGAGGGCCTGGCTGGATGTGTGGAGGAGGTGGGAGCCCGGGGGCTGCTCTGGCCCCACAGGCACCAGTCCCAGTGGTGCTACGTCTGCAGGAACTGGGGCTGCACCCGGGCCACCTTACGGAACTCCTTGGTGTGTGTCCGTGGGCACTGCATTTCACACCAGCTGATGGGCACCATCTGCACCCCTAGGAACACCACGTGGTCTGGGTTTCCCCTTCCCAAAACTGCCTTCCTCCATATGGAGAGGGAAGCATCCACAGCATATGCCCCTCGGGCAGGGATGAAGCAGGACTGTCCCAGCTGGGGCCCTGCCTGTCCCATCCCTACCTGCTTCACTGCGTGCCACCACCACGCCCAGCTCGTTCTCGGCCGTGCTAAGCAGGTAGTTGGACTGCGCGTCCCCCAGGGAGATCTGGTCGGACAGGGGTTAAGGGAAAGATTTTTCCGAGGGGGCTTGAGCCAACCCACTGTCCCTGAGGGGGAAGGATACGACTTTGGCCAGGACGATGTCACTGGGGCGGAAGCTCTTGTACACTTCTACCTGCACAGGAGAGAGCAGGGAACACCGTACAGCACAGGGGCACCGTCAGCAGGAGGGACTGGGGCCCCCACCAGCAGAAAGCAAGGGCAGCTGTGGTAGAACAGTCACTGCCAGTGCCTCACTGACCTTATCCTTCTCCGTGGCTCGGATATCTTCTCTCCTGAAAATGAGACGGAGGGATCTGAGTGCAAAAGAGCAAAGGTGCCTTGACAGCCTGTGGCAGGAGCTGCCACGGCCTCCCTGGGCACTGGCCAGGACCTGCTGGACACCTGCCCAGTGCTCAGGGCAGAGCTCCAGCCAGGACACTCAGCTGCACTGCTCACAACAGCCTTTCTCTCCCATGGAGGGTGGGGGATCCCAGCCTTCTCCCTACCGTATGGTCCCTCGGAAGGTGGATTTCAGTGGCGTGGAGCCGACGTACAGGATGTGCACCTTGGCAAAGCGAGAGTTAATGCTGCAGACCTGCCCATGAGAAAAGGGGAAATCAGTGCCAGCACCCCAGTCTAGGCAGGGAAAGGGCAGGGAGCAGGCAGGATAGGGCTGCATGGGGAGCTCAGGTCTCACTCCACCTCCCTGTGACCAAGCAGTGGTGGGATACCTGGCAGTGAGTTGAGCAAGGAAGACGATACTTGGGCAACTCCAGGCACTCAAATAAGGCAGAGACCTGCTGTGACCCCAGTCCCTCTCCCTCCCATCAAGAATGTAAGGAAACTAATCCCTGGTCTGTGCCAGCCTTTCTCTAAGCTGCCCCAGGCAGTGACCTGCACACCCCCTGCCCTAGAAAGAGTTCTGGAAGGGAGAGCAAAGAAAAATCTCCCCTCAACCTCAGGGCAGGTGTCCCCCATGCCAATATCAACTTCCTTTGTGAGCGAGGGACCCAAGGGAGGCCCTGGGCTGCCTCTGCCCTGCTGGAAGTTGTATAGGGGGGACTAACGAGCCAGGGGCTCTTCATCCCACCCCATCCATATGCAGCAACAAAGCTCAACATGAGGCAGAGAGAGCCGAGGCAATTTGTCACCGCAGCGCTCCGGAGCCCCACCTTGCATGTCACGACAGCCCCCACGTTGGGCAGGAGCTGGGACTCACTGTCTCTGACCACTGACACCACGGGCAGCTGCGGGGCAAGACACGAAGTCAGAATCACCGGCCGAACCCCGTCGCAGTCCAACTCCCCGTCAGAGCCCCGTCCCCGGCGAGGTTGTGCAGCTCGGGCGCACGGCAGCCAGCCCCGGGGAGAAGCAGCTGAGCCGCGGCCGCGCTCACCCCGCTGTCCTCGCTCCTCCGCTCCAGGCAGCCGGCCAGCGAGGAGAAGATGAAGCCGTGCCGGGTGTAGGTCCCGCTGCCAGCCGTGGCCTCCTCCGTGCTGCACAGCCGCTCACCTGCGAGACCGGGGCTCAGGGGCTGCCAGGGCATCTGGGCCCCGCACCGCCGCGGGCACAGCGCCCGCTCCCAGCTGGCCCAATGCTGGACATCGCCGGGGCAGCCCCCTCCCCAGTGCCTCCGCCCGTACTCCTCGCCCGGGCCACCACGTCCCCCTCCCCGGGCAGCCCCGGCCGCGGGAGCCCGTGGCCGCACTCACCAGGGACGCAGTACCGCGAGGGGGGCGCCATGTTCACTACCGGCAGGGCCTCCCCAGAAAGCCCTCACCTCATTGGTGACTGGCGGCAAGGCCGCGCTGTAAGCGGCGCGGCTATTGGTTCTCTCTTACTCAGCACGGAGCCCGGGCGCGCTGCCTGCTGGGGGCTGTAGTCCGGCGGCGGGGGAGGGCGCTCCCGGCGTGCCGTGCGCGGGCGCTGCCCGTGGGTCGGCGGGGCCGGGCATGGAGGCGGCGGGTGGCGGGCGCCGGGCGGCGGCGGGCGCAGGTCGGCGGCACCGGGCAGGGCTGGCAGGGCCCTGCGAGGGGCTGGGGGCCCGCAGGGGCTGCGGGTGCCGAGCGGCTGGGCGGGCTGGGAGGCGGTACAGCGGTTCTGTGAGGCGGGGAGTGCGGGGGCCGGGAGGCGGCGGGGGATGCTGGGGATGCTGCGGGTGCTGCGGGGCAGGAGGTGCTGGGACGGGCCCGGGGGGCTGTGGGGGGCTATCGCCCTGGGGTTGCGGTTGGGATGGGATGCAGTGCGGGGCATGTTGCGGGCCTGGAGGTGCTGCGGGGCGAGGAGCGCCTGGTGGTGCGGTGGGGCTGAGGGATTTCTGCTGTCGGCGTGGGCATCCCTTGAGGATGGGGCGGAGTGTCGGGAGTGTCACGGCGCTGTAGAGCTGGGTGCTGCGGAACAGGGGGAGCCGGGCGCTCTGGAGCCACCGGGGGGTGCCACAGGGCTGCGCTGGACCGGGCAGGAGCCAGGGCCCCGTCTGTGCCTGGGGTAGGGCTAAAGCCACAGCTCCCACCCCTGGGCTGTGATGTTGCCCGTGGTCTTGGCTCTGCTGGTGGTTGCTGTCCCATCCCCGTGGGCTCGGTGCACCGCTGGGATGTGTGGAGGGCGATGGGGAGGGCGAGGGCCGGATGCCAGTGCCTGGCTGGGCAGAGGAAGATGTGTGGCTCTGCTGGAGCCTCCTCCCTGTGGTTGTGCTGCTGTCTGCAGAGGTGTCTGGGGACAGAGAGGGATCTTGCCCTGGAGCAGGGTGGCTGCCTCCCCTGTGGGCTCCCTGCTCAACAGCTGCTGGCTGTTATAGGTGAGGAAGCCTCTCCAAGGGACAGGGACATGCTGTATCTTTGGAGGGGAGGGCTGACCTCAGCACTTGCTGCTGGGTGCAGCATTTTGTCTCTTACCACAGTGACAACACAGGCACATGTGCCACCCAAAGGCTGCAGGGCAGGAAGTTGTTGCTCTACTTTGCACCTGATGAGTTTCAGGGAAAAGCTCTTGGCAGACTCATGAGAAAACACAGAGGAGAGGGTGGTGCTGGGATTTGTATATCCCACCTCTCCCTTGCCAGGGAACAGAAAATATGAGCAGGAGCCATACCTGGGACCTGGAGTGGGCTGCTGAGTCTGGGGTCCTCATGTCCAGCAGCTCCCAACTGTGGGATCAACCCTACACTCCTCAGGCAGGGCAGAGGAGAGCCCTGGCTCCTTTGTTAGTCCATCTGGATGGTGGAGAACCTGCCCTCGCCCTCCTTGCTGCTCCCCAGGGGCTGTGCTGGTGGGCACAGCAGTGCAGAGAGATGATCCCTGCCAGAGGGACTCTGAGCTCTGGCACCACTACCTGGCACTGCTCCAAGGCAACTGCTTGGCCCAGGCTCGAAACGTGCCTTGGCAGGACCCCGGGGCAGCCTTGCTGCTTAATATTGATGGTACTGCCCATACGGAGGCCCGGGGGCACCAGCCCTGCAGATCGTTTTCCCAGATCGGGTTCCTCGTCACTCCCAGCAGAGCTCCCGGTCAGGATGGGGGCTCAGCAGCCAAGGAAGCATCGGCCTGGGGCTGCCCCGGGGCCACTCCTTCACTGGTGCATGGCATTGTCTGAGGATCCAGGCAAGGAGAAGGAGGAAGTGTTGGGACTCTTGGAGTGGGGCTGTGAGGTTGAGAAGGGCACAGGGTGGCCTCTGCTGCTTGGTCCAGAGGCTGAGGTGAAAGGAAGTAGCATCCTACTTTTTGGGGTTATGGAGGGATTAGGGGAGGAGGGGTAATTCTGTACTGGCTTCTCCGTGTATGTCTTGTGTGGGTTCTCCTGTTCCTGAACCTATTGGGAAGTGCTGGGATCATCCCTGGAGCTGGCCCAGTATCCTGGATGCTCATGTCTTCTCTGGTTTCCTTTGAGTCAGACTCTCCGTGTCACTCCCCCGGCCCCCTCCCCGCTGGGAAAGACGAGATGGGACCAGAGAGCACCTGAGCCTAGATGCTGAGGGGCCTGTGCCCCCCGCTCTGCGCAGAGACACATCCCAGTGACACTGGCCCCACAGCCTCCCAGAGCCTGGGCTCAGCTCCTCTGGCTCTGCATCCTTGTCAGCTCAGGAAGCTGCTCAACTGGCATCAGCACATCTGGGAGGGGAGACCCTTCTCAAGGGACAGCCAGGCAGCAGGGCGGCCTGCCCACACCGAGCTCCTGTCCCCCCCAGGCGTGGTGTGGCAGGGATGAGGAGCCGGCAGCGGATGTTTGCCGCGGTGATGCGCCTGCTCCTCAAGTGCCTGCGGCTGGGCCGGCGGCGACGCTTCAAGCTGGTGCGGCAGGTGGAGCAGCTGTGGCACTACGGGCACCTCTGCCTCCGCTCCTTGCTCTACAACTCCTTCACCAACGGTGATGTGGTGCTGGACTCCCTCTTCGAGCCTGTCTACTGGCTGGTGGACCACGTCACCCGGTGGTTCGGCGTGGTGAGTCCCCTTGGCATGGTGACCACCTCTCACTGGGCAGGGCACACCCAGCACTGGGGCTACTGTGCTGCTGGGGCAACTGAGTCTCAGGAGTGCCTGTGCTCCAGGCAGGAAGAGAGCTGGGACCTCAGTGTGTACTTCATATTGGTTTCCTGTGGCCATGTCCTGCCCATGCCTCTCCCCAGGCAGTGAGGGGCAGGCACTGCCCACTCCAGTGACCCAGGCCCCTTTCCCATAGGTGTTTGTGGCACTGGTGATTGGGCTGACGAGCTCCATTGTGGCCATCGTGTACATCTGCCTGCTGCCCCTCATCCTGCAGACCTACACACCTGCCTGGATCTGCTGGCACCTGGCCTATGGACACTGGAACCTCATCATGATTGTCTTCCACTACTACATGGCCATCACCACCTCACCAGGCCACCCACCACAGGTGAGGCACTAAGTGGCAGCGTAGCCTCTCCCAGCTGGACACTGGGGACTAGCTACAGATGGTCACTGGGAACAGCCTGGTGGTGGTGTTGCAGGAGGCCTCCTCCAGATTGGAAACTAGGCTGGGCAGTGCAGAGAGGGGAGGCAGAGGGATCACAGGGGAGGTGAGGAGTGTGAGGTGCAGGGGACAGGTGCAGGGTTTAGGTGCACAAATCTCTTCTGACCTGTGCACAGGCCAAGAATGACCTTACCGGCGTCTCCATCTGCAGGAAATGCATTGCCCCCAAGCCAGCTCGCACCCACCACTGCAGCATCTGCAACAGGTAGGGCACCCTTCCTCTGCCCCTTTCCTTGCCTCCTGTCCCACAACAAGATAGGGGCCCTTCCCCTTTGCTCTGCTGGCTCATTGCCCTGTCTCTTGCAGCCCACAGAGCTGGGGGGGTGCCTGTCTCCTCCCAAACACAGCGCTTGCGCTGGCTCTGACACTGATGCTGCTCTCTTCCCTCCCAGGTGCGTGCTGAAGATGGACCACCACTGCCGTATCCTTCTGCAGTACTGACCAATGGCACTCTCCTGGGGGCAGCTGGCCCTGCTTTCCCCTTCTCTTGCTGCCCTACTCCTCTTGTGGAGAGTCAGCAAGCACAGGGATGAGTGGTCCCTGGGGTGGGTTTGAACCCATGGTTTGTCACGGTTAAGTACCTTTAACCCCAGAGGCAGCCTGGTTAAACAACTGTGTGGGACACTACAACCACCGCTACTTCTTCTCCTTCTGCCTGTTCATGACCATGGGCTGCATCTACTGCAGCATCAGTGGCTGGGAGATGTTCCGGGATGCCTATGCAGCCATCGAGGTGAGCAGGCAGGCCCCGGCCCTTACCTGCCATGCACTGAGGCTGCCTGGGCTCCCCAGGCTGAGCTTGCAGAGCAAGGCTGGGCCAGGCCCAACCATGTAGTGACTTTGCTTCCTCTCTCCCTCCTCCTGCGAGGCCCCCAGCTGCTCTGGTCCTGTGGGGGTGTGAGGGGAAGGGCCCCTGCCCCTCTCCTCTGAGACACATAACTGGTGCCGTTTTCCGTCCCCCTAGAGAATGAAACTGCTTGACAAGGAGAGACTGCAGGTGGCTGCCAACCAGGTGGGACATCCCTGCCCCCCAGCTACTCCAGGCTGTGTGGAGCAGAGCTGCTCTGCAGGCTGGGTCCTGCCTGGGGCCCTACTCTCAAGGAGTACCCCACATCAGAACCAGCCCCCATGCTCATCTCACATGTCAGAGAGCTGCAGCTGGCCAGGCAGCTCTGCTACAGACACTGCCTCCAGCAGCTTGGGGTCTGCCTCTCTGTGCACCCAGCTTCCCGGGGCTTGGGCTGGTGACAGCTGCTTGGCATGTGCTGCTCAGGCCACGGTCTCCTGGGGAAGCTGCAGCACTGGGTACACATCTCACCCTGACCGTCAGCTGCAGGGTCCTGACCAGTCCCATGGCTGCTCCCTTACTCCTTACCTCCAGCCCACTGCTCCTCATGCCTGTGCCAACTCTGGGTATCTGTCTGTCTGTCTCGTGGCTGTCTTAGGCTGCCTCTCCCTCACCCTGGCTGTTGTGTTAGTTCCAGTTGCAGTCCTTTCTTGCTGTTCAAGCTCTGCAGCAGTGAGAGGTGCAGCAGTCCCTGTCTGGCTTCAAGCCATAAAGCATTTTGGGTAATCCCCCCTCCTCTGATCCTTTTTCAGACCTACTACCAGACCCCACCACCCACCTTCTCCTTCCGCCAGCGAGCTTTCCACAAGAGCGTGGTCTACCTCTGGGTCCTGTGCAGGTGAGGGGGCCCAGGGGCTGGGGGAAACAGCATGAAGCCTGTGACACTGCTCACCCTCCATCTGCCTGCAAGCTGGCCTCGCTTGCTCTAGTGCAGACATCCCTGCCCTGCCAGCCTTCAAGCCACAGAGGAGGAGAAACAGTATCGCTCTGTCACAGGGGATTAGACAAGCCGACCCACTTATGCAGCTGTGGGTGTTGGGAGGCAGCCTCAGCTCCCGCCAGCTGCAGCACCAGGAAGGGAAGGCCTGAGGCCAACCTGCAGTCCCTTGTCATTCCCAGCTCGGTTGCACTGGCCCTGGGTGCCCTCACGCTGTGGCACGCTGCCCTCATCACCCGTGGGGAAACCAGCATCGAGCGGCACATCAACAGAAAGGAGAGGCAGAGACTGCAGAAGAAAGGCAAGGTGAGCACAGCCCATGGCTTGCGGGGCTGGCCAGTGCAGAGCCAGACATGATGTACCTCTCCCCATCCTGCAGGTCTTTAGGAACCCCTATAGTTATGGCAGCTGGGATAACTGGAAGGTGTTCCTGGGTGTGGATGTGCCAAGGTAAGAGCCCTAGGGAAGCCTCTGCCCGAGAAGGTGGTGGCTCAGCAGCTTATGGGGGTGTGGGGACAACAGGGACTTTCCTTGGGTAGCTGGGGGAGAGCAGCTCTGCACTGCTCTGGGCTTTGTAACGCACAGTAGGCCACATCTGCCCTGTGGCTCCTGAGTCTTGCCCAGTGACAAGGTGTGGCCTGCCCGGCACACCTTTGCCAAGAGAATCCCAGCTGAGGAGCTGAGCCATTGCAGCAGCTCAGGACATGGCTCACAGCCCTGGCTTGGCTCCTCAGAGCACAGAAGCACCAAGATTTCAGGTTTCGTCTGTGGCCTCACTCCTCTCCCCACAGGCACTGGCTCACCCGGGTCCTGCTGCCCTCTCCTCACCTGCCCCATGGGACAGGCCTGAGCTGGGACGTGACGGAGCAGCGCGCACCGCTCCTGGCCATCTGAGGCCCAGTGCTCCAGACGTCCCTCCCCGCAGGAGGGGAGCGCACGGGGACCCGCTCCACTGCTGCGGCTCCCTTTGGCCCAAGTGCCTGGCAGAAGGCTGGTGCTGGCACATATTGCTGACTGGGGCCAGAGCCACGGGAAACTCCATGGACAGTGTCGGTGCCTGGATGCCTGCCCTCTTGGCTCTTGGTGGCTGCAGGCAGCCCCGGGGGAAGGCAGCAGAGCTGCTGTTCCCCGCTCCAGCTGAAGGTGCTGCCCTCACTCATACAGGTACCGGCCAGCACAGGCCCAGCTCAGCTCTCCAGAGCGCTGGGCACAGAGGATGGCACCCCCGTCCCCCAAGTACTCCCCAGGGAGCCTTTTTGAGACCATCCACTAAATACTGTTTTTTTAAGAGTGTCTGGCTTTTTTTCCTTGTTGTGGGCACAGACTTCTGGGGATGAGAGGAGAGGGAGCCCCATGATTCCCCAGTGTGAAAAGAGGATAAAGGGCATATAACCAGCAGCACCTTAAGCTGCTCAACATACAGAAGGGCACTGAAGTCCCAGCCTGAGCTGCATGGAGACCCTGGGAGCATTACCAAAACAGATATATTTATTCCTCTGGCACGTGGGTTATCACACACCACATGTGTACACAGACCTGTCCTTTCCACTCACATGTGGTGGGTCTGTCCATCACTGTCCCTGGCTGCAGCAGAGGGTGGACAAGCCATGAGCAGCACAGCTCCTTCCCTGCTGTGGGTGCCGGGAAGGTGCTGCAGCGAGAGGTGTTTTCTGCTGGCCTCCATGCTTCAGCCCTGGCACTCCGGGCAGCACTGGGCTCCGAGGGTCCATGGCATCAGTTGGATGGCTTGGCAGGTTAGCAGGGCACCAGTCAGATTGTCGGTCAGCACAGGAAGGGGATGCAGGGCACTCACCTGCCTGGGCTCCCCAGCAGGAACCTGTGGGGACAGAGAAGGTGCCATCAGCTGTGTTCTGTAAACGCGGGCACCCTCCCCCTCAGCAGCTCCTGCCACACACACTCACCATTCCCCCCGTGCTGCCACTGCCTCCTTCCGCACCAGTCTCTTTTTGTCATCCAAAGGCTTGGCCAGTGCCCGGATAACTCGGGCCTTATATGGGAGTAGCTGTAGGACAGAAGGGGATCTTAGTGAGAGAACTGGGTGCTGGCTGCCCCCCAGGAGGTTTGGGAACCCCTTGCCCCTCTACATGCAGGAGCAGGCAGCAGGGCGCTGCAGGAGCACTTACCACTGGTGTGGGCAGGCAGGTGAGTGCATGGGCACAGCGCAGGGCAGCGATGCGGACAGCCTGGAACAGACAGGGCTGAGGGCAGCACAAGGGGGTGGCGGAAAATGGCACGGCAGGGAGGAAGGAGGGGGTGCACGCACCATGGTGGGGCTGGAGGTGAGGTTGAGGAACTTGGTGACCAGTGTGTCGACATGCAGGCTCATGATCTGGGGAGCTTCGAGCAGCAGCGGCTGGAGGCAGCTCAGTGTGGAGAGCTGAACCACACGGTCTGAGCAGGACAAGGCCTCAAGCAGGAGGGAAAGCAGCTGCAGAGAGGGAAGGATACAGGAGTCATGAATAACCCCAAACCATACACTCCGCAGTGTCACAGCTCCCCCTGCCTGCCGCCAAGGCTGGCTCTTACCGTGGGCAACTCTGTCACCAGCACAGGTTTGGGGAGGTGGTTGAGCACATGGGACAGGCCCTTCAGGTAATTGGCCTTCACGTCTGTGGAAAGCAGAGATGGTCACAAGCAGCCAGGAGAAGGGGGGGATGCTGGCTCAGGTCCCCTGGGTAAGGGGTCAGGGATGGTGAGGCCAGGCTAGGGGTGGCCTCTCACCGGGACCAGCCCTGTGGAAGCCCTGCACCAGCTTGGGGACGTTGTCAGTGAAGAAGCGCTGGCGGAACATGATGCGCACATCAGCATGGCAGCCCTTGTGCAGCACGTCCGGGGACTCCGCCATGAGCAGGGAGAAGCCGTCGGCCGCAGCTGGGCCCAGCTCCATGTCACCCAGCAGGCCCAGCAGCTGTGAGGGAGAGAGCCCTGAGAAGGAGTGCCCTGCTGCTGGGAGTCCGCAGCCAGATGTGGGGAGCAAGGCAGGTTTCTCAGACACTACCCAGCCCCACCACTGCCTACCTTGTCTGTCAGGCAGGAGCTCAGGGGGTGGTAGCGCAGCACCAGGGCTTTGGTCACCTGTGCAGGCAGAACAGTCAATGCCAGGCTGGCCCCTCCTGCCCCTCTGGCTCACACATCCAGGGTAGGCCTTACCCAGAGCAGCAAGGTGAGTGCCTGCGTTCGGCAGGGTCCCTCCGCAAGGCTGGGCTCCATCCTGTTCACTGCAAGCTGCAGGATCTCATCCAGCTGCTGCCCTGAGGACACAGAAGGGACAGGCTGAGCCATTCCCCCTGCCAGCAGTGGGCAGGGACCCACAGCATCTACCCCAGCTCACTTACCTGCGGGGTGCTTGTTCACCAGCCCTGCAAAGCACTTGGCAGCTGTGGTGGCTGTGAAAGGGCAGTTGCAGGAGCAGCTCAGTGCCAGCAGCTCCCGGAGCAACCATTCCTGCTGAGGAATTGCCACCTGGAAGAGACATGGATTGTTTTATGGCCCAGGGCTACAACTGCTCTCTCCTCCTGCCTGTGGACACAGGCTGGAGGGTGCTTGGGCAGGGCTCCTCTCCACCCTGCTCCCCACCAACATACATTGCGGGGCAAGGAGCAGACGAAGGCCATGAGGAGGGCGACCAGGCGTCTCTGTGCCTCCAAGCACTCCCCATCCTGTGAGGGAAGAACAGTGCCCATGTCAGAGTCCTTACTGCCAGCCTATGCCAACATCCTCATTCTCTGCCCATTCTGGTGCCCCAGCCCCAGTCACCAAACACACCCCAAAAGGCTGGAAGGAGCAAGGAAAACTGTTCTGGGGTAGGAAGGAGACCTCTCCATTCAGAAAGAGGGGGACCACATGAGACACGCTCTGGGCAGCCAGCCTAGGAGAAAAGAAATGTTGCAATGTGCTGCTCTGGGAGGGTTACCAGAGCTCCTGAGTACCTCCCAGGAGGCACAGATGGCAGCAGGGGGCACACAGCCTGCCCTCTCCCCATGATGGAGTGTCCAGCTTCCCACCCAAGCATCACTCACTCAGGGCTCAGGTGAGTGGTGGCAGCGCTGATGACAGGGACCATGGCCGCCAGCACCTCTTCCTCCAGCAGTGCCTTGCCCAGCAGCTGGTGGGTGCTCTCTGCAGGTAGTGGGAGGAAAGGAACTTGCTGGAGCCTGCTGTCCAGAGGGAGGAGGCAGGCACAACTCACTGAACCCACACTGGACTGGGGCAGGGCTCTGGGGCAGTGTGATGGAGCAGCAGGGCCCACAGTCACCCATGGGTGCCAGAGGGCATCAGCAGTAGTGCTGACTGCAGAGTCAGGGACTCCAGAGAGCCTGGGAGCTGCCTGCCCTCCCCTCTCCCACTCCAGCCCTACACTTACCTTGCATGGCTGCCTGCACAGCCATGGCCAGGAGGCATGGCACCACCGTCTGGTGGAAGTACCAGCAGCCCTCTGCATCCTGCTGGCACTGCAGGGCCACACGGTGCAGGCTCTGGCACACAGAGACCACGTCCTGGGTGTTCCCAGCCTTGCTCCCTGCAGGGCACAGTCACCATCACATCAAACAGCCTCAGCACCCAGCCCCCTGATTGGCACCAGGAACCCAGGACAAGGCAGCTCTCCTGACTCCCACGCCACTGGTGGGATTCACAGCCCAGCCCTGGGCTCCTTGCACGACTTCCAATCTGACTCTCCCAGCCATCACCAGTAACAGAGGTAGCTCCTGCCCAGACACACTCCATGGAGCTGCCTGCTGTGGCTCCTTTACCTTTCTGCACCTTCTGGAGATGTTGCAGCAGGACAGGGACAGTCTCCCTCACAATGCTGGTGTGGGTGGACACGGCTGCCAGGGCCTGCAGGCAGCGCTGCTGCAGGGAGCAGTGGCTGTGGGAGCTCTCCTCCCGCTCTGAAGAGGAAACACACCTCAGAGAGGAACTGGGGTGACCCCAGGCCGCCTCGCCCAAGGGCAGTCAGGGACCAGACCCTGCCAGGGTGGATGAGGTGAGGCAGCACAGCAGACCCAGCCTGTGCCAGGCCCAAGGCACTCTGCCTGCTGCAGCTGGGCAGCTCCTCCCCATGAGGGTGATCCTGGCCACATGGGCTGGCTGCCTGACAGCCACAGCCTTCGCTGTGCCAACACACTGGGAGTATCCCAAGGAGAGCCACCAACCTACACCGTGTGGCACAGCCCCACTGCCTGGCAGGAACTGAATGGGGACAGGACAAGCTTCACTCCAAAACCAGACATTGCTCCCTCTCAGCCCTACCTGACTGCAGCTCCTTTTCAAGCCTGGGTACCATGTGTCCAGAGAAAACATTTGGGTAGATGGGGGCCAAGGACCCAGCTGCCTCCATCGCTGCTTCACTGCCAGGATGGGAAGAGAGTGGGAAAGATGACACGAGGAATACAAACTTGGGCCTGCTTGTACACCAGCTGCACAGACCTGAATGTGCCTCCAGAAACTCATTTCTCAGCAATTTGTCTTTTTCACCCTTCTGGCAGGCAGAGCAGAGCTCCCTGATTTGACAGGCCCAGACTTTCTAATTTCCAGCCCATGAATTGCCTGGTTTATCCCACATGGTCTTTTAGTTCAGAGAGCCCCTGTGCCTTCCCCAGACTATAGCCCGTCTCTGCAGCAAAGCCAGGATTTGTTCCTCCTCCCAGAATGTGGGTGACTGCAGTGGTGCCAGCCCATCTCTCACCTGCTCTGGGAATCCTCCTCATGAAGAGCGAGACGGATGAGGTGATCCACAACCAGCTCCAGGTCAGAGGAAGACAAGAAGCCTGGAACAAGAGCCGTAGAGGAATACTGCCCTCAGCCAAAGGCAAAGATGCCGATATTCTGGCCAGCATCCTTCCCCCTCATCCAGGCTAGCAGCATCACAGCAGCATACGAAATGCCAGAGATACAAAGTACTCAGCAAAGACAGGCAAGAGAGTGACCGAGTGTCCCTAGTGCTCATGGCTTAGGTAGAAAATGCTGCGACTACTACAGGCAGCAGACAAGGACATCCCATCTCCCAGAAGAGTGTGACACCTCCCTCTGCCTCCCCAAGGGAAACAAGGCACCAACCTTGTAGGGAGCCCAGGAGAGTCAGTGCCTTGATCCCAACCAGCTGCAGCTGCACACTGGGATCCGTCAGCGCCGAGAACACCACAGAACAAACCAGGCCTTGGAGTGACAGCAGAGTGCTCTCATCTGGAGAGAGAGGCATGGTGTCACTGCACAGCCACCACCACCGCACCTGACAGACCCTTTCCGGGGCCCTGCAGTTGACACCCAACCATGCAAGGATCCCGGGAGATGGCAGGGGGTCGTACATGCAGCCACCCTTATCAGTGAACTTTCCTTGTCTGTCAACATACAGGAAAGTGAGGTCAGAACCAGCAGTCCCCGGGACACGGGTGCCTCCAGAGGAACCAGCCACCCTCACCTTCTTCCACATGTCCCCACTTCTGCTGCAACTCAAGGAAGCCCAGCAGCATTTCCAGGATTGTCCTCCTCTGGCTGCTCTACAGGGACACAAAGGCATAACCCAGATCACCCTCGCTGCTGGGACACAGCTGCATCTTGGCCCAGCGCTGAGAGGCCACAGGGTGCCCATGGGACAAGAGAAGGGCATCCACTTAGACACCCTGCTCCCACCAAGCGCTGCATAGCCGATGGATGCACTCAGCCCCACTGCCTGTGCTGGCAGAGCCCGGGTGCCCCTCACCTGCGTGTGCTTGGTGTACTGCTCCAGCAGCAGGGGCAGGACACTGTGGGTGACACGGTAGTAGGTGCGGAGGGAGGCACCTGCTGCTGCCTGCAAGAGTTTGGCACTGGGCCACACCAGCTTCATGTCAGGCTCGCACAGATGGTGCCTGCAATCTGAGATAGGCTGGGCGTCAGCTGCACCGGCGCAGAGCTCCTCTGCCTCGCGTGCAGGGAGGCAGCTGATAGCTGGGCTGGGACGTGCTGCTGGGGCGCAGCTCTGCACTGCAGCACAGCCTTCCTATCTGAGCAGCTTCCCACAGCTGCAAGCACATAGCACAGCTTTGGACACCCAATCCCAGCAGAAAGGAAAGCAGCTCAATCCCCTTCTCCTCCCTTCCTGCTGCCCACGGCTTGGACAGGGGCACTCAGTGCTGGGTCAGGAACTGGCTTGAGGGCCGGGCCCAGAGTGTGTTGGTGAACGGAGCTGCATCCAGTTGGCAGCTGGTCACCAGTGGCGTTCCCCAGGGGTCAGTGCTGGGCCCAGTCCTTTTTAACATCTTTATCGATGATTTAGATGAGGGGATTGAGTCCATCATCAGCAAATTTGCAGATGACACCAAGTTGGGAGGGAGTGTCGACCTGCTGGAAAGCAGGAGGGCTCTGCAGAGGGATCTGGATAGACTGGAGAGATGGGCTGACTCCAATGGAATGAAGTTCAACAGGGCCAAGTGCCGGGTCCTGCACTTTGGCCACAACAACCCCCTCTAATGCTACAGGCTGGGCACAGAGTGGCTGGAGAGCAGCCAGGCGGAAAGGGACCTGGGGGTGCTGATCGACAGGAGGCTGAACATGAGCCAGCAGTGTGCCCAGGTGGTCAAGAAGGCCAATGGCATCCTGGCCTGCATCAGGAACGGTGTGGCCAGCAGGAGCAGGGAAGTGATCCTTCCCCTGTACTCTGCGTTGGTGAGGCCACACCTCGAATATTGTGTTCAGTTCTGGGCCCCTCAGTTCAGGAAGGATATTGAGGTGCTGGAGCGGGTCCAGAGAAGAGCAACGAAGCTGGTGAAGGGACTTGAGCACAGGTCCTATGAGGAGATGCTGAGGGAGCTGGGGTTGTTTAGTCTGGAGAAGAGAAGGCTTAGAGGTGACCTCATCACTCTCTTCAACTACCTGAAGGGAGGTTATAGCCAGGTGGGGGTTGGTCTCTTCTCCCAGGCAACCAACAATAGGACAAGGGGACATGGGCTCAAGCTCTGCCAGGGGAGGTTTAGGTTAGATGTTAGGAAGAAATTCTTTACAGAGAAGGTAATCAGGCATTGGAACGGCCTACCCAGAGAGGTGGTGGATTCACCATCCCTGGAGGTTTTTAAAGAGATTGGACGTGGCCCTTAGTGCCATGATATAGGAATTGGAGTTGGATCAGGGGTTGGACTTGGTGATCTTGGAGGTCTTTTCCAACCCAATCTATTCTATGATTCTATGATTCAATTACCTTGGAGAAGATGAAAGTGGCTGTGAGGGCTAGAAAGAGAAGAAAGGCTTGAAAGAGAAGTGGAGGGCAGATCTCTAGCTAGGAGGATGCTTTCAGGCCTAGCTGCTCAGGACAGGGTAGGTCTCTCTGCTAGCTACCTTGCAGGATGCTGCTGAGGAAGGAATCCAGCAGATCCTCGGCATCGGAGTTGAGCACGGAGCGGGAGAGGCAGGCAGAGAGGGCATGCAGTGCAGCCAGGCATTCCGTCTCAATCTTTTCACTCGCTGTCTGGAACACCTGCAGGAGAGGCCGTGGAATGACCTGAGCTCCATCCTGATCCCAACCACAGGCTTCAGGCTTTGAACACAGGCTGAAGGGTTCAGGCTCTCGCCTCACTTCCCACGTGATTTGAACACGTGATGTGAGTGTGGCACATCCAAGCCCCAGGGACATGCTGATAGGGCTGGCCTGTCCCCTCCACTTCTCAGTTGGAGCTGTTCAAGGTCACAGGGGCAGGTTGCTGGGAGATATGGGGCCCACCTGGTCTGGCCATGAGCTCCTGCTCAACAGAAGCCCAGCTGTGGTAGAGCCCTGCAGTACTCACCTCTCTGCGCAGGGATGACCAGAGGCTGGGGAGGAATTCCTGCAGCTCCTTCTGCCCGTAGATGGCACAGCAGGCAGTCTGCAAGAAGGAGCCAGGAGAAAACATCACAGAGAAGCCAGTATCAGGAGGACACAATGCAGGGACACTGCCCATCCTGGCAGGCTCAGATTGAGCTGCACGAATCACTCAAGAGAGAGAAAAACAGGAAAGAGTGATGCAGGCCAAACCAGGACTCTGGAACTTGTGGGTCTGCAAGGGAGAGTCTCTGGCAGGCAGAGACAAGGGCTCAGAGCTGGCTGGCAGCTGCTGCTGCCACAGGCCAGCTGTAGGCTGAAGGGAGTAGGGGAGCCCTCCTTACCAGAGTCTGCAGGGAGTCAAGCTTGGCACTTTGCAGTTCTGAGTCCAACTTCTCAATAAGCAGAGGGAGAAGAAACTGCAGAGAGAGGCACTTACATTCAGTCCACCCTTTGCACCACCTCATCCATGGCCCTGCAGGACTGCAAGCTCAGCCTCTGCCAGGAGAGCAGAGGTGGAGAGGTAGCTGCAACAGGCAGATCCTTCCCAGGAGCACTCTCTCCATGCCCAGTCCTAGCAGAAGACAGAGTGCCCTACTGCAAGCTCCTGGTCCCAGTTGCCTGCATCCCACAGAGCCACAGCAGGAGCTGAAGCACTACTAAAGGCAGCCTGTGCTCAGGGAACAAGGGTGCTCAAGAACCCCCTACCTCAGCAAATTGGGGTGTAGAGGCCAGTACAGCTCGGAGACTCAGGATCAGGTCTTCTCTCTGGATGCCATGAGGATCATTGGGGGGCTGGAAAGGAAGCAGAGAGCAGGTCACCCACCAGTCAGGAAACATCCCAACCCAGCCATCAGCCGAGGCTGCATCGCCTCATCTCTAGCAAGGCAGCAGCGATGCCAGTCACTGCAGTCAGCTGTGCACCAGCCTGTCCAGCTGGGTACCACAGCTCAACACTGCCAAGACTCTTGCCCACCCTCTCCTCCCATTCCACAAAGGGGACACAACCCCCTGAGAAAACACCAGAAGGTATAGGCACAGGGCAGACTCACTCACTGGAGTAAAATCAATAGGGAAGTAGCAGGATGTAACTTCAAACAGCTCCTCCACAAAGGGACCTGCAGGGAGGAGAAGAGGGAGTGAGCAGAGATGCTGGGCAAAAAAGGCCCAGCAGCTGTGTCTAGCACCCATGACAGGCTGGCTCTGCAGCTCTTAAAGCATGTCAGGGACCACCCCGCTCTTGGCCAGACCCAAGAGCCATCCCTCTAATGGCTCAAAGAAAAGGGACACGTCTCCCAGTCAGCTCAGCAGCAGGCTCATGCTCACCCAGGGCATAGTCCTTGGTAATGAGATCACGCACGATCTGGAAGGCCACCAGCAGATTGCGGGGATCCTTCTCTCCGTCCATGACCTGGATGAAGCCAAAGGTGAAGTCGGCACCCAGGCCCTTCAGCTCTGCAGAAAGAAGGAGCATGAGCAGGTGCAGGACACCAGACCATACCAACATGGCATTAAATCAGCCCAGTTTCCCCAGCCCCACAGTCCTTTTCCAGCTCTCCCAGCCACAGAGCCCTTGGAGAAGGCAAAAGTGAGCCATTTTCCCAGTCTCAACAACCCCAGAGTGGTTCTGGCATCTACCCCCTCACCTTCCTCCCTGGTGCTCATGAAGTTGGTGATGATGCTGTAGACTGTGTGTCGGTCCAGCTGCAGCAAGGACTGGAGGGAGGAGCAGAGCAATCAAAACCAGCCTTTACACAGGGCAGCACCACTGCCCACCGGCAGCACACGCCCTTGAGGAGAAGGCAGGACCCCCAGAAGCTCAGCTGCTGCTTCCTGGCATGCAGATCCCATTTATCACATGTAAAGTGTGCACATGCCTATGCAATGGCACCTGAACATGACTGTGTCCATCACTGCATGAATGCACCATCAGTCACATCAGGGCCATGCATTACGTTCAAGGCACTGCCAGCATAAACAATCCTAAACTGGAGGAGAATTGGGCTGGGGGCACTTAAATATAGCCTGGAGAATGGAGCCAAAGGGCATAATTCCCCCAGGGCTGAGAGAAGAGAGGACAAGAGCCAACCAGGATCCTCAGCTGCTGTCTGCCTCTCGCTCTACAGTGACCCAATGCTGTCTCTAAGCTCTGCAGAAGCACTGCACTGAATGTGGCCTGTCCTCAGGGCAGGCAGGCCATCCCCAGACACACAGGGAACAGGGATCAAGGAAGATGAGAAATCACATTGCTCACCTGCACATGTACCTCCTGGAAAATGGCTTTGAGCACAGACACCGCTAGCCCTGGGGACAGCACCTCACACATGCTCTGGGAACAGGACAAAAAAAAGCAAGAATAGAAAACCATTATGGCAGCCACATAACAGAGCTCCTGCCTCCACACAGCAGCTGCCTGCAGGATCCTCTCCCATAACAGGGAGAGCTCACCACCCCCTCCCCAGACAGGACAGGACAAGATGCCCATCATCTATGCTGTTCCCCAGGGTAGCCAGGGAATCCTTGCCCCAGTACCAGAACAGGGCAGGAAATCCAGGTAGTCTCCTCTCCCTGGCTCCTCTGCAAAGGGCACAGCAAGAGCACAGAGGAGACAGGGCAGTGCTGCTAGATGGGCTGAAAGAGATGAACCCTGCTTGACATGCTGCTCCAACCTGTACCCAGGTGTTGCACCTCCCAACACCATTCTGGAGTGCATCCCTGCACTGTGGGCTGGGGAGCACAAGCTCACCAGGGCTCGGAGTCCCTGGAGCACTGATGGGATCACCAGGTGATGGTCCTGCAGCCGGCTCTCATAGAACAGGACGAGATGCAGCACTGTCAGAAAGAGACACCAACGTGTGTTAGCCACAGGAAATGCAGCTGCTGTGTGCTGCCCCCAGCTCAACTACAAGCTGACAAATTAAGAGCGAGCACATCTTGCATTGCTAAATGGGAAGAACTGCCACTGTTGGGTGCACCCACCTGGCTCCAACAACCGCGCCCTCCCCCCGTGAGCAGCCCACGCGTGACCACAGCAGGGCAGCAGCAGCCTCTGGCTGCTGCAAAGATGCTGGAGCTGCCCGAGAGGCGTTTGCCCTGGCCTGTCCAGACATGTGCGGCAACAGAGCGGCAGACGTCTGCTCAGCAGAGGCTGGAGGATATCGTCGGGTGGGGCTCAGGATTGGAGCAGGAGCTCCGGCTTCCCAGCTTCCTCGCACTTGGCTCCACAACACGTTCCCAGCCCCTGAGTCACGGCCACGGGCACCTTCACACCCCGGCCCTGGGGAGTGGTAGCAGGAAGCAAACTGGAAGAGCCGGCTAGCAGCATCCTGTGCCCACAGCTGCTGCAGAAACTCACCCCTCCAGGAGGCAGCCTGACGCAGTGCTTGAGAAATGAGCTGCGTGAGGAGGGACATGAGGCCCTAACCCAGCTCACTCCCCTTGCTCAGCTGCCTGACTCTGCCAGGCATCCCCACTGAACCTCCCCTCTTCTGGCTGCCCCTCCAGAGCACCCCAGTTCCCACCACAGTCATCACACCCGACTCCAGCTACTCCAGTAGATAAGTCTCTATGCACAGCTGCTCTTAGCCCTGCCTGGCTCATGTCTGAGCCTTACAGAGAGCCAAACGCTAAGGACTAAGCACCTTTTACTTCCATACTTCCCTTCCTCCACCTTACTTACTAGCTGGGCCCCAGTCTTGCCAGCCTGCTGGCAGAGGTTCAGCTTCCCATCTGCAAGGCTCCCAGGTCCAAGCTAAAGTCTGTCAGCATTTACTGGCCTCCCCCACTGCCAGCCAGTTGCTATGGGGCATTTAACAGAGCCAGACCTTCTCCTTGCCTCCATGAACAGGGCATCTTCCTCTCCCCACTCCGGTCCCCCACTCCACTCTCATCCTTACACTGATCTCCCCTTCTTCCCAGACCCCCGAGTTAACTGAGGTTCCCCCTGAGTTAACACGGGCAGGCTGCAGGGCTGCAGCATGACTTGCTGTGTGAAGGGCTGTTTTCCTGCACTGAATCACCACCCAAGGATTTTTGACACAGAGGTGTGTCCCCAAGGTGTCCCACGTGGCGCTGAGCACACCGGGGTATGCAACACTGTCACACTGTCAGGGGCACCCTCTGTAGCCCAGGGCTTTGGCGTGTTCAGAAAGTGACCCGAATTGCACGGTGAGGTTGGCAAAAAGGCTGCAGCGTGAAGCCTCATGCCCTCCTTGAACTTTGATTCTTGACAGATGTGTACAAAGTTGTCATGGTGCTAAATCAATCCCTTTGCCAACTGCAGGACAGAAACTTTAGTGGCACAGGCTTTACCCCCAGCCAGCCACTCGAGGGCCCAGAGCAGCCCTTACCTTCCTTCTCCTGGAGCATGGAGTAACACTGGAGCAGGACTTGTGATAACAGCTGGATGCCTCGCCCTCGCGTCCGAGGATCTGTGTTCTCCAGGCAGAACCTAGGCCAAGCAGGGAGAAAGCCCAAGGGGCCTATTGTGAGCAGGGACACCCAAGCAGGAAGTACATCCTGAGCAGACACATTACAAAAACAAAGAGGTGCCACTCTCTGGGCAGGGTGGCCCAATCCTGCCTGACTTTCCAGCAGGGTGTGAGCAGACTCCTTTGCCCCTGATGGTGCTGCATGCACCTGGCCCCAGAGCCACACAGAAAGAAATCCAGGTCCCAAAGGAGGACCAAAGAAATTGCCCTTGCATGATGCTCCGAAGATCACAGGGGTCAAAAAAGAGTAAAACCTCTTACAAGCTGGGCAAACTCACACCCCCCCCCTTGGGAGAAAAAAGGCCAGGCCATGACAGCTTGGAAACAGAAGCAAAAGCTGAGTGCCAGCCAACTCATGACACGGTGCTGTGCAGCTGTGTGCTCAGGCAGCTGCTGCTGGGGACAGCCCCAGCTGAGAAGTGCCCTGCAGCTCGCTGCCTGCCACAACACCTCCCCTCGGTCCTGGGAGAGCATCAAGAGCTGCTCCAGCTCTTCTCTTTCTCAAACAGCTCCCATGTCTAGGGAGGGTAAAACACCCTCTGCTGTGAGCAGACAACATCCTGCGCACTGTGCTGTGTCTACCAGTGCTGAAGCTCGTCCTGGATGAGCACACTTTTCCTTCTAACTGTGCCTCCTCCTGGGAATGTCCCCTGCAAGGCCCTTACCTGATGTATAACATGCATAAAGCTTTTCTTACCCCAGGGCTTCCACAAGCTGCAGCACTGTCCACTTTCCATCTTTCACCCCTGGAAAAAGGAGGTAATGAGAGTGAACCAAAGAGACTCCCAGACTATCAGGCAGGCATGGTGCTGGAGATGGATGCTGGGAAGCATCCTGGCACCATGCTGGGAAAGGCTGTTTGGTGCTGGTTCTTCACTAAGCACTGAACGAGCCATGTGCACTTAGTTGGTGGAGCTGCCTCCAGCCCTGCCTGCAAACACGTCTGAGACCGAGAGCTGCCTCGACTGGATCAGAGCTGAGAGCAGACAGCCAGGGGAGAACCTGCCTGCATTTTGCCTCTACCCTCTCCCCAGGTAGGGAGAGGGTACAGCCTGGCTGTATCCATTACCAATGTGTGGCTTCTGAGAGAAGCCTCACTGTGCTCCACTTTGCTGACACACTAAAAACCACTTGTCCAATGTGAGCAAACTGGGAGGAGACAGAGGGCAGCTCCCCAGGTGCTTCCTGAGGGAGAACTGGCCGAGCAAACAGCCCAGACAATAGTGATCACCCAGCTTCCCACTTTGGCTCCATCACCTCCACACTGTGCTGAACAACACCTGCACAAACTCCTTCCAAGATGGTGGGCAGGGAGAAAGGCAGAGGTCAGAGGAAGACAACATGCTAGGACTCCTGAAGCCTGTTTCCAGCTCTGACTCAGACACCTCATCAGGTTGCCTCATTCACCTCCTGCCTCCATATGCTTGCAACTCAACTGGGGGAAGAGTCACTCCTCAGGAGGCTTTGGTAAGGACCTGCTGCATCCTACAAGAACCTTTGCAGAAGGGCAGGTTGTCCGTTCCCACCCCCCACTGCCATTCCGTTACCTTCCCAGAAGGAAAGCGCTGTGTGTGTCCTCTGGTCTGACGTGGGGTGGGAGACAAGGGATTGCCTTACCTTCAAACCCCCTAACCTGCAGCTCAGGTGGCAAGGGACATTGCTGGGAAACAAGCAGCACCCCTCACTCGCTATGCAGATAAAACAGCACTCTGCCTCCCCCAAAAAACAACCACCTTCCAGACACCAAGACTCACTGTCTTTTCCCAGGAGTACTTCTGGGTATTCCAGAGGGCCCTGCTTATCCTTCCACCCTGTTGAATCTACATGACTGACAGGGCACACCCTCTCAGAAGCCCAAGGCTTTCCCAGGCCTTGTCCCAGCTAGTGTCTCCCACTCTTGCAAGCATTTATTGTCTCTTCCTAAGCAGTTAATTCCAGTATTAAGTCACACTGTTCATCAGAGAGCTGTCTCTGAGGATGGGATGACAGTGTTTTCTGACAGCAGGCAGCCCAGACTCCAGAGATAGAGCTTCCAATCCCACCTGATGCAGCAGGGAGAGGCAGCCTGGACTGAGGGACAGAAGAGATAAAGGGAGCTGTGCAGAAGAAGAGCCCAGCAGGTTTCAAGAGTCGACAGGCCCAGACTGAACAGGGGGTGCCTTGACTGACAGCCATAAGGTGCTGGCAAAGTTTCTTGCAGAATAACAACAGTGAAACAGCAAGCAGATGCTGTGCACCAGCTAAAGCAGAGTGGGCCACTGGGAGAGCTTGGATGGCCCCTCCACACCCAACATCCCACTCTGCAAGCTCATGAAGAGCCCTCAAGTCTCTATACCACCATGGAGAAGGTCTGAGATAAACGCTGTCTCTGCAGCCAAATGCTCTGCCTCTCTGTGTCTGCAGAGACCAAAAGCAGCTTCTACACAAAGCTGCTGGTTCCCTACACAACAGGAAAGAGTTGCAGTGTGATGATCAAATCACAGCCGGGTACTGTGAGCAGCAGCAGCGAGGTCAGCAGCCCCTTGGCTCAGCTCAGGGAGGGAGTTCACTCTGTCCTCAGGGACCTGGCTGTGACCACCTTCACCTCACGTGGCGTGGCCACCCGGCCCTGGCAGGACCTGCGAGCACAGGCTCTGCTCCCAGGCAGTGCCGTGGTGTGAGCGCAAGCACAGCTGACTGGACCTGCCTCATCAGCACAGCAGGCACATGGTGAGCCCGAGAAACTGCTGCCTCCACATCTGGCAGCAGCATGTATGTCCCCAAGGTTAATGATGCACCTTGAATCCCAGCTCTCCCTGTACCAGGAGGGGTTGCCTTCCTGCTCTGGGATTCCTGTAGTCCCAGAGGCAAAACAGAAGCGTATCAATCACCCTGTGCTAGACTGCTACTCTGAACCAACCTGTTCCCTTTCCTAACAGGTCTGTCCCCCCTTTCACACAGTGTCCTCCTAGGTATTAATCACTTCTGCAGGCCTTCCATTCTTGTCTTCCCCACACCCTCAAAACACGAGCACAGCATTCACAGGGAACGTGTGATGAATTCTGTAACAGTGGTATCCTTCTCTCCCCATCTTTTAATAAAGACAAGTTCAGTCTCCTCCTGCTACCCACTGACCTGTGCAGCCCAAGCTGCCTGTGACAGCACCAAAGCCTTTATGCCACTTGCCAATTTATGCTCCTTTTAGTCTTCAGCAATACACAGGGAAGCTCAATGTGTTTCTTCCAACAATTACACAACAGCCATGAGGTTAGAAAAAAACCTTCCCTTTTACTCAAGGTGGTGCAATTTAATCCTTTCTGATGTGTGGTTCTGTGTGAAGTCAGAAGGGCTGAAGGACACTTCCCAGCCCCCCACCCCGTTTGTCCAGGTGGGTTTGTCACAAGTGCACAGTCTGAGGAGAGCTGAGAGGGGAGGATGGGCAATTCCCTTTGTATGTCTTCCAAGAGACAAAGCTTTCTCTGGGCATTTATGTAACACAACCACAGATGACAACAGCAGTTATAAGGTTATCCTTCCCTGCATCCATCCTAAATATGCCACAGACCTTGTGCAACTCTTCTACAATTTCTTAAATGTCACACAGTTCATAGCAAGTGAATTTCTCCAAATTTCCTCAGCATTTTCTTCACTCCATGTCACACAGGCCACTGGGTCACCTTCCCGTTTTGCCAGCTCATCTCATCATCAAGATACCATGGATCAGTTCACAATCCATGAGCTTTGGGAAAGGTCTATAAGCTACCCCTCTGTATAATGCAACCTACATACTCTTTCTCTGCTCTCTCAGCTCCTTCCTGAAACATGCTAAAGCCACTGCCTAGAAACACAGACATGTCGCCTTATGCTTAGAAAGCCAAGGTCCAGAAGCTACAACTTCCCTAATGTAACAAAGTCACCAAATTGCTGCTCCAAGCAGAAAGACAAATTATCCAAAAGCCTCAAGCCCTGCTAGGAAAGGAGGAGAAACCGTAGTGAGGGCAGTCAGAGCCTGGGCCCCAGAAGCAGGGGCCAGTACAGCAGTCACCTCCCACAGCACCTCAGCCAGGCCAGGAGCTCCCTCCCCACTGGCGTATTCAATGCCACCCTCTTTTCCCTCACCACTGGAGCCCCCCGCTGCTGTCCCACTCCTGCCCCATGTGTCCCTCCCAACGCCCAGCTCGCACGGCAGCACAGCCTATTCCCTTGTGCCCTGCCCCACACAGCAGCGCAACCCACGGCCACGCTCTGACTCGCTCCGCTCCGCTCCTCCCCTCCCCTCCCCTCCCCTCCCCACCCCGCCCCACCCCACCCCGCTCCGCCCTGCCCCACGCTCCCCCTCAGAGCCCTCCCCACACCTCTACATGACCCGCCCGGCCGCACCCACGCCCGCCCCAGGCCCAGCCCGGCCCCGCCGCCGTGCTCAAGCCCAAGCCCGGCCCTGTGGCCGCACTCCGCCCGCTACCTGCCGCCACCTCCGCGGCGCGGCCGTCCTGCTGCCCGGCCACGAAATCCCGGACGGAGGCGGCGAGCGGCTCCATCCCCGCCCCGGCCCCGGCCGCCGCCATGACACCCGCGCGCAGGGCCGCGGCCTGGTGTACCCCCCGTGGTCCCGCCGTGCGCACGCGCGGGGGGGGCGGTGCCGGCGGTCACGTGTGCCGGGGGGCGGGGCGGCCCCGTGCGCACCGGGGGCCCCGCGCGCACGGGCGGGCGCAGCGCGGAGCCGGCGCGGCCCCGATGCCGAGCGCCGCCGCTTGGCCCCGCCATGGGCGGCTGCGTGGGGCGGCAGCGCCGGGAGCGGCCCGCCGGCGGCGGCAACACCCGCAAGCGAGCAGGTGAGCGGGGGCCGTCCCGCCCGGGCACCCCCGCGGTCGCGGACACTGGTAGGGGGGGCTGTCCCGTGTGCCCCTGGGGGTGGCGGGCGCGGGGGGGGGAGAGCGCGGGCTCCGGAGGGGCGCAGTCCGCAACGGGACAGCTCCCCCCGCGCCCGAACCCGGGAGCCTCTTTGTGCCTTCGGGGGTCCCCGGACAGCGGGGGTCCCAAGTGCGATGCGCGGCCCCGGGAGCGGGCAGGCACCTCGGCTCCCGTCCCAGAGGCTTTGCGGGGTCAGAGCTGGGGTGCGCGGCGCGTCCAGCCCAGCCCTTGCAGTTCCCGGCTCCTCCCGGTGAGCTGGTGTCCCGGGGAGGCTGCGGGCTGGCTGGTGTCCCCGGTTTGGGCTCGGCAGGGTCCCTTGGCACGGCGCGGTCCTGCCTGCCCAGGATCCGTGCTGCCCCTACACTAGGCTGCTGCTGGCGGTCGCGACCCCGTCCCGGCTCTCCCGGAGCTTCGGGAGGTGCGGGGCTGGCAGGGAGCGGCTGCGCCGATCCGGAGAGCAGCGGCGGTGCGGGGGCACTGGTGCAGCCCCGCGGCCCCCCGGAGTTACCGGAGCCGGATACCCAGGTGCCACGAGGCGCTTCCCCGTGATGCAGCCCTGGGGGGTCCCGGAGGCCGCGGGGACTGACAGGCAGGGCTGACTTTCGACGGAGGGGCCGTGGGCCGGCGGGATGAATCACGCCTTCCCCTCGCCGCCTCCCCGGCCGGTGCCGTCGCAGCCGGTAATTACCGTGTTTATGGCAGAGCGGTGGTGGGCGGCGGGAGAGGAGGGGCAGGAAGCGTGTGCCCGGGACGGGGCGCCCCGGCCCTCGCCCGCAGCTGAGATGCGGGAGGGAAGGGCGTTTTCCCGTGGGACGGTGCCCGCTGCTCCGGCAGCACGTGCAGAGTGCCGTGGGTGCCGGGCCCGGCTGTGCCCGTGGGCAGCCGCCCCCACCGCACGGGGCTCCAGATGTGCCAGCCTGCCCCGGGGACGTACAGCTGGTGTGGGTTGGGGTGATGCCCCCCCCCATGCAGCTGCAGCCCCCCCACCCCGGCACACTTTGCCCCCAGGGGTGCAAGTGCCTTCTTGTGGGTGTCACTGAGGCCTGAGGTCCCTGACCGACTGTTCCTTCAGCTCAGGGGGGATGTGGGGGCATTGCCTCATAAGGCTGCTGTGGCAGGGGGTGGGGTTAAATCCCAACATCTGGATCTGTGCGCTCCCCTCCTGTTGCAGGCAACAACTGACTGCAGAGCCCGTGTCTCCATCCCCATTTCTTGCCCCCTGTCAGGCTTTTCTGGGATGGATCACAGTCCCCTCCTGGTACCCCTGGCAGCTGCTGCTGCGTTCTTGCAGTGTGTCCCTTCCTGGCAGAGCAGGGCTGTCCTCGATGCCCAGGCTGGATCCCGCTATTGCTTTCATGGTGCTACCAGCCCATGGGAGCTGCTCAGCAGGTGGTGGAGGATGAAGCAAGGCTACAGCTATCCTCACCTGCAGTACAGGGACACTGCTCTGGGTCAGCAGGTCCCAGTACTCAAGGATCTGCCACGGGTGGGGAGGGGGCCTCTGCCTGCCCACCTCTGCTGCCAGAGGGGCACTGCTAAGCAGCGCATCTGCCTGGCTGGCTCCTGCCCTGGCTGGGGCTTGCTGTGACCCCCTGCGAAAGGGTCCTGTGAGGGCTCCCTGCAGCAGGTGACAGTGTTGTCCCTGGGGTGGCCAGCTTACCACAGCAGGAACAGGGGATGCTGGTGGCGTGCAGCATCCCAACCCTGCCTGGCCCAGGAAGGGACCAGCCAGCACTGCTGGAAGCGGTGTTGTGTACCATCTGGCTGGCATGTTCTCCAGGGCCTCCTCTAGGACCTGTTGGCTGGGGCTGCCTGGGGCTCCTGCTGGGCAGGGAGCAAGCCCCAGGGCAGGGGAGCCTCCTGCTTGGAGATCTGCACACCAGGGCACCATGGGGGGCCAAGCTGCGGGTACGGTGCTGCAGGCACAGGGCAGGAGGCAGGCAGGCTGCCAGCCAGATCCTGTTGGCTCGAGTCCGGGCACAGCGAGCGGACGGACCTGTCTGGTGGTGCTGCTGTGGAGGGTTGCACAAGGGGCCAGGAATAGAGCAGCGGGAGGTGATTAGAAGGTGTGGAGCCCGACTGGGTGGCAGCAATAAATAGACGAGGCTTAAGCCCCTGTCTACCTGGGCAAGGCTGCTGGGCATGCCTGTCCACACGAGGCAGCCACAGCCTGTCCCTGCTCCCTGCCATGGCTGAACCCCATGGTTCTGATCCTGCTGCCTCCCCTGGGCCAGCCTCTTTCCTTTGCTGTGAGCAGAGCTGAGGGAATGGTACTGGTTGGGAATCCTGGCTGTGAGGACACGTGCCCCAGCCAGGTGGCCACAGCAGAGTGGGGACATGATCCTGGACATGTCCTTCAGGCTGGCTGTGGCCACTTCTACACTGCCCTCCTGGGGCAGGTGCCGCCTCTGACCTTGCTCTGTCCTGTGGTGCTGCAAATCCCTCTGGCCCAGCACCGTGACTGCTGAATCGGCAGCACTGGCTGCTGCTGGCTGCCCTTGCTGCTCCAGGGATGCGGGCAGGATGCTGCCTGCCAGGGATGCTCAATGCCTAGCCCTGGAGTAGCTGAGCTCCTGTGCCCCTTGAGGATCTCTGGAGTGAATGCCACATGTGTGTCCAGCTCTGGGATGGGTTCTCACTGGGAAGAAGATGCTATGCTGGCTCCAGTGGTCTTGGGTGGGGTGGGACAGAGCTGGTACAAAAAAAAAAAAGGTCATGTAGTTCTTTGTGTCACCACACACTTGCCCCAGAACAGTTGCCTGGGGAACATGGCTCAACCCAGAGCTGGCAGTGGTGGCTGTCCCCCGTGGCTGTGGTGTGTGGCATCACCTTGCCTGGCAAGTCACTGTATGGGCACAGATATCCTTCCTGCCTGACTGGAGCCTCAGTTGCCCTGTGTCCTGTCCATGCAGGACGGGTGCTGCCTGGCCCCAGGGAGAGGGGTGACAGGAAGGAGCTGTTGTCACTCTTTGTCCCCAGCTCAGCTGGGAGTGATAACAGCTCCTTCCTGCACCATGCATCCGGCCCAGCCGTGGGGCCGATGGGACAGGGCTGTTCCCACGGGGCCACAGCCCGGTGCAGGAAGGGCATGGTGGTATTGGACTGGCATGGGAGTGGCCCAGATCCCTGAGCAGTGCTGGCTGCTGAGGGTCTCTGGGAACTTGGTTGGGGGCTGTTTTGTGGGGAACCAGCTCAGTTCAGCCTATTGCTGGGGCAGCTGTGGGCTGGCAGCCCTCCACCTTCCATGCCCTCTGCCCCCCTGATGCCCTGGACACTGTGTGCCTGCTGTCTTGCCTGCAACTGGTCCCTGTCATCCTGGGGTGGGCAGAGGAGACTGTGAAGTCCTGACCCCCCTCTGCTGCAGCTCAGCCTCCGTAATCCCCTTCTCATTCCGACTGACCAGCTTATTTCCTGGCTAATTCCCCAAGCTATAAATACTGCTCTGCCTCAAAGGGCCCTGAGGCCCCGTGGCCACCTCATGGGGCAGCAACTGGTCCCCCTAACATAGGGGCAAGAGCCCTTGTCCTTTCTGAGGGCAAAGGGTGTCACTTGCGGGAGCAACTGCTATGGGGCCAGTGAGATCTTGGGCAGGGCTAGCTCTAGCCCAGTTTGCCCGGCTGCAGTGGGGACTGTCCTTCACCAGGCAGGGTGATCCCTCAGACCCTCGCTGGGGTGTGAGGGGTCCCCAGTTATATGTGGATATGGGGAAATGGGTGGCTCAGGGCCCAAGGGAGAGCCCTGTCCCTTGGCTGAGTATCCCCCCCTCCCCAGGCCGCAATGAGCCCCTGAAGAAGGAGTGTCCCAAGTGGAAGAGCGATTACCCCATGACAGATGGGCAGCTGCGCAGCAAGCGGGACGAGTTTTGGGACACAGCACCCGCCTTTGAGGGCCGCAAGGAGATCTGGGATGCCCTGAAGGCAGCTGCCTATGCCGTGGAAGCCAATGACCACAGCCTGGCCCAGGCTATCCTCGATGGAGCCAGCATCACCCTGCCCCACGGTGAGGGTCAGCTTTGGGGGTGTGGGTGGGGTGGGTGCTGAGTGACTCATATCTGGGCACGCGAGGATCCTAGGCTGGAGTGGAGAGGGACACACAACTGCCATCCACATGGCTCAGCCCAGCCAAGGGGGCCAAGGCAGGCTTTGCCACACTGCGTGGGGTGGCCCTGTCCCTATTTGGGTGGTCCATGGGGATGACCTCCCTCAGCATATCATCCTACTGTCCCCAGGGTCCCTGACGGAGTGCTATGATGAGCTGGGCAACCGGTACCAGCTGCCTGTCTACTGCCTGGCACCTCCCGTCAACCTGATCCTGGAACGGAGTGAGGAGGAGGCCGTGGAGCCGGCTGAGCCCCTGCCCAATACCCGGCGGGAGTTCACCCTCAAGGTACGGCTCTCCACCGGCAAGGACCTGCGGCTCAGCGCCAGCATGGGCGACACCATCGGGCAGCTGAAGAAGCAGCTGCAGGCACAGGAGGGCATTGACCTGGCCTGGCAGCGCTGGTTTTTCTCAGGCAAGCTGCTCACTGACCGCACACGACTGCAGGAGACCAAGATCCAGAAGGATTTTGTTGTGCAAGTGATCGTCAACCAACCCCTGCCACCCAGGAACTGAGCCACCCCCCACTGGTTGAGGGGAGAGGGGAAGGGGCTGGGGGACAGTGGCACCTCTGGGGATGTCCCATGCTATGTTCCAGCCCTGCTGGAGGCGGAGCAGCCCCTGCTCCCCCCTGAGGCTGCCCCCTGCCAGGGGGACCCGCCAGGAAGGTTTGCATGGGGCTCTGCCACCTCAGTGGCCCCTCTTGCCTGGGAACACGGGCAGGCGCCGTGTTTTCTGCAGGAGGTTCGAGACCAAATGTTTCTGGGGCTGGGGCTCCTGCCAGGCTGTGCCGGTGGGGAGAGGCTGTGACCCACTGGGCTCTGGCTCCCCCTGGCCTGGAGACCTGTGGGATGCTGGGCTGGGTGGAGATGTCTCCCCTTTGTACATAGTCTGTATTTATCAATAAAGCCTTTTCATCCTTTCTCTGGCCTCAGGAACAGGCTGGAGGGGGCTGTCACCCACAGTGCCAGGAGGTCCCCATGCCTGTCCTATATCTGCTCTCATGTCAGGATAAGCATAGGGTGGCCGAGGGTAGCCTGGACACCCCAGCTCTGCTGCCTAGTGCTACCCTGATCCTGTCCTGCCAGCTCCAGCCCTTTGCCTGCCTGGACCCTTCCCCAGCACATCCTCCCACTGTCATCCTGGCTGCTTCTCAGTGTGGGATGACCACCTCCCTTTCCCAATGCTTCCCCTCTGGAGGTTTAAGCCTGTGTCTGCCCTGGGGCCAGGTGGGACAGTCCATGGAGGGGGAAAATCCCAGGACCACCTTCATGGTCTGTCCTGGTAAAAATAGTGCCTTTGTCACCTGAGGGTGGCCCTGGGGACTGCTCAGGACGGTGACAGTGACATGTTGCCATCTGTCCCTCCCCCAGGTCCTGTGTTGAGGGATAGTGCCCAGCGCATTAACTGTTCCGGCACAGGGCAGTACTGGCCTCATCTTACAAGGGGAGAGTGCTCAGAAGGGTTGAACAATGTTCCTGCTGCCGGGAATAGCTGCCAGCTCTGCCTGTTATCTCCATGTGAGGCCAGTCCTGCTGCCAGGCTGCCGTGTGCAGTGGAGGAGACCAGACAGCCACAGAGACCCTTGGCAGGGCTGCTCGGAATGTTCCACACCTGAGGTCATCCTCTAAAGCAGCACAGAGGGGCCATGACTTCTGGCATCCCATGCTGCCTGCTGCTGGCTGAGAGGCTTGAGAGGACCACTGCCTCCTGTGGGAGTGGGTAGCCCCCCCAGTCCCAGGTGCCAGGAAGCCTTGGGCAACGCTGGTAGCTGCTGCAGCATCTGGTTGCACAGAGATGGGGTAAAGGGAACCATGGGAAGCTTCTTGGATGCCCAGAATGGGTTGCACAGGCATTGTGCCTATGGGATGACCCCGGATCATGTCCCTGCTCTGCTGAGCGCCTCTTGACTGGCTGCCATGAGTTCTGTGTACCCCAGCTCCCTATTACAAATACAGGAGTACTGGACAACCCGTGGGGTGGCAATGGGTCTCTTTAAGAGCGGGGCTGGAAAGGTGAGTCAGGGCCACCAGAAAGCAGGAGGGTGAGCTCATGGCAAAGCTGCCCCAGTCATGTGGAGCAGCCACAGCTGTTGGTGCCTTTGGGCTGTGGAACGGAGGGGCCGGCAGCATAAAGCCCCACAGCCAGTGGAGCTGCCGGCAGCACCAGGAGCCAGGACCGGGCACTCCCTGCCTGTGGTGGCAAGGAGAAAAGGATACATCCTGCACGGGACTGTGCGCTGTGGGCAGACATGGAGCTGGATGTGGAACGGGCCAAGGAGCTCATCGAGCAGAAGCTGGCAGAGGAGGAGGAAGAGGAGAAGGTGGGTCCGTACCACAGGGGGACCTGCCTGGGCTGTGGCAGGGACCCCATTGCGCGGTGTCCATCCTTAGGGACTCAGTTGTGAAGAGGCTGGCACCGACCTTGCCATCCTGCGGGATGCAGTGAGGTAGCCAAGGGCTCTTGGGGAAATCAGGTTCCCAACTTGGCAGCTCTTGCCCGTGGGGCAGAGCTGAGCAGCGGGCAGGTGCCCAGCTTGCCAAGTAGAATGGGTGGGCAAGTGCAAACCCAAGGGCTGTCAGGCAGCCTGTAGAGCTCAGTGGTGAGCTGGGAGCTGTGTCCAGAGCCACGTGCACCGGCAGGCTAGGGATGGAGACAGTGGGGCTGCTCTGTGCCCAGCCGGGACCATGCAGCCCCCACTGCCTGTGCAGAGACCCAAAGGGAATGGTGCGTGGGAGCCGCCGGCTGTGGAGCGGATGAACACACCTGAGCTGGAGGAGGAGAAACGCCATGGCCCCAGGAACTGGGGCCTCGAGGCCATTAAGGTGAGGGGGTTGGGGTGTGGGGGGGCCAGAGGTAGCTGGGCACAGAGAAGTCAAACGGGGCACTGCATGTCCTCGCTAGGGCCAGGAGAGGGTGCGGAAGAGTTCCGTGGATCTGCGGCGAGAGATCATCGATGTGGGGAGCATCCAACGACTCATTGAACTCCGCAAGCAGCGTCGACAGCGCCAGGCAGAGCGGGCGGCCACCCCCGAGCCCCCCCAGCCACCTGAACCCCTGGAGATTGTACGTCAGTGGGTCCCGGGCTGTGGGAGGGGGCTGGAGCAACCACGGGCCACTCCCAGGTCACCCTGCCAGTCAGGGACCTCCCTGGGGAAGCAGGGCAGGGACGCCCAACGTTGTCTCCTCTCCTGCACCCCTGTGATGCCCCATCCCTGAGCCTGTCCCACTGCCAGGTGGGTCCTGTGGAGCCAGAGACCTTCCTGCGAGCCGCCGTTCAGGGCAAGATGCATGTCATTGAGAAGTTCCTGGCAGATGGTGGCCCCGCTGACACATGTGATGAGGTAGCATCCCCGACAACCACTGTCTGCCCTCTGCCTGTGCCCTGGCACCATGTCCCACAACCATGCCCCGGCATGCCTGTGGGCAGGGACTGTGACCCGTGGGACAGGGCTGGAGGTACAACCAACCAGGGGAGGATGGATCTGTCCACCAATGTGGCACCTTGTTCCCCAGTTCCACCGCACAGCCCTGCACCGCTCCTCGCTGGAGGGACACATGGATATCCTGCAGAAGCTGCTGGACAGTGGGGCCACAGTTGACTTCAGGGACCGGGTGAGGCTGCATCCTGAGCCCAGCTCCATGATGTCTGAGCCTCTGGGCATGGTGCAGTAGGAACTACAGTAGGATTGAGGTCCCTGCTATGGGGCAATGGGGCAGTGCTGTCCCTGTCACAGAGGTTCAGCTGCAAGTTCAGCTTGGGCACAGGGACCAGCTGGAGTGGGGGATGGACACCGGGTGGGGGTGTCCCCTGCTATAACATACTCCTGTGTGCCCAGCTGGACTGCACTGCCATGCACTGGGCCTGCCGGGGCGGGCACCTGGACGCTGTCAAGCTGCTGCAAGATCGTGGGGCAGACCTCAATGTGAAGGACAAGGTGAGCAGGGCAGAGCTCGGGGTCACAGGGTTGGGGGCAGGGGCATACCCTGGGCGACTGGGCTGGCCCTGTGCTGAGTTAACAGGAGTGGGTGATGATCCCCCCCTTGATGTCCACCTCCCCTCTCAAGCTGCTCAGCACACCCCTCCATGTGGCCACCCGGACCGGACACCTTGACATCGTGGAGCACCTCATCCACTGTGGGGTGGATATCAATGCCCCAGACAGGGTAAGTGCTGGCACCCCTGGACAACACTGATCCCCCTCCCTTGGTTGACCCCTCCAAAGGCTCCTAGCACCCACAGTGGGGTACATCTGGGCACACACATCCCTGCCCCAGGGTGGTGGCAGCCACAGCCAGGGCTGGGACAAGCACTGTTCTCCTTGTCCTCGTGCGGGGGTGGGTCTGCTGGGAGCTGGGGACAGTCAGGGCATCCCTGTTCCTGGACCACAATCCCCAGTGAGACTGTGTCTCTTACAGGAAGGGGACACTGCGCTGCATGATGCTACACGGCTCAGTCGCTACAAGATCATCAAAAAACTAATCCTGCATGGGGCTGACATGATGGCCAAGAATGAGGTGAGCATGGGGGGCTAGCACCAAGGCCATTTGCTGACCCACCGTATTGCACCACCCCAGCCCCAGCTTCTCTCTGCTTGCTCTTGCAGGCTGGCAAGACCCCGACAGACCTGGTGCAGCAGTGGCAGCTGGACACGCGCCAGGCACTGGAGACCAAGGAGCAGCCACAAGGGGAGATGGAGGTCCCTGCATGATGGCACCAGGAAAGGACCAAGGATCAGGCTTGGCTCCAGGGATGAGACTTGTCTGTGTCAATAAAAGTCATCAAAGAGCAGCATTCAACTCCAGAGTGCTGTGGGGCTGGGCAGCCTGTGCTGGTGTTGATGGGCCTGGGGAAGCTGGGTTATCCCAGGAGCAGGTTACCTAGCAGCATGATGAGCCCTGCCTCCTATCACAGGAACTCAAGTGTTGGTGACACCATGACGCCAGAACACAAGTGGTTCAAGGGCAGGAATCCTTGCTGCAGGACACCCTGGTTGCTCACAGTCCTTTGAAGTACCACCTGGGCAAGCTCAGGGAGGAAAAATTCATGGAGGGCAGCTCAACTCAAGTCCACGTGGTGCTGGCAGCTGGGACCGTGCCAGAGAGCAGCAATTGTACCCCTGCTGGGCAGCCACTCTGTGGGGCTGGATGGCTGCTTGTCCTCCTGCCTTCCCCACTGGAGCCATTCCTGGGGACACATGACCCCTTTGCAGGCTGGGACCTTTCTGTTCAGTACAGTACTCACTACTCCCAACCCAGAAATGCTCCCACTCACCTGTTTACAGGAGACCCTACACTAACAGCTGAGGCAGGTGATCCCTGCCCACAGCCCCTGGACTGCCTGCAATGCCTGGTCCCTCCCTGGTCCTGCAGTCCAACCCTGTAGGAGGCAGAGGGACGGCTGCCAGGGCTGGCAAGCAGAAAGGAAAGCACAGCTGGAGTGGCTGGGGCTCACCTGGATGGTTGCTGAACTCCTGCAGCCAGCTTCTGGCGTGGGGAAGAGCATCCGGAGCTCACCTGGTACCACCCCCCATGTCATCTGCCCAGCAGGGTTGCGGGTCTCTCACGTGCCCTGTCAAACATTAACAGGGGCAGGCAGCACAGCCAGCGGCAGCACCCGGACCACCATGGCATTCAGCACCCGCCTCGCCTCGTCTCTCTGGCCCACCCTGGCAGCTCTGCACTGGACAGCCCCCAGGCAGTGCCGGGGGCTCAGCACTCCTCAGGGACCAGAGCCCTCACTCGACCTCAGGGGCATCTTCCCACCCCTCGCCACCCCCTTCTCACCCAAACAGGAGGTGGACTATGCCCAGCTGGAGGGGAACCTGTCCCGCTACGCCAGCATCCCCTTCCGAGGTAAGCGTTGCCTGCGCTCCCTCTCTGTGGAGGCTCCTGTCGGATCCCTGCCCACCATAGAGGCTGTGTGGCAGTGTGCGGGCAGCCTGCCAGCTTCCCAAGGGTGCTCAGCCTCCAGCCGGACTTTGCTCCAGAGCTGGCAACCCCTCGGGTGACCCATCTGGGGCCCTTTGCATGGCACGTGCCTGGGCACATGTGTGTGTCCTTGCATACCCCCATCGCATGCCAGCGTGTGCTTGCATGCACACTCCACACATGTGCAGGCTTGCACACATCCTCCACATGTAGCTGTAGCTGCAGGCTTGCATCTACCCTGTGCCCTATGGGTGTGCTTGCACTCCTGTGCACACTCACACACATTCATGGGATATGTATCTGTTGATTGTCCAGGGTGGACTGATGATAGGACAGGGGCTGCAGAAGAGGCTGGGGGTTTCAGGGATGTGCCCTGGGGTCTCCTCTCTTCTGACCAGAGGATCTGGGGCTGCAGGGATGTAGGCGGAAGAGGGCACACTGTGGGCTGGAGAGAGCCCTGATTGGGTGCCAGCAGCAAAGAAGGGAGTGAGAGTGATGGGGGTACCTGGAAGTCCTGGCACTCTGCCCATGTGCCCAAGCCCTACTCTCCCCACACTTGTGTTCCAGGGCTGGTGGTGCTGGGCTCCAATGGGGAGTATCCCTACCTGGCGCCCCGTGAGCGGCTGGAGGTGGTGAGCAGCGTGCGCCGGGCTCTGCCCAGGGACCGCCTGCTGCTGGCCGGCTCGGGCTGTGAATGTGAGTGCCTGCGTGGGCAGTGCCGGGGGCATGCGTCCCCTCCGGAGCACCCCTCACCCCTCTGCCTCGTCCCCAGCCACCCAGGCCACCATTGAGATGACTGTCAGCATGGCAGAGGCGGGGGCTGATGTGGCGCTGGTTGTGACACCCTGCTATTACCGGGGGGCCATGACCAGTGCTGCCCTGGTCCATCACTACACGGAGGTGAGCCATGTCCAGGGCCTGTGGCAGACTCAGCTGGGGCAGCAGCATGGGGAGCATGTTCAACGTGTCTCCAACCCACCCAAGCTGCTGAGCTCTGTCTGGCTGCCTGCAGGTCGGTGATGCATCCCCCATCCCTGTGGTGCTCTACAGTGTCCCGGCCAACACCGGCCTGGACCTGCCCATGGAGGCTGTCATCACCCTGGCTCAGCACCCCAACATCATTGGGATCAAGGACAGCGGTGGGGATGTGAGTGGAGCAGGGCTTTCCTAGGGCTGGCTGCCACCAAACCTGGCCCCAAGCTGGAAAGAGGGAGCTGGGACTTGCAGCCCTTCCCCAGACCCCAGCGCTGCTGGCAGGAACCATGTGGCGAGGGGGACGGGTGATGCCTGCTCCAGGGCACAGCGTGTCTCTCCCCAGATCACCCGCATGGGGCTGATGGTCCACAAGACAAGGCAGGATGATTTCCAGGTGCTGGCAGGATCAGCTGGCTTCCTGCTGGCAAGCTATGCTGTGGGTAGGTGCAGCTGCCCCTCCTTGGCTGGGGGCACAGGGTGGTGCCCTGGGGACACCGGCAGAGACTGTGCATGCGGGCAGGGGGAGGCAGGTAAGGGGTGGTGATGCCTGGGAGGTGCTGGCTGGGCACAGCATGCCACGCTGGCTGCCAGTGTGCCCTGGTGTCTTTAGGTGCATCTGGGGGGGTCTGTGCCCTCGCCAACATCCTGGGGGCCCCCCTGTGCCAGCTGGACCGCCTGTGCCGTAAGGGCCAGTGGGAGGAGGCCCGTGACCTGCAGCACCGTCTCATCGAGCCCAACACAGCAGTGAGCAGACAGCATCCCTGGGATGCTGAGGGGAAGGGGTGCCAGGCCATGGCAGAGCCAGGGGGAGGCAAAAGATGGAAGTCCCTGGGGCTGCAGGGGGTGGAGCAGTGGTCCAGGGTGACAGGATGGCACAGCACCTGGCCAGTGAGCTGAGCCGGGCTGGAGGTGACAGGGTGGGAAATGCCAGCCCTGCCATGTTAAGGAACTGCATGTCCACTGGCAGTGGGCACCTGCCTGACCCACTCTGAGAGCCTTGCTGGTTATTTATAGGCAACAATAGGGGGAAGAACTGCTCCTTCCCAGGCCCCCCAGCCCACTGTGGAGTGGCCTGTCCCTGTTGCAATGAGCCCACCGTGCCACAGGGCTGCTCCCTGGTGGAGCTGTGCTCTGCACCCCCATCCCACGGTGGGCAGTTCATGGGGTGCTGCAGTCACCTCACACCCTGCCCAGCCTTGCAGCCCCAGATGTGGAGGGTGGGAGCGATGGTGAGCAAGGAGCAGGGGCTGCAAAGCAGAGCCCACAAAGCATGCTGGCCCATGGGAGCAAGCTCCTGCATCCTCCCTCCCACAGGTCACCCGCCAGTTCGGAGTTCCGGGGCTGAAGAAGGCCATGGAGTGGTTTGGCTACTACGGTGGTCCCTGCCGTGCACCCCTGGCCCCACTGAGCCCTGTCCAGGTTGAAGAGCTGAGGAACACCTTCAGCACCAATGGCTGGTTGTAAGAGGTCCCCCATCTTCCCCTTCTCACACTGGGAAGGCACAGGAGTCAGGGACCCCAGGAACGGGGGACATGGTGGGGACACTGGGACATGGCTGTGCTGGGCAGAGCGGGTAAAGGGGGCAACCCCTGGCCAGCCTGCATCCCTGCCAGCCCCCAGGGGCCTGTTGTTCTCACCTGGGAAGGGGTGGATCCTTGTGCCATGAATAAAATGGCTGTCCTCCCTCTGTGTCTGCAGTCCTGCCTGGACAAGCCCCCTGCCCCGTCCCTGCTCCCGGCAAAAAGGACATGGCACAGGCGTTTGGCAACATGGTTTACTCAGCTGAGGCCCGTGCAGGCAGCAGCACAAGGCAGGGTCACGGCAAGGCACGGGACCGGTGTGGGTAGAGACTGGCAGGGAGGGTATGGCCCCTGCGGCCCCGCACCAGGCAGTGAGGGCTTCCAGGACCCCTGCACCACAGCCAGCCGGAGCACACCGGGGTGAAGGTGAGCATGCAGCAGAGAGATGAAGGATGCATGTGGAGGGCAAAATGGGGAGCTGTGTTCCCCCTGCCTGCCCCTTCGCCATGCCTCTATACCCTTCCACCCTGCCCAGGCCTCCTGCTCCAGTCCTGCCACCCCACTCAGTCCTGCTTGTGACCCTCCTACCAGGCTCCTGCTGACCCTGCTCCTTGCTCCCACCCTCCACCAGCATGCAGCAGATATGAGCCAGGTTGGGCATCTCCCCATCCCCCTTGGTGGGGATGCTGCTGCTGGTGTTGCCAAGGCAGTGGGTGAGGCGGATTAGCACAGGGATGAGGGGAATCGGCTGGCCTCGAGAGCAGGCTGGGTTCTTCCAGGACACCATGCCACCCTACCCAGGGCATGCAGGGGGATGGCCAGTCACCCAGAACTGAGGGTACAGACCACAGCGTGCCCAGGGTACCCATCCTGCCTCCAGACCAGGGCAGCGAAGCGAGCCAGGAACTGCCCTTCTGGGGGCACGTTGTCCAGCCAGCAGCTCCCAGCCAAGGCACCCTGGCAGTGGGGTCAGGGACCAGCCCCTGTCCCACTGCTCCATCCTCTGCAGCAGGTTTGCAGCCCTAGTGGTCCACAGTCTTTCTGGGAGACAGAGAGGCCAAGCTCCAACCACCCTGCCCTCCTGCTGCTCCAGCAGGTGCCAGGGCTACAGCCAGAAAGAGAAGGCACCATGGCTGCCCCAGGGCACTTGGGTGGAGAGCGGAGGGTCCCATCCCCTCCAGCAGCAGGGGTTTGGCAGGAGGATGCTTGGTGGGGACAAAGGGCAAGGAGGCACCCAGCAGTGCCACATCCCTTCTCCAGGGCCAGCAGGGCCAGCCAGTGCCCAAGCAGAGGGGTCCCTGCTCTGGCGGAAGGGGATGTGGGGCACCGTCATGCTGTCAGGTTGTGGGCAGACTTGGAGGCACCCTGGGCCCTCTGGATGATGGCTGTGCATTTCTCCCGCCGCAGCAGCTTGTTGTTCTCAAAGAAGCCCTCGTTGCGGGGCACCCCGTGGGAGCCGTCAGGGAAAGTCAGGAGACCTGGGAAGAGGAGGGAAGGGCTGGGAGTGAAGGGGCAAGGAGAAGCACCCACTGGGGATGGGGGCAGGGGATGAAAGGACAAACTGGGAGATGCTGGAAGGGGCTGTGCTGAGCAGGGGCTGTGTGGATGCCTGCACCACGCCACCAGGCACTCACCGAAGCCGTACACGCGCCCGCCTTTGAACTCGCCCTCAAAGGTCATGTTGTCGCAGCGTGTAAAGACTCCAACGCCATTGAACTTGCCCTGCACAAACTCCCCCTCGTATCTGAGTGGGGAGGAGCTCCTGAGGCAGCAGCTCCCCACAGCTAGTTGGGGTGCCCGGAGAGGTGTACGTAGGAGTGCCCACCTGGAGCCGTCAGAGAAGGTGAGCACTCCACAGCCGTGGAACAGCCCGTTCTCAAAGTGCCCCACGTAGGCGGTGCCGTCGGAAAACGTCAGCTGCCCAATGCCGTGCCTGCGACCTAGGTGAGGGCAGAAATGGGCAGTGCTGGACAGAGGCAGGACCTACCCCGATGTGGAGCTAGGCAGGGATATGGGGGCTGCTTGTCCCACAGCACAGATGGCACCGTCCCCTCCTGCCCCATCTCACCTTCCTTCCACTCGCCGCGGTACTCCTCCCCGCTGGAGTAGGTGAAGGAGCCTTTAGTCAGTGTCATGGCAACAGCCTCCGGCAAAGCAGGGCAAGAGCTGGCGGGAAGAGGCACAGAGAGCTGCTGGGCAGGGAGAGCAGTCTAGCTTGCCGAGAGCCCCTGCATCTCCTCATCTCACAGAGATGAGAGGCACCTGCCTGCCCCGGGGATGACTCTGCTGAGGCATGGTGCAGATGAGGAGGTGACCCCAGGAGCACAACCACCCTGCCCTGGCTCTGAAACCCCAGCTGCCAGGTTCGGGTTGCTGCCCGCCCCACTGCAGGGTTCAGAGCAATGTGAGCCCACGGGGGTCACAGCCCTGTGAAATGTGAGTGAACGGCAGGAAGAGCAGTGTGGCAGGAGCTGTCTGTCTCTGGCCTGGCACTCAGGCAGAATCCCAGGGGTCCTGCATCATGCAGGCTCAGGCCAGGGGCCTGGGCAGTCCCAGGCAGAAACAGGAATTTTGGAGAGGAGATGCTGGGTTGTGCTTGGTGCCAGCTCTTCACGGGAGGGAACAGAGAGCTTGTGGCGTTTCCAGCTCCAGCATCAAGGATGGGCAAACCCGGCTCACTCCCAGGGATGGGAGGCCACTCCTCCTAAAAGGGACAGCGGAGAGAGGACCCTGAGGCTTCAGGGCTTTGCTCCACTACTCAGGCTTACAAACCTGCCTGCAGACAGCAAGCAGCACTCGGAAACTGTACTCCCCTAGAGCCGCTGCCACGCAGCACAGCCCTCCCCAGCACACAGGGAAGGCACCAGCACGGAGACAGCCCCGCGGGCGGGCTGGGCGCTGCCTCTCCCGCAGCTGCCGGTGCGGCTCAAGCAGTGCCCGTGATGGGAAGGGACTCTCCGCACGTAAAGGGAGTGTATCTGCTCACACTCTGCTGCGAACCACCCGAGCGGTGCGTGCTGAGCCACACGAACCCAGGAGCACAGCACGAACTTGCCAAGGCTTTGTGTCCAGAGAAATGGCCCCAGGCGAGGCGAGCAGCGACTGAACAGTGCTCTCTGCCGACGGCAGCACCCAGGAGCTCATCGCCGGCTCGCAGCCCGCAGCCTACCCAGCCGTGCCAGGCGGAGGGGCGGGGGCTGCCGGGGGCTGCGAACTCCGCCAGCACGGCCTGTGACACTTCACGGGGGACTTCACGACGTGGAGCTCCTGAGGCCGGGAGTGTGCCCGGAGGCGTGACCGCGCCCACGGTGAAGGCACCCACATCCTGTCGTGTCCATGCACCCACGGGGGATGCACTGGCACGCCGTCGTGTCCATGCACCCACACCCTGCCGTGTCCATGCACCCAAGGGGGATGCACCCGCACCCTGCAGTGTCCATGCACCCACACCCTGCAGTGTCCATGCACCCACACCCTGCAATGTCCATGCACCCACGGCCGATGCACGCACGCCCCACCAGCGGGACGCTCGTGGCGACGGTCGCGGGCCCGGTGCCTGCCCGGGGGCGGTGCGGGCGGTGCGAGCGGCGCAGGGGCCTGCGGCCCGCGCTCACCTGGATCCGCGCTGTCCGCCCGCACCGCTCCCCACCAGGTCCGCCAAGGGGCGGTGGCCGCCACCGCCCCTTCCAGCACCCGCCCCGCCGGGCGGTGCCACGCCGCCAGCGTCCATCCCCTCTCGCCGTTGGCTGTCTCCACGGCAACCGCTAGCAACGCGGCTGTTAATTGGCCAACTCCGTAGCACACCCTCGCTCGCCGCCATCTTTGTGTGGGGCAAGGCGCTCCCCACCCCGGGCGTGTCTGCCGAGGAGCAGCACCCCCTCTGCCTCCGCCATCTTTGTGAAGGGCAGCAGTGGTCTCTGCCGCTCCGGGGCGGCCATTTTTATGTGGGGCACTGGCGCCAGCCGCCACAGCGGGGGCGTGAGGGCGGTGAACCCCCGCACGGCTCCCAGGACGGGCGGTGAGAGGCGCAGGGGCTTCCGGGCTGGCCCCACCGGCACCACGGCCGCACTCACCGCCCCGCTTTCCGTCGCAGCGCCTCAACTGGGCGTGGCGCGGCGGGGGGCGGGGCAGCCAACGGGACGCGGCGGCGCGGTGACGCGCCGGAAGCGGCAGCGGCAGCGCGGCGGGGCCGGGCGGGCGGCGCGATGGACGAGACGAGCCCGTTGGTGTCGCCGGAGCGGGCGCAGGGTCCCGACTACGGGCTGCCGGGGGGCGCTGTGCGCGCCCTCCCGCCCGCCGCACCCCTCCCGCCCTCCCCTCCCGGCTCCCCCGGCGGTCGTGACCGCGAGCGGCAGCCGCTGCTGGAGCGCGGGGCGCGGGGCCCGGCGACGGCGCAGGCCCAGGCTCAGGCCCAGGCGGCGGCGCAGGCCCAAGCCCAAGCGGCGGCGGCGGCCCAGCGAGAGCGCAACGACTTCCCCGAGGATCCCGAGTTCGCCGAGGTGGTGCGGCGGGCTGAGCTGGCCAGCGAGCGCGGCATCTTTCCCGAGCGCATCTCGCAGGGCTCCAGCGGCAGCTACTTCGTTAAGGACCCGCAGGGGGTAAGCCGGGCGCGGCCCCGCGTGGTCCTCGGGGCCTGCGGGCTGCGGAGGGGTTTCCTGCAGGGAGAACTCATGGTGCTGGTCCGGGGGTTACCGGCCGTGGGGAGCTGGTCTGAGCTTCCCTGGCGAGAAGTGCAGTGGGACCAGCAGCCAGAATGGGGGGTGGGTGTGTCCAAGTGCTGATTCAGCATCTTCTGTGGCTCTCGTGCCCACAGAGGAGAGGTCACACTCTCTCCGAGGTCTGTGCATCTCCTAACCGTGGTGACTCCAGCTCTAGGCCTGTGACTCTGTGAGCTGAGCTGGTTTTGGCCTGTGAGAGGAGTGAGATGTCTCCTCTGTGGCTGTATTGTTGCTATAGTGGAGGCAAAGTCCTTGGCATGTAGCTGGTCCCCCACAGACCTGGTCAGCTGTGGGGCAGCCATCTCTGTGCTGCTGACTGGATGTATTGCAGCACAGGCTGGCTTGTCTTGTGACCTGCTGCACCCAGACCAATTATTTGAGCTGCTGCTGCTTCCTGTGACTCCCTCACCACGTTGTGTGTGGGATGCTTCCTGAGGAGCAGGACTGGGCTCTCTGGTCTCTGATGTGCTCTAGTTTTCCTGCCCTGAGTGAAGCCTGGCTCCTGGGAGCTGTGACAGGCAGGTCCCAGCTGAGCTGGTGGTCCCTGGAGAAATACACAGTTCCTCCTGACACCGCCTTGCTCCCTCCTGCTCCCTCCTGTTGCCCAATATGAGACCTGGAGTCACTGGGGTGGGTGGCCGGATGAGCTGCCTGGGGGTGGCAGGGCAGAGGCTGCCTGGCTGTAGGAGACCCGAGCTCAAGGAGGGCTGGTGGAACATAAGTGCGAGGAGCCAAAGCCTGTGTAATCCCGGCCTTGTCACCTGGCAGGTCCCCTGGACTGCCCTGCTGTCAGCAAATTTGGTGTGTGACTGGTTTCTGTCTATGGTTGCCAAAAATGTCCCACTACTGGCATGGGAGAGAGTGCAGTGTGTGGATGTTGTGGGCAGCAGGGGGAGGATATTGGGGGGAAAACCTTTCCTCTGTGTCTGCTTCCTTCAGGGCTTCTGGGGTCTGAGCTGTCCCAACCAGGCTGTGCTACCCAGCCCTAGGGTTGTGGTCACCCCACTGCTGACTGTGCTCCTGTGCTGGCTGGGCTCCCTCTGCTCTGCTGCTGGCACCAGGCAGACCTGTTTTCCCTGCCAGTGCTGCTCCCAGCACAGGTCTGTCTGGAAGGGAACACTGCGCTGCCAGAACTCTGGCCACCGCTTTCCTGCTGTCCCTGCCTAGCTGGGCCTTGCTCTGCTGGAATGGCTCCATAGAACACAGGGCTCCGTCCTGCCAGAGCTCCTGACAAGCCTCTTTGCAGGCTCATATCCAAGGACGTGTTGGCAGTTGTGTGCCTTCACGTGGGGCTGGTGAAGGGGATTGCCTGCCTGCCTGCCTGCCTAGTGGAAGTGGCTCCACCATGTGATCTGGGCTGTGATCCTGGCTCAAGTGATCCTGTTCCCTCAAACCCTTCCTGTCCCTCTTCCTAGTGGACAAAACCTTGCTTCTGCCTGCCCTGGGCTGGCTTTTGGCCCTTGACAGACTGGGATTGCACTGGGGTTCCCTGCTGAGGTGCCGAAACTCATATTTAACTTCCACATTCTGACAAGAGCTCAGCTTGGGGAAGTGTCACCCACTCAGGCCATGACTGGCACCAGCCTTGGGGAGGAGGGCTTGTGGCATGTGCTCCTGAGTCACCCTGGAGCGGGGGCTGCCAGCCTGGAGCTGCTGCGCAGCCCCCCAGGGATCCCTGGCCTTTGGGGACAGGTAGTCTTTCTCCTGCCCTAGCCCTTGTCTCATCTGTGTGGCTTTGCAACCCTGGCTTGGTGAAGCACAAGGCTTCTGTGCCCTCTGTGCTGTTGCCCCCACTGTCGGGTCAGTGTGTGCGAGGCTGGATTGAGGGGCTGAGTGTGCTGCTGGTACCATCTGATTGCCAGTTTGAAGCCACCTGTGCTCTTTCATACACAGCTGACTGGGAGAGCCAGCCCCTCTGCTGTCTCTGCTGGGTCCCCAGCACAGAGCCCTGCCTGGGCTGGTCCCTTCTCTGGTCAGTTGGGGATCAGCTCTGTTCCATGGACTTTGGAGCCGGGGCAAAAATTGCTATTCCCTCCCTTTTCTGTGTGGATGTAATGACCAACAATGAGCAGTACATTCTCTGGCCGTCCAAAGGTTACTGGAATGGGACTGGTGTGTTTACCAGGGGACTGCATCATCACTGGTGTTTTTTTCGGACAAGGTCTTTGGGCAGTACCCCACTTTTGTGGAATGGGTCACTGGTTGGGCAGGAGTCCCTCCCATCCCCTGTTTGCCTCCCTCCTGGGAGTTGCAGGGTTTGCCTGGTCCCAGGGGTTGGTTATTGGTCCCAGTGAAGGGCTGTTCTGGGCCTGTTCCTGAATGTCCCCACTGTGGGCTGGGGGAGGTGTCCCACCTCTGCCAACTGCCTGGAATCAGCCTTCCTCCCTCCCACTCACAGAAAATTATTGGCGTCTTCAAGCCCAAGAATGAGGAGCCATACGGGCAGCTGAACCCCAAGTGGACCAAGTGGCTGCAGAAGCTGTGCTGCCCGTGCTGCTTTGGGAGAGACTGCCTGGTCCTGAACCAGGGCTACCTGTCAGAGGCGGGTGCCAGCCTGGTAGACCAAAAACTGGAACTCAACATTGTTCCCCGCACAAAGGTGAGAGGAAAGCTGCTGGGATCTTTTTCTGGGAAGGCTTTTGTGTGCTTCCACACAGCTCTGCTTGTGTCTTGTCTTGTGGCACTGCTGACCTCGTAGATTGAGAGCTCTAGACCAGGACTGTTCCTGCTCTAGCTGTGGGGATGCTTGTCCTGGGCAGAGCTGTGAGAAATGCTGTGTCTTGGTTTTATCAGGCAGTCCTGTGACTGCGCTCCTATCCCCCCAGGTGGTGTATCTGGCCAGTGAGACCTTTAACTACAGTGCCATCGACAGGGTGAAGTCCCGAGGAAAGAGGCTGGCCCTGGAGAAGGTGCCAAAAGTCGGCCAGCGCTTCAACCGCATTGGTCTGCCACCCAAGGTAGGGCTGCCAGCCTGCACACCTGCCTACCGGCACCTCCCTGCCCTCTGTGGCCTTCCGTGACACAGCCTCTCCTTGCCTCAGGTGGGCTCCTTCCAGCTCTTTGTGGAAGGCTACAAGGATGCTGACTACTGGCTGCGGCGGTTTGAGGCTGAGCCGCTCCCGGAGAACACCAACCGGCAGCTGCTGCTGCAGTTTGAGCGGCTGGTGGTGCTGGACTACATCATCAGGAACACAGGTAGGGCCAGCTGCCTGGTGTGGGATGCTGCCTGCTCCGTCATGTCCTATCATGTTGAAGAAAGGGGAGGGAGATAGGGTCTTGGCTTTTCCCAGCACCTGAAATTCTTCTCAGTGCCACTCAGTTGCTGCCAGATGACATCTGCCTCTGGGCAGAGTGCAGCTGCTGCGGCCATCCAGCACTGGGGGCTCTGGCTGCTGGCCTGCGTTCTAGCAGATCTGGATCCACCACTGTGCTTGGCTGAAAGTTTCCCAGCTGTGAGGTTCCAGGGACATCCAGAGATCCAACACCTGGCTGTGCCTCTATATCGCATCTCACAGTGGGTTCCTGAGTTCCTGCCTGGCTGGAAGGGTCGGGGTTGCACTCTGGGGCTTGCAGGCTGACATTTCTCTTGCAAGCTGGGAATACGTGGACCTCCAGGGCTAGCTTTGTGAGGGTTGATGTGACTTCCCAGGCCCACAGCAAATTTAAGGTCTCTGGGCCTAGAATGTCTCTGTCTCACTTCTGGGTCAGAGGAGGAATAGTCTTCTGCCCAGCACGGTGCAGGGAGGCCCTGGTGGTGACGCAGCTGGTTTTATCTCCCTGCAGATCGGGGCAATGACAACTGGCTCATCAAGTATGACTGTCCCCTGGACAGCGCAGGCGTGCGGGTGAGTGGCTCCTCCTGGGCAGGGGCAACATGAGGACTCTGCTTCTGGAAGCTGACTGCTTGTCAGGCCGGACAGGAATTTCCCATCTGGGTTCCAAGCGTGTGGACACCTGATCTTGTCTCCTGGGCCTTTTGTTACCCTTTGTGTTGGTGGTTTGTGGCCTGGTGGGACTTTGTGAGAATGCTCTGTGGGGGAAACTGGTGTTACTGGACCTGTGAATCCTGAGTGAGGCCTTGGGGGGAAGCAGCTTTGTTCCCCTCCCACCTGAAACAGATAATGTTTCCCTGTGGGCAAGGGGCTATGCTACAAGGCAAGGGGCTGCTGTGCCTCTGTGGTAGCCAGGGCAAAGATCCTGGCAGTGGCGCTGGAGTGGGAGAGGGACTCTTCCTGCTGGGGGGGGCCTCCTTATGACATGCTTTGCTTCCTTCCAGGACAGTGACTGGGTGGTGGTGAAGGAGCCCATCATCAAGCTGGCTGCTATAGACAACGGTTTGGCCTTTCCCTTGAAACACCCAGACTCCTGGAGAGCATGTGAGTCCCTTAGGCTGTGCCAGGACACTGTGGCAAGCCATACAACTCCATGCTTGGGCATCCTCCTTAAGGACTGTAGAGGAGAGGACTAGGGCTGTGCCTCTGCAAATCTCTGGGTTCATGGGAAGTTCCTTCTCAGCAGAGACTGTAGGAGGCTGATGCTGGACCTTGGGTCCCAGATGCAGGGGATCAAGGGGCATGTGGCACTGTGCTTTGCCTTCCCAACTTCTCATGTCTTCTGCTTCCTCCCACAGACCCCTTCTACTGGGCGTGGCTTCCCCAGGCCAAAATCCCCTTTTCACAGGAGATCAAGGACCTGATTCTTCCCAAGATCTCAGACCCCAATTTTGTCAAGGACCTGGAGGAAGATCTGTATGAGCTCTTCAAGGTGTGCTGGGGAAGTGGGTGAAGATGATATGGGAGGAAGGAAAGTGGGAGTGGTGTTGGGGAGCTCCCAAGGCTGCAGGGGAAAGAACGGTGGCCAAGCTCCTGACAGTGTTTCCAGGCTGAGGCATAGCAGGGTTTTCACTCTACCAGGAGCTGAAGATTAAGCATGGGGAGAAGCAGGAAACCCATGGGACAGGGGGAGAGGCTTACTTGAGGAGCAGTCATCTTGTGCATGGCATGAGGCAGTGGATGGATCCCACTGTGTTCTCTCTTTTGCAGAAAGACCCTGGCTTTGACAGAGGACAGTTTCACAAGCAGATTGCTGTCATGAGAGGCCAGGTAAGCTGTGTGTAGGGAAGGCAGAGGTGGAGTCTCGTCCTGCCTGTGTGGCAGGAACGGTGCTGGAGTGGATGCTCTCTGTTGCTCCTGCAGGGCAGCTCAGGCTTTGCTCTGTTGTGCCATACAGATCCTGAACCTGACGCAGGCGCTGAAAGACGGGAAGAGCCCGCTGCACCTGGTTCAGATGCCGCCTGTGATTGTGGAAACAGCGCGTTCCCACCAGCGCTCTGCCAGTGAGTCCTACACGCAGAGCTTCCAGAGCCGGAAGCCTTTCTTCTCATGGTGGTAGCTGCGGGAGCCACAGACAGGGCTTGGCCATCTCGGACTAGCACTGCAAGAGGAGCTGGGCCATTGCTGGCTTCTGTGGCTGGGACTTGACCTTCAGGGTAGAGCGAGCAGGTGCAGCTGGAGGAACCTGCAGCTGAACTGGAGGAGCCAGGCAGGTTGGGCATGGTCCCTCCCCAGCTCCATTGGAGCTCGGTGCCCTGTCTGGGGCAGAGGCCAGGGGAGGTGTGGGAATCCGCTGGGAACTGTGGCGTGGCTGGGACCCTGCCCCTGCCTCCCTTCCTTGGCCTGCATGCGGTTCTGAGCACCTCTGCATGGGGCTCTGATGAACAGGCTTGCCCAGGCCAGGATCCGTCCAGCCCTTTACACCAGCCACTGGCCCTTTTTTTTTCCCACCGTGCCAGCCGCTGGGCTGGGAAGGCCTGTAGAAGGTGATACCCCCTCCCTTTTCCTAAGGGTGTGGTGTACTCCTGCACTGTCCCTCCTCTGCCCCAACCCCGTGCACACTGCTTTCCTCAGGGGGAGTTCCTGCTGCCCACGGGTGCAGCGGGGACCACAATGAATGGCTGTTCTCTGGCTGGGGGCTCGAGGAGGGGACATAAGAGGGACAACACATGGGCCTGGCTTGGGTGCAGTTAGACACTAAGGGGAAAGAGGTGCTGGATTATCCTTGTGAAGAGCAGGTGGCTCCCCCTCTGCTACCCCAGTCCATTTCTCCTGCCAGGTTTCCACAGCTGCTCTCGCTTGGCTTTTTCCCCTGCTCCCAGCAAGCTGCCTGGCTGCTGTGCAGCCAGCATGGTGCCAGCCTTGTCTGTGCCTAGGGACCCCCTCAAGGGGCAGGGGTCTGCCAGGGAAGGGCTGGAGGGGCTCTTCTGCCACATGGGTGGGTGCATTAGGGGACCAGCATGGACTCCTGGCTGCCTTGGAGCTGACAATCTCACAGGCTCGCTGTGGGTGGGGGAGGCAGGGAGCCCCCCTCTCCCCAGCAGCTGCTGAGCTTGTGTTGTACGGAACAGTATCAGGGCTGCTGCCTGCACTTGCTTGCCTTGAGCTGTGGCTTCTGCTGCTGGGGGAAATTGGTGTTGGGTCTTGTTGTCCTGTTAGCCCATCCTCGGGGAGTGAGGGGGATGATGGCAGGTTGGGGCTCTGCTGTGTGGGCCTGGGAGGGGAGAGCAGCTCCCCTGTCTCCTGCAATGGGTAGGGTGCTCAGCACTGGCTGTGCAAGCACGGGGGGGGCAGCAGTGGAGACCCCAGCTCCCCGGCCAGGCCCAGCTGCATCTGACTGACCCAAAATGTATTGTTCTAATGCACTGTAGAAATGTATGTAATGTATTTAAACCATGCAACTGTCTGAATAACAGCTGCCGTTCAGCCGGCCACATCTGTGTCGCTACTGCACCCTAGAGCAGGTTGGGGCTCCTCGGACAAGGTGGCCTGGCTGGTATCCATGGATACCTGCTCAGGGATGCATTGGTCTCTCACAGCTGCAGAGTTGCTGCTGGGAAGACCCTTTCCCACAGGGTCTGCTCATGCTGGGTGTTGAGGGGGGCCAGCTGCCCAGCCTGCCCCTCTGCACCCTGTGCCTGCAGGTCCTGCACCAGCCTCTCCCAGGCCCAGTGGCTCTTGGAGAGGGAGCTTGGCCAGCTGGTCCTCCAGCAGAGAAATCTTTCCTTGGAGAATCTCTGTTTCTCTTCCGAGCAGTTCTTGTCCTGCAGGGCAGCATGCAGCTTGTTCTCCAGCTGTCCCTGTGACTGTGCCAGGGCAGTCACTGTGAGTGACCGTGCGCTGGAGCACACTGCCCCTAGAAGCTGTGGAGAATCCCCCACTGGAGATATTCAAGAACTTCCTGGATGAAATCCTGTGCAATGTACTCTAGGATGACCCTACTTAAGCAGGGAGGTTGGACCAGATGACCACTGTGGTCCCTTCCAACCTGACCCGTTCTGTGAGGCTGTTCCCATTGCACTGCGTGCAGTACAGTGGCCTGGACCCCAGTCCTGCCACCCTGAGGGAAGGCCAGGATGGGCAGGACACAGCCAGAGCCTCACAGCCACCACTATCCACCCTTTATTAACCATTCATTGCACCCTGCCCAATACACTTAGTGTCCTCGGAGAGCCCGGCAGTGCTGACACCCGCTCTCCAGCAGCCGCCCTCCACTGCCCCGGCCGCTCAGCGCTGCTTACACGGACCCCAAGCCTGTCTGGGCCCTGCAGTCGCTCTCCAGCTCCTTCTCCGCGATCCTACAGGGAAGAAACCTGTGTTAGGGGCGTGGTCCGGCCGGGCTTCCCCCGGTTTCCCCGCTGCCCCGGCCCACACCTACCGCAGGTGGCCGAAGCGCCGCAGCGCCGCCATCCCGCCGCCGGGCCGGGCCGTTCGCCGCCGCCGGAGCCGCCGCAGGGCCCGCGCCATGCGCCGCTGGCCCGCATACCGCCAGACGAGGCGGGCACGCTCCTCCGGCCGCTCGGCTCCGCCGCTCTGGAACAGGCTCCGCAGCTCCAGCAGTCCCACGCCCTGGAAGATGTTGGCCGAGGCCCGCTTACGGCCGCGGGCTGCTGGCGCCGCCCGCCCCGGAGGGTCGCTCGCCACAGAGGCCGGCGTGCCCATGGCCCCGGCCGCTGCAGGCACCGAAGAGACGGTGTCAGGCTTCGCTCTCGCCGCTCGGCCCGGCCCGCCTCCCCGGGGATCCTGCGCGGATGCCCGGTGAGGAAGGGCGGGCGGTGGGGAAGGGCGCTGGGCAGGAGTCCAGCCGCGCGGGCGGGGCCGCCCAGGAACGCGGGAGGCGCCCCGGCTTGAGCTGGCGCACGCAAGTCCGGTCCCGCCCTGCCCTAGGGCGCTGGGCCCCGCTGTGACCCACTTTCGCTCCGCCGCCGCCCCGCGCCCGACGGCCCCTCGCACAGACCTGGCGGTGGCGGGTCCGCCCAGCACTCGCTGCGCTCCCGGACTCGCTTCGCGCCACCGCGCCGGGGTCCCGCCACTGCCCCGCGCGCCGCTCATTCACGCCCGCCCCGCGCCCGCCCCGCACCCGCCCCGCGCCCGCCCCGCGGCCTACCGCGCCCCCCCGACGCCCCCACCCCCCCCCCCCACCGCCCCGCACCCGCCCCGCGCCCGCCCCGCGGCCAATCCCCGCCCGCCCCCCAGCTACCAGGGCCAATCGGCGCCGAGGGGCGCGGCCGCACCGCCTGTCGGAGGGGGCCACGTGGCGCAGGTGACGTCACGGGCAGCGGGCGAGCCCTCGCCCCTGGGCGGAGCCACGGCGCGCGTCACTCCAAGGGGAATCCCGAGTGACGTAGGGGGGGAACCCCTGAGCGCGCCCCCCGCCGGCCGCCGCGCAGCGTCCCTGTGCGTTGTCCCCGGGACTCGCTGCCGACACTGGCCGCCGCCTCTCGCGCCCTGCGGAGGGGCTCCCTCGGCGGCGGCGGGACGGAAGGGGCACGGCGGTTCGTGCCTGACGGCGGCATCCGCGGCGGCCCTCGGGTGTCAGGCGGGAGGCGGAGGCGGGGCGGGGAGGAGAGGAGAGAGGCCCCGCGCGGGGAGGACCGTAAAAGTGCCAGATGTTTGGCAGCGGCCGGGGAAGGAAGTCGCTGCCGGGGCCCTGAGTCCCGCCCGAGCCGCGCCGGAGCAGTCAGGGCCGCGCCATGGCTCGCACGGCTCCCCCGTCAGTGCCGCCGCCCCCGGGGCCGCCGGCCCGCGGCTCGCTCAGCCTCCACCGCGCCTACCTGAGGAGCCCGCTGGGCTTGCTGCGCCTGGGTCAACTGGCGCTGGGCGCTGCCTTCTGGGTGACGGTGGCGGCTAACAAGTACGAGGGGGCGGCCCACTTCGCCCTCTTCGCCGCCGTCCTGGTCTGGCTCCTCACCCTGGCCCTTTTCGGGCTGAGCCTGCTGGGGCGCTGGGAGCTGGTGCCCTGGCTGGGCTCCCGCTGGCTCCTCACCAACCTGGTGCACGACCTGGCGCTGGGTGTGGGGCTTTATGCAGCTGCCACTGGCATCATGGGCCACAAGGCCGGTCAGAGAAGCTATTGCAACCTTCCAGGCTACAGCCAGCACTGCCTCTACGGTGCCTACCTGAGTGCCTCTGTCTGCGGGGGCATCACTGCCTGCCTGTATCTCTTCTCCGGGCTCTACTGCCTGTCACGGCGTTGCCGGGACCAGCGTGACATCATCTGAGACCTTGAGCCACTTGGCTCCCCTTCTTCTCGCTCATGGACAGAGCACAGCCCCTCTCTGGGACAAAGTGACCCTGCTGCCCCATCCCCTCCTAGCTGACTGCACTGCAACTCCTCCAGAGACCCCTGCACAGATGGATGGACAGACAGAGGCCTTCCCCAAGCACACCTTTCCCTGCAACGCACCGAGACATCATGGACACCCAGCCACTGTACAGGCCCTTCTCCCACCTCTGAACCCAAGGAAGGACCCAAGTGGAGAGCCCCTAAGAGGGATATCAATTTTTGGGAGCCCCTCCAGGACCTCTGCCAAACTCCCCTGCTCCCGACCTTGCAGACGCTGCATGCTCAGGTGGGTGCTGACCTCTCCCCAGGGTGGAGGGGAACTGGCCTGGGAGAGCTGAGAAGGGGGCAGTGGTGCCTAGTGGGGTTGGGTGGGCATAAAAACCACCTCAACCCACTGGCAGCCCCTTCTCGCCATTCCAGCTGCGTGGCGCCTCCGCAATTCCCTAACAGAGGCTCCGAACTCGGCTTCCCCAGCCCGGGCCCCTCCTTCTGTCTGGCCTGAAAACATCCTTCATCTTATCGGATCCCCGCGGGGCTCAGCCCCTCCCTGCCCTGCACTCTGGGAGTGTGGAGACACCCGGGTACCACACAACCAGACCCAGCGTCACCCCAGGCCCCCGGACACAACCCAGGTCCAGTCTGGGGTCTGAGCAGGGCAGCAAGGCCTCCATCACTGCAGGACAAGGGGAAGGACGAGTGGGGTCTTACCCTGGGCGGGGGTAAATTCCTCCAACCTTGGAGTTTGTACAGCCCCAGGATGGGACCAGGTGCCCCTGGGGGTTGAAGGGGCCAGTCTTGGGGTCATTCTCCTGCTGTTCTGCAGAGAGGTTTGTGGCTCTGAGCCACCCAGAGCCACTGAAGCAGACTGGGGCCAGGCTGCTCCAAAAGGGACAGGCACAGCCTCGCTGATGTTTCTGGAGGCTGGCCTGCAGCCCTGCCTGGCTCTGCTGCACTTGGTTTATCATCCCAGAAGATTCTGATCTCTGGACTCTCCGACTTCATCTTGGGACCAGGCAGCGCCTGGAGACTGTGGCAAGGTAGAAGGGTGAGCATGGCAGCATGGCAGTGCTGGGCTGCTGCTGGCACTCTGGCCATGGGGGAACTGGGACCGGGCATTGTGGGGGGACAGCCTGTCTTGGAGAACAGGAGAAGAGAACACTGCCACTGGAGCCAGCCCAGCCTTGGATCAGCCTCCACAATCCACCAAGGACCAAGCCCTGAGGAGGCCATGTAGGGCCAACTGGAGAAATAAGCAGCCAGAGACAGAATTTTTGGAGGAGCACCACACCAGGGCTGCCCTGCCACAAGCCCTCCTTGCCCTGCCTGGAGGCAGATCCTCTCCTTTGGTCTTGGTGCGAGGGAGGGTCTGCCCCAGTCTCTGTATGGGCTCAGATCAGTGGGGTGGGTGTCCCCAGCAGCTGGCCACAGGGTCTGGCTGTTGCTTGGGGTTCCCTGGTGCCTTTTTTGGGGTGGAGAGCAGCAGCTGTGATCCTCCTGGGGCTTGAAGGGGCTCGGGGTTGGTACTGGGTCCCCGCTTCCATCATGAGGTGCTGTCCCAGCAGATATCCGTTGTGCTCAGGGGCCCTGCCAACCCCTGGGCCATTGTCTCTTCACTGGGTGGGATGTGCCATCCCTGCCCTGTCAGGGCTGGTCCCTGACATCACCTGCCTCCGCCTGTTCTGGTGCAGTCCCTGGCCCAGGCTGCCCAAAATGCCCTCTGTGCTTCTGCCAGCACAAGTGCCTTTCTCTGGCTTTCTGCAGCCCTGTCTGTCATGCTGGCTCTGTCCCCCTACAGCCTCCTCTCTGGTGCCCGTGGATTCACATTCCAAATAAAGCAATGTTGGCGCTCACTGGGTGTCTGGGGCTTTGTGCTGGGGCTGGAACCTGCTGAGTACGAGGTCTGAGCTGGGATCACTCCCAGCTCTGTAGTCTTGTAGCCCTTTCTCCTGGGGCCTCTCTGCTTGGAGCCCCTGGCCGTGGTCACAATGTCCTGGGGTGCTCTGGGGTCACAGGCAGGCTCCACTGGCACCTCTCAGTGCCTGGCGGAGCAGAGGGAGACTGAGTCCCCAGGGCTATGTGGTTGCAGGAATGCACTGAGGACAGGATGGAGCTGCATTCCTATGGGCTTTGTCACTCAGGGCTGAAAGAGCCCTCTGTCCTTGGGCCAGGATACTGCTAGGCAGTCATGCCCACGCTGTTGGGCCCCCAGAGGATCAGGGACCGGAGGGTCAGGGACCGCCTAGGGGCAGCTGGCATCTCCCAGGACTGGCTCCAGCCCTGTGATGCACTCTTGGGATGGGGTTGAGCCTCCCCTGTTCAGCAGAGGCTGTGGACAGCCGACAGCATTGTTGAGCCCTCATTGCCCAGGAGTCAGCACAGGGGTAAAACAAGGTTGCATGGAGTATTATGAGATCCCTACCTTTTGGCATCGGAGGAAACCCAGGATCCCCAGAGCATCCCTGGGAGCCAGCAGCCCTGCTCTACTGCAAGCACCTGTCAGGACAGCTCGTGGTGCCCAGGGAGATGGGGAGCTGCTGTGCAGGGCAGTGCCCGTGCACCCAGGGCTGGGCTGCTGCGGGGGCACGAAGGGGCAGCAGGTGAGCTGCCAGCCACGGTTACGGGCCTGGAGGGAACCTGTCGCTCCCTCGCAGGGCCCACGCGTGTGGGGCTGCGCCCTGGTCTCTCCCCGGGGAGAGGTGCCACAGCAATGGGCTCACGGGGACAAACCCGCTGTGCCCTACACGGCTAGGTGCAAGCCATGCCAAGACCCAGTCTGGGACTGAGACTTGGACCAGGACTGAAACGGATCGTGCTCAGCCCCGGACTCGGACAGGATCCGGGCTGTGACTGAGCGCTACACCAGAGCAGAGGCGAACCGAGACAGGGCCAGGACGCTGATTAACCGTGGGTCTGGGCCGAGCCTCGTGTCTAGACCAGACCCATCCACACGCAGGACCCACGGAGCGCCACGGGCAGGGCCGGGCGGCACCGGGCACCAGAGGAGACGCCGCCGCTTCCGGCGCCGCCCGCTCCGCCCCGCGGAGGCGGGGCCTGTGCGCCGCGCCCCGGCTCGGCCCTCTGATTGGCTGCGCGCGGCGCCGCGCCCTGGTCCGGCTCTCCGATTGGCTGCGCTCGCGGCGCGCCCGCCGCGTCACGGCAGCGGCCGAGGGCCGAGGGCGGCGGTGCCGGTGCGGCCCCGTCCCGGTGCGGCCCCGGTGCCGTCATGCAGGCGGTGGAGCGGGACGGGGCGGCGGGAGGCTCCGAAGGGGTGGCGGGCGGCGGTGAGGCCCCACCAGAGCCGTCGCCGCCCAAGGCCGCCGCCGCTTTCGACCTGCTGGAGCTGGTGCGGAGCTACCGGCGACTGGAGCTGTACCTGGAGCCGCTGCGGGACGCGGCCGAGGGCGTCCGCTCCCTCCTGAGGTAGGTATGGGATGGGCTGGGACCCGTACCGAGATCGTCCCCGGGGCCTCACGTCCCTCGCCTCCCCCTGTCTCGGCAGGTGGCAGCGGCCCGTGTGCTCCCTCCTGGTCTGCCTCGGCCTCAACTTCCTCCTGCTCACCCTCGGACAAGGTGCGTGTCGGGGGTCGAGGCCGGTCCCCTCCCCGGACCCCCCGGGCTGACGCTGTCCCACCTCTTCCAGCCGCCTGGTACTCGATGCTCGCCCTGCTGGTCGCGGTGCCGGCCCTGCTGGGCTACCTGCAGGAGTCGTGCCGGGCCCGGCCCTCGGAGCCGGAGCTGGTGCGCAGGAGGTACCACAGCATCCGCAGGGAGGACCTGCGCAAGGTGCAGCTCTCCCGGCAGGAGGCCATCGCCCAGGTCAAGAGCTTGTGAGTCCCTGGGGCCGCCCCAGCTCTGGGGCTGTGGGGACCTCTGCAGCCGAGAAGGCTTCTCTGGGGTTCTGCAGAGAGTCTGGGTTTGTGCCAGGCTGGCCACTGTAACCCGTGGGGGGGAGTCAGAGTGTGTGTTTGTGAGGCTTTTTTGTGACTCTGAGGTCTTATTCACAGCCTGATCCAGCTGGAGGGGTTTCTGAGCGGGATGTGTTGCAGCTGTGAGGCCGTGTACCGTGTGCTGTACTGGGAGAACCCCACTGTCTCTTCCCAGTGAGTAGTACTGGGTCAGACACCCTGTGGTGGGCTTGGTGGGGAGAGGGGGCCTCCGGAGCTGTATTTGATGTGTTTGGTACTTGGAGAGAGCAAGTGGAACACCAGATGAAGGAAGGGGTTTTATGCTGTGGTGTGAGTTGCTTCAACTTGACCGCAGTATCCTGCTGTTTTTTGTAGGTTTTATGGGGCACTGCTGGGCACTGTTTGTGTCCTTTACCTACTGCCCCTCTGCTGGGTCCTGGCCATCGTCAACAGCACCCTGTTCCTGGGCAACACCCAGTTCTACCAAGGTATGAGAACTCTCTGGAAGTGTCCTGTGTGGGATGGTTTGGGGAAAGGCCCTCTGAGGCCAGGGATCCTGCCCTGGGCCTCTCCCAGCACCCTCCCATGCGCACAGTGTCAGGCTCTGCTTGAACCCCCCTCCCAAGGGCAACAGTGCCCTGTGATGGTGCTCAACAGCCCAGGGTGGGTGGTGTGGTCCCAGGGCTTAGCTGTTGGAGGTGAGATTCTCTCCTGATGTGTGTCCCAGCCTGAGTGCTGTTCTCTTCTCTGCACTGTGGCAAACCATGGCCTGCTAATGCAGCCTGTGCATGAACATCACCACCCCTCTCAGTCCCTGCCCCTGCTCTTCAGGACTTGAAACGTGTTCAGTGCCTGTGGCAATGTATGACACAGGTCTGAAAACATGCCATTGGAAGAGAGAGGAGCTGGAGGCACTCCCTGTTCTGTGGCACATGCTGGAGGAGCATTGGATGTGTCTGAGCTGTAACTAAGGCCCCTCCTGTTCCCTATCCTGAGCTGGGGCAGGTGTTGGAGGGGTTCCTTACTGCCCTAACTTTGATGTGTGAGCAAAGAGGGGCTCGGAGTACCTGAGGGGTCAAGGTTGTATGTGCCAATGTCCCACCTTGGGCCCTGGAGATCAACTCTTGGAGACGACTTTTGTGTGGTGGGGCTGGGAGAAGGGAAGTGCCAGCCTACTCCAGCTGCTTTCTCCCCTTACCAGTGATAATGGAGCTCAAGGCCTCGATTGAGCAGTGCGTGGGCACCAAGCCCCTCGAGAGCGCTCCAGAGCCTGCTGAACCCCTGCCAGCAGCTGCTGCCCCAGATCGGACCCCCACACCCACCAGCGCAGAGGTGAGATAGGGACAGGGCTGGCAGCTGGGCCGTGGGAGTTGCAGAGTCAGCCCCTTGGGGCTGACCGTGCCTGTGTCCCTCTACCCACAAACTTGTTTGAGCTGCCAGCTCTGCTGGAAGCCTGTGAACTACTCTTGAGTTATTGGGAGGCTGTTCTACTGCCCTGGGGGCTTGGCTCAAGTCCTTTTGCCACGCGTTAGGATGTGGTCTGGGGAGACGGGGCCTCATCTCACCTTCAGGGACTCGTGTCGTCTCATAGGGCTGCCCAAGGCCTGGTCCATTGTCCTGGAACCTCCTGCAGGAATGTGGGTCCACCTTTGAACAGAGGCAGGAGAACAGCTGGACTAGCTATGTGAATCTCTTGCAGGACCTTACCCCTGGCAGCGTGGAGGAGGCAGAGGAGGCAGAGCCTGATGAAGAGTTCAAAGATGCTATTGAGGTTTGAGCCTGGTGGGAGGTGGGCTGTGCCTGAAGGGCAGCTGAGGTGGGAAAGGGCCTTGGTGGGCAAGCTGGGTGCTCAGAGAGGGTGGCTGTGGGGCTGGGTGCCTCTGACTCCGTCTATGCTCACCCTCATCTCTTCCCATGCTGCGGGAGAAGGAGAACCAGCTGCTGGTCATGGTGAGTACTGCCATGCCAAGGCGTGCAAGAGGAACATCTCCTCCCACTGGGGCTGGCAACCTTTTCTTGGTTTGCCAGTGGCTTGTGGTGATGCCAGGTGGAGCATCCTGCTTGTTGGGTACCCGTCTCTGGGGTGGGCTGCCCTGCAGCCCTCGGCATGGCCCCAGCCACTGCTCTGCTCTCTGCAGGAGGATGACGAGAGCTCTCAGTGCTCAACCGATTTTGACCTCAGCCTCCCGGACAATGGTTTTATGAGCAAAAACGAAGTGATCCGCAGCAAGGTGTCACGTCTGACCGAGCGCCTGCGCAAGCGCTACCCCAGCAATAACTTCGGTAAGTTTGGGAGCAGGTGCTTCTTGGGGGAGCTCAGCAGAGGGATCTGTGCTGCTTGCAGTGGTGACCATGAGACTTGAAGTGGACAGAGTGGTGCAGTACCTGCCAGGGCTGTGCTGACACCTCCAGTGACCTTCCCCTCTCTATGGGGAGTATGTTCCCAACCCTACCTAGGAAAGGCAAGGATGGGAAGGTGCAGGAACGTCATCTCCAAGCGGAACCTTTACAACAGCTCTGGGTGTTCCTCTACCACTCACAGCTCCAGGCATCAGAGCCCTGTCTGACCTCTGCTCTCTTTCTTTCAGGGAGCTGCACGGGCTGTGCAGCCACCTTCTCTGTGCTCAAGAAGAGGGTGAGTCTTTGGCTTCTACCCCAGCTTGCTGGGTGCACCTGGGGCAGAGGTGTTGCCCATGTCTGGCTTGCCCTGGCTTTCTCCAGCAGCTCAGGTGTCTGGCCTTGGTCTCAGCCCAGATGACCTCAGCTAAGTGCTGGGTGTTGCCATGTGCTTAATGGTGCCAGGAATCCCTTGCACTGTGGAGCATTTGTCCCTTTACTCCTTTGGAAGCTGACTCAGACCAAACCCACATGTGCTGTTGTAGCTCTGTGTCCTGGTTTAGTCCATGACTTGTGGCCTGAGAGATTTCTGGTGAAGCAGAGCATGGGTCTGCTTGTGGGAACGACAGAAACAAACGCCACCCTGTTGCCTTATCTGAGCCCCTATGTGTGACACTTGGCACACAGTCCCTGGGCAGTTCTGGGAAGGATATATCTCCTGTCCCCTCCAGGCTCACATTGCTGTCTTCCTGCTGCCTCCCCTTCTGCAGACTTGTGGCGCCCTTCCCTTATTCCTGAGTTAGTCCGATATACACCTGGGACTTACCTCCATCTCTCTCCACAGAGGAGCTGCAGTAACTGTGGGAACAGCTTCTGCTCCAGGTGTTGTTCCTTCAAAGTCCCCAAGGCTGTGATGGGAGCCACGGGTAAGTGGAAAGGTGGAGGAGGGCAGAGCTCCTGCTTCCACCTGTGCTGTCTGCCCCAGGATTTGCCCCAGCCCTGGTGGGGAGGGTAGACAGGACCTGCCCAGTGCAGCCTGGCTCAGGACAGAGCAGCAATGGGTTTGCAGCTCTCCGAGCAGCTCTGTGGCTGGGGTCCCTAGCCTATGGTGGGAAAGGGGGAGCATCTCTGACGCCTGCTTTCCTTTCCAGCCCCAGAGGCTCAGAGGGAGACGGTGTTTGTGTGTGCTCTGTGCAACCAGGTGCTCATCAAGTGATGAAACAGACCCAGCTCTTGTGGCCTGCACTGCCTGACACCTGGGACAGCGGGCAGGCACCCTTGCCACCAGGAACCTGGACTGTTTGGATCCCAGTGTGGCATTCCCCAGACAGAGGATGCTTGCACTCTCTGCTCCTCCTGCTAGTGCCAGGCTAGGGCCTGACCAGCTCTCCTTGCCACGCGAAGGCCGAGTCCCTGTGGTGGAATATTGTCCATGGCTGTGCCCCATCCCTGCAGCTGCTCCAAGCCCTGGGTGCTCTCCGGCACTTGCTGCACCCTGCCATGTGCTTGCCCAGGCCCTGTGGCCTGGCTCAGTGATGGAGGAGCCATCTTTCCCTTCACCTCCTGGTTGGGGTGGAACAACCTCAGGGCTCTGTCCCTACCTTTCCCAGCACTGTGCTATAAATGACTGTATTTTTGGGATCAAGTCAGAACTCTACCTGCACCTCCAGGAGATGTGGTCCTTGGTCCTGGTCAGCTGACACTCTGCTGGTCACTCCTGTGCTCCTTGGCCTCACCACCTGCAGGTTTAGTCTTTTACCCCTGGATTTGGCTGTAGTGCAGAGGAGGGTGAGTTTGGGCTGGGCTGTGTGGCCGTGTCTCCAGTGTGAGAAGAGGCAGGAGTTGGTGCTGCTCTGTGCACTTAGTGACTGCTGCTTTCTAATACAGATTAATATATAATTGCATATAGAGAATGACCAATAAATTTCTTGTCCTTAGCTGGCTCTTGTCTTGTCCTAGTGAAAGCTGTCCCAGCCCCAGGTGACTGATACCTCTATGGCCTTGGCCCTGCAGGTGCTCATGGAGAAATGGTGTGTCTCTGCCACCAGCTCTCTGTGCTTTACTGGAGTTTCCATCTTCTGTCCTGCTGTAGCCTTATTTACTCCCTGCTCAGAGCTGTGTGCAGCCACCCTTTGGCTGTGCCAGGGCTGGATCTTGCTGGGCTGGAGCCAGGGAACACCTCAGCTCTGACAGGAGCTGCTGGGCTTCCTCTGCCTTCCGTGGCTGCTCCTTCCCCTGCCCTACCCATGCAGTGGTCCCACCAGCTGCCTGTGTGCACAAGGATGACCTTTTCCTGTGTGAACAGCAAAGCTCCCAGCTATTCCAGGAATGTGACCCTGGCTGCTGTGCAGCTGGGAACCGCCACGACCTGGGTCCCTGCCAGCCAGCTGCAGCTTCCCCCCAGCCGGGGAATCTGGGGGGGCCAGCGCTCTTGGGCTGGCAGTGCCCACCAAGCTGTGACACCCACCAGTCTGAGAAGTCACTGGAGCCCAAACCTCGCTGCAGGTTTTACATCCCACCAGTGTGGGAGTTGTATGGGGCAGCTCCTCTTGGCTGTGGATCATAAACCCCTTCCTATGGAAATCTGAGGGAAAACTGGATTTGGCATTGATGATGAGGGTGTCTGGGTTATGCTGTGTGTGCGGGGGGACTGGCTCAGCAGTTACTGGGGGCAGTGAGGAGGGCTGTGTAGCACCCCAAGAGCTGTGGGGTTGTGTTTGTGTATGTGTCTGCAGTGGGTTAAGTACTGGGCTGGGGAGGATGAGCTGTAGAGCTCAGACAGCCAACCGTGGGAGGCAGAGGAGTTACTTGTCTTTCTAGAGAAAACACTTGGAGCAATGAGCATGATGGCCATGTATGTCTGAACACTCCCTGGAAAGATGCTAATGACACAGAATACAGAGGACTGCGGATAAACTTGCGCTGTGGGAGATGGGGTTTTATTTATGCATTTTAAGTTTTGCAGTTAAATGTCACGATTGACAATGTTTATTCCTGTGGTGGTGTGCTCAGCACTCACTCTCTGAACATACCTTCTAATGATATTTGAATTTTTTCCTCATTTTTTTCCCCAGTGGCTGGGGAGAGGCGGGAGGGCAGTAACTCCCTGCCCCCGGTGTGAGGCTGGGGCAGGGGCTGGCTGCCATGTGTCCCTGTCTGGCTGCAGGGCAGGGGCACTGGCACGTTCCCTGACAGGAGCAGGATGTCAGTGCCATTTGGGGTTCTGGAGGCTCACTGGTGGGGCTGAGACCATGCCAAGGAGGGCAGAGGGAGAAGGGGTCACCTCAGTGCAGTGCAGGGCAGGTGCCCAGTGGTCCTGCCAGCCTGGAGGAGGGTGAGTGCAGACATCCCACAGCCTCAATTTCCCTCTTGTCCCGAGAGGCTCCCTTGTGGCCAGGCCAGGCCAGCTGCGATGAGATGATGCAGTGCCAGGCAGCCAGGCACTGGGTAAATATCCAGGTGTCCACTCTCAGGCCTCCCTCACCCGTTGGGATGGGTGGATACATGTGTGCATTGGGTAAACAGGACTGGGGTGGGCAGGACGCCCCCTTGCTAACTGAGACTGGGGGGCAGCCGGGGGAGTCGAGCCAAGCTAAGGACCAGCACCCTCCTGCCATCAGAGGGGCTAGGCTGAGAGCTGCCCTGGTCCTTGTGATGCTGGGAAGGTCCTGCCTGGTGCAAGTGGGTGGCACCAGAAGTCTTTTGGGAAAAGGTGGGAGGTTGTGGCGTGGGAGGTCTGGCGGCCGGGCAGGGCTGGCAGGCAGCTGCAGGCAGGGCTTTCAGGTGATAGGGTGTGGAGTGGCCAAAGTTGGTGGCTGTCTGGTCCAGGATCTTCCCCCTACTGTGCTCAGTGCGAGGCTGCTCACATGTGCTGCCAGGCCCCAGCCTGCGGATTTGTCCCCTGGGATGACAGAGGGAGAAACCTCTCTGGCAAACACTGTCAGACTCAGCTGTGGGGCTCCAGCAGCAGTGATGCCTCTGTCCCCTCACCCTGCTCATCATGACACCCTCCCAGGGTCCTTGGAGGGGCAGGGGTGTCTGAGCGTCCAACCATGCCTGTGACTGCTGGGAATTTCATCCCTTGGCTTGTCTGGACTGCCCAGCCTGAGGCTCTGGGCATGGCAGCTGGAGCGGGGTAGAGCCAGAGCTTGGGGTGACCCTGCTCCCTTGGGCTGCCCCATTCAGTTGGCAGGACTGGGACCCCTCTCCCATTCTTCTGGGGTCCCTGAGGGAGCCCCAAGGGGCAGTTGCTCATGAACAACATTGAGCTGGACACAGACTTCTCTGAGGTGGAATAATTTACTGTCGTGTGTATGGGCAAGGGGTGCCTGGGCTGGGTCATGCCAGGGTTGTGTGTGAGGGATGCAGCAGAGCTGGTCTGGGGGCCTTGGAGGTGCACCCCTCCACACACTGAGCCATGTGGAATGAGGGGTGAGGAGCCCGGGCAGGGGCTGTGATGTTCTGGTCACTTGGTCTTGAGGGGAACAGTCTGTGGGGACAGTGGGGCAGAAGGGACCTGCCTTGGCTGGGGTGGGTCTGTGCAAAGGTGAGATCCAGGGCTGGGGTGTGAGCTCAAGGTAAGGGCATGGGATATGTTGGTGGGCTGGAGTAGGGACTGCTTGGGCTGAGGATCTGGGGCAAGTCATGAGGGAGCTGGGCAGGGTACACTCATACAGGGTGGGGGTCCAAGGTACAGCCAAGTGGTCCCAAGAGGGCCAAGCAAGGATCCTAAATGAAAACAAGGGGCTCTAGGCAGCTGGGCAGGGAGCTTGGGAGTAGCCAGGGGTCTCTAGTGCAGACTAGGGCTCACAAGCATGCAGAGCAAAGGTCCTGAGTTCAGCCTAAACTCCTAGATGTGGGCAGGGGTCCTGGGAGCAGAACAGGGGTCCCAAGGGTGCAGAAAAAGGCTCTCAGGAGGAGGCAGGGGTCCTGGTTGTGGATCAAGGCTCCCACAAATGCAGCTGGGAATCCTAGGGATGCGGAGCAGGGTTCTGGGGCACAGCCAAGAGGCTGAGGTGAGCAGAGCTGGGATCCTGGGGTGCGGCTAGAGATGCCAGGGATGTGGTTTTGGGCCAGTGCAGGAGTCCTGGGAGAGGGTATGGTGGGTAGAGTGCTAGTGCTGCCCAGCCCCATAGAGCAAGGGGTGGTAGAGGGGGCAAGGATAGGAGAACATGAACTTGACTGCAAACTTCATCTCCTTGTTGTGCTTCTGCCAGGGGTAGATGGCCAGGAGGAGCAGGCGGCCGCCCACCTTGCGGCCCATCACCAGGAAGCTGCCACTGAGGCTGTCCAGCTGGGGGCAGGGGCAGGCGCCTGCGTTCCTCATGTGCAGCACCATCTTCTTGGTGTCCTTGCGTTTGAGCGGGCCCAGCTTCAGCACCTTCTTCTTCTGGGCAGCCACCAGCCGCCGCTCCCCGTTCTCCTCCGTCATCTCCTTGATGCGCATCTTCACCACTGTGTGGGGCAGCCGAAGGGCATGGTTGGGGGAGGGGGGCATTGCTGGGACACCGGGGAGGGGAGGGTCTGGGCCAGGCACCTGTGCAGAACAGGGTGCAGCCCATCCCTGGGATGGGTCTCTGGGGAAGTTACTATGTGGAAAGGGGAAAGGGGTTATTGAGTGACCCTCCCACATGTCCCTTTCTGTCTATCCCCCCACCAATGTCTCCTCTTGTGGTGCACCCATCCATGCATGGTCTGAAGGGAATGGCCAGGGATCTCCCATGGGGCTGTCCCCATACACCCCCACCCTCTGGTCAACCCCTGCCTGGGCTGTCAGACCTGGGGGAGGCAGACCCCTCTCCAGGGGGGCTGGGAAGCAGACCCCAGCACTCACCAAAGTCACTGGAGCACATCTGCTCCATCATGCCATCCGCCTTGTGCTCCATCTCACACTGGGTGCAGATCTTGGACACTGTGGTGAGAGACTAGTCATTGTCACAGCTTCCTGCTGCTGATACTTGTCACCTGGACCATCTCCTCGGGGACTGCTTGGGAGAGTCTCAGCAGCTTCTCTGCTCCCTAGGCAGCTGTGCTGGGGTAATGGGGGGGCACAGAGCACCTCTCTGGCCAGTGTCCCAGCATCCCCCCCAGCAGAGGGGATATGGGGATGCCCTCCCACCAGATGTTGTCGCTTTGAAGCACAGGAACAGCGAGGGTGGCCCCAGCCTGAAGGGTGTTGTAACAGCCCCGATCCTGACCCTGGGCTGCCTTTGGCTGATGTGCCCTCCCCTATCTGAGGGGACAGCCACCTGCAGCAGCAACGTGGGACTGAGACCCACAGATGCAGTATGCTCTTTGCTGCTGGCATGGGACCCAGAGGAAGGAGGATATAGATAGCACTGTGGTGGATCTGCCAGTGGCTCCCACCTCATCCCATGTTCTCCCCTGTCCTGGGGCAGTTCTGTGCAGGCAGCTGGGTCCCCAGCTCCCTCAAGCAATGAGTGGTGTCCAGACAAAGCAGCTGATGCTGCTGGTACTGCACCCACTCGTGCCCTGCTGCAGACAGAGGGTCCTTGGCCAGTACCAGTGTCCCGAGCTATGCTTCGAGGGGTGAAGGGATGGTGGTGCAGGGGCTCCACATGCATCCCCATCCCATCCACAGTACCCTTCCCACTTACCTGGTGGCGGAGTGGCTTTGCTGTTCCCAAACTGGACGGCAATGCAGAGCTCATGGTCAGAGGGGAACTTGCCACAGTGCAGCATCTCGGGCCAGGGGAAGCCGTAGGACTCCATGACAGGGGCACAGGAGTCACGTACCACCTCACAGAGGGAGCGGCAGGGGTAGACGGGCCGGTCGAGGCAGACGGGGGCGAAGAGGGAGCAGAGGAAGAGCTGCGTGTCAGTGTGGCACTGCTTGGCGAGCAGGGGCACCCAGCTGCCAGCCTGCTGCTTGGCCTCGGCCATGGTCTCGTGCTCCAGCAGGTTGGGCAGCCGCATGCGCTTGTAGCCCACGTCGCGGCAGAGCTGCATGTCGGGCGGGATGTCGAGGCACTGCGGCTCCCGCCCGTAGAAGCGCCCATGGGGCAGGTTCTCGGGCTGCCACCCATAGTAGTCGTAGTGCTGCCCGCCGCCCAGAGACCCTGCCAGCGCCAGCGACAGGGCCAGCAGCGCCGTGCTTCCCGAGCCCGGGGGGCTGCCTGCCTCCGGCATCGCCGCTGCCCGCCTGCCGCTGCCGGCCGTGGCTGCCGAGCGGGACGGGAGCGTGTCTCGGCACCTCGCCTGCTCCCTTAGCGCCTCCCACGCTCGCTGCCCTTTCTAAGGAGGCTGGAGGCCTCTCCGGCAGCCAATCTGCTCTGGCTGCCGGGCCCCCCGGGGCTGGCCCCCGGCTCCCCCCCCCCAGCCTGCCCACCCCGCTGCCCCAGCCCTCCCTCTCTCCTCGGTGCATGGTGCTCCATGCCTCCCACCCTCCCAGGGAGCCTCTCTGCATGCACCCCTTCAGCCCACCCTGGCGCTGTGTGTCCCTGGGGTGATGCTGTCTGGAAGGGCTGGCTTGTCTGTCCCATGGGGATGTGCTGTGGGCACAAGGTGCCCCCATTATACACCAGTCCCCCTGCCCGTCCCGACTGGCACCCCAGAGGCATGCCCTGTCAGGTGCCAGGGGATGTTGGTTATTACCCTGTGCCCCTTCTCTGTCCTGTGCCCCATGGGGTCTGGGTTTGGGTATGCTTGGGGTTTAGAGGATGGAGGAATAGGGCATCCCAGAGGCTTCATGCTTCAGCACTGGGGGAGAGCTGAGGTACCCAGGTGCCATGTGTACCATCAATGCCAAGGTGATGCCAATAGGCATGGAGTTTTTATTCTTCATGGGTGGCCCAGTCAGCATGCACTTTGGACAGCCCATGGTCTGCTAGGCACAGGTCTGCTGGGGTTACACCTCCCAGCAAAGGGCTTTCACACAGGCTCTGCCAGTGCCCAGGGTGTGGGCAAAGCTGCAGCCCAAGTGGGGTGAGAGTCCTGCCAGGGCCACATTCCCCCATTCCCTTGGAGATGGGCTGGGCCAGGGGGTGCAAGACTTAAGACCCCATTAGAAGCCCATTTGTCTGCAGGGGTTATCTGGGACATCCCCTCCCTTTCCCGTGATCGATGCTCCAGCCTGGCCAACAGGCTTTGGGCTGTCGCTGGCCCCTGCCTGCCGGATAAGGCAGCTCTGTTAATGGTGATAGAGCAAACAGTCCAGTTCACGCAGTGATAGCAGCTGCTCTTTGCCCTGGGCTGGGGGCAGGGATCGTTCCCCCAGTCCTGGTGGGGTCCATCTGCTTTGAGGCCATGCTGGGAACCTCAGCCACACGACCTACCCTTGCCTGCAGCCTGCCTGCCCTGCCCATGCCCTCTGTGCTGGGCTCAGCAGCCATCACTGCATCACTGATGCTTACTGCCAGCCCGAGGGTGGGCTGGGTTCATCTCACCCCAGCCGAGCCCGGAGATGGCACCATTAATGTGTAACTGCCGGGGAGCCCGATAAGATAGAGCGGCCCTTTATCAGGGCTGCCTGGTAGCAGGAGGGAGGGTGCTGGAGGGATCAGGCTGTCACGGCAGGAGTGAGATTGTCTGGAGATAAATGCTGATAGAAAATAACTAATCCGTGATGGATGGGCTTGGGCAGGGTGTAACTGCCATGAGAGCTAGGCTGGGAAGGGGCTGGCAAGGCCTGGGAGCAGGAGTTGGGAGGTGGAGGCAGAGCAAGGCTGTGTGTGCAGGGTGGAGTTGCCAGTGTGTGGGATGCTGAGCACAGCCATGGGTGTGCCATGATGAAGGTGAGGGGGCTGGTGAGGCTGGGGTTGAGTGAGGGGCTCTCTGCCAGCTGGCCCAGTCCCTCTGTCTGTCACGATGCCTTCATTAGAGCCACTGAATCACCTCCTGTCAACATGGCCATGCTGGGGGGAGCGCGGCTGGCTTCAGGATAGGGATGTCCATTCCTGCTCCCACCCTTCTAGGTGTCCTGGCAGCCTTGTCTCTGAGCTGAGACTTTGCCTCTGCTCTAGGGGTTCCCTGATGCACTCCCATTGCTTCCTTAACCCTTTTCTACCCAGGATGCCTCAGGGGAGGTAGATCTGGGGTGTACCCCAGAGAAGGGTATGGACCCAAGGTAGGTGGATCTGGCACCCTTCCCTGCATGCTGTCTGCACAGGTTGATCTAGTGTCCACATTCCTGTCCTGCAGCCATGCAACTGTCTGGGAGACTGACACTTGTGCCTGTCACTCCAGGGAGCTGGCTGTGCCAGCACTTGTGTCACTGCCTGTGTCGCCTGTCACAGCAGCGAGGACAGAAGCGGGGCCATGGGAGCTGCCCCCTCTGCAGTGGGGACCTCAGGGACGGTGAGCCAGAGTGGCAGGGTAAGAGGACATCCCCCTGAGGGTACCCCATTGACACTCCAGGCCCTCCCTATGGAGGACCTGTGCCTGGTTGTAGCACAGAGGAGATCTGAGCTGGGGGAGCAGGAGGCTCCTGGGAAATGAGATGCTGAGAAGGACCTTGGCCTCCTCTTTCCATCCTTGTGTCCCACTCTCCTGCCTCAGCTTTGGGTGCTACTGACCTTGTTTCTGTGAGTAAAGATGCATCCCCTGGGCCTGGGTGGGCTGACTGGGCTGGATGGGTTCTCTCCCATCCTACTGTCCTTCCCATCCTGATTCTTGGGCTATGTCAGTGCTGGACATGGGATGCACTCGCTGTGGAGCAGGGATGTCTGGGAGAGGACAGCACACTGGGGCTGACCATTCAGGGGCCCTCAGGAAGGGACAGCATGCTGGGGCTGTCTGTGCAGGGACACGTGTCCGAGGGTGTCCAGCAGCTGAAAGGAGAGAGCACCCTGGCTGGGGGGCAATGCTGGGCTGGCAGCACAGCTCCATGGGGGTGGCCCTGCCTGGGAGTACTTGTGGGAGTTTGGGGCATGACTGGGGACACTGTGGGGTCGAGGTAGCCCGGGGGCAATGCGGAACCATCAGGGTGGGCAGCGCACAGGGTCAGTGGTGGCTGTGCACTTGCCCTGCGCCCACACACGCTCACTTGCCCGGCAGCCCCAGGAATGTGCTGGCAGCGTTCCCAGCCCAGCTGCGGAGCTGACGCGCTCTCCCAACCCCGACCCAGCACCTCCTGGCCCTACCCAGTTCCTGCCAGCTTGCAAACAGACCCTCCCTGTTCACTGCCGGACACCCCGGTCCTGGCCCCCAGCACCTGGTCCTGCTCAGCAGGGCAGGGAGGGGGCATGTCCCATGTGGGGGACCCTCTGAGGAAGAGTCCCTTTGCTTCATGGCGTGGCACTACATATAGGGACCTCCTATGTAGTGCTGTTTGCCCCTCCCCACCCCACTGGGGAGGTGGGAAAAGCCACCCATGTCTGCTCCCAGCACAACCCCATCCCTGTGTGGTAGCAATCCTTGCACAGCCTCAGCTCTCAGCTGGCACCTTTGCTAAAGCCAGACCTTGGCAACTGGCTCCAAAACCACATCCTCCTCTGCTTGCCTGTTTGCAGGAGGATGCTGAGTCCCCTAGCACCTGTGGACTTCCTCGGGATGTGCTAGGGGGCTGTCCCCACCCTCTGCAGGGGCTCCCAGCGCAGTGGGGTGCACCAGAACCATCCCTTGGTATGGACACAGCTGAACACGGCAGTGCTTGCAGATGCCACAGAGGGGGGCCCACTCTTGGAGTGCTCAGTCGGTAGGGTCAGTGGCCCCAGTTTGGGGCAGTCTCCACGTCCTGCTTGAAGGGGCAGGCTGAGGCACTTGGAGCTGTTTTCCAGAGGCTCACAGTGTGGGGGATGTGTCCCCCTCCCCCCCCACAGGTGCACACACCTGGCATCTCTCAGGAAAGGTTATCAGCTAATCATATGGCCCCGCTGTCTTTGCGCCTCCCAAATGTCACTGTTGTCCTCACTGGATGGTGATCTCATGCTCCCCCACCAATAATGAAAGCCCTCCCAGTGCCGTGGGAAGCAGCTGCCAGAACCTGGCCCTGTTGTGGCCTCTTTGAAGCAGAGCTGGAGCCGCTGACAGCCCCGACAGGCAGGAGAGGGGGCTCAGCAGGCAGTGGGTGCAGGATGGGGCCCCAGGGGTTGGTCCTGGACTGGTTGCAGGACTCCAGCTGTCCTCCATGGCCTCCAGCCACCCTGCTGGGGCTACAGGGAGGGTTGAGATGCTGGGATGGGGTGCAGAAGTGTGCACCCGGAGACACACTAGGGACACGCCCTGTTCCTGGTCTGGGAGCCAAGTGCAGGGGCTGAACCAGGGGCACTGCTGGGGCATGGCTGCTGTGATGTGATGGGCACAGGCATACTGTCTGTGCAGGGTTGGCCATAGGGATCCTAAGTATGTCCTGTGTCTGTCCCATAGGGCCAGGGGCAGGGCCTGTGGGCAGCTAGCCAGAGCCAGAGGCAAAAGGAGATCCATCCGATCCAAGGGGGCTGTGCAAGACAGGTCAGAGTCACTTCACTCCAGGCACAGAGGAAAACTCAAGTAGGGGAGTAAAGGCAGCTCTGGCAGCAGCCATGCCTATCCCTGCTTCAGGGCAGCCTAAAAATAGTCCCTCAGGGCTGAGCAGATGGAGCAAAAGGGACAGAGCCCTGTTGCTGCAGGCACCTTGCCAGCCCCCCTCACAGTGCTGGGGTTGAGGGAGCAACAAGGCCATGCAGCATTTTAGGGCTGCCCTGAGCTCTTACTGTCCCTGATCCTACTGCCTGGGATCCCTTTGGCTATGCCAGCCCCCTCGACCTCTGACCTGCCTTGCTGGAAGCCATGGCACAGCATGGCAGGACCTGTCATGGCATGGCATGGCAGCAGCCTATTTCTTCTGCATGGGAACCAGCAGAGTCTATCCCTGCTCTGGTTAAAACTGGAAAGCCCATGATGGTGCACCCTGCCTGGGGGAGCTGGTAGACCCTGGTGGGCTCTGGAGGTGCTGGGGACCACAGATACCATAGGTAGGGCCAGGGGCTGTATGGTGATGGGGAACACTTTGGGTCAGGTCAGGGCTATCCGTGTCCTGCCTGTCACTGGGCAGTATGGCTGGCAGAGAGTGGCTCCCCATAATGGGGTGATGTCAAAGGGATGACAAAGGATACTTCTTGACACGTGCCCTGGTCCTGCAGACAGCAGGTCCATGGCTTATGAGACAAACGGAGCCCAGAACCTGGGTTGGTGCAGCCAGAGAAGAGACATCCCTGGGGCAACACTACAGGTGGAGGATGATGGGCAGAGCCTGGGGTGGCGGGGACAGCTAAAGCCCCCTGACTGCTCTTGGCCCCTCACTGCAGCACGGGAGAGCAAACTTCATCTCTTGGCAGGCACAGCATTGCCATGGCAACTGGCAGGACCTGCCAGGTGGGCAGGAGAGCACTGACGTGGCAGTGACATGCAGCATGGGAGGGAGATGGGATGCAGGGTCTCGGTTTGGGGACATCTGGGGACATGCTTGGGAGTGTAAGCACAATGCATGTGCATCAGAGTGCATGCCTGGGGTACATGGGGTATGTGGGCAAATGTGGGCATCTGATTGCATGCACGAGTGCCTGTGCCAGTGTGCATGCACGTGTTTGGGTGCATGGGAGACTTCACACGCCACCCCCTGAGGGGGGTCCTTTGGTTTTGTGGCACTGTCAGGGCAGGGTGTACCTCACTGCTCCGGGCTGTGGGCTGGCAGGGCTGCTCTGAACCATGGGAGCAAGAGGTTTCCCCAAAAACTATGGGATCCATAGCTTTGTGTCTGTGGGGGAGATGTGTCCTCCAACTGGGGTCCCTGACTGCATGTGTCCTTTGGTCCCTTGGTAACAAACCCTGCCTGCTCTAGAGAATGGGGACCGCGCACCAACCACCCCAGGGCTCTGCCTCTATTTGCCCTGCCCAAAGCCTGCACTGGTGCTCAGGGCAGGGGGATTAGAAGTCAGACAGAGCTGCCCCTGCACTGCAGGCAGCTGGCCATGCTGTGTTTGCTGTGTTCACTGTGTTCTTTGTATTAGTTGTGTGTGTTAGCTGTATTAGCTCTATTAGCTGTGTTAGCTGTGTTCCCTGACAAGGCATACACGCTGGCAGGGCCCTGAGCTGCCTCCAGCATTGCCCAGGTGTTGAGGGATGGGCTGGCTGCTCTCCTGCCTGCCAAGGGCCCTGTGCCCAGCTACTGCATCCCTCTCACCCCACCACGGTCCCAGCCAGGAGCCGCCCCCTCCTTCACCTCTCGGG